>NC_140961.1:114217783-114292783 GCF_056783735.1 Eptatretus burgeri | reverse complement strand
TACGATAAAATTAAAAACTTGTCTTCCGTTTCATGTTCAAAATATAGCATTCAATTTAAATAAGTTGTTCCTCGATTATGAACTGACGATCATAAACTGATAAGATAAATTGACGAACAGACATGAACCAATTGCTTCACCCCACTTTTTGCTTCGCGTGTGCGGGATAATATGCCCACATGCCCACGGTACCTGATGGCTGAACAGTTAACCTTACTTACTCAAGTGAGAGAGAGACAGACAGAGACAGACACAACGAGAACAAGAACAAGAACAAGACAAAGAGAGAATATTCAACCTGTCCACGTGGACATGTTTGCAACACGGTGAGGGGTCTTTACAGGGGCTTCATGCACAGCCAAGGAGGGTGAGAGGAGAGACTCTAGTGCTGCATGGGACCACAGAGAGTGGTGCAGCACCAAGGATGTGATGCCAGAAACCAGAAGTCATGGAGCTCAAGATGCTCAGTTGTGTAGCTCATGCTTCTCCTTTAAGAGACTTACCAACTCTCCCTCTGCACAGCTCATGCTCTGGGTTTTTATTAGTTCTTCGGAACCATTGTGATGCCTACTGATTTGGTGCTGCGTATATTGAGCAAGGCTCTCTAGCTTGAGCTTCATTCACGTGTCAGCTGTTCACAATGTGGAGTCATCTGCAAAAGGAATAAAGGGTTTTCCAGACCATTGGAGAAATCATTAATGGAGATGAGCAAAAAGACTTTTCCCAAAACACTGCCTTGGGGAACTCCAGCTTCCACCGATCGAGGCTCCACTGATTAACATTTTGACTGCATGAGTGGAGGAAGTCAGAAATCCCAGAAAGTAGGCGGCCTTCTTTGCCACAGGCAGATAGCTCAGCAATCAAAGCAGGATGCCCGACTGTTTCAAATTCCCAAGATATGTAATTTATTACTGATACTCATCTTTTTAAACTAGATAGTTCTTTAGATACTCAGCAAAAACTAAAGATTCCTTTTCTTTTTCTCTTGCAGGTACACATGATGGAAACAAACAAAGATGCACCACCTCCCAAGCAACAACCAATGATTTATATTTGTGGAGGTGAGAATGGCTATCTGTTTTTCATATTGTTTACAAGCAATTACCACCTGTCACTTCATTGACGGGTATACTAAAGGGGAGAGGGAGAAAAAGAGGTGGGAAGATGGAGAGAGGTGTGGGGGAGAGACAGACAGCGGGGAGAGTGAGGAGGTGGAGGGGAAAGAAGAGAGGAGGAGTGGGGGTACGAGGAGGGGTGGGGAAGGGAAGACAGAGGTAGGGAAGGTAGACGTGCGGTTGAGCGTTAACTACGATTCACACCGTTTCATCAAAATTATTCTGCATGGAATAACAGTGAAGATGGAAACAAAATGTCTGAAATACATTTCTATCGGTCATACTATAAACACGGCCTGGAGACAAAAACGACCCGGACACGCCCAGAGACAAAAACTGCCCAGACACATCCGGAGACAAAACCTGCCGGACACATCGGAGCCAAGCTGTCCGGACACAAACACTGTGATGCATCCGGAAACAAACTCACATCCGGAGACAAACTCCTGTCAAGGGACAAACACCACCCGGATGCGTCCGTGGACAAACGCCGCCCAGATGTGTCCGGGGATGAACGACACCTAGACATGTCCGGGACGGATGACGCCCTGACGCGTCCGGTGACGGACGACGCCCTGACATAAATTCTGTCCGGATATGTCCAGAGACATTGACAGACAGAGAGAGGAGTGGAGAGTAAGATAGGTGTGGGAGAAGGGTGCTGTACTGTATTGAGAAGGAGTAGAGCAGGGATGGGACAAAGAGAGGGAGAGAGCTGGGGGTAGGGGAGTTAGCAGAATGAATGTTATGCTTTGCGCGCGCGCGCGTGCGCACACACACACACACACACACACACACACACACACACACACACACACACACACACACACACACACACACACACACACACACACACACACACACACACACACACACACACACACACACACTTGCTTGGCCGATATCGGCAATTTTTCGGGAATTGGCAGGTTGGAGTCGGTGTGGTTACCAATTTCAGTACTTACTGTATACAACACAGAAACCTTGAGTAGCTTTCACCAAAAAACAACGTTAAATTTATATAGATGTTGCAGGGATATGTTCACAAACATTATTCTTTAACAGCTACGTGTGACGTGTGGAAAAATATTTGGCTTTGTAATTTATAAAACACGTTAATACTGCAAATGGTTCGGAAATCGGGTGATATTTCACAACTCGCTCAGGGTGAGGGTACTAGGGTGAATGACATGGCGTGGCAAAAGCGTCTGCAGTGAGTGAACGATTCACTCAGAATGACGTATCGCAGTACCGCTATCGAGAATCGGCGCTTGGCAAGTGGCTTAAGCATTAATGCAAGCACTGCATTTATATGGTTGAGAAGGAACGGTTGGCCAGACTCTCGTTGCATACCATGTAGGATCACTTTCACTTCAAAGCTGGTCTTCACTGCACACGCAGCAGTCAATGAAATCAAATGAGTTCTTTCAAATAATGACTTTATCCACAAAACAGTTGCTGCTTAATGCAGAAGAACCCTGGAGACATCGCAAAGTTCAATCGCCCGTGACATAAACTTAGCAGAAAATCTTCCACGTTGCCTGCTTGTCTGTGCACGTGTCACGTGGTGCATCAGTTCGGGGTCCACACAAACATTATCACCTTTTTAAAACGTCCGTTTTTTTTGGGGGGGGGAGGGGTTTACCAGATTTGCTTTGATTCCTAATAGAGCACCTCGTGAAACCTACGAAAATATAGACACAGATCTGGCAGTTCCTTGCGGGGATAGAGCATTAGGTCATGTAGTGAATGCATTAAATCATATAGCTCAATGAAGCTGGATAATTTTGGCATGTTCCTACATTTTTTGTTCACGCAATGTAATTCTCCAAACAGTAGGAAATGAGAAGTCTAATGCTTTTGAAATTACACTTTTTCTTGTGTATCTATGGAGGAGGGAACATAGCCTTGCTTGCTTAAAGTAAATATGTATATCGGCTTTGTTATAAGACTCGTTATTTCTTTAAATTATCAGATTCCACAACAGATTTTGACACTTATTTAGTCCAGACGATATCTGATCCTCAAAACCGAAATATCATTTTAATGATATACTTTAATTAGCCCTTGAGAGTTGATCATGGAAAATTTTATCATATAATGCATGAAATTGCTCCAGCTCCTAATTTGAAAACTATAGCACTTACAAAAGTGATGTATACAGCAAATCGTAGCTTTGATGAACAGGCATTTGATAATATGAGTGAGGAAAGTGGAAAAAAATACTTTATCGTTAAGAAATCGTTCTGGCATGTTCCAAGTTGAGGCATGGTTGAGCAGGCCAAAAAACATGGTGGCTTCAGACCCCAGAAAGGTTACCCAGGAAACGCCATAAGACCCCTTGACTGAGGATGTGCCTGATGAAGGTTATAATTAAATATGGCCATTAATTATCTTCAAAAGGGGTGTTTTAATTAACCCAAACACCCAATTTTCACTCTTGCACTTCCTTGGAGTTTTTATTTGTATGTATGCAAAGTTTCAGGCTGCCTGGATTTATAGTTTTGCATTTATGGAGGAGACACACACTGACATTTATTTATATAGATGTGCAAGAAGAAGGAAAAGGATCACCAATAAACATTTTAAGTTTGATGTGAGGACCACTTTTCAGATTTCATTTAGTTTGATTTGTAGTATGTAAGTACATAAGGAAACTCACCACCATTCATCAGCCATTTTCAAGAAATGATGCAGAAGCCCAGGCAATGTTCAGAAAATACAGAATTAGCATTTATTTTGTGGAAAATATTTTGAGATTCAGAGAGCTTTCATCAGTGAGGTTTGGCTGCACTGGTGTTCATCAGAATAACTATAATTTATATTCATTATATGACTTAACATTAAACAATGGTGCGTTTTCATCAGATGGTCATCTCACAATTGGCAGTATTTCTTGTCGGCTCCGTCGGTCCCCCCCCCACAGCCCCCTTGACCCCCACACACCCATCCCCCAATATCGATATATTGGTGGGCTCGGACCGGTATGTACGGGGTATCAAAAATAATAATTTACGCAGCTTCCAAAAATACCTAATAGTCCAATGGTCCATTACATATTCACAAGCAGACTAACCGCCCTGCAGGTGATCCTGTTCCAAGCATGCAACACGTTCTTCTGAGACATACCTTTATTTGGGCGGTGTATAGGCAAGTGACAGCTCTGTATAGGAAAAATATATAACCCGGGTTATGTGCATGAAGCAAAAACATACCTACTGCTTAAAATTCAAAACACCTCACTGCACTGGGATATAGCCTGATGTTGGCTTAGCGGTGAGGGTGGTGGCTTGCGATCCTCAGGTCCTGAGTTCGAGCCCCATTGGCCACTGAATTAACACCAGGGGGTTGACTCAGGCTGTCATCCTTTCGAGGTTGGCGAAATGAGCACCAGTATACTGGTAAAGGGGCACTGCATCAGCTGCATATCTGCGCCCCTAACCAATGATGCACATCAGCGGCATAGCTGCGCCCCGAACCAATGATGCAACCAGCAGCCAAAAAGGCAGCACACGATGGGAACTGCACCGGAATACGTGGGGAAAGGAATAGTGCACTGTAAATGGTGGAGACGTGTAATACCCTCCCCCACCTGGAGGCATCGCTACACGATACACATTTACATCGAGAATTCCTATCACTCTACCCCCCCCCCCCGCCCCTCCATGAACACCGGAAAAGAAAAAACACCACAATTAATTATGCTGATCCTCTGTAGTAACTCTGGATGTACTAATACATGTTTCCCAAGTAGTATACTTACAACTATGACTCACACATCAAGGGCTCCTGTAATACTTGCTGTGGTGTAATTAAATGGAGCTAAATTCCACCACCAACTTGTCAAGTCTTCGCGCTTGAATTTGGTATGCCACCTTTCCTTATACAAGTCCTGCTAAGAACCTTGCGTGTACACCTCAGTTGCAAAGACCATGGATAACATTAGCCACCTTACTTGTTAAATGAAGCTGCCAAGAATACACCACAGTCATAGATTTTCAATCGGTGAACAAATTACAGGTCTGTGTGATGGGGATTTACTACAACAGGCAAAGTGGTTGTCACGTGTGAACCGTACTTATGTATATGTTGTCACGTCAGACGGTCCATTAAAACAGACCGACTGAGCCGGAGTTCTCATAAAGGCCTACGCGGATCCCCAAATGGTGTATCGGTTTACTGTACTGCATTAAATTAATTATTTACTGTTCCCCAAGGATCACCCAAATGAAAGCCAAATCTGATGGTGAAACATTTGGTGGTCAAAAAGGTGGAGAGATGCTTCTTGTAATTACAATGTGGTTTATTTACAATGAAATACAGGGATAAGGAAGGATAGGGCAAACAATAAATATAGGACACAGATCTGGCGGCTGAGAGGCACAAATAGGAAGTACAAAAGCACTCGTCGAGCCTCTGCCAGGCTGAACAGTTTACGTTTTATATCCCACTGATAGGCTAGATGTGCATCCGGATCTTAACCAAAATCTAATCGGCTTGTTCTTGTCAATTACCCAACTCATCCACCAAGTTGTGTCATAATCCATCCAAAACCTTTTGAAATATCATGCTGTATATCGTTTTTGGCCCCATCTCGTAATGGTGAATAAATTGTCGGATCCGGATCCGCATGTTCACCAAAATCGAATCAATTCATCCTTACTACACACCCAACCTGTCCACCAAGTTTTGTCTGAATGCATCCATAACGTTTTGAGATATCGTACTATTTATCGTTTTTCGCCCTATCTCTCAATGATGAAGAACCACTTAAAAATTATAATATTCAGATTTGGATGCAGATGTTCACCAAAATCCAATCAATTTGTCCTCGTCTCACACTCAGCCTTTCCACCAGAGTTCATCAAAATCAGTCCCTAACTTTTTGAGATATCCTGCTCACAGACAGCGACAAACAAACAAACAGACAAGGGTGAAAACATAACCTCCATCCAACTTTGGTAGCGGAGGTAATGAAAGTGGAAAATAAACACAATCTTATGTGCAAATGTAAAGAAATAACCGCCTATGGCACCAAAATATCAGACTCGTACACTAACAAAAGGGCAGGCGAGGTCTTGTGACAGGCACAAGCTGATTTATGGCATGTCAGTCGCTGAAGGATGCGGTGGCACAGATTGACGAATGGCGAAGACGAGTGATGTTGGCACAGGAAGACGGCAAAGCAGAAAGGGTGATGAGAGAGATGTTGCTCTCTTTTAGGTCCAGCTCCAACTGCTGCTCGCAGTGGGGCCACAGCCCTAGTAAACTCTGAGAACACCTTCACAGGTGGTGTGGTGTCCTGTGAATGGCCATCCATTGCTTGTGGGTGATGTCAATCTTCCGGGCTGCCTCGCCCTGTGGAACGACCCTGTACAAAAGTGTTCCATCCCCCGTGTAGGCCATAGGGCTCCGCATCCGACCTAGCTGCCGTGGCTTTGAGTGCACTGACCAAACAGTCCATGATGATGTCGCTTTTAAAATGCAGAGCACTTTCCATGCCTTTTGTGCCCACATGTCCAAACCTACCCTCACCTCACCTGGAACAGGAGGTTTTACAATATACTATTTTACACAATTTGCTTTTAAAGTTTCCACTCCCTCCTCAGTGCACGTTTGACAATACAATTTATCTCGACAAATATCCTGAGACAAGGGGAAATCAAACCTTCATGATTCAGATGGTCCACATTACAATCTACAATATAGCTATAGTCCCCCTGCCCCTTCCAAGTAGTGACCCAAAAGGGGTGTACATGCAGTTTTTTTTTTTTTTTGTATACCTTGTCAAGGCTCATATGAGAGCTAACACACAACGCACAGCAAGGGGGCATGAGACAAGAAGGGCGGGAGTGGAAGGGACAAAACAGTGGGGAACAGACACATTAGGTGAACTGTGGAAGGGAGAGGGATGGGGATGGGATGGGGAACATGGGGAAGAGAAGATGGACATTACAGGGACTTTCAGGAAGGAAAGCAGGGGAATTGAAGGAAGTGGGCTTGGATGGATTATCGGGGGAAGAAAAGATCGAGGATTTGAATGGGGAATGATAAGAGGTGGTGGTGAACAGCTGTTTTGGAAGCCTGGAGGGAAGAATGGGAAAGAATAGAGTGAGGGAGTTTATTCCAAAGGCGGGAAAAAAGAGGAATGAAAGAGTGAAGGTGAGCAGCGATTCGTGATTTTGGTAGTTTTACCAGAAGGGGGTTGTTGGCGGACCTTGAGCGCCCTGTGGAAATGTGGTGGGGACAAATCGCAGAGAGAGCAGGGGGGGCAAGGCTGGAGAGGAGTCAGTAGACGACAGAAAGACCATCGACCAATCTGCGGTGATTGAGTGAGAGGCCCAAAGACTCAGCTTCATTGCGGGAGATGCCGATGATCCTAAATGCTCTGGATTCGACAGCGTGAAGCCGAGAAAGGTGGGAGGCAGGAGCACCAGCCCAGAGGGGAGAGCAGGACTCCATCAGGCTACGGACAAAAGCTTTGGAAGTGGTCAGGAGCTCAAGAGGGCCGAGGAAGGACTTTGCACGACGGAGGATTCCCAGTCGGCGACTGGCTTTTGAGGCGAGGTTGGAAATGTGACTTTCCCAGGAAAGGTCATGGCAGATAGTGAGACCGAGAAGCTTGAAAGAAAAGACTTCTTCCACAGGATTGTTGAGAAAGTGGATGGGGGGGGGGGGTTCTAAACAGTCCTTTCGAAGAGACATAGTGAGAGTGTGAGATTTGTCTGGATTGAAAGACATGTTCCACGTGTTGGACCAGTTTGTGATTTTATCCAGATCTGCAGTGAGCGACGAAGCTGCTGCTTGCCGGTCTGAGGGATGACAGATGGTACGGTAGAGGGTGGAGTCATCGGCAAAGAGATATAGAGGATTTTCCAGAGAGTCGGAGAGATCATTGATGAAAACCAGAAAAAGAACAGGGCCCAGAACGCTACCTTGAGGAACTCCAGCCTGCACAGGAAGAGGGGATGAAAGAACTCATTTAGGGCCACACGTTGACTGCGACAGGAGAAGAAGTCTGCGAGCCATGAGTGGAGATGGCCTTGGATACCATGGGAAGAGAGTTTGGTGAGTAGTGCAGGGTGCTAGACTGTGTCAAAAGCACATGATATGTCCAGGGATACGGCTCGGATTTCCTGTCTGGCATTGAGGACCTCTATCCATTGATGGGAGAGCAGAAGCACTATATCCAGGGTAGAGTGACCTGGTCTGAAACCAAGTTGATGATCGGAAATCAAGCCATTGGAGAAGAGGAAAGATTTCATGTCTGAAGCAATGATGGATTCCATAACCTTGCTGATGATTGGGAGAAGGCTAATTGGTCTGTAGTTACAGGGATCTGTTTTTGCACCTTTTTGTGCAGGGCAGTGATGTTAGCAGATTTCCAAGCAGATGGCAGATGACCTTGAGCAAATGAGAGGGTGAATAGAACAGAGAGAGTGAGCAAGAGCAGAAGAGCAGGCTTTGAGGACACGTGGGCTGATGCCGTCTGGACCGGTTGCAGAATCTGAGTCGAGGTTTGACAGCAAGCTCTCCACCTTGTCAAGAGAAAGTGACACAGAGTCCAGGGACAGTTGGGTGCGACTGGGAAAGGTGGGTAGAGAAAGTGATGGGTTTAGGACACAAGATTTAACTGCAAACACCGAGTTTAGACATTCAGCTTTATCACGTGCGGTATCAGCAGTGCGGCCATTTGAGGGAAGGGAGGGGATGGAGGGGGAACATACACCAGAAACAGATTTGATTAAACGCCACCAGGATTTTGAGGAGTGAGAGAGGTTTGAGAGTTCAGACTTGAGATGAGAAAGATGTTGTTTTCTGGCTCTCCTGAGGGTCGATACACACTTGTTCCGAGCTTTGTGGAAGGAACTGAGATTGCCCTCAGTTGGGTTTGCTTTCCATGAGGCAAAGGCAAGTTGTTTCAGGATAACTGCCTCGCCACAAGCTTCAGTAAACCAAGGGCGGGAGGAAGGGAAGGACAACTGAACACGAGAGGGGATAAATCTGTGCATGAGGGAGAGCAAGTTTCTTTGAAAGAATTCCCAGGATGAGTTGATGTTTGAGAAAGTCGTGATAGGAGACCAGTCTATAAGTTTGATGGCTGCTCGGAGACCCTGCCAGTCGGCTTGAGTGAAATGCCAGACTCGACGGCGGTGAGGGGGTTCTCTGATAACAGCCAGAGAGATGTCCACTTTGACAAGGACGTGGTTAGAAGAACCGATTGGAGCGGAAGAAGAGCAGCAGATATTATCAGGGAAATTTGTCAAAATCAGATCCAGAAGAGATGGAGTACCATTAGTTGAGATCCGGGTCGGGAAGTTGACCGATTGTGTCAGTCCCAATGAGTCGCAGAAAGCTTTTGCTGAGGTGCCATGACAGGTGAGAGAGGTACCCACACCTGGCCAACTGGCGTGATGACAATTGAAGTCACCACATAAGAGGAAGAGAGAGTTTGGATGAGAAGATAGAAGATGGTCCATGTTTTCGGATTGTGAGGTGTAGATGGAGTCATCACTTTTAGGTGGACGGTACAGTACACATATAAACATGAGGTGGGAGTGGAGGGGAAGCCATAGCCAGAGGTATTCCTGGGGATGTGGGGGAGTGAGAGCAGTGCATGGAGAGTGAGGAATAGAGTCTTTGATGAAGAGAGCAACACCTCCACCAGGACGAGCCTCAGGTCTGTCATACCGGAGGAGGGAGTAATCGCGGATAGATACTTGGGAGTCAGACACGTCCTGGGAGAGGAAAGTTTGGTGCTTGCCTCACCATTTGGTCGATTGGGACACTCATCTGCCCTACTGTATAGATTGCACTTGGCATTTTGTTTTG
Organism: Eptatretus burgeri; assembly: GCF_056783735.1. Taxonomy (NCBI): domain Eukaryota; kingdom Metazoa; phylum Chordata; class Myxini; order Myxiniformes; family Myxinidae; genus Eptatretus; species Eptatretus burgeri. The sequence goes on along the minus strand of NC_140961.1, from coordinate 114,282,836 downwards.
TTACGAGCTAAATTATAACTGGTATTTTTAATGTAGTGCTTAGTGGGGCCATCATTGTCCAAATGGTAACTATTTGTTTTTTTATCCTCAATGGTGCTAAATGAAATAAATGGCTTTGTACAACTGTTTCAAACAATTTTACTCTGTCTGGTAGGCAGGTGTTGGTTGGAGGGTTTCCAGATCTTTTTGGGGTTAAAGGAGAGCAGGATGTGCAGAGGACAGGTTGTACTTGGAAGCTAATGATTATATAGCGTCACAATCTCTTGCAGGTTTGGAAGTGAGTACATTTATTGCTTTTGACTTGATACATTTTTTTTCTTTACACAGAATGTCACACGGAAAATGAGATAAAGGCAAGGGATCCGATCCGATGCAGAGAATGTGGTTACAGGATTATGTACAAGAAGAGAACCAAGAGATGTATCCTTACTTTTGCTCGTTTCGCAAGTAGTTTTGTTTTTTTTGGCACTGCTTACCTTCCATTTACTTCTGCTTCTTGGAGAATTTCTGCAGTATTTCACTTATTATAGTCTTCCTTCTGGAACTCACCTTTTGCTGCAATTCCCCATATGTCTTACCCCAACTATTTCATGAAAACTGTCCACAAACAATAACTGAGACACCCTCCTATTGTGTGAAATGACGTGGACTGCTAAAAAAACAGTCGACATACTGTTTAATAAACACAATCTTATGTGTTTATTAAACACAATCTTATGATCAGACATCTCATCTAACTGTTTCATCCCTTTTCCCGCCTCAACCTGCCATGTGTATTCTACATCTGACATTAACTGGTGCTTTGCCTGCTGTTTCGTTCCTCTTCCTACCCCCAAACTGCCATGTGTACTTGCCCCTTTTGTTGAATTACAATTTCATTTATTTATTTCAGACACTTGAGGCAACACATGTGGTGAAAGCTCTGTACTGCACAGAGAGAAGATATGTTATTGCAGGGGGGGGAGTAGAATCTGTGGGTCAGGAGTGGGGTTTGGATGGGGGTGCCTGGAATGGAAAGGGGTAGGGGGGTGGGGGGGGGGGGAAGATTTGGAACAGGAAGTTTGACAGGTGGTTGGAGGCATGGGGTTACGTCCTGCAGGTATGGTCGCCTCCTTGCTTATTGTTAGAATTTAACATTGTGTGAGCTCAAATAGAGTACAACTTTCATATACTACAGTTCTAACTGTCGCATTTTTGCTATATATTGTTCCGAATTTGGGAATTCGATTGCACACAACATACAGGTTCCTTTAGTCAGCTAATTCGATAAGTGCTTGTTCCCAAGATAGCTCACCTTTCATTGTTTAAATGTTCAGAAATCGATGAGATGCGCTGCAGATCAATTTAATAGTTAGGGAACGAACAATGGAGACATCCCTCCCCCTCTTCTGCGAATAGGGAGAACCCTGCCGTCCCATTACTCGTGATGTCAACAACTCCCTCCCACCCGTGGTTGAGCGGGGGGGGGGGATGGATCACGAGTGCATGAGTCACGCCGTGCGTGGAGGAGGGGAGGGGGGCGGAGAAGGATAAGGACGAGATCCTTTCTTTGTTCTTGGGCAGCAAGCTTTTTGCTATGGCAGAGAGTAGTCGCTCAGCAGACCTTCGGGTCCTGCTTGGCTTGGGTTAGGGTTGAGGCCTTCGGAAGCTTTTTGCTTCAGCTGGCTCAGTGAGCTTCGGCTGAGGCCTGGCTTGGGAGGAGGCTTTTTGCTTTGGTGGTTCAGTGAGCTTCGGCTTCTGCTTGGCTCGGGAGAGCTTTTTGCTTCAAGCTGCCCTGTTTGGAAGGAAGTTTAGCCGGTCGCTCGGCTCGAGCTGCGAGTGGTGGCTTCTTCTTCTTGGTTCGTGGAGCTCTTTGTTCTCCATTTTGGTTCCCGGCTTGGTGCGACTCATCGACCTCTTCGTGGAGGTGGTTCTTTGGGGAAGCGACGTATCGACGGGAAGGTTCGGCGCCTCGTCTCACCAGCACGTGTTGAGAAGTGCGGGAGGTGGTTCCTCGGGGAAGCGACGCATCGACGGGAAGGATCGATGACTTGTCTCACCAGCACGTGTTGAGAAGCTCGGGAGGATTCGAGGCTCGGCGATTGGATCCAGCTCGCTGTCGCTGGAGCCCGGGTCCGAACAACTTGAAGACCACACGAGGTGGAGAGGTTCGAGATAGGCTCTAGGTTTCAGCTCACCTGTCCTCCGAGCTGGAGCTTGTTATTAAAGGCCTCTGCCACCATTTCTTGGGTGTGTGTGTGTGTGTGTGTGTGTGTGTGTGTGTGTGTGTGTGTGTGTGTGTGTGTGTGTGTGTGTGTGTGTGTGTGTGTGTGTGTGTGTGCGTACGTGTGTCTTTGGGCCCATCTAATAAGTAGGAACTGCTGTTAATTGCAAGTGACTGTACATAATAAGTAGACGGTTGCATTTCTTTTGTCGTGCTTTTGTTGCTTGTTTAATTGCATACATGCTTTATTATAATAAATGTCCTTGTGTGAATGTAAACCTGTTCGTTGCGTCCATTCCCTCATTGAACTGCCCCATCTTGCACTCAGAATATATTTGGTTTTTAAATAGGCGATAAATAGATTCGGGTCCGGCGAGGTCTGGCGATAATACCCGCTCGGTTATCCCAGAACGGAACTGACCGCTTAAGCGGTTCGTGTCCAAGCAGGCCTTCGCCGAGGTACGGTCCCTCGGTAGGTTACCCGCGCGGGTACTTAGGTACATCGATATTCGGCGATTGACCCTATTTTGCATGGGTAGAATACGAACTGGGCCGTGGTGGGATTAAAAAACCCACCCGTGACTGGTTTCTGGCGTTGTTCCAGAAAGTCACGACTGGATTGTCCGTTCGGTGGGCGAAGCGACCGCTATTGGTTCGACGTGGTCGTTCACATGCCGGGCAGGCGCGAATTCTTCAACACTGCTGTTCAGGAGTGTGCGATTCAAATCCATCCCGCCTCCAACTAAATTAACGGGAATCTGATCAGGGGTGAGTGGAGCGACCCTCGATTCCCATTAAATTTTGAGCGTTTTAAAAATTTATTCCGACAAACAAGATGGCGTGTCAAAGGCGAACGGGAGCAGCGGGTATTAGATATGCGTTTAAAAAAAATGGTAGAATCCATGGTCGAGGACTCCTTTGCCATACGGTTTGAACCCGTACCAGAAGGTTTTGAAATATGGCAATGCAATGTATCTGGTTCTCCTTTTTATTACAACCCCACCACTAATTGTAGTCAGTGGGAGCGGGCTGTGCAGGAACTTTTCCAGCAAACAAACTCGGAGTCGCAAGATGGCGGCGCGGCCGTACCTCATCGAGGCATGAGCGGGCCGCTATTAATAGCGCAACAAGCCGCACTGCACGGCGGGGGAAGCGCTCCCGCCCACCGGTTCAAACCACGGGGGCATGGCAGGCGAGGCAGGACAACGGCAGTACATTGCAAACTGAATTGGCCGACGCACAGGATCGAATTTGGGAGCTGAATGAGGAATTAGCCAGCACAGTCGAGGAACTACATAAGGAAACGAGTTAAGTAGATTGGTTGCGTGGGTTTTTGTTACAAAAGGTGAGCGAACTGAATAAAAGAAAATAGGAGGAGCAAATTAGTAATTATTGGGATGGGAAGAACTTGGAGGAAGAATGGGAAAAAAAGCTAGAAAAGAAAAAATGTGAACACGATTTGGAATTGAAACAACTGAAGGAAGGGTTTACCCAAAGGTTGGAACATGAGAGGAGCGAACTGAATGAAAGAATAGAGGAAGAGCAAATTAGTAATTCCTGGGATAGAGAGAACTTGAAAGAGGAATGGAAAACAAAGCTGGAATGGGAAAAACGGGAACACGATGTGGAATCGGGACAACTGAAGGAGGAGGTAGAAGAAGGCAATCGGAAAAGAGGATTGTAACAGACGATAAAAAGAGGAAAGGAATGGCTAGAAATTAGCAGGGAATACGGTAAGGGAATGGATGAATTGAGGAAGGAAGCATGTGAAAGAGGTGTGGAAATGAGGATGGAATTAGAAAAAAAAGCTTCTGAGTTATTGAAACATCAAGACAAAGAGAGAGAATTACAAAACGAGCTGAGGCTGTTAAGAGAGGAAAGAAGGACAATGGAGAATGAAATGTTAAGGAACCACACTGTGCAGATCAAACAGTTAGAAGCCAAAGCAAGGTTGGAGTGTGCGGAGATGAGAAAGGAATTGGAAGAAAAATATTCTGAGTTACAGAAACACCAAAGCAGAGAGAGGGAATTACAAAACGAACTGACTATGTTGAGTGTGGAAAGAAAGACAACGGAGAATGAAACGTTAAGGAACCACACTGTGCAGATCGAACAGTTAGAAGCCAAAGCAAGGTTTGAGTGTGAGGAGGTGAGAAAGGAATTAGAAAAGAAAGCTTCTGAGTTACGGAAACGCCAAAACAAAGAGACGGGGTTACAAAACGAGCTGAGGATGTTAAGAGAGGAAAGAAATACAATGGAGAATGAAATGTTAAGGAACCACACTGTGCAGATTGAGCAGTTAGAAGCAGAAGCAAGATTAAAGAATGAGATGCAGGAAAGAATATTGAAAGAAACGATGATATTGGAGAAAGAAGAACAAGAGAGACAGTGGGATAAGAAACAAAAAGAACAAGGAATGAAACACAAAGAAATTCGAGAACAACTGAAGGGGAAAGCAAGGTTGAAGTACGCGGAGATAGTGAAGGAAGAACCAATGAAACGGGAAAAGGAGATCGGCCAATTGAAGGAAACTATGAGATTGGAGAATGAAGAGCATGAGGGACCGGCGGTGAAAGAGATTAAAAAAGAAAGACAAGAACAATTAAAAAAGAAAGCAAGGTTGAAGTACGCGGAGATAGTGAAGGAAGAACGAACGAAACAGGAAAAAGAGATCAACCATTTGAAAGAAACTATGAAATTGGAGATGGAAAAACTCCGGAAAGATAACGAACGACTAAAAAGGCTCAGAGAGGAAGAACGACTCAAATGGGAAGGAAAATGGAACGAGGAAGAAAAGGAAATAATAAAGGAGGTTGCGGTGACAACGACGGAGACACAGGAAATAGAAATAACAGAGACACGGGAGATAGAGGAGAGAGGGGGTGGTGTACGACACAAAGGACGAACACACACACATGGGGTTAGTGGAGGACAATGGGGGCGAGCTGGTAGAATGTCTCGTGACCCGGTGCAAGCAGCCGGATAGCCTCCTTCAGGAACGAAGGGAGGAAATGTGCCCCCTTGAGGCGGATCGCGACAAGGTTAGTCCGGTTGAGCCTTGCGAGGTAGAGGGGCGAGTGCTGTGAATGGATGCACGCGGAGGTTGGGGGGTATGGAGACCCCGGGAACCCTTGTGGTGACGCAAATCCCCAGCATGGTCATCCCGGTGTGTGTGTGTACGAGTGAGCCGAAATGTGTGCTGGAAAGCACGCATAGCGTGAGTGTTATGGTGTGTGTAAGCGATTCCCCTTGTGTGAGTGAAAGGCGATGTGTGAGAGAGACCGCGTGTGTGAGGTGGCGGTATGAGAGGGAGATGGCGGTTTCGCATGCGGGAGACCGCAACCACATGTCCTAGTGTAATGGTGAGGTGTGTGAGCGTCGTGGCGCGTGGGAGTTTGTGCGCGAGAGTGCGACGTCGACGGTGCCTGATGGTGGACAAAGGCCGAGTAGCGTCCGTAGCTATTTTGGGGACCGTGCCGGGTTTGCACAGCAGCGCGTGCGGGGTCCGTGCCGTGCAACGCACAAGGCCTCCACGTGCGTGCGTGCGGTGGATTAGCCGATCCCGCGGACGGACAGAAGGTAGGCATTGATAATGGATTTGGACCGGATGGGTTCTCTAGGCGGGCATGTGTGTGAAGCTCCGACGAGCAGAGCACATGTGTTCACGTGGGGAACCCCTCGAAACGCGAGGCTTGTTTTTGATGCGCAGGGTGACGTCATGGCTGCAGGGTTGGAATCTGGAAGAAGGGAAATCCATGCCGGATGGTACCATCCGAGGAGGGACGAGATACGCGAACAGCTGCCATGACATCACGGGGAAAGGAGCGCAGGTTGCGAGTTGCCGCGCTAGTGCGCGCATGGAAAAAAAAAAGCAAGCCTCGCTTCGGGTGAAAAGGATTCCCTGGGCAAGGGGTGGAAGACCCCCCTGTCAGGGGGCACAGGAACTACTAGTTAGGGGGATGGGTTAGAGTTAGTAAGACCGGCTTCGTGGGGACATTAATTGTTCCTCATGGAGCCCGTGGAATGGATTCGTTCGAGGGATTTTAGTTCAGATTTAGGAAATGTGAATTTTTGGATTTTTGGAGATATGGACAGACTGGAAATGTGTAGTGGAGACGAAGCTTAGCTACGTAGAGTAAAAGGAATGTGCATTGATGTAAGGGATGACGAGGGAGCACGAGTTAGTCAGGGGATTTAGTTAGAAGGATGGCAATATAGAGTGTTGGTGTGAGTTGTGAAATGGAAGGTGTGTGAGGAATGAGTGTGGGACAGTGGGCCCAAGTGTGCGAGTGGAGCGAATGTGGTATGCATGGTGCAAATGACTGGTTGTGGGGAGTTGTGATTCCCACCCAAGTGACCCTGGGGTCAGTTTAATGTTAGGTAGTGGGTTATTCAAATTTACTAACAGGAGGTCGTTTTGTTGGTGTCGAGAGAAGGTAGGAAACCCGTTTGGAGGGGTGCAAGAGTTCATGGACCGGCTGCGAGCGTCGCTGTGGAAAGGTGAGTTTTGTTTAGTGGGCACCCCAGGCACTGGACTCGTCGGCCAGAGTAGGCCAAGGGCCCAAGAGGGGCCGGGATAGTGTAGTGGGCACGGGCGACCCGTCGAAAACGGGACCCGTAGCACCAGAATGCCACGGGGGCAGTGTAGTGGGCACGGGCCACCCTCGGAAAGGGACCCCGGGCATCAACACGCCACGTGGGCATCGGTGGGGGGCAATGCCAGAGAGGGCAACCCCCCGCGTTGTAGGGAGCAGCTAGGTTCGGAGGCAGCCTGCGGGCCTGGGGGTGCCATGGTTAGAGTTTGGCAGAGGGGGAGTTCCTGCCAGTTGAGCCACGCTGCCCAGCCAGGAAATTGTGCGAGGGCACGAATGAAAATTTGAGGGCAAGGCCCAAATTTGTAATGGACACCGACACAGGCGACGGGAATCATGGTTTTTAGAACCGATAGTTTTAAAATGTGAGGCATTTTTGGAAAGCCCCAGGGTAGTTTCAGGTTAATGAATGTTAGGGTAGATAGGAGATGTACCCCTTCGCACCATCCATCCCTTCGCTCATTGTAGGCCGCTGGGCCCACCTTGGTAGATCGCTGAACTCTGAGGAGGCCATTCTGAGGCTTCATTGGGCCTCGAGACAGGACGCTAGTCTCTCCCTATTCCCCTCCAGAGAGGGAACGTAGGGGTTGGGAGTAGGCTCGGTGGACATGATAGGCTAGCCGGACAATGATGATAAAGGGGGTTAGGGAGACAATTATAGAAATGATAAAAATAAAGAGGGGCAAAATTTTGTTGTATGTGTGGCAAATTAAGGGAGTGGGTATGGACAGCGATGGGCAAAGGCGATAGAGTAGGGGGAGACAGTAGCCTCGGTCCGAGCCCTCCTTCAAAGCGGCCGGCACCACCACACTCCCTCCAGACCTGATTGAACCACACCACAGGCCGACCAGATTCACCTGCCGGCCCGTTGTGCTGCAGCCGCCTGTTCTGCATGGGCTTGCCTTGCCATGCCCAGTTTGCCTGCCTCTCCAATGACCCCATGCCTGCTAGCCCTTGTTTGTGTTTGCCCCTGTGTCCATCCATCACCATGTGTGTCAGGACCATCCAGTTTTGCGAGGACTGCCCTGCAGGCAGCCTGTGCATCCATCAGGCTCATTTGTGTTTTGCGACCATCTCCATCCACTCCCCTGCACCAATGACTTTGAAACGACTTTTACCTTCTCTCCTTTCACAGATCACAAATCCTGGGCCATGGTTATGTAATGGATAAGTTGAGTGAAAATTGTAAATACGTGGAACCCCACCTGCATGTTTGTTTTAGCGCCGGCAATTTTAGTTAAGTTGTCCGAATGAGTCTGAGAGTTTGTGTAGTTAGTTACGCAGCGCATTAGGTTATTTATTTTTGGGACACGTATAAAGAAATGTCGCACTCAGGGATCCGAAGGTAGAACGTACTTGGGAAAAACTTACACATGCTGGTCACACGAAAATTTGACGACTCGGGACGAGTCTGTAAAAAGCGGAGGGGGTAGTGTTACGAATTTGGGAATTTGATTGCACACAACATACAGGTTCCTTTAGTCAGCGATGTCGATAAGTGCTTGTTCCCTAGATAGCTCAACTTTCATTGTTTAAATGTTCAGAAATTGATTTAGATGCGCTGCGGATCGATTTAATAGTTAGGGTACTAACAATGGAGACATCCCTCCCCCTCTTCTGCGAAGAGGAAGAACCCTGCCGTCCCGTGACTCATGATGTCAACAACTCCCTCCCACCCGTGGTTGAGCGGGGGGGGGGGATGGATCACGAGGGCATGAGTCACGCCGGGCGTGGAGGAGGGGGGCGGAGAAGGATAAGGACGAGATCCTTTCTTTGTTCTTGGGCAGTAAGCTTTTTGCTACGGCAGAGAGTAGTCGCTCAGCAGACCTTCGGGTCCTGCTTGGCTTGGGTTAGGGTTGAGGCCTTTGGAAGCTTTTTGCTTCGGCTGGCTCAGTGAGCTTCCGCTGAGGCCTGGCTCGGGAGGAGGCTTTTTGCTTTGGTGGTTCAGTGAGCTTCGGCTTCTGCTTGGCTCAGGAGAGCTTTTTGCTTCAAGCTGCCCTGTTTGGAAGGAAGTTAAGCCGGTCGCTCTGCTCGAGCTGCGAGTGGTGGCTTCTTCTTCTTGGTTCGTGGAGCTCTTTGTTCTCCATTTTGGTTCCCGGCTTGGTGCGGCTCATCGACCTCTTCGTGGAGGTGGTTCCTCGGGGAAGCGACGCATCGACGGGAAGGATCGGCGCCTCGTCTCACCAGCACGTGTTGAGAAGCTCGGGAGGATTCGCGGCTTGGCAATTGAATCCAGCTCGCTCTTGCTGGAGCCCGGGTCCGAACAACTTCAAGACCACACGAGGTGCAGAGGTTCGAGATAGGCTCTGGGTTTCAGCTCACCTGTCCTCCGAGCTGGAGCTTGTTATTAAAGGCCTCTGCCACCATTTATTGGCTGTGTGTGTGCGTACGTGTGTCCGTGGGCCCGTCTAATAAGTCAAAACTGCTGTTAAGTGCAAGTGACTGTACATAATAAGTAGACAGTTGTAGTTCTTTTGTCATGCTTTTGTTGCTTGTTTAACTGCATACGTGCTTTATTATAATAAAAAATGTCCTTGTGTGAATGTAAACCTGTTCGTTGCGTCCATTCCCTCATTGAACTGCCCCATCTTGCACTCGGAATATAGTTGGTTTTTAAATAGCCGATAAATAGAATCGGGTCCGGCGAGGTCTGGCGATAATACCCGCTCGGTTATCCCAGAACGGAACGGACCGCTGAAGCGGTTCGTGTCCTAGCAGGCCTTCGCTGAGGTACGGTCCATCAGTAGGTTACTCGCGCGGGTACTTAGGTATTTCGATATTCGGCGATTGACCCTATTTCGCGCGGGTAGAATACGGACTGGGCTGTGGTGGGGTTAATAAAAAACCCACCTGTGACTAGTTTCTGGCGTTGTTCCAGAAAGTCACGACTGGATTGTCCGTTCGTTGGGTGAAGCGACCGCTATTGGTTAGACGCAGTCGTTTGCACGCCGGGCGGGCGCGAATTCTACAACAATATCTTTGTTTAGCCCGATCTCTCAATGGTGAAGAATCACTTAAAAAATTATCAGATCCGGATCTGGATCTTCAAAATTGAATCATTTCTTCCTTGTCACACACCCAACGTGTCCACCAAGTTTCATCCGAATCCGTCCATATCTTTTTGAGACATCGTGCTAAATCTCCTTTTGTCCATATCTTTCAATGGTAAAGAATCACTTTAATTTTAGTATCCAGATCCAGATCTTAACCAAAAACTAATCGGTTCATCCTTGTCACACACCGAACCTGTTCCACAAAATTTCATCCCAATCCGTCCACAACTTTTTGAGACATCCGGTACATAAACAAACAGACAGAAAGGGGTGAAAACATAACCTCCTTCACCTTCGGTGGCAGAGGTAATATTAAAAAAAACATTTTGCATTTGACTTATTTTGGTGTGGTGTTGATGTGGCGCAGGCATGATGGGCTAAATAGCCTCCACCTGCATCTAATTTCTTTCTGTGTATCCTTGTGTGACCCTGTCATTCAGATTCTATGCTATATTGGGTAAGGGTGTAGAGGGGGAGGGGTTGCTGTGTTGTTGGGGACATGCAGTAGTTTTTTTGGTGACTTTCACTGGAGTTACTGATATAATTTCCAATATTTGAGTTTTTGAAAACGGTGGCTATGTCATTCTATCACCTCCAAATGTTTTTTTTGCTGTGATAATGTTGAATGCTTCCATCCTTTTGTGAAAAGCACGAGATCATTAATATCTTTCATGGATAATATTTAGCACTCTGAATGCGAAAGATGGTACATTTTAACTCCACATTGATGTTTCGTTTTGTGCTCCTTTATATTGGTTTCAGTGGTGGTCTTTGATGCCCGGTGAAGAAACTACAAAGATTCCAATGCCGATGAATTGAAAGAAAGGAAGGATTGTTTCGCAGTACTTTTTGTTTTTCCAAACTGTGCATGAATATATTTGGTTTACATTTCAAAGTTTTCTCGTGCCGATTAGTATTTTGAATATCACAGGTGAAGCTTTGAAACACTGTAAGATATATAAGTGCCTGTAAGAAAAAGTGTGCAGTTTCTGGTTTTATAATAAATTTGGCTATTTTGAGCTGAAGCCTATTGTTTCTTTGTGGAACTAATTGTATGTTAATATTCTCAGAGAATAATCTCAAAAGAGCTCTAAAAATCACATCAGGGGTACCTAAATGTTCCAGGCTGTCCTCCAGGCCAGGATTTATCTTTGACCTTTACCTATCACAACCAGCCTGGATGACACTATATTGTGATTTTATTTATTTATTTATTTTTAAACGAAGTTGTGACCTTTCAGGGAAAATACAAAATAGGCTAAACTATAGCAAAATCTTGTTTTGGTTTCATGACCGAAAGTGTACAATAGTTTCAAAAACTTTGTTTTATGCTGACTGTTAAAACCAAAACTTCCCAGTTCATTTCCAGACAAAATGACACCAACTTGTTGGGTAAATAATATAACATCATTTATTAATAATCACAAGATAATGTTATTTTGTATGGCTGTCAAGCCTGCTGGTGGCTTAGCGGTTGGGGTGGCTGACTTGGGATCCTAGGGTCATGAGTTTGAGCCCTGTTAGCCGCTGAATTAATACCAAGTGGGGTTGACTCAGCCTGTCATCCTTCCGAGGTCGGCAAAATGAGTACTAGTGCACTGGTAATCGGGGCACTGCATCAGCGGCATAGCCGCGTCCCTAACCAATGATGCAACCAGCAGCCATAAGGCTGCACTCAAAAGAGAGAGTATGGCTGTCAGAAAGCGAACAATTGCTGTCATTTGGCATTACGTTTTCATTAAATCAGGTTAACAGTGCTGATATTGAAATCCTTCAATGGGAACTGATATTATGACTCCTGTTTAGATTAATATTCACCAGTCAATTAATTAACTGCACCGAATAGGACATGCCTTGGCCATCCTTGCTGTCGAGGTGCTGTGATCATGGCGTATTACTTGTAGATCGGCAATGGCGTTCCAACTGTACACATTACTGACAACATTTTATTCCACACATGGGTTATAGGGCATGTGCACTGGACAATTTGTCTGATTCCTCATCATCCACTTGGTGAGATTTGGTAAAATTACGTCACTACTTGGTTAAAAAAAATCACAATATATAGTGCCATACAGGCTGGTTGTGATAGGTAAAGGTCAAAGGTGAACCCTGGTCTGGAGGACAGCTCGTAACATTTTGGTACCCCTGCGATGATTTTTCCGCATTATTCTCCTCGACTATAATGTTTATTTGTAGAATGGAAACGTGATTACTGCAAATAATTTAGCATTTAGACATGAGCTCAGGTCATAAAAACCATACCATTTAAAAGATTTACAACGTAACTCATGTGTGCGTCCGGCTTTCTGGCCTCCTAAAGAGTGACGTAAAGTTTGTTGAAAAAGTAATTTAAAAAGTTGGCATCATGAAGAAGAATGGTCCAGCCAGCACGAATAAATTCTTCAGGGAAGTTCCGCATACTGTGATGTCATGCTCATTTTGTATGTGCTAGCAGTGCCTACCTGTCACTTCGCTGATGGGTTTAATCAAAAGACAGCGTGTTGCACTTCACAAACATATTACATGTCTATCTTTGCATCTGAATGAAGATGTAAAATGAAGTGAAACGTGCGAAAAAAGGATCTTGTTATAACACATAGTTGTTGTGGTTGCTGCTGTCGTCGTGGCTATGATTTTTGTTGTTTTTGTGCTCCTTATGTGGGCGAATGGTAATAGGCGTCCATAGCCATCCTTCACCATGTTGTGGAACGTCGGTCTCACTTTTTTTTTCTTCTGCATTCACTTTTTCACATTTATTAGGGTACCAAAGGATACCTTATTATTTTTGCAAATATTTATTTTCTTCTCCCCTCACTTTTTCACCTTCATTACCCTATCCCCACTACACAGCAGGTGATGGGGTTTTGCAATTGTGTATGCGTGTGTGCGTGCATGCATCCAGGCCATAACTTTTTTTCTTTTTTTTGAAACCTTTTGAGCTTTTCTCATAAAATTTGCAACAAACCTTTATGATGAGAATGTGGAGAAAATAATTAAAAATTGGGTCAAAATGTAAAGGGGCAAAGTCATAGTGACTATAAATAGCCTTTATTAGTCCTGCCGCAGTGTCAAGCGTAAGATGCCCCGTTTTTTCTGTTTATTCATTTACCAGTGAGCTTCAGTAAGTTTGTCTAAGCCATAACATTTTTACCAATTGAGCTTTTGTCATCAAATCTTTAACAAACCTTTATTTTGTTTTCTAGTTCACTTTTAAATTCATTTTCTGAGCAACCACTTCAGCAATTGACACAAAACGTTCAACGTTAAACATAGGAGCGCATACCCATGAATATTGGTTTTTTTATTGAAAAAAATGACATCATAGGTGATGTGGTATGGCAGCTATGTTGGAAAATTAGGAAAAACTTTGGACATCATCTCTGGAACCACTCAACGAAAAAAATTGAAACTTGGCAAGGTCAGGAACTGTGCACGGGCAACATTTGATAACAATGACGTCATCGGCACCAAAATTATGGCGTCCTAATATTGAATTGGTTAAATTCCTTTTCTGATCGATACAAAAAATTTTGAGGGTGATCTACTCATACATTTGTTGAGATAATTAAATTGATGTTGTCATCGGTGATGTGGAATGGAAGCCATAATCTTTTGGAAAAAAAAACCTTGAAAAGATCTCCAAAATGGCTGAACAGATCGATACGCAACTTCACAGGTATGATTGACTACACATGTCAAAAAATAATTTGTCAGCTATGACATCATTTATGTGGAATGGCAGCCAGATTAGATTTTTGCCAAAACCTTAAAAATTTTCTTCTCTCAAACCGGTGAACCGATTGATGTGAAACTTTAACTGTCATTGACTACCAATGGGGATTAAATAACTAAAACATCATCGGTCACGTGGTCCTCGCAGCCAAATTGGGTTGAAGGAAAATCTTTGAAAAACGAATTATCTGAAACCACTTAACCAATCAATGCCAAAATTTACAGGCGCAATCGACTATCCTTGTGGCATATAGTGTGATAACGATGACATCATCAGTGAAATGGTGTGACAGCCATATTGAATAGAAAAATGAAACTTATGCAACCAATATGAAACTTTAAATTTGTGATCGACTACCAAGTTTGTGTCAGGCTTTATATTCATGACATTATAGGTTACATATGCCTGGTGTTGGATTAATGGTTATGGCCTTGGGATCCTAGGATCCTGAGTTCAAATCCCACTTTTCTGTTGAATTAATACAAGGTGGGGTTGACTATGCCTGTCATCCTGAGGTCAGCAAAATAAGTGCAAGCTTGCTGCTATTTTGTGTCAGAGTGGCAACCTTTCCAGGATTGTGCCCAATAGCCAAGGAGACTGCTGAGGGAGCACCAACGCTCTGCATAGAGTATGGTCCCAATGGATGAATAGGTCTCGTGGTCGGGCAGCCATATTAGGCTGAAAATAAACCCTTTTAAACTCTTCTCCGAAACAGCTTAACAAAAATCGTTACATATATATATATATATATATATATATATATATATATATATATATATATATATATATATATATATATATATATATACATTTACATGATTGTCTGCCCATGCTAACTAAAGTTTGATAACTAAAACGCCATTGGTCAAATGGTCTGGCAGTTATGTTGGATTAAAGCTAAAACCTTAAAAAAAACAAATTCTCTCAAACTGCTGAACCAATCTATGTGAAACTTTAAGTATATCATGAAAGCCCCATGGGGATAAAAGTTTGATAACCAAAACATTGGTTAAGTGGTTTATTGTTTATAAAATTTTAAGACGAATTATATGTTTTTCTATTGCTTCAAGAAGTACGACAATATAATTTTGTGTGCTCCTTTTGTGTCGTCATGCTTTCTTCTTACGAGTTCCTGCTGTCGTATTGTTTGAACCGCGACATGAAGGCTCCAAGTCCGACTTCTTCCTCTTCCCACCCAGAAAGGATGGTTTTTAAAACAGACGTTTTTTATGATTAAAGGGACACAAAGTTTTGTTCCAAGCGATTATGAGTTTTCAGGTCAAGTAAATTGATTACTAGCTTTCCAGCGTTTACATTTTTTAAATTTTTCAATGACAGCAGGAACCCTTTAGAATAAAGTGTGATGGATGCTTCTTCTTTTAGTAATTTATTGTTGTCTAATGTAATTCTGGCATTCTGCCAGAAGGCAGATTCAGTGCTGCCAAAACAGCCATACATATGGTTTTCCATTGCATCCCAGTGGTAGTCAAGGCAGGAATTTGTAATTTCTTCAGGATGCCGACAATAGCTCACATACTCTTCACAAAAGACACGGGGGATCTTTAACGTCCACCAACGAATGCCAGCAGATGGGCCACCCTGTTTTACGTCCATCCGATTAATAGCACACATATTGTTGAATCACCCAGCCTGCGAAACATCATTCAAACCCAGGTTAGGCAGCTCAAAGATGAGTGATGCATTATAGCTGTAATTGCCCCTTATTCAAACCACCGTGATACACTTCCAACTTCTCTTGAGCATACCATATAACTCTGGAAAATACAGCTCAACATCAAGATTATTTACTGAATTTTGTTCGCATTCGATTCCTCATATAGCAGTCCATAATTGGGACTTTTTTGGTTTGGGCAAATAAAATATTAACTGTTGCAATTGCTGTGGAAAGTCAAATAACCTGGGGGTTTTCCGACACCCTGTTGTTGTGGGAAGTTGTTTGGCAACAATCTTTAACTTATCACTGTTGATTGTGTAATTTATAACTTGCACAGCAAATCTTTGTTCACTTGTATAAGTTAATCCATCCTTTCCTTGTGTTTGAGTCCATCAGAAGAACAGAGCAACAGTGAAAAGAATAGCCAGCTCCGTGGACAAACTAGTCAGTTTTTTTTTTTAATGAGGATTGGGTCATGGCAGGAAAGTTTGAGCTCAGCAAAACATCTTACACATGGCTGTGTGCACACCACATGGAGGGATATGTGGGAAAATGTAATAAACAAGATTCCTGCGGTTATTGAAACACAGTAAATATTTTTGAAAATGTCACGTGATTTCCAGGCATTGGTGTTGTGGAAAATCAGAAAAATGCCATAAATAGCGGACAGGGTTTGAATTTTTATTTTAATAATCGCAAGTGAATGCTTCACTAAATTTCATCCTTGTAGCTGTCATTTTTTTTTTGTTAGTTCTGCAAACATGAGACAAAGGTTGGAATATAGGATATCGTATGCACGACATTTTGTTTCCAATTTTGTTTCCAAACAATAGGCACCATCATAGTCATTAGTCATACTTCGACCATTGAATGAACACAGTGTATTTTATGATGAGCCTTTCCTTTTTCCCAGTTTCAATGGAAAGACATATTTGTCCATGTAATTTGTAACTGATTTATAGCTGACTATGAGAAACAAGAACAAGAAAACATTTGGCTGTGTCCAAAGGAGAGAAATGCTATACAGTACAGAACTGCATAAATACATATTCTGAACAGTACGTATAATATGTGTGCGTGTTTTTTTTCAATTGCTCATTTGGATCTAACATGCATTCTGACAAACAGGGAAATGTATTGAGGATTACAAATGGAATATGACAGATGATACATCATCATTGATACCCTCTGTCATGGATAAATCCACTTGAAACCAGCGAGGCTTTGGTCAGAAGGCTCACAGAGAAGCCGCAACACAAACCATATGCACACAAACTCTACCATGTTGTGAAGGTTCGTGAAGATGGGTTTAAAAATGTAACCTGTCAGCGATAAACAGACAAACAGACAGAATAACATAATCGACTGACCAATATACTTGAAAAGTCTTATATTTTGTGAGTAACAAGAAGAAGATGTCATGCAGAGCACGATACTTGCAAAATCCATAAAACAAATTTGACCTCAAAAATAATTGGTGGTTTAATTCAATGACGAAATACGCAACTCCTCTTCAAATTTCAAGTCAATCGGATGAAAAATGACAATTTTAGAAATTCGGCGGATGTTGTCCTTTTGGCCTATTGACCTCAAAACAATTGGTGGTTGAATTCAGTGACCTGATATGCAAATCCTCTTCAAATTTCAAGTCAATCAAATGAAAATTGTGGATTTTAGAAATCTCACCTAAGTTGTCGACCTTTGGCCTATGTTGAACTTTTGGTCTCCGTTGACCTCAAAAATAATTGGCTGGTTGAATTCAGTGACCTTAAATATAAATCCTCTTCAAGTTTTAAGTCAATTGGATGAAAATTGAGGATTTTAGAAATTTGACAAATTTGTTGACCTTTGGCCTATGTTCACCTTTTGACATCAAAAACAATAGCCTTCTTGCTGATGCCAAACTCTACCATGTGGTAAGTTTCATGAAGATGGGTTTAAAATTGTGACCTGTAAGCGATAAACAGACAAACAGAATAACAAAATCGACTGACCAATATACTTGAAAAGTCACTCACAGAGTGAAAATTTGATGAAACGGAATGGCACTCGGGAGAGTACATACCTCTGCCTGGCTGAATGCACCCAACCTGTCCACCAAGTTTCATGTGAATCCGTTCATAACTTTTTGAGATATCATGCAATATCGTTTTTATCCCCATCACTCAATGGTGAAGAATCAGTTAAAATTAAATAACGATCGTATCCAGATCTGGATTCGGATCTTCACCAAAATGGAATCAATTCTTCTTAGTAACACTCCCAACATGTCCATCAAGCTTCGTGTGAATCCATCCATAACCTCATGAGATATTGTACTGGATATCGTTTTTGGCCCATTGCTGCTCAATGGTGAAGAATTACTGAAAAAATTCTCAGATCTGGATCCAGATTCGGAACTTCACTAAAATTAAGTGTTGTTGTCCTTGGATGGTCACTGACACAAACAAAAATTTTCATAACGATTGCTTGAAAACTGGCCAGAAATCATGTGACAAACAAACAGCCAAACGCTACAGACCTTCATCACACAAAAAAGCTCACCCCTCTTCCCTCTCCTTTCGTGAACTTTCATGGAGAAGCCATGACACTTAAAACTTGCATTGTGAGACGATTTTTGTCAAGGTTTCACAAATAGGCTTCTCACCATTCTAAATGATGATGAGAACACATTTCCAATAAGAGGACACTCAACCTGGGTTATAAAATATTCATGACTTTGCAGCTACAAGCCTGAGAACTGCCCTCTGCATGATTTTCCATATCCTGATGGAAGAAAGAAGCTCTCATTGTTACAAGAGAGGAGTACATTTTGTGCTTAGAGGTAGAAGTTGGAATTTATCCAGAGCACCATACTTTCATCACATGCTCTTACCTTTTATTATAACATTTGTGGAATCTTATTCAAAGCGCTCTGAACTCTTAGATAAATCAAAAGAGCCCTTCAGAAGTATACCGGCAATCCTACATCCATGACAAGATCTAGTTAATTGAATTAAAGTAATCTTTCAAGGTTAGTTGTGTAATGGAATTTCACGTTATAGAAACAGTCATGTGATAGGAGTATGGCAGTGCGTTGGGGGGGGGGGGGGGGAAATGCTGCGGAAATGAGCAAAAGTTTCCCAGCAGTGGATGGATATGCTTTTCTGCTTATTGTCCAAACGTTTATATGTGTTGCATTGTTGCATATTTTCGTTGCTTTAGGCATTGATGGTTTCACTCCCCACTAAAAATGCATTGAACATCTTTTTAATCTTTCAAGGTTTGTTGTGTTATGGAATTCAGTTATCATACCCATCTTCCCAACAATGGTACACTGAATCCTGGGGTGAGGCAGTTGCCTTGAAACAACTTGCATTCTCCTCCTGGAAGGCAAATCCGAGCATTGGCAACCTCAGATCATTCCACAAAGCAGACAACAAGTTTGTGTCCACTCTCAGGAGAGACCGAAAACAACATCTGTCTAATCTCATAATTAAACTTTAAAACTTGTCTCCCTCCTTTAAAACACGGTGGTGCCTCATTATGTCTGTCTCTGGTTTATGATCCCCCTCCACCCCTTACCTCTCCTCAAATGGCATCACAGCCGACTCCACGCGTGAGAAGGCCAAATGCCTCGATTCTGTGTTTGATTCCAAATCTTGTGTTCCTAACCTCTCACTCTCACTCTCTCTCCCTCTCTGTGTACCCACCCATCCTGGGTGCACCCAACTGCTCCTGGACTCTGTGTCTTTTGCACCTGAGAAGACAGAGAGGTTTCTGACAATGCTCGACTCTGATTCTGCAAATGGACCCGGATGGCATCAATTCACGTGTCTTAAAAACCTCCGCTGCTGCTCTTGCACTTTCCCTTTGTGCCCTTTTCACCCTGTCATTTGTCTGAGGTCATCTTCTATCTGCTTGGAAGTCAGCCAACATCATACCCTTACATATTAAAGTTGTAAAAAGGGATTCCCTTAACTACAGACCTATTAGCTTACGTTCAATCATCTGCAAGGTCATGGAATCCATCATCGCAATTTACATAGAATAATTCCTCTTCTCCAATGACCTCATATCAGATCATCAATTTGGTTTCGGACCAAGTCACTCTATCGTAAATGTGTTGATTCTACTCTCCCAACAATAGATGGAGGCCCTCAATGTCAGACATGAGTTCAAGACCATCTCTGGACATATCTCAAGCTTTTGATGTCGTCTGGCATCCTGCCTTGCTCTCCAGTCACTCTGTTTATGGCATCCAAACCAAACTCCACTCTCTGGTTACTGACTTCCTCCACGCTCATAGCCAACATGTGGCTCTTAACAGAATCCTTTCATATCCTCTCCTTGTCAAGGCAGGAGTGCCCCAAGGCAGTGTTCTAGCCCCAGTACTTTTCATAATCTTCATAAACGATCTATCTGACTGGAAAATCCTCTTTATCTCTTTGCTGGTGATCCCACCCTCTACTATGATATCCCTTATCCTTCAGATAGACAGGTGGCAGCCTCTTCCCTCTCTTCAGACATTGACAAAATCACAAGCTTTTCAAACACTTTACTATATTGTTTAATCCTGAGAAATCTCACACACTCACTCTGTCTCATGGAAAGGACCATATGGCAAACTCGCCCCTCTATTTCCTCAACAACCCTCTTGAAGAAGTTCATTCACTCAAACCCTTGGGTTTCACCCTCAGCCATGATCATTCTTGGATAAACCACATTTCAACGTTGGCCTCCAAAGCCAGTCGCCAACTGGGCATCCTCCATCATACAAACTCCTTTGCACAACTGAACTCCTATCCACTTACAAGGCTTTCATCCACAGATTGATGGCATACTGCTCTCCCCTCTGGACTGGCACCCCTCTCTCACACCTTTCTCAGCTTGACATCATGGAAACCAAGGCCTTCAAGATACTTGGAATCTCCCATGCTGAAGCTGAGCCTGTGGGTCTATCACTTTGCTATCATCGACAGGTCAGTGGTCTCTCTGTCTTCTTCCACCTCCTTTCTGATCTTTCACCCTCTGCTCTTTCCGTACTTCGCCCTCCGCAGGTTTCCGCAGGGCTCAAACGGTCCATAATCATCCCCATTCCAGTGAAATTACCTAAATCCAGGATCACTGCTCACTGACGCTCATTTTTTTCCTCTTTTTTTTCTGCCTGTGGAATCAACTTCCACATTCTTTTCATTGTCATTCTTCCCTCCAGGTCTTCAATAAAGGTGTTCACCACCATCTAAGATCTTATCCACCCCTTGCATTTTCCCCTACTCTCATCGTCATCCGCATCCCTTGTTTGTCTGTCTCCATTTATTTTCTTCCTTGGCCCTTATGTCAGCATTTTCCCCTCCCTTTCTATGGTTCCTTTTGCTTTGTTGCATCCTGATCCATTTTCTTTTTCGAGCTCATGAGCCTTGACTTTGTATCCAAAAAAAACCCCCACATTAACAAGTAATTATTTTATATCACTTTGGAGGATTGTAAAAATAATTCCTGATTTCTAGAAAGTCTGTATGTTTTATCTAAATGTGTAAACTCAGTAATGGAGCTATGACTAACCTATACTACAAAAGTGAATTTGTATATTTAACTCCGCCGCCAAAGGTGGATAGAAGTCATACTTTTCCCGCTTGTTTGTCTGTCTGTCTTTAAGCAGGATATCTCAACAGGTTATGGACTTGCCCCTCTTGGCTGAATTTTGGTTCAAGTCCAGATCTGGTCTATCGGGGATACAAAATGTAAACTGTTCAGCCTGGCGGAGGATATATATATATATATATATATATATATATATATATATATATATATATATATATATATATATATATATATATATATTGTTACGGCTGTTAGTACTACGTCCGCTTCCGGACGGCAAACAAAGGCGCAAAGGAGGGAACTGCGAGGACGCGCGGGTTTTCCCACCTGTTTTTCCCGTCTGACTTCCCCGCGCTTTGGAGTGGAGGAAGAGCGATGCAGGTCAAAGGTCAGAGGTTATATAAAGGTGGGGCCTCTTTTTGGGGGAATAATTCCCTGGCCCAGAGCCAAAAACTGACTCCCCTGGCCCCCGCACGGAGCGGGGTGGAGGGAAAGCGTGAAGGAACGCCCTTTTCGGGAACCCTTTCGAAGGAAGGTGGAGCCGGGAACGGGGCGGGGCGAAGGGCGGAGCCCCACGCGATAAAAGACGGACACGGGCGGGCGCTAGAGCTTCCTCTTCCGCCTCTTCCTCGGGAGCCTCTTCCTCTGGAGAGCTTCCTCTTTCGCCTCTTCCCCTTGAGCGCTTCCACTTCCGCCTCTTCTTGGTCGTCGTGGCTGGTGGTCTGGTTGGTCTTCGGGAAGAGGTCCTGCGCCCGCGCCTTGGCGAGCGGCCCTGTCACAAAGGCACGGACGGGAGACGCGGCAGCACCTATTGCGAGGTGGACCTGTGCGTCTGGACGGGGAGTGCCGGAGAGGGCTCGCCGGCCGCGAGAGAGGTCACAGCCAGACGCGACCACGCTTACGGTCGCGGGAGAGGGACTCACCAGACACAAAAGGGAAGTCGCGACTTCTTTCTTTCTTTTCTTTGGGGTTTTGGTGTGAATGTCCGTGGATGGCGCCAGTCTGGCGAAAGTAGAACTGTTTAAGTGTTGCCGTGTGTACGCATATTCGGTTGTAGCTCTGCATCGTTTCTTTTGTTTTAATTGCTTTATGTGCATTTTGATTGTGTATGGCTGTAAATACGTGCCTTGTGTGCTTCTCTGTGTGTGCGTGTGAATAAAATGCTTGCTTTTTGAACTGTGCCCGTTTCGCTTTGTCTTTTCTCTATTGACCCTCCATCTTGCATCACGGAAAGGGATTCGGAGTGGGTACAACATCCCAGTAATTAATCGGAACCGTCAAGGCCGACGATAACACCGCTCGGTTATCACTGTAGCATGGAACGGACCGCTGAAGCGGTTCGTGTCCGGAGTCGGCCTGTGGCGTGGTACGATCGCCCGGTCGACCATTCGCGCAGGTACTTAGGTAGATCGAATTTTGCAAGCAACCCTATCCTGTGCGGGTGGGCAATTGCCACGGTCGTGGTGGGGTTAAACCCCACCCGTGACTAGCTCCCGGCGTTGTTCCGAGAGGGTCACGACAGAATTGTCCGTCCGGTGGGCGACGTGCCGCGATTCGAATTACGCGGCCGTCCGCACACCGGCGGGCGCGAATTCGCACCAATATATATATGTATATATATATATATATATATATATATATATATATATATATATATATATATAAATATATATATTAGTGTGGTTTTGTCGTGGGGGTAGATGGAAGAATCTAATAGGGAGTTTAGCATTGTATAGAGTTGCTTCGACAATGGACGAGTAGAAAGCATCTCGATGAAACCAAGTTAGGGAATCTGTGAGCTTAAGTGTTACGTGTCACCACACGAGGGGTGGTGCGGTGTTAATTATCTGAGGTAGTAAGAATAAGTTCCCCAGAACGTGATTGCCCTCTGTGATTTTCCTTATGTTTTTTTTATATTTCAAACCAGGCAGTGAAGGTGGGAAACGCGTCCCTGAAACAACAAATACGGGAAGCTTCCCTTACTGGGTTTGGAGGTGAGCAGGCCACACCCTGGAGGCAAAAGATATAGAGCACACATGGAAGAGGGTGAGGGAGGTTCCCAGTGCATAGGACAGGAGATCGGTGTGATCGAGGTTGAGGGCAGGCAGGCTTGCGCACGTGTGGATTGTGGAAGGTTTCCGTCTGGATCGAATGGGAGATCAGCAGAGCACGTACAAGAGGTCGGTGTGAGAAACGCAAAAGGCAGGTGGCACCTTAGGAAAGATGCAGGCTGGCACATTTGGATCCTTCGTGTGGAAAGCTGCTTGCAGATTGCCTGGCGTACGTCTGCCCGGCTCCGAGTGACGGTGCAATTTTCCACGCATGTGCACGTGCTGGTGGAATCGCTCCCCATTCCAAGTTCAACAAGGACCATCTCTGGGCCAAACTGAGTACCAGTATACCTAAAAAGGGGGGTGGTGGGGGGTTCTCTTCATGTTGTGTCTCCCTTTGTCTGTGTTTGCGTCTGTGTGTGAGGCCTTGACAGTAGGATTTATTTATTTATTAATATCAGAGTTACCTGTTGAATTATTGTCTGTGGAAATATTTGTGTATCTGGTCTATCGGGGATACAAAAATCCAGATCTGGTCTATCGGGGATACAAAATGTGAACTGTTCAGCCTGGTGGAGGTTATACACACACATATATATATATATATATATATATATATATATATATATATATATATATATATATATATATATATATATATATATATATATATATATATATTAGTGTGGTTTTGTCGTGGGGGTAGATGGAAGAATTGAATAGGGAGTTTAGCATTGTATAAAGTTGCTTAGTCCATGGATGAGAAGAAAGCATCTCGATGTATCCAAGTTCGGGAATCTGTGAGGTTAAGTGTTACGTGTCACCACACGAGGGGTGGTGTGGTGTTAATTATCTTCGGTTGTAAGAATAAGTTCCCCAGTACGTGAATACTGTTTTTCCTGGGTCTTTTTGTCGAGAACCAATGTACCTAATTAACTACGTGATTTCGACTACCGGGAAACCACGCTCTCGGCACGTCTTGCTCGAACCGGGTCACTCTACCGACTGCGGTAGAGTTTCAACTACCGACTACCAATAAATTATTGTAGTCAGGGTCACAATCAGGGTCGCGGATGGGACCCAGGAAAACTCCAACCAACACCAGCCAAATGCAGAACTCCACTCGAATGCCCCAGACTCCAGCTCAAACCGCACGATGCACACCAATACTCAACTCCTCCAAAAAACTTACACTCTCAGGATCGCATCGTATTTTTTATCGACCTCCCCGAATGGGGCGGGGGCTCGGTGAAACAGACGTCACCATCCGCCCCGATTGGAAAAGGTCTTCATGGGGTCCGCCCTTTCTGGGCGGGTCTCGGCCAAACCAGGAGGCTTGCCCCCCCCCCCCTCCACGCGTGTGGACTCAAGGGGAAGATCCAATGTTGAAAAGTAACGTTTGCAGAAGCGCAAAGGAACAGCGGACTGGTCGTTTTTTTTCCCGTATGCTGTGGCCAGTGAGGCGAGGGTTGCAAGCGCTGGAAGGTACCGTGGTTGGTTGTTGGATGATCGTTGTAGGGTTCGTTGGATGGTTTGTTGGATGGTCTGTTGAATGGTTTGTTGGATGGTCGTTAGATGGTTCGTTGGATGGTCGTTAGATGTAATAACCTACCTAAAAGGACATCACAACGCAGACCTTTGATTCTCCCACTTGACAAAAGGAAGGGACCTGTCTCACATGTACTTAACGGAATAACTGACTCTTGGGACATCTGTATGTTTGAATGCATATGGTTTCCAGATCCGTAACTATATATATATATATATATATATATATATATATATATATATATATATATATATATATATATATATATATATATATATATATATATATATATATTACTGAACATGCTTCAAAATCTAAAATAAAAATACTGAATAAAATTTTGCATGCTGCCTCAGTGTACCCCGTGTATGGTTTCTGTCGAGGGGGCATATCTGGGGGAGGGGGCTAAATTCTCTCTTTCTATGTAAATATGTATCGTTTCGCACCACCCAGTGGTAGCCAGTATTACAAATCAAATTCTTCTTTTATGAAGAAAGTTTCAACAACTCAACAATATGGATTATTGTGTTGTTGAAATTAGAGTGAGAATAAATCAAAATTTTCAAAATGTTTCATTTCACTAATTTTAAATGGAGATTCAAACCATAGCATCCAACACTGAGCTTTGCAGCAAAGCGAATGTGATTTTTGCTCACGTGATATATTGTTACGGATTTGGAAACCTTGTGCACATAAACAGCCAGAGTCCCGAAGCTTAGTTATTTTGATAAGTATGTGTTTACAATTAGAATCCCACCTTTGTCGAATGGGAATTACATGTGTGCGCTCCGAAATATTGTATCGTCAGGTTTATTGCATCTTTTACAACAACAACGACAACTACAACTACATCCACTACAACAACGCCACCATCCCTCAATCTTCCTGGTCGTCATTGCCCACGTGTTTTTGGCTGAAGGCGTGGGCGGAGTCTACATCGCCTCAGATTGAGGCTCCACCCCAAGACAGGGCTTGGACATATCCTCCAGCGAATGAGCGAAGGGCGAGCATGACACGCACGCCCCAGCCAATCGGGAGGTGAGCACGAGTCGCCTGACAACCCCTCATCCAATCAGGAGGCGAGTGGCGAGGAGAAGAGACCCCTCCCACCTCAGAAGAGTAGAGTGGTTGTTAGGACCAGAGTTCGACGAGAGTGCATTCTGCAGGATTGGGGCTGATTGGCTTGGTCGACGAGGGTTCCATGGAGTGATGACTGACTGCAGAGCATGGTGACTGCAGATTGGTCGTGAGGAGCAAGTTTTTCGGCAGACCGGTGTCTTCGTTGCGACTGCGGAGGTCTGCAGTCCGGTGGCGATTTGCTTCGTCTGCGGCATTGCTGGCTGGCGTCCGTGGCGCCGTTCTTAGTCCCCGGAGCTTGGTGCTGCGTTGTTGGCGGTGGGTTCGAGTCCCGCCACCGGACAAGCTCGAATAGACCGCACGAGGTGGGACAGGTACCCCGGCCTGGCTGAGGACCAAAATAGACCCACGGGGTCCAGTTTCTTTTTTGTGTGTGTGTGTGTGTGTGTGTTTGTGTGTGTTTGTGTGTGTGTGTGTGTGTGTGTGTGTGTGTGTGTGTGTGTGTGTGTGTGTGTGTGTGTGTCCGTCCGTGGGCCCAGTCTTTTAAGTCGAGCTGTTAAGTGTTTTCGTTCCTTGTACATTACATTTCTTATTTGGATTAGTCTGCTCTTTGTGTGCTTCCCTCCCCTATTGTTATTGTAAAATAAATCCCCTGTTAAATGTACCAGCTCGTTTTCTATGCTTTCCTCCATTGGTCGAGCATGGTGCGTATCGCGAATTAGTAAGGCCGTTCATGCCGTAAATTGTTCATTTGGTCCGGCGTGGCTTTGGTAGCTTTCCGCTCAGTTATGCCGGATCCGAGTCGGTACCTGCGACTCGGTCCAGACTGAGTCGGCCAAGGGTGTAGTTTTCCCCAGTAGTTGGACGACGTGGGTACTTAGGTATATTGAAATTATGCAATTAACCCTACCCCACGCCATCAAATTATTGGCAACTGCGGTCCGCTAGGGACCCGTGACCTTCGGAGTTGTCCGAGAGTCACGATCTAAATTCCGGGTGTTCGGTGGGAGATGACTCCACTGCTCCATCTAGTGGTTGTTTATCGCCACTGACCCTCGGCCCACAACAAATTGGTGATTAGGAGTGCGATTCAGCCCCTCCGCCTCCGTAGAGAAATTAACGGGATTCGGATCAAGGGTGTATGGAGCACCCCCCCCCCCCCCAGACCCGTTCTCTCCAAATGAGAGAATTTTAAATTGTTCTCAGATGCACCATGGTGAGCCAAGATGAGCTGACTCAAGTGGGTTGAGGTGTATGTTTAGAGGAACCAGTGGCCCAGGACACCCCCATGCAAGAAGACGTGCCCCCGCAACCAAACTCAGAGGTGGTAATAGGCGTGGGGGCGGCGGCGAATAACCCCCCCCCACCCCCACCACATCAAATGTCCCTCCCGACCCTTTGCGGATCTGCACCCAACCGAGGCGAATCGGCTTTGTCAGGGTCATTTGACATGGGCCGGTTCCTGGAGGTGATGAGAGGCATGATGGACGAGAACATGCAAACACTGAGGGGAGATATGCGAACACAGCAGGGTGAAATGCAGAGTATGGGGTTGAGCCTGCAGGCGAGTATGAAGTAGGTGGAAGGCATCATGGCGGCACCACGTGGCGGAGCGACCAACCGACCAGGAGTGCAAAATGTGTTCAGCCCGCAATGGAGACAGGTGAGGTCGGGATGATGAGAGACGCTACCACAATTATAGGGGAAACTAAAAAACTTGGACATGATGGATAACGGAAATAATAAATGAGGTGACGGAGATAGAAGAAATAGAGGGGGACGAATTGCATGGAACTAAACGGGAAGTTAACAAACACACACAGGTAGAGATAGTGAGGGACAATGGGGTTGAGCTGATGGAATGTTTTGTGACCCGGTGCGAGCATCAGGGTAGCCTCCCTCAGGAACAGAGGGAGACTGTATGCTCCCTCGAAGTGGACTGCCACCAGGTGAGTACGGTTGGACCGTGTGAGGTCGAGCGGGTGTATGATGTGAACGGTTCCATGCAGAGTTTGGGGGGAGTAGAGGCTTCGGTATCCCTTGTGCGGACTCCCACCCCCATTGTGATTGTCCCAGAGTGTGTGTCAAGGTGTGCGAGTGGTGTGAGTAACATGGTGTGTGTGAGTGCATGCATGGAAATGGACGACGTACCGATCCAGACGGGAGACTTGAATGGCGAGCCTGGTAGGCCGCACAAAGTTGTTTGGGTGACTGCGCCGGTCCACCGGACGCTGCGTGCAAGGTCCATTCCGTGTTTTGCGGATGGCCCAAGCGCGCACATTTGCGCGAACAGAAGCCGGCGCAGGAACGTCTCGTGCGTGGTACAAAACCGTCACGTGCACGGTTAAAAGGAAGGTTGGATGAATTTGGAACACGCGGGTTCCCGTGTGAGCGCGTGTGCGGGGCGGCACGTGCTGCATTCTGCGTGTTCTGTTCATGGAACGCATGGAGCGGGTTCCTGGGACGATATGCTCGGGCTGGCCTGTACAGGAAACCGTGCAGGTTCGGTACGTGGGTGATGTTACTGGGGACCTCGCGGCGCGAGTTACGGGCGAACAGCGCACGTTGTCCCGCATGGCGGACCCTGCGAAGGCGAGCGCTTTTTGCGATGCGCAGGGCGACGACACCGCCCCAGCTATCGTCAGACGGAAGGGACGAACGAGCGAGTCGCAGACCGCCGCCCTGGCGTTGCAAAAAAAAAGGCCTCGCTCCATGTACACGAACCCGGCCAGGATGTGGAAAGCATCCTTGTTTGGGCAAAGGAGCATTAGGTAGTGGGAAGGGTTTAGCGATAGATAGACCAGCCTCATGGGGCAGGAATAGTTCCTCATGGGGCCCGTGGACAAGTTGGTGGGAATTAACTTTAGATTTAGGAATGGATTTTGGGAGACGTGGACAGACATGGAATGTGTAGTGGGGACGTAGCTTCGCAGTAGAGTAAAATGGAACGTGCATTAGGATAAGGGATGACGGGGAGCACGAGTTAGTTAGGTGAATTTAGGTAGCAGAATGGCAGTGTTGAAATATTGGTGTGAATTGAAAAATGAAAGAAGCATGGTGATTGAATGTCGGACAGCGGGCCCGAGTGTGTGAGTGGAGTGAATGTGGAATGCATGGTGCGAATGAATGATTGGGGGGAGGAGTGAATCCCACCCAAGGGACCCCGGGGTCAGTGTAATGTGAGTTCGTGGGTTAGTCAAATTTACCAAAAGGAGGTTGTATTGTTGTTGGTGTGGGAAGAAGGCTCAAAACCTTTTTGAAGGGTGCAGGTGTCCATTGACCGGCTGGGAGCGTGGCTGTGGAAAGGTGAGTATTGAGTGGAGGGCACCCCGGGCACCGAAATAGTCGGCCAGAGTAGGCCAAGGGTCCAAGGGACCGGGTTAGTGTAGTGGGCAAGGTCGACCCTTGGAAAGTGACCCGGAGCACCAAAATGCCACGTGGGCATGGAAGGGGAGCAATGCCAGGAAGGGCACCCCCCTCCCCCCCACGTTCATATGGAGCAGGTAGGCTTGGAGACAGTCTCAGGGCCCGGGGGTGCCGTAGTTTGAGTTTGGCAGACGGAAGTCCCTGCCAGTCGAGCCACGCTGCCCAACCACGAAATTGTGCAAAGGCACAAGAGAAAATTTGCGGGCAGGGCCCAAATTGATAAGGAACACCAACACAGGCGATGGGAATCATTGTTTTTAGAACCGAGAGTTTAAAGTGACAGGCGTGTTAAAAAGCCCAGGTTTTCTAACAGGATAGTGTATTGGTAGTTCACTTGCTTTTGAGCTGCACCACTAGCACTAGCTTGTGGACATTAGAGATCCCATAGTGTCTTTTGATAAAGCATGGAAGAGTTACCCCAGCACCCTGGCCAATTTAATCCAGTAGTCCCTGCACTGATCAAAACGGGCACTGCATCAGTCACACACCGTACTCTCGAGCGATAATGCAACTAGCAGCCATATGGAACAAACTCGGGAAGAGAAGACTTTACCAAGGTGATTCCATGATAGTTACATTTTGTTGAGAGATATGCATGAATGGTTTCAACATCATCGTCATAAATAACCATCACATATGAATGATGAATCAACGAGGAATCTTGCTGAATATTTTTTTTTTATTAGTATTACTTGTTTGAAAACTATTTTGGATCAACACCTCTTGGTTTCCATAATCAAGTGTGCTAAAGTGCAGCTTTCATTGGAACCAATACATTGCAGTGAAATCTCCTGTATCCACAAAAAATATCTGTATCCCGTGATGATGCTCTTTCATATTATATACAGTAATATGTTGTCGTAACACCATATAATATCGGAAATATTTTGGAAAAATCATGTTTTATTTGAATAAGTATGATTTTTCAAACATCTCACAAACTATAAGTTTGAAAATTACTGTGATTATTAGAATAATTAAGGGCACACAGCAGTTTTCACTGTACAAGTAACTTACTTATCTCCTTTGTCTAATTTTGCTTCATAGATTATAATCTTTCAGTGCTGAATATAATTTATATGAAAAGTAATGAAAATAAATGGCCAGTTTTTACATGTTCTTTAACATGACGACGTTACTTCAATCAATCCTGATCACATGTCATGCACGATGATGAAACCAAGCTTGGTCGACTTTCAGTTTGCTGTACTATTTGTTATATAGGCAGTGTTTGTAAAAGTAACAAAGCTTGGGTGTTAAGTTTCATTTGTAACATTCTGATAAAATAATTGCAAGAGTTTTCACACAATCACAAAGCATATAATGCACAGAAATGGGAACACCGACAGTCTTGAGCACATTCATATATATAAACTGGAAAATGAATACTGTTATTGCCACCTGAAACGGTACCTGCTTGCATTGGTGTTACTGGTATACAGTCGAGGTTAAATGTTTGATACAATTGTAATAAGTAACCTCAACTGATAAACTTTGAGATCAGATGTTTAATTGTCTTGATTTTGTCGCACAATAGTTTGATTCTCATATATCACCTTAAGTAAAGTAAAGAAGAAAAAGGAAAGGCTGACAGGTCGGTGAGAGTTATGCACATTCTTCTCTGAGTTGTCTAGCCTGGGTTTGTATCTCGGCCCAGCTATAAACTATCATCATGGTGTTCCGCAGGACAGATGATTCATCAATGTGGGGCTTCCATTCGGTGGACGTTCATCAGCACTGGTCGTGAATGTTAACGATCCTACGGTCTTTTACAAAGGGTCGTCAAGTTATCGCTGCCACTCTGAACCAATTCAAAATTCCTGCTCGAATCACCTTCAGTCGAGCATTCCCTGGTTCATTCGTGGAAACGGGAAAAACGGCGCACGAAGGGCTTGGGCCAAAAACGTTTCCCGGCTGACCATGCAAGAAGGTGGGAATAATTGTGGCCATTCAAGAAGAAGTAGCTCTCATACGAGCCTTGACAGTGTGTACAAAAACAAAGCAGTACTAGTTGTAATAGTAGTAATCTTTCCAAATACATAATTTAAAATGTTAATATTTGGAAGAAAAATAATAATGTACAACATTATGAAACAGAATTCGTATTTTGTCACAGTTCTCATTATCTTTGAGCATACTCTTTGAGAACATGGTTATGCTTGGCATGACCAACTCACCTGATTGTGACAATAAATGTCATCCTCTTTTTACATATTTTTCTTCTCATTCTCTGGTGGTTTTTTTCACCTGGTGCATTCAGGTGTGAAAGTATATTTTCGAGATGAAAACATAAAGAAATACAAAAATCTGCCAAATCTATTCATGTAGCATGGAAATAAAAAGCATTAAAATGCAAAATAATGTAGGGATAGCATTGCCAAAAGGTATGAAAACAAGATCCATCCCTGCATTAAAAAAAAAATGCAATTGATCTGATCGATTTACGAAAGTAAGTACACGTCATGCACATCCGCCAGGTTATTATTGACTTGCCACCATGTCCGCTGCTAAAGCCTAACCACATGTAGGCTTTTTTGAAAATAGCACCATATACCTTACTGGAGCTTGAGCACCGACCAAATTATACACAATAGCACAACAGGCACTGATTAAAGTCTGATCACAGGTAGTAATTGAGCTATTTTTAATTGTTTCTAATTGGCTTGCTGCCTTGTACAGCTAAAGCCAAACTCCATGTTTTACAAGTGAGCAGGTTGAATGTGCTGATTACTGACCATATATCGTCACACCATGATAGCTTCAGTGCACTGTTCAAGCAATTCCTAATTAATTGTAATCATGATGTCCTTTCTTTTATATCGAGATAGCCATAAGGTGTGAGCTATCTTTGTTACAGAGTGTACATTTGTTGTACTTTTTTTTTTACACAGTTTAAAGTCCATCTGAATATTGATTTCCTCAAAGTACACCTCTCTTGACACCTTCATGTTGTGCTTGGGAATGTAATTGGGGGTGTTTCAACAGTCAGGGTTGTACAATAACTTCGACAACTACTAAGCTTTCTTTGATCTGTATTATGCATGACTAGATTTATTTTTCTCTTTACATTTCAATGTTTTTTCATCAACATGGTCTAGTGGTTAGGATACATGGTTTATACCCAAGTGGCCCGGGTTTCATTCCCGGTGTGCCCACCACACTAGCAGCAGTTGTGACCACTAGTCGAGTGATTTGAGTAAAATCGAGTGGCAAGCAATCAAAAGATGTACCCGAGTTTGCTTGATCAGATGATGATGACATTTCAATTTCGTGTGAAGAAAGATGTACGGATGAATGTTGCATACTTTCATGCTACCATTCCCATCTTGTTTCAATATGGTGTTTGACATTGGTATTCGTACATCTTTTTTGCATTTCAATGTTTTTTTATTGACTTGGTTTTCTGTGAAAATGAGTGTGGGAATGATATTGTGTATCTACTTTGCCATCATTTATTCCCTCAGGTTTGAGTGCTTCACAAATGATTTGTATTTACAATCATAGTTGTTGAGCTTATAGTAACATAAATTATAGTAAGTATATATTGCAGGCAATAACAATAATATAGTACGGATACTAGTTTCCCATGTTATACACAACGTTGGGCTCTTGATGAACCCACGAGACTAATGGAATAAATTTGCTATGGGGGGAGTGGGGGAGGAGGTGAGCTATTGACTATCGCAAATCCCAATTTGTCAGAACCCCAGCCAATACCCTGTAATGGTGAGCTACACCACAGACCTGCAAGAATCTTAAAACCTATTTTAACACCAGTATCCTGCTAAGTCTATATGTACAGTATAAGTTTACTTAACTTGGCAATTTCTGGGCATAACTTGACATTGATGGCAATATAAACAGGCAGTGAAATATATAGTGCATAACCAGCAAGAAAAGCGGAGTATGGCTGGCAATTCCTGAACAGAACTCCAACTTGATAGCAGTGAAAAATAAATGGTGAAAGAACTGATAGGTAGTTGGCAGAAACAGTAAAGGCTGCTCTGTCACATGACAATAAAGGTTGGGTAAAAGCCAAGAGTAGGCCAAATTAAACAAAAATACCAGTTGATCGTCCCCACACATCCTTTTTTGAACCCACCTCCTTTTAAAAAATTATTTATTATGTTGTCAAACATCCCCAAAAAATCACACCCATGTCCGAAGGAAGCTGTGCAGTGAAGCGGCTGCTCTGCATAAAAAGTAGTCCTGTGGGGGACTGATGGTTAATTCCCCCAACAGGAGGGGTGACCTGACTGTTCTGATGCAAACTAAACATTAACACACACAAAAAATTAAACAACAACAAACCAGAAACGAACGAAACATGGTGGGTATAAAGGTTATTCTTCTTCATTTTTAATGGATTGGTGGAAGGAAGGACTTACCAAATATTGAAGTGGCTTGCAGCACTTCAAAAACCATATCTTCATGCACACCATTCTTTGAACCAATCATTTCCCCAACATCAATACTAAGTGTTAATAGCTTCTTACAAGCTGCAGTGCCAAGACCTGTATTTCCGCTTTCCCTTTCCTTGTGCAATATGCGAGCAAGACTGATCTGTGTACATGTCTACGTACGTAATTTCCATCATAGTCCCTGCAGTAAAATTCAGTCCACGCTTCTGATTAAAATAATGCAAAATTCGATTGGTTTTAAAACCAGCAAATTGTGTGACAAATGTAGAATGTCGACAAATTGTGTGAACGTGACAAATCATTTTCATGATTTAAGCTTTATTTTTGAAGATTATTTTCAGCTGTTTGCAAATTTGGACACAAACAGTTCTTGATGAGCGATGCTCGCTACGTGATGTTTTCTCCGATTTCGCTTGTGGTGAGTTGGAGCAGGGAGCGTTGGTGAGTCCACATCCCACATATGTAAATTTGTGTATTAAATGTTTACTGTAAACCTACATAGAAAGATGGCATAGCCAATAACTTTAATATGCACAAAGTGTGTACTTTTTTTGTGTTTTGCCATACATTTATTATATATTTGTTTGTAACAGTGGAATGTATTTTTAATTGGCCTAGTGAGTGTGTACGTGCATTGATGGCAAGTGACCCACATTTCACAGGTTTGACCCGTTTAGTTTCTGAAAACCTGCAGACCCATTTTAGCATCAATAAAACCCATACTGGAGGAAAAGTATGATCAATTTTAAAAACGCAATGTTTCGCTTCCATTCCACTCACAAGGATTGACACAATGACTAATAGACGTGAGGGGTGTGTTCAGTTACTAACTTTCTTCTAGAGCGCTTGCCAATTGGCTTAAGCACTCTCCTAAAAAAATTTGATAAGTAACGGCTGGCTCGGTAAGTGCTATCTATTTGCTTGGTAACTGAACACACTCCTGGAACGACCTTGAGCTGATATGCAATGTATCCTCGTCAATTGGCTGTGTGACGTCATAAGCTTTCCCTCACCAAAGGCCATGTCACCACCCTCCAGGATTCCGTGCGCAGCATTACTTCCGATCATTTCTAATAAATAAATAAATAAATAACCCGCTTTCGAGTCCTACCAACCCGTTTTTCATCACCTCCAACTTGCCATGTATGTAGGTGATGTGTCAGGTGTATGACCGACATCATGATATTTGTTTGGGAGTAGAAAACTGACATGTCTGGTACATAACTCATGTAATTTTTTGGGGCGGTGGGGTAACGGGGAGGTAAAAAACTGGCATGTCGGGAACATGATTTGTTCGGTACTTGTAGCCGGTGGCCATTTTGTAAAAAAACAAATAAATAAAAAGGGCTTCCTTCCTTTTAAAAAAAATATACAGATGATCAACTGGTATTTTTTTATTTGGCTTTATTTAGCACATGTGTAAATGAGAAAACTGCACATGCATGAAGTTAGTGGCAATGGCAGAGGTGCAGAGGTGGACTATGCTGTAAAACGACTTTTCGAGATAAGTTGAAGTTAAGAATATGCGACAATGATGTGGACGTCGGCGTGGGAAAATGCAGGTGATTTGTGTTAAAAGCACCTGCTGAGCTTGAGGCAATTTCAAGTTTGGCTGGTGAGAGAAAGAAAGAACAACCTGGTACTTTCAATGCTTGGTGATTTCAGTACTTTAGCAATGGTTTCTAACCACTTTAAAAGTGCTATTAGACTGGAAAACTGCTGAAGGATAATGATAGATGCTTAATAAACTCTTAAGTTCACCACATGCAGCTGACTTTTTCAATATTATTGATTGGATTGGGCCTTGGCAATTT
Organism: Eptatretus burgeri; assembly: GCF_056783735.1. NCBI lineage: Eukaryota > Metazoa > Chordata > Myxini > Myxiniformes > Myxinidae > Eptatretus > Eptatretus burgeri. The sequence continues at coordinate 114,247,656 of NC_140961.1, read as the reverse complement.
TTCAGGGTCATTGCTATAAAAGTTTTCCAACACTGTGGTAAGTGGCTCCTTTCAGGGTGCAAAACAATTTTGGCTAAAATAAATATTCTTGGGGAAGAGATATAGAATAGGGGGAATGATGAAAGATTTTTAATTTCAATATTATCTCTCTGGCAGTTAAAATATCATTTGTGAGCTACACCATTGCACAGGGTGGCCTGAAAGGCGTTTTACCCCTATTAAATTTATCGCACCACCCTCCCTCCCTTCACCTGCGACCTCCCCCCACCATGTTACGTGGCAACAGCGATTCAGATACAGTTACTGATTAATTATTGTAAGTACTGCACAATAAACCTGTGTATTGAAATACTTTCGGGTTGGCAGGATGGCGTCGAGGTACGCACACTCGCCTCAAAGCTGACAAGCCTGGGTTTGAATCCTGACCCAGCTATACACTCTGATCCCAGTGTTTCACAGGCAGGGTGATTCATCAATATGCATGCTAACCCTTGGATGGACCATTAAATTGGTGTCTCATCTGCTGGCATCAGTACATGTTGAACATCCCACAGTGTCCTTCGCGAAGAGTAGGTGAGCTATCGCCGGCAACGTGAACAAATCACAAATTCCTGCCATAACTACTGCTGGGAAGGCAATGGCAAACCATCCAGTATAACCCTTGCTCAGGAAGCTGCTTTGGTGACACCAATGGTCTGTGAAGAGTCTAGCACATCAGTGAGAGAGATTAAAAGAGTTTAAGAATGAATGGTAATTACTGGGAAGGGGTAAAGTGGCGTCAAGGCCACTATGCAATGAGAAAGAAGAATTCTTTAATAGGTTTTCACTGCATTTCTCTTTAATATAATAAAGTCTATTTATTTTAAATAATATGCTCCAATTATTGTACTTTCTTCATGTTTATCATAATTTTCTTTTTGAATCCCAAAAGATGGAAAGTATTGCCTTCCTTGAAGTTCTGACTCAGAATTTGTGTGGTGGAAGGGATTTGGGGTACTTCCAGCCCATACACAGTCACTTGGATCCATCATTGGTGTGGTTAACTCACATTCTAACCTAAGCAAGAAAATTATGTAGATCTTCCCACCATTAGGCATTCAAAAACTCCACAAACTAGATATTCAAAATGGCCCAAGAAATGCCAATTACTATTCTTCAATATATGAAGGAAAAATATATTACTGACATACACATCGATTGAATCATAACATTTATTTTATATTTATACATACATCTTGTTACCTCCACCACTGAAGGTGGATGGAGGTTATGTATTCACCCCTTTCTGTCTGTCTGTCTGTCTGTCTGTCTGTTTGTCCATGTACAGGATATCTCAAAAAGTTATGGACGGATTAGGACGAAACTTGGTGGACACCAGTGGCATATAGAGAAAAAAATGGCACTCAGGGCGAGATGTCAAATTGCTGCCCCCTCGTAGCAAACATGTTGAATTACCCACAAAGCCTAATTAAATAACGTTATTGCAAATCGAATGTAATCCAGCACATTTGAAATTATGCAGTTACACCTTTGCTTTCTACCTTTCAAAATCGTCATCGGTCTACTAAGCGTTCGGGAACACAGGAATGAGATGCATTGGCGTACTCAGGGAGGTGCTGTGAGGGCGGTGCAAGTGACGTTATATTTTTATTATTTACCGAATATTAAAGAAGGTAACTCAGTAATAAGTTAATTTAGTTGTAACACTTACCAAAATAATCTAGAGTCGAAGTTCCCAGATGAGAAGGGCACGTGTAAGATATAGGCCAAATATATATATATATATATATATATAAAACACCAGTTGATCATCGCCGCCGCCGCTTCCTTTTTTGTACCCTTGTCTTCAGAAATGTCGATAGTGATAGATGATAGATGCAACAAAACAAATTCGCCGCCCCCAAAAAGTGTCACTTGTGGTGGCTGCCCCGTTTGCCCCCCCCTCCCCTTGCGACGCCAGTGGTGGACACACATCCAATGTGATACTGGTGTAATGATTATATATTGGTGAAAATCCAGATGTGTATCTGATAATTTTTTTAAGTGATTCTTCACCATTGAGAAATGGGGCCAAAAACGATATATAACAAGATATCACAAAAAGTTGTGTACGGATTCGGATGTGGATGACTTGGGTAGGTGACAAGAACAAAACAATTCGATTTTGGTTAAGGTGCGGATGGAGATCTGGCGTATCAGTGAGATACAAAACGTACACTGTTCAGCCTGGCAGATGTATTTTCTCCACTGAGTGCCATTCTATTTACACCTTTTTTAGGCATAGGTTGGACTATTTTAACTTGTTTGTATAATTTATTTGAACATCCTTCATAATTATATCTCTCCAACATTTGTTTAGAGATTTGCTAATGTTTGGCTTGATCTCTTCAACATTCTGAAGACATATCTTGCCAACACCTTTATAATGTCTGAGTATTTTGCTCAAGATGGATTGTACTGTGGTGTATACAATGCCAAATTTGATAGTAATGTATAACTAAGAGAGATGTGTGTGTGTGTGTGTGTGTGTGTGTGTGTGTGTGTGTGTGTGTGTGTGTGTGTGTGTGTGTGTGTGTGTGTGTGTGTGTGTGTGTGTGTGTGTGTGTGCGCGCGCGCGCGTGTCACCATTTTTTCAGAGATGTGAGAATGTACCTTCATCAAATTTTCAGAGGTTAATGAGTGAGTGTCGAGGAGGTTTTAGGCAAAAATAAATAAATAAATAAATAATTTTGAAACAAAAGTTTGGTTTTGGGGAAATTATATATATATATATATATATATATATAATTTTTTATCACTCTTTAATGCGTAAGCCTTTGTAGCTACGTGAAGGGTAATATGAAATGATCTCTGACTCTATTCCTTAGTGGGTGTTGGGAAGTGTTTTAGGCCCCTACCAAAAATTTTGGCGAAAAAGTCAAAATTTGATTTCTTAAAAATGCCCACAGTAGTCGAACATTAACGGACAACACCAGCCGGGATAAACTCATCTTTTTTACCTTGGCTATATTTTCTTCACATGATGCACTTGTGTGGCATATCCACTCGTGACTGGGATCGTCTTTTGCCTCTTATTTTCCTGCTTCAACCCGAGTCACCAGTTCTTCATGTTTGCTTTAGAAATGACATGTTCAACCAAAGCATTATCCTTATCGCAATGTATTTCCAGTGATGTTATGTCTTTCATTGCCAAATATTTATCACAATGTAATGTTTAAAGTTTTTTTCATTTTTGATATTTACGTATTCACCATCATCATCTCTATTATAATACCAAGCTTGGACACTAAAAACCCAGCTCGCCATCACACGATCCCGATGAAATTACTGTGGCACTTAGCGGACATGCCGACAATGTTTGGGAAGTCTTGGCGTTCCATAGTACCACTTGCATTTTGCACAATGCGTATTTTTGTCATTCCCCGTGTACGGTCTGTCGTCTGCTACCAGCTATGTTGTACTGCTATCCCGTGCATGTGCACGGGTATAGCTCGTTAGTTTTTATTATCTCACAAAATCAATTCAAAACAATTATTTCAATAGGTATAAAATGTTAACTTTGCCAACGCAGAGGGCTGTTTTTGCACTAAGAAAGCACCTGGCATCTTCTCGGTTATATTGAGTAAGACATTGTGGAGCTAAAAGTTTGGAAACGTATCGACAAACGAATTCCTAAAGTCTCCATCCAATCTTTCTTTGTGGTTCCTCAACTAAAACAAGCAAAAAATAAGGGATAACAATTTTTTTGGGGTTTTTATTTTTGAACAATACAAAGATAGTTTTTTGTGTCTGAATGATTAATTTATATTATTATTGGCAAAGTTATAGCAAGCAAATTTCCACATCAGCCTCAACCTGAACGACAGGCTGGTGGTATTGCAGACACGTCAATGATTCCAGACATAATCTGCCTTACAGAAACTTTCCTCCCCCAAGACGTGCATCACTCCAAAGTATCTCTCCCTGGTTACTCCCTCCTCCGGTATGACAGAGCTGAGCCTCGTCCTGCTGGAGGAGTTGCTCTCTTCATCAAAGACTGTATTCCTCACTCTCCATGCACTGCCCTCACTCCCCCACAACCCCAGGAATACCTACTGGTTATCGCTTCCCCTCCACTCCCACCTCATGTTTTTATGTATACTGTACGGTCCACCAAACAGTGATGACTCCATCTACAACTCACTATCCGAAAACATGGACCAACTTCTATCTTCTCATCCAAACTCTCTATTCCTCATATGTGGTGACTTCAATTGTCATCATGCCAGTTGGCTAGGTGTGGGTACCACTCTCACCTGCCATGGCACTTCAGCAAAAGCTTTCTGCAACTCATTGGGACCAGCTCAATCGGTCAACTTCCCAACCCGGATCTCAACCAATGGTACTCCATCTCTTCTGGATCTGATTTTGACAAATTTCCCTGACAATATCTGCTGCTCTTCCTCTGCTCCAATCGATTATTCTGATCACGTCGTTGTCAAAGTGGACATCTCTCTGGCTGTTATCAGAGAACCACCTCACCACCGTCGAGTCTGGAATTTCACTCAAGCCGACTGGCATGGTCTCCAAGCAGCCATAAAACTTATAGAGTGGTCTCCTATCGCTACTTTCTCCAACATCAACTCATCCTGGGAATTCCTTCAAAGAAACTTGCTCTCCCTCATGCACAGATTTATCCCCTCTCATCTTCAGTTGTCCTACCCTTCCTCCCGCCCTTGGATCACTGAAGCTTGTGGCGAGGAAGTTGTTCTGAAATAACTTGCCTTTGCCTCATGGAAAGCAAACCCAACTGAAGGTAATCTCAGTTCCTTCCATAAAGCTCAGAACAAGTGTGTATCTACCCTCAGGAGAGCCAGAAAACAACATCTTTCTAAGCTCAAGTCTGAACTTTCAAACCTCTCTCCCTCCTCAAAATCCTGGACGCATCCAATCAAATCTGTTTCTGGTGTATGTTCCCTCTCCATCCCCTCCCTCACCTCAAATGGCCGCACTGCTGATACCCCATGTGAAAAGGCTGAATGCCTAAACTTGGTGTTTGCAGCTAAATCTTGCGTCCAAAACCCATCGCTTTCTCTACCCACCTTACCCAGTCGCACCCAACTGTCCCTGGACTCTGTGTCCTTTACTCCTGACAAGGTGGAGAGCTTGCTGTGAAACCTCAACTCAGATTCTGCAACCGGTTCAAACGGCATCAGCCCACATGTCCTAAAAACCTGCTCTTCTGCTCTTCCTCACCCTCTCTCTGTTCTATTCACCCTCTCATTTGCTCAAGGTCATCTGCATATGCTTGGAAATCAGCAAACATCACTGCCCTGAACAAAAAGGTGCAAAAACGGATCCCTGAAACTGCAGACCAATCAGCCTTCTCCCAATCATCAGCAAGGTTATGGAATCCATCATGGCTTCAGACATTAAATCCTTCCTCTTCTCCAATGGCTTGATTTCCGATAATCAATTTGGTTTCAGACCAGGTCTCTCTACACTGGATATGCTGCTTCTGCTCTCCCAACAAAGGATGAAGGTCCTCAATGCCAGACATGAAATCCGAGCCGTATCCCTGGACATATCACGTGCTTTTGACACGGTCTGGCACCCTGCCCTGCTCACCAAACTCTCTTCCTATGGTATCCAAGGCCATCTCCACTCATGGCTCGCAGACTTACTCTCCTGTCGCAGTCAACGTGTGGCCCTAAATGGAGTTCTTTCATCCCCTCTTCCTGTCCAGGATGGAGTTCCTCAAGGTAGCATTCTGGGCCTTGTTCTTTTTCTGTTTTTCATCAATGATCTCTCTGACTCTCTGGAAAAGCCTCTATATCTCTGTGCTGAAGACTCCACCCTCTGCTGTACCATCAGTCATCCCTCAGACCAGCAAGCGGCAGCTTCTTTGCTCACTGCGGACCTGGGTAAAATCACAAACTGATCCAACACATAGAACATGTCTTTCAATCCGGACAAATCTCACTCTCTCACTATGTCTCTCCGAAAGGACCGTTTTGAAAATCCCCCCCCCCATCCATTTTCTCAACAATCCTCTGGAAGAAGTCCTTTCTTTCAAGCTTCTGGGTCTCACTATCTCTCATGATCTTTCCTGGGAAAAGCACATTTCAAACCTCGCCTCCAAAGCCAGTCGCCGACTGGGAATCCTCCATCGTGCAAAGTCCTTCCTCGGCCCACCTTAGCTCCTGACAACTTACAAAGCTTTTGTCCACAGCCTGATCTAGTACTGCTCTCCCCTCTGGGCTGGTGCTGCTGCCTTCCACCTTTCTTGGCTTCACACTGTGGAAACCAAGGCATTACGGATCATTGGCATCTCCCGCAATGAGGCTGAGTCTTTGGGCCTATCACTCTCTCACCGGAGGCTGGTCAGTGGTCTTTCTGTCTTCTTCCGTCTTCTCTCCAGCCTCGCCCCCCCTGTTCTCTATGCGATTTGTCCCCTCCACATTTCCGCAGGGTGCTCAAGGTCTGCCAATAACCCTCTTCTGGTTAAACTACCAAAATGACGAATCACTGCTCACCTTCACTCTTTCATTGCTCATTTTTCCCACCTTTGGAATATACTCCCTTACTCTATTCAATCCCATTCTTCCCTCCAGGCCTTCAAAACAGCTGTTCACTACCATCTCTTGTCATCCCCCATCCAAATCCTCGATCTTTTCTACCCACGATAATCCACCCAAGCCCACCTCCTTCAAATTCACTGCTTTCCTTCCTGAAAGTCCCTGTAATGTCTATATTCTAATGTCCCCATGTTCCCCACCTCATCCCTCTCACTTCCACAGATCTCCTAATGTCTCTGTTCCCCACTGTTTTGTCCTTCCCACTCCCGCCTCTCTTGTCTCATCCCCCCCTTGCTGTGCATTGTGTGTTAGCTCTCACACGAGCCTCGACAAGGTAACCAAAAAAAAAAAAAGTGATTTGCTTTCAATAAATCGAGGTTTCATTTTACATTTAGGTCCAGTTTAACTTGGTTCACAATGGAAATCCATGGAGTGTTCTGTTCTGTCCGTCCCACAATTGGTATCAAAATAGTCTTTGCATTAAGTGGTTTAGTTCCAGTGAATAAATTGCTTCTTAAAATCGATCCTGCTCAGTTGAATAAAGAATTAGCATCTTCTATTCACAGGAGATGTGGCCAATCTAGTTGTCATTACCTGATTCATTTATTAATTCCAATTTTATTATAAATATTTTATGATGATAAGCAATTGTGCCTGAATAAATGTATCCATGAATCGTTCCTTTTGTTCAATATAATGAACATTTTTTTTTCTCCCCCCTTGAAATTGCCTGCTATGTATATCGTCAATCAGACAGCCATATCACTAAAACTGAGGAGGTTATGTGGGAGGAGGGTTGGATCTTTCCCCATCCTTCCAAGCAGGGGCATCTAGCCTCACAATACCTTACAATTACAGAAAGTTAAAAAAGCAAACATAAGAAAAAAGGTGACAAATAATAATCACTGGATTCCAGCAGGTTTAGAAAGTTTGGAAAAGGTTGTGAAAGATCATTGTGGAAACATATATCACAGTACATTTTTACATCGTTTACTATTTCTTGTATTATTTATCTTCAAATCTCTACTTCCACTTCTTCCAGTAGTTCATAATACTTAAAATGCATTACTTTTATAGTATTTACATTTTTACATTCTGTAAACTTTTTTTTTAATTCCACTTAAGAGCAACTAACCTTTGAATGTTGAGAAGCTTAATTTTGACACCACAAACTTTCTGACATTTGGAAACATGAAACCATATTGGTCCATTCTTCCAGCCTACCCTACAGAGATTAACATGATCCTGAGATATTAAAATCTCAAGGAATATTTTACTGGAATGTACTGTATATTCACGTCCTCCATAGCCATTTGTACTAATACGGCTTTCAACTGCCAGTAAAAAATGCTTAATGCTGGAGGGACGGGTTTGGATTCATTTGCCATCATTTTTTTTTTTTAATTTGTGCAGAATACCAATATCAGAGCAGTTTCATTGGCTGCCAGCGAGTTTTTAAACTGCAACTGTGACCTGCGTGATCTCCGACTCCTGTTCCTGGAGATGGCCCCGTTGGGAGGCGTGCATCTCTAGTCAGGAGACGTGTCGGTGTTCAGTATCTTGAAAGACAGTCGATGTCTCTTTTTGGGCAACGCTGGCAACACCAACTCCAACACCAGATGAAAGACCGAGGTGCAGTCTCTGAGGCATGTTCCCACTGCATTTGCTTGCTGTGCAGAATAGCTTGTAAAAATGATGTCGGAAGCTCTCATCCAGAAATGCGTAGAGTGCTGGGTTGAGGCAGCTGTTGGCATAGCCGAGGGTGATGCAGATGTATCGGATGGTGAAAACGGCTGAGCTATTGGGAACTCCCACTAGTGTTTCAATGAGCACAAACATTTGGATAGGAGTCCAGCATATGATGAAGACAGCAACAACAGTGAGAACCAAGCGTGTGATGCGCCTCATGCTGCGATCCTTCTCTCGTGATCCTGAGAGCAAGCGGACGCTGCGCAGGCGGCTCAACATACAGCCATAGCATGCAGTGATGACACACACTGGTCCCATGAAGGCGAAGATGAAAACGCATGTATTGAGGATCTTTTTTGAATCCGCCACTGGTGATGGGAAATTCACGATGCAGGCAATACTACCTGCAGAAAAAAAAAGACCTTTAAAACAGTACGACATCACGAATTTGTTTAAGTTTGTCACAGTAGATTGAGATAATCGACCAGAATGTGATATGAGTAGAATCAAAAAGTTTTTCCCCAACCTAGAAGGAATGATTGTATACAACTGGAACTGACACAGATGTTAGTCCATTTCTGAAGTTTTCATTCAGTGTCATTTCCAGTAAAGTTGAAATTACACCAGACTTTTAAAGTCTATAACTCATGTGAAAACCAATTTGAGCCATGTAATATAGCTTATGCTCAAAACAATGAGGGTTAAGTGATCAGAACAGGAGTACACTGTTCTGTAGGACCAGATCAGTCCTTTCCTGTTTGGCAAACAAATCCTTAATATTTTTTTCCATTATTATTGGGTCTTTTTGAAAAGAAAATAAAAGTCCTTTTAATTTTTTGGAACATAATCCAACCATGCATCTCTTCCCTATCTTTGCAAGACAAGAAATTATTCCTCATTGAACATGAGCATACACACTGCAATGCTCAACATTAAAAAAACCTCATTCATTTAGAGATTCCATCTTTTTTTTGCATACAAAGTCAAGGCTCATGGAAGAATGGGCACACACAATGGTTCAGGATGCAACAGAACAAAAGCAACAAGAGTGTGAGCGTGTGTGTGTGTGTGTGTGTGTGTGTGTGTGTGTGTGTGTGTGTGTGTGTGTGTGTGTGTGTGTGTGTGTGTGTGTGTGTGTGTGTGTGTGTGTGTGTGTGTGTGTGTGTGTGTGTGTGTGTGGTGGCACACAAACAGTAGGATTGAGAGGCAAAATAGGAGCGTTGGACAAGTAAAGGATGTGGGGAAGAATGAGGGGTAGAGGAGAATGCATTTCTAGCTTCTTTCCCAGGATGAGTTGATGTCGGAGGAAGTAGAGATTGGAGACCAGTCTAGAAGTTTGTTGGCTGCTTTAAGACCCTGCCAGTTGGCCTGAGTGAAATGCCAGACTCGACGGTGCTGAGGTGGTTCTCTAATAAAAGTGAGAGTGATGTTTACTTTGACATGCGAGAAATGTGTGTTTATGCATAAAATGCATTTCCTAAAATGGGAATTGAGAAATTATAAGTTTATCACTATGAGAATCAAGGTAAGGCTGATGTTTCTGTTATGACTCTTCATCGGAGTAACAGCAGAGCAGCTAACAGCAGTTGCTCCGACAAAGCGTCATGTTCAAAACATAGTTTCTTGTGGTGGTGTAGGTCCTGAACTGCTGTTTGGAAAGATAAATCCATTGCTGCCTTTTCTGCCAATGCAGGTTGTCAATAGTCTTATCAAGACAAGTAATGTTCCTGATGAAGAACACTTGTCTTTACCAAGATGATAGTGTTCTTCTTTAATATATACATATATAAGTTTAATGGATAGCATTGATGTTATTTTGGATCCTCATAACAGTGGTGGTGGTCCTGTGGCAGCTTAGCTGCTAGGGTAGCTATCATTTCAGAAGCGCGACTGTGTCGCTGATGCAATGCCCCTCTACCAGTACACACACTGGAACTGGTACTCATTTCGCCAACCTCAGAAGGATAACAGGCTGAGTCAACCCCCTGGTGTATTAATTCAGTGGCCGCCGGGGCTTGAACTCGGGTCCCTAGGATCCCAAGCCACCACCCTTACCACTGAGCCAGCACCAGGCTTGCCTCATAACAGTAATCGCATGTAGGTGAGATTGTGGAGGAGGAGAAGAGATGGGACCATACTCTATGCAGAGCGTTGGTGCAGCCTAAGCAGTCTCCTTGGCTCTTGGGCACAATCCTGGACGGGTCGCCAGTCCGACACAGTATACCAGCATTCTGGCACTCATTTTTCTGACTTCGGAAGGATGACAGGTCGAGTTAACCCCACCTGGTATTAATTCAACAGCTGAGCGGGATCCTCGGATCCAAAGCCCTCCACCCTAACCATTAAGCCAACACCAGGCTCGTAAACAATATATAGCATAATATCTCAAAAAGTTGTTGACAGATTTTGACTAAATTGGTGGATGAGTTGGTTAGGTGACAAGAACAAGCCGATTAGATTGTGGAGTTCCAGATCCAGATCAGGCCTATCCAGTGGGATACAAAACGTTAACTGTTCAGCCTGGCAGAAGTATGCACTCTATCGAGTACCGTTCTAGTGTTTGTTTTGTAATACAAAAAGTCAAGCAGTATGTACTATGTAAATCATCAATAATGCAAGCTGTTTTGCAACTCCCATTTTAGGAAATGCATTTTGCATGTGGTTTTATCAGATAGATTGTTGCATCTGAAAAGTAGGATTGATAAGGCACTCCGTTAAAATCAATAGGACTAATAATAAATATGTACTAATATTTAAACAATATGATTGATAAGAAATATATGCAAATATGAATGTTTCCAAGATATGACATGAAATGACCATCGACTCCAAGGTAGGTCTTGCACCCCTCAATGGCAGATGGAAGATGCCAGTCCTGTGATGGTCTCGTCAGGGCAAAATGAAACGTTTTGTTGATAAATACATAATTAATCAAATGAATACTCCTTTCTGAAAATGGAACTATATGCATTAGGTCACAGATTTGCCCTCACCGTTGAATTCCTTTGTATCGGCAAGGACCATCACAGGCAGACCAATGGCCGAGGATGCAATCCAGATGGCGACGTTGATGAGTTTAGCTTTTGCTGCTGTGCGGTAGTGCATAGCACGTATTGGGTGGCAGACAGCAATATAACGGTCCACACTCATGGCTGTGACCGTGAAGATGCTGGTGAACATATTGTAGTAATCTATGGCGATGATTATCTTGCACAACATGCGTCCAAATGGCCATGAAGTCAGGAGCAGTTTTGCACTCTGAAAAGGCAGAGGGCTGGTCACCAGGGCATCTGCCAGTGCCAAGTTGAAGATGTAAATGTTTGTCGCTGTTTTCATCTTTGTGTATCTACGGGTATTCATTTGGAGAAGAGTGGGTTAGGATTTTCGGAACAAGATTAAAAAAAATGAATGGAGTGGGATTAGTGGATCACTTGGAGACAAAAGATGATCAATGAACACAGAAGGAACAATATCATGTTTAAATGTGTGTATAGTTAGAACAATATTGCTTGAAAATGATGTGAGTGGGAGGATGGGGAGGAGTGTTATTGTCAAAATGGCAAGGCATTATTTGTAAAGAATGATTTTCTTATGAAATAAGTCAAGGTGGTGGGATATCTCGGCAGTCGCATGCCATCTTCTGAGCTATCTGCTCCTAGGTATGATCCCAGATGGATAGTATCCCACGATAATCTGGATTAGTAGGTGCAGGGTCCAATAAACAGGGGTATTAAAGCAGTTGTCTTGCCGACCATGTGGATATTAATGCTCTCTCAATATATTTCATCATGTAAGGCCTTTGGGATAGAATCACATCCAAATACTGTAGACTGAAAATACTTCAATAAAACAAGATGATTAAGGTGAAATTTCCAAGCATATTGTTATGAATTTGGAATTCAATTGCACACAACATACAGGTTCCCTTCGTCAGCTATGTCGATAAGTGCATGTTCCCGAGATAGCTCACCTTCCATTGTTTAAATGTTATGAAATCGATTAGATGCGCTGTGGATCGATTTAATAGTTAGTGAGCGAACAATGGAGACATCCCTCCCCCTCTTCTGCGAAGAGGAAGGATAACCCTGCGGTGACGTCAACAACTCCCTCCCACCCGTGGTTGAGCGGGGGTGGGGGTGGATCACGAGGGCATGAGTCACGCCAGGTGCGGGGGAGGAGGTGCAAAGGATAAAGAGGAGATATTTTCTTTGTTCGAAAAGAGTTCGTGGGAGTCCCGTGGTAGGGCTGAGTTCGTGGGCTGAGTTCGTGGGAGTCCCGTGTGCAAAGTTCGTGTGCTGAGTCCCGTGGGAGGAGTAAGCTTTTTGCTTCGGAGGGAGCAGTCGTTCAGCAGGCCATCGGGTCCTGCTTGGCTTGCTTGACTTGAGGCCTTCAGAAGCTTTTTGCTTCGGCTGGCTCAGTGATCTTCGGCTGCTGCTTTGTTTTGGAAGGAACTTGAGCCTGTTGTTCGGCTCGAGCTGCGAGTGGAGGCTTCTTCCTCTTCTTCCTCTTCTTCTTGGTTTGTGGAGCTTTTCGTTCTCCATTTTGTTTCCCGGCTTGGTGCGACGCATCGGCATCTTCTTGGAGTTGGTTCCTCGGGAAAGCGACGCATCGACAGGAAGCATCGGCGCCTCGTCTCACCGGCACGTGTTGAGAAGCGCGGGAGGATTCGCGGGAGCTCGGGAAGGATCGCGGCGATTGGATCCAGCTCGCTCTCGCTGGAGCCAGGGTCCGGACAAATTGAAGACCACACGAGGTGGAGAGGCTCGAGTTAGGCTCTGAGTTTCAGCTCACCTGTCCTCCGAGCTGGAGCTCGTAATTAAAGGCCTCAGCCACCGTTTCTTGTGTCTGTGTGTGTACGTGTGTACGTGTGTACGTGTGTTCGTGTGTTCTGTGTACGTGTGTACGTGTGTCCATGGGCCCATCTAATAAGTAGGAACTGCTGTTTAGTGTAAATGACTGTACATAATAAGTAGACGGTTGTAGTTATTTTGTCGTGCTTTTGTTGCTTGTATAATTGCATACATGTTTTGCCTTATTTAATTGCATATGTGTTTCATTATAATAAATGTCCTCGTGTGAATGTAAACCTGCCCGTTGTGTCCATTCCCTCATTGACTGAACATTTTGTGTGTTGGGAGTTAGAAAGCCGTTGGTTTGCCGTAATAGGGGGACATTTGGACCGACGGCTCTCTGCGATTACACCGCTCGGAATCGCGCACGGACAGGCTCACCTCGGCAGTTTGTTCCGTACGAGTTCGATCGAGGTGGAATACCCCGGTAGTTGGATCAAGTGGGTATTTAGGAAAATTGAAGATTGGCAATCGACCCTTCCCCACGTGATCTGCCGATTGGCGTATTTCGGTTCTTGTACAAGGACCTGTTAGTCGGAGTTATCCGGGCGGCGATCTATATTCCGGGCGATCGGTTGGGCCGACTCGACTTGCGGCTCCGTTCAGAGCGGTCGGTTGGTGGCTGACCCCCGGCCTGCAACAATATTATACTTACTCTTACATATATTATACTTACTAGTGCGGGCCCGTAGTTGTGTGCCCATAGGTGCGGGCCCGTAGGTGCAGCTTCGTTCCTTCACTCTCAAAAACGACGACGACTGGATTGGGGCATTATTGCAATTAGATCGGACCAACCGTATCATAAATGGCCATAACTTGGGAAACACCTGGGAAACATACTCAGGTCCCCAGCGTCAATTGTGACGTCATATCAAACGAAGAAGAAGAATTGTGATGCCCCCCCTTTCTCCCCCCCTCTCCCATTCCCTCTCTCCCCCCTCGTCTCGCTCCTCCTCTCTCGCTCCTCTCTCTCGCCCCCACTCTCACACCCCCTCTCCCGCCCCCTCTCTCACCCCATCCTCTCTCGAATTGTGATGCCCCCTCTCTCTCTTGGCCCTTCTCTCTCGCCACCCCCAAACCTTGGGGTTAATTAATAATTTGAACAATTAATTCAAACCTTGGGAATACATAGCTTTCAAAACTTGGGAAACAGCTGAAACGGATGAAGAACGATATCAAACCTTGAAAAGGCACATTTTTTTCCCCATCGTCAATTGTCCCCAGCGTCAATTGTGACGTAATAGCAAACGAAGAAGAATAAGAATTGTGCCGTCAATCGTGCAAAAAAAAAAATAATTGTGACATCATTCGTGATGTCATAGCACCGTGTCTTGTCATTGGTTGACAGATAAATGGCCGTAACTTGGGAACCGCTTGTCCGATTAATATCAAACCTTGAAAAGGCACATACTAAGGTCCCCAGCTTCAATTGTGACGTCATTCGTGACGTCATAGCACCGTGTCTTGTCATTGGTTGACAGATGAATGGCCGTAACTTGGGAACCGCTTCTCCGATTAATATCAAACCTTGAAAAGGCACATACTAAGGTCCCCAGCGTCGATTGTGACGTCATTCGTGACATCATAGCACCGTGTCCTGTCATTGGTTGACAGATAAATGGCCGTAACTTGGGAACCGCTCGTCCGATTAATATCAAACCTTGAAAAAGGCACATACAAAGGTCCCCAGCATCAATTGTGACGTCATACCAACCGAAAAAGAAGAATAATTGTGACATCAATAGTGCAAAAAATAAATAAATAAATAAGCATTAATTGTGACGTCATTCCTGATGTCATAGCACCGTGTCCTGTCATTGATTGACAGATAAATGGCCGTAACTTGGAAACCGCTCGTCCGATTAATATAAAACCTCGAAAAGGCACATCTGCGGGTCCCCAGCAATATTCCTGGCAAGTTTCAATCAGATCGGACCGTCAATCGTGCAAAAACAAACAAACAAAAAAACATTAATTGTGACGTCATAGCACCGTTTCTTGTCATTGGTTGACAGATAAATGGCCGTAACTTGGGAACCACTCTTCCGATTAACATCAAACCTTGAAAAGGCACATCCGTGGGTCCCCAGCAATATTCTTGGCAAGTTTAAATCAGATCAGACCGTCAATCGTGCAAAAAATAAATAAATAAACATTAATTGTGATGTCATTCGTGATGTCATAGCACCATGTCTTGTCTTTGGTCGATAGATAAATGGCCGTAACTTGGGAACCGCTCGTCCGATCGATATCAAACCTCAAAGGCACATCCGCGGGTCCCCGGCAATATTCCTGGCAAGTTTCAATCAGATCGAACCAGCAGTCGTCGAGAAACAGCGGTCGCATACACACACACACACACACACACACACACACACACACACACACACACACACACACACACACACACACACACACACACACGCACGCACACACACACACACACACACTCATTACTGGAATTATAGATAGATTACATATATATATATATATATATATATATATATATATATATATATATATATATATATATATATATATATATATTGTTACGGATTCGCGCCCGCCGGCGTGCTGACGGCCACGTAACTCGAATCGCGGCACGTCGCCCACTGGACGGACAATCCAGTCGTGACCCTCTCGGACTAACGCCGGGAACCAGTCACGGGTGGACCTTTCGGTCTCACCGCGATCGAGCCAATCAGCCCCCACGTGGGATAGGGTTGCTCGCCAAATTCGACCTACCTAAGTACCCACACGGACACGGACCTCCATGAGCCACGGGCGATCGCACCTCGCCGCAGGTCGACTTCGGACACGGGCCACTTAAGCGACCCGTTCCGTACTATCGGGATAACCGAGCGGTGTTATCGTCGGCCTCGACGGTTCGATTAATTATCGGGCGTATTCAGCCCACTACCAACCCTTTACGTGAAGCAAGATGAGGATTCAATGAAAGAAATGACGAAGCGAAGCGGGAAACAGTTCAACACAAAGCACATTTATTCGCGATGAACGGAAAGCACACATATTCAATTCCACCAAAAGCACATAGAAAAGGAAAAGAAACACAATGCAATTTTACACAAAAAGCAAATGCGACAATGCAGATCTAATACCGATTACGCGAGCACACGGCAACACTTATTCAATTTTACTTCACAGACGGCGCCGACAACACATATCCAAACCAAGAAAAAGAAAAGAGAACCCTCAAGGATGAGGCGGGCCTGAGGCCGAGACCGGGTCGGGCCTACCCGTCTGGTGATGAGACGCGGAGCGGCGATGGCGCCTCAACTCCGCGGGCCTCGCGGACAGTGTCTGGTAGGGGGTGGGAAAGGGGCCCCCTTGGTCGCACTATCTCAGCGCGGGGGGAAACAGGAGGGGGTTGCTGATGCTCGGGGGAAAGGAGGATTTCTACTCTGCCTCGAGTCCCGCGACGAGCGTCTCCACCTCGACCAGGTCGCGCCGTCGGCCTCCCTGGTGTGCAGCTCCCGGCACGACGCGAGCACCCCCTCGTCTGCCCTCGCTGCCTCTCCACAGCTCCGTCCTCTTCGCCCCGACTCCAACGCACACGACGACGACGACGACGACGACCAACTCCTTCTTGCTTCTTCTTCCCAACTCCACCGGCTGCGAAGTCTTAACTCCCTTGACTTGACGAACGCGGTCGCTTATATAAGCCCCGTGGCTTCGCTCTCTCATCTTTGACCCCCTGCCTTCGACCTTTCACCTCGCTCCCCATTGGCCCGAGAAAAAGTGGGCGTGAATGCATTTTGATCCATAAATTTGCATACAGCGACCGCCCTCCAACGCCCTGGAGGCGGGGCCAAATCGCCCCTCGCTCACCGATTGGACGGAACAAAAGTGGGCGTGTGTCGTTTTTGATCCGTTTTTGGAGCTGAAAATCCGTGGTTTTGTACACGCTGTTCGGCGCGCGCCCTGCACGAGTCCAACACCGGTACCCACAAGCGGCGCAAGAACGGTGGCGATGCGACGGTTGCGAGGTGTGACGTGAAGCGGCGCCGCGGTGGGTGGTTGATGTTGTGGTTGGTGGTGGTAACAATGGCGGTTGGTCCAAAATAAAGATAGTAAAAGAAAAACGGCTATCCTGAAGAGTCGCAGCACGCATAAATGACATGTATTCCCACTAGACAACGGGTTTGGGCCTAACTACACATATACTTACCGAGATATCTCACCTAAGGGACCTGAATGGTGGTTTGCGAATTTGGTAACCACAACAATATATATATATATATATATATATATATATATATATATATATATATATATATATATATATATATATATATATATATATATATATATATTATACTTACATATATTATACTTATTATGCTTACTAAGCAAGCATATATACAAATATACTTACTCCTTATGAAATACATTTTCTACATTATAAATGTTTGACCTAAGATTGTCAGGAGATGAAAACCTGAACGTCATGTTGCTTGAGGGTGTGGCTAATGATGTAAAGTGTAGGTTATAGGTATGCCAGAGATGAGGTGAACAAACGAGTACAGGAATATGTGTGAAGAGTTGGTAAGCTATCACCGGCACCATGGCCAAATTCCTGCTCTCCCCCGGTGCCCACAATCCAAAGATGACCATATTATTTTTAGACTGTCATATGACCTTTACCTTCAACTAACCCTAATTTTTCACAACATTGAAGATATTTATTCATACGAGAAACAACTGCTCCCCCAAACCACCTTTCTCACAAGGGTGCACATGTACAGTGCAGACCAGCAAGCCATCTCCACAGCTGACTTGTAACTCCTTCTCACACCACTGGGACTGGCACTTTACAATACACATTTACATGGAGAATTTGCATCATCCTCCCCCTTTCAAACCACCGTGATTACAACTTTTTTAAAACTCGTAATCCCACACTCCTCCCCCCCTTCCACCCCAGGCACACCCCAAGTACAACCACCAAATGTCAACTCATTCAGTCCAGCGGTTCATGAGTGTATATAAGTCAAACAAACACACAAGCCAGATGTCGTGAAATCTAGATAAAAAACAGTTTCGATGGAAACAGCAATTTAAAAAAATAAACCTATCAAGTGTTTTACATGATGAAATGTTGTGCATACCAAATTTGGCCAATACATTTTCTAACTGCAGCCAAATAGGTGTTTTACATGTTTTTGATGGCCTTGACCTTTGACACTTTGACGTGAAAAACAATAGGCTTCTAGCTTTTGATTAGTGAACCAATTCAATGACCCAATGTGTAAACCCTGTTCAAATTTCAAGTCAATCAGATGAGAAATGCCTATTTTATGTAACCTTGACCTTTGACTTATTGACCGAAAGTTATGCTTTTTCATTTGATTGGTAGTTCAATTTAGTGACCCAATATGCAAATTATATTAAAATATCAAGTAAATATCATGAAAATTGATGATTTTTGATATCCTTGACCTTTGAACCTCAAAAACAATAGGCTTCTCGCTTCTGACGAGTCCTACCATGTGGTTAAGTTTCATGAAGATTGGTGAAGAATTGCGACCTGTCGGTGATTTACATACAGACCGACATAATTGCTGGGCAACACCGGGTCCTTCCTCCAACCCCAATCCTTCCCCTCCCTCCATTAGTTACCAAGTGTAGTTTCTTGTGTTCAATTTCTAGTTTCTTGTGGAGCGCTCGCCAAGTTGTTTTAAGCAGTCAAGCAAGCACTCCATTGGAAATCAATAAGGACGGCTGGCGTGGCAAACGCTGGCTTGCTGCTTGGTAACTGAACACATCCCTGGACATCTCGACGGCACACAGGTCATACAAAATGCTGACAAAAGGACAGTTTTTTAAATTAATGATTTTAAATATTAATTATGACGATTTTCATTGTTATGAAAACGTACCTTGTTCAGTTGTAAAACGAACATAAACTCAGAGGTGATGTTGAGTGTATGCAAGTGGACTTTTTTTGTGTACCTCGTCGAGGCTCGTATGAGAGAAAACACACCATGCACAGCAAGAGGGGTGGGAGTGGGAAGGATAAAACAGTGGGGAACAGAGACATTAGAAGATCTGTGGAAGGGAGAGGGATGGGGTGGGAAACATGGGGAATACAAGATGGACATTACAGGGAATTTCAGAAAGAAAAGCAGGGAATTTGAAGGAGGTGGGTTTGGGGTTGTTTAACGGGGGTAGAAAAGATCGAGGATTTGGATGGGGGACGATAAGAGGTGGTGGTGAACAGCTATTTCGAAGGCCTGGAGGGAAGAATGGGTTTGGCCAGAGTGAGGGAGTATATTTCAAAGGCGGGAAAATGAGGAATGAAAGAGTGAAGGTGAGCAGTGATTCGTGATTTTGGTAGTTTTACCAGTAGGGGGGTTGTTGGCGGACGTTGAGCGCCCTGCAAAATTATGGTGGGGACAAATCACAGTCAGAGCAGGGGGGGGCAAGAGCAGAGAGGAGACGGTAGAAGACGAAAAGACCACCGACCTGCCTGGGGTGAGAGAGTGAGAGACCCAAAGACTTAGCCTCACTGCGGGAGATACCAATGATCTTTGGTTTGCACAGCGTGAAGCCGAGAAAGGTGGGCGGCAGAAGCACCAGCCCAGAGGGGACAGCAGTACTCCATCCGGCTGTGGACGAAAGCTTTGCAAGTGGTCAGGAGCTCAGGTGGGCTGAGGAAGGACTTTGCACGATGGAGGATTCCCAGTTGGTGACTGGCTTTGGAGGCGAGGTTTGAAGGCATTCCCAGGAAAGGTCATGGCAGATAGTGAGACACAGAAGCTTGAAGGAAAGGACTCCTTCCACTGGATTGTTGAGAAAGCAGATGGAGTGGGGGGGGGGGGGTTCCAAACGGTTCTTTTGGAAAGACATCGTGAGAGTGTGAGATTTGTCATGATTGAAAGACATGTTCCACATGTTGGACCAGTCTGTGATTTTTACCCAGATCTGCAGAGTGAAGAAGCTGCTGCTTGCTGGTCTGAGGAATAACAGATGGGACGGCAGAGGGTGGAGTCATCAGCAAAGAAATATAGAGGATTTTCCAGAGAGTGGAAGAGATCATTGATGTAAACCAGAAAAAGAACAAGGCCCAGAACGCTGCCTTGAGGAACTCCACCTTGGATAGGAAGAGGGGATGAAAGAACTCCATTTCGGGCCACACGTTGACTGCGACAGGAGAGGAAGTAAGTCTGTGAGCCATGAATGGAGATGGCCTTTCATACAACATTAAATTGCATGTGTACATAATAAATATTTCTCAGCATTTCCCTGTTGGCCTCCTGATTAATTCATTACTGGCAGAAGTATTTCATGATCAAGCCAATGTTAATGTTTATTTACAGCACATAATATTTGTATTACATGTCCATCAATTTGTTTATAAGCTTCGAAAAGTCGAGTGAAAACCAAAAGTTTTTTTGTTCTTCATTTAATGAAAAACCACGATTTTCTTTCCTCTGCATTGTGAGAACGAGCCTTCATTGGGCGGTGTCTGTTAGACCACTGTCGTGATCACTGTGAACAAAACATGCATTCCTTTGTTTGACTTGGAATCAAAATGTACCTTTGTTTCCTCAAAAAGTTACGTTTATTTAAATGATAGAAGACGTGTTGTTCAGTTTTCAAATGTATATCAGAGGCTTTTAAACAATCAGAGCGATGTGGAGTGAAAAAAGATGGCGTTGATTTCTGGCCGGCTGGAGGGAAAAGAGTGGCCTGGCTAATGGGCGGTGCTTTTGACCCACCCACACATCCACGCACCCAAATATCCACACACCCACTCACATCACAGACATGAACTCAGCTTTATATATTAGATTGTTAACTGAAACTTTGTCTTAACAGGATAAAGGAAGGATAAATACATTTGAGAAAGAGCTGAATTTGATGTGGGTCATAAGATTATGCTCTGCAAGTAGTGCATTACAAAACTGTTGGGAAGAATTTGACTCAAGAATTATCCTTCAACTAATGTTGAATCATTTATGGACTGAAGGCAGTACTCATTTTTCTCCATAACCCGACACTGGTTTTAAATGTGTAACGAGAGATTTTATGTTTACTGTGATAGTAAGTGTTACTATATTACCAGACGCAGACTATGTATAATTGCTTTTCCAAACATCTTGCTCGATGATTTATCAAATTTTTAACATTTTAAATGGTGACTGACTTTCTCATCGGTGTAGGTCAACACTCGGTCTGATAAGTCCTTGCTCACTTCTGAGCAGCACCATGGTTTTTTTTTTCCCCAAACTTGACTGATCATGTCCAGTCTTCCTTTAGAAAATGGCCAACTGCTACACATGCCCCAAGTAAGAACTCAAATATGTAAACAATTCCTCATTCCATTTATTATTCGGTTGCTTAATGTTAATCTTTGGTATCCTGCTTTCTTAAATTAGTCTCCCCCTGTACAATAGGGTTAGGCTTATCGCTGTTGTTGGGTTTGTTTAAACAATTAGTTGAAGGGTTTGTTTCAATGATTTAAAAGTACTGTACCTCAGAGTTTCTTAGACCGTGGGGAGTATGAAACCACCATTTAGGGTCTTTTATTTATTTCTTTATTTTTTTCTTCCAATGTCCGAGCTTTATCTTCGAGCCAGCTCAGACTTTTAGAACAAAACTTAGCATCAACAAGATGAAAAAGATATAAAATCTCATAGCCCCGTGGTTTTCGTAATTTTGCTGTACAGAGTTAAAGCACTCACCCATATTTACAAGATTTATGTGTATGCGCTACTGACTTGAGTGGTCATGTGACACGGATGATTGTTTGCGATTGGATTATTATGTCATGAATATTAATGATGGTCACGTAGTTATATTGTGTAAGAGAGTTGGTCACGTGACATGTTTGATGTTTTCGATTGGGAATGCAAATTTCACACAGAAGGGATTCAATGCTCATGTATTTTGGGGGAGACATACTGAATTACACAAACAGTAGAACATTTAATAATACATATTTATGGAAAAAATTAATTCTGTAACTCCACACAATAGAAAACTAGAACGGGCACTCATAGAGCGCATACCTTCGCCGCCACTACTTTTTTTGTTCTTGGTATGAGTGTGGGGAACTGGTTTCATATGAATGGTCTTATGACACAAACCACATATCTATAATGTCAAGACCCCCCCGACTTTCGAGGGCTACGGACTAAACAACAATCAACTCATGTCGTTTTGGCGAGTCTTCACTCACAAGCTCGGTGAATACAACATTTCAACAAGAGAAGGTAATCTCGTTTGATGCTGGTTTCATGCAAATTGAATAAGAATTGACTGAGTTATGCCGAAAACTGCATATTTTTCAAGGGCATGACCCCCCCCCGACATTTTACCCCAACCGGTGACATGTGTTATGACGTCATTGTGTCACAAGATTGGGCATTAAATTCTGAACATTTTGGTGCTGGGTTCATGTAAAGCGGACAAGAATTGACCGCGTTATGACAAAAACCGCATATTTTTCAAGGTCGTGACCCCCCTGACCTTTGACCCCTAACCGGTAACAAGAGTATGGGTGTCATTGTGTCATATTGCATATCACAAGATGAGGCGTTGAATTCTGAACATTTTGGCGTTAGTTGCATGCAAATTGAATAAAAATTGACCGTGTTATCGTAAAAAGACGATTTTAACCTTTTCGTGACCTTGACCTTGACCTTTGACCCGAACGATCCCAAAATCTAATCGAATGCTTCCTGGCTAATAACCAATCATCCCACTAAATTTCATGCAATTCGGTTTAATACTTTTTGAGTTATACGAATCACAAGATTACAAATAAATAAATAAATAAATAAATAAATACACGCCTACCAAAACATAACCTTTCGCAGAATGCGAAGGTAATTATCATTCAGTTGAAAATGCTGTCGGATCAATTTTTGTAAACTGTACTTGAAGGTGGTTGGGGTGAAATTGAAGAGTAATCAGAAATTTTTTTTCCAAATTTTCATTAAATATGCTTCATGGTATAGGAATGGGAATAAAATAAATTAATATTGTAGGGTCATATTACAATTTTTGAAGAAAATAGGTGTTCAAAAGTGAGCGAAAAGTTGCCAAGTTGTCAAGTAATTCAACTCTAACTACCTCAAAACAATGTTCATGAAATGAAAACGTTTAAGTAAGAAAATGGCCGTCGGTCAGCAATCTTGGATCTCATCTCAAAGAAGAATGATGTACTTATGTAAGCTATCGTTCTTCATCTGCGTGCTAAGTTTAAACAAGATCGCTAAAAGCATGTCTGAGAAATGTTTGAGGACGTGTTCAATCCCGGGTATTTTATAACAACTAAAACGGCCGCCAGTCTACCAATCGGCCATCTTTTATCAGATTGCAAAATAAAGTGAGGGGCACGTGAATGCCATCATGTACTGTGTACATGCCAAGTTTGAACAAAATCAAACCACGCATGTTCAGGAAATGGTTGGGGACACATTTAAATGACAAAATGGCTGCCAGTCGGTCGTATTGGATCTCATCTCAAAATAAAATGATATGCATTTGCAAGCCATAGTTGATTATCTGGGGCCAAGTTTGAACAACATCGGTATGTGCTGGCCCCCACACTTTTCAGTGCTTGTATGGACGATTATGGGGAAGATGTCGGAGAGATCAAGCTGCGGTGCATCATTTGGCAATGTCAAAATTTCTGACCTTGATTTTGCAGATGATGTGGTCATCTTTGCGGAGACTCTGGCTATCCTTTTGTGGGCCCTTGAGGTGCTGAATGAGGAGTCAAAGCCACTGGGATTACGGGTTTCCCGGGTCAAAACTAAGATCGAGGCTTGGATGCTGCTATCCTGTCTCTACCTGTTTGTGGTGAGAATGTTGAGGTCATGGAGAGATTCACTTACATTGGCAGTGATATTCATGTCTCTGCTCGCTGTGAATCAGCGGTCAATAGACATCTGGGTCGGGCTTGAGGAGTCATGGATTCACTGAATCATGGGTTGTGGCGCTGCTGGTTCCTGTGCAGGAGGATGAAAGGCTAAGCCTTCAGATCCTTGGTGCTTCCAATCTTACTATACAGTTGTGAGATTTGGACTCCAACCAGGAATCTAAGAAAAATTAAATAATTCTTGTGTCCAGATCCAGATTTGGATCTTCACCAAAATCGAATCAGTTCTTCCTTGTCACCCACCCAACCTGTCCACCAAGTTTCATCCAAATCTGTCCGCAACTTTTTGAGATATCGTGCTATATATCGTTTTATGACTCATCTCTCAGTGGTGAAGAATCACTTAAAAATCCTAGTCGTCGGATCTGCATCTGGATCTTCACCAAAATGGAATCAGTTCGTCCTTGTCACACACCGAATCTGTCTACAACATTTCATCCAGATCCGTACACAATGTTTTGAGATATCCTGTACACAGACAAACAGACAGAAAGGGGTGAAAACATAACCTCCTTCACCTTCGTTGGCAGAGGTAATAAACTCTTTCATCTGACAAGGAAGAGAAACTCATCTTTCTGAAAACGAGTGTGAGCTTTGTGGACTTTAAATGTTAAAATTATTAAACGTGGCATTTTCCTTATTACCCTCACCTAAGGAGAGGGTATTGCATTTAGGTTTGTTTGTTACTTGTCCAAAAAAAATAATTTTTTTTGACAAGTATGTTGATTGCCTCTGTTGGTTTGTTTGTTTGTTACTTGCAAAATCGAAGATTTTTCAAGTGTATTGGTCAGTCGATTTTGTTGTTCTGTCTGTTTGTCTGTCTGTTTGTCACCTTCAGGTCACAATTCTAAACCAATCCTCATGAAACATTACCAAATTGTAGAGGTAGTCTCAACTGAGAAGCCTAATGATTTGAGGTCCAGGGTCAAAGGTCATCTTGATGTCCATTTTCTAAAATCATCAATTTTCATCTGAGAATTAAGCAGAAATTGCATAGTGCATCATGGAATTTGGAAACCAACTATTTTTGAGGTCAAATGGTCGAAGGTCAACTCAAGGTCAAACTTCTAGAATCATCAATTTCAATTTGAAAAATCGTCAATTTTCATCCAATTGACCTGAGCTTTGATTCAAGATTGTCTTAATTTTAATCTTAATGAAATGGACAATTTGATGTATCCATCGCAACCTTTGGAGAGGGGGGGGGGGCAAGTATCGTGTATCTTTTACAGTATGTAATATTTTGCAAGTATCGTGCTCTGCACGTCTTTTTCTTGTTACTTGGCAAAAAGAAAACACACAAATATGGTGATTGCCTCCTTTTGTTAGTTTGTTACTTACGAAATCTATATTGATTACTTCCGTCATCTGTTTGTGTGTTTGTTTGTTTGTGTGTGTGTTTGTGTGTGTGTTTGTGTGTGTGTTTGTTTGTAGGCACGATAACTCGAGAACGGAAGAAGCTACCAATGTCAAATTACACCCCGTGATTCAGGAGGGTGATGGCTAGTGCTGATCAGATTTTGGTCAAAATCGGTCAAAGGTCAAGGTCACAGTGAGGTCAAACACAAAACATTCGATTTTTGATGGTTTGGTACAGAATCATCATAGAAACTTCTGGTTTGCATCGCTACCTTCTCGAGAGACAGCTTTTATTAGACAAGGTCAGAGGTCAAGTTGACGATTTCGTAAGTAACATTCTATGACTGCTTGTTTGTTGATTTGTTTGTTTGTATGCCTGCTCACCTCTAGCCAAAACTGCTCAACTGATTGTTCTGAAATTTTTGGGGATTCATGTGACCGACGCTGCGATGATCGCACATTGAAGTTTCATAAAATTCAGTCAACCAAATAGGTCTAAATAGGCTCATAGGCCAATTTGAGCCGTATTTTCTAAAATCCTCAAATTTCATCTGATTGACCTGAAATTTGGGCTGTACTTGCATTTCAGGTCAGTGAATTCAACCACCTATTACTTTTGAGGTTATTATAGGTCAAAAGGTCAACCCAAAATAGGCCAATTTTAAACAATTGTTTCTTTACATGTATGACCACCTGTCCATGAGGAACAAAAGGTTCACACATATGATATCATTTGTCACATGATAGGTTCACACATATCGTACAAACACTTTACCTTGTAGACATGACCATGACACAGCACCTCCATATAACCATAGACTCACACTGTCATTGAAATATTCAGTGCCATCAATAACCAATTTTTACATATTGCACTGCATATCCCAGCAACCACCACCAAATTATTTTAATGCTTATTTATAATGTATTACATTAAAAAAAACATTTATTTATTGATTTCTATATCTATTTGTTTTAATTTCATTTAATTTATTTATTTATATCAAAATACCTCCTTTATTTAATACATCTATAAATAATATATACATATATATATATATATATATATATATATATATATATATATATATATATATATATATATATACAAATTGGTCTAATGTGCTTCCGGTTGAAAAACCTGCAAATATGGCAGCACAAAAACGCAAAAAACTGTGAATATGCCCATGAAACTGTGAACCACGAATACGCCCATGAAAATGCGAAAAATAAACACCATGAAAATGCACATATGCCCAAGAAACAGCAATAAAAAGAATGTGAATACTCCCACGAAAATTCAAAAAAAAAAAAAACCAGCAAATACGCCGATGTAAAACCAAAACAATGTGAAAAAACGCATACACGCCAGCAAAAAAAAACACGAAAACTTGAAAAAAAACATGCAAATGCAAAAAAACAACCCTGTGATTATGCTTAGTGAGAAACCACGACAATGTGAAAAAATTCGTGAATATGCTGGTGAAATACCACAAAACGTGAAAAAATGAATACACCAGTGAAATACCACGAAAATGCAAAAAAATACATCCGTCAATACGTTGGCAAAAAACCCCCCACAAAAAAACAAAAACACATCGAATATACGAGCAAAAAAGCACAAAAGCACAAAAAAGTCTGAATACGCTGGTGAAAAACCACGAAAACACACACACACACACACACACACACACACACACACACACACACACACACACACACACACACACACACACACACACACACACCCAAGAAGACGCTGGTGAAAACCCATGAAAATGTGAAAAAAAATCCGCAAGCCCACCAGCAAAAAACTGCAAATACGCCAATGAATAATTGCAAATACGCCAATGAAAAACTGTGAATATGCCCACGAAAAGCTGTGAATACGCCCACGAAAATGTGAGAGTACTCCCATGAGAAACTGCAAATACGCCCACGAAAAACTGCCAATACTCTGGGAAAAAACCACGAAAATGAAAAAAAAAAAACTGCGAATACACCTGCAAAAAAAACGTGTTAATATGCCCATGAAAGTGCATTAAAAAACTATGAATATGCCCGTGAAGATGTGAAAAAAACACGAATATGCCCATGAAAATGCGATTAAACCATGAATTCGCCCGTGAAAATGTGAAAAAACAGAAAATACGTCAGCAAAAAACACAAAAATGTGAAAAAACCACAAATACGTTGGGGGAAAAAAAAAACACAAAAATGATAAAAAACCGAATAAGCCACCGAAAATCCATGTAAATGCAAAAAAAAAAGAAAAAACCAAAAACGTGTATATGCTGGTGAAAAACAATGGAAATATCAAAGAAAACCATGAATACGCTGATGAAAAAATGTGAATATTCCAATGAAAGACTACGAAGATGCAAGAACAAAACCGTGAATATGCCGGCAAAAAAATCACAACATTGAAAAAACCTCGAATATGCCAGAGAAAAATCATGAAAATGCAAAAAAACAAACAAACAAAAAAAAAACGTGAATACGCAGGTTGAAAAACACGAAAATGTTTAAAAAAAACCCCCAGGAATACACAAAAACTAACAAATTACAAAAAAAACACCACAAATATGCCGGCCTAAACCAGAAACATATGAAAAAAAATAATTTGAATGCTCCCATGAAAAACTGTGAATACGCCCACAATAATTTTGAATACGCTGACAAAAAAAAACACAAAAACACGAAAATAAATTTTTTGAATACTCCCATGAAAAACTAAATATACCCACAAAAAACTGCAAATATGCTGGCAAAAAACAACTGCGAATACACCTGCAAAAAATCTGTTAATACGCCCGTGAAAGTGCAAAAAAAATCCACGAATATGCCAGTGAAAATGCAATAAAAACCATGAATACGGCTGCCAAAACGTGAAAAAAAAACAGAAAATATGTCAGCAAAAAAACACAAAAATGTGAAACTAATGCAAATACACCAGGGGAAAAAAAAACACGAAAATGAAAAAAAAATTCAAATATGCCAGCGAAAATCCATGAAAACGCAAAAAAATAAAAATTAAAATTAAAAACGTGAATATGCTATTGAATAACCATGAAAATGCAAAAACAAAACAGTGAATGCCCCAGCAAAAAAACAGAAAAACATGGAAAAAAATCTCGAATATGCCAGCGAAAAACCATGAAAATGCAAAAAAGCATGAAAACGCAAAAAAAAAAACTTCCAATACTCCCATTAAAAACTGTGAATAGGCCCACGAAAAACTGTGAATATGCCCATGAAAAATCGTGAATATGCAGGTGAGAAACTCAGAATACGACCGTGAGAAACCGCGAATATGCCCGCGAGAAACCGTGAATACGCGTGAGAGAAACCGCAAATATGCCCGTGAATACACCCACGAAAAACCACGAAAACGCAAAAAACAATGAAAAATAAAATGTGAATACGCTGGGGAATACCCATGAAAATTACAAGAAAGCCTGTGACTATGCTAGTGAAAAAACATGAAAATGCGAAAAAAAAAATCGTGAATATGCTGGTGAAAAATAACGAAAACGCAACCCCCCCCCCCGTAAATACGCTGGTGAAAAACCACGAAAATGCAAAAAAAAAACAAATAATTCAAATATGTTGGCGAAAAAACACAAAAACGAAAAAAAAATGCGAATACGTCCACAAAAAAAACTGCGAATACACCCACAAAAACCTGCGAATACGCCCACAAAAAACTACGAATATGCCCATGAAAAACCATGAATACACTGGTGAAAATCACGAAAACGTGAAAAAAACTGTGGATACACCTGCGAAAAACTGCGGATACACCTGTGAAAAACTGTGAATATGCCCATAAAAATGTGAAAAAAACTGAATACACCTACAAAAAACCCATGAAAAACACATCGAATATGCCCAAGAAACCACAAAAAATTATATAAAAAAAAACAGAATACGCCCACGAAAACGCAAAAAAAAAAACAAACGAAAGTGAACACACTGGCGAAAACCACAAACGCAATAAAATAAAAAAACCTGTATATTCTGGTGAAAAACAACGAAAATGCCAAAAATGAAAACCCGTGAATATTCTAGTGAAAAACTATGAAAATACGAAAAAAAAACAATGAATATGCCCACGAATAACTGCGAATATTCCCATGAAAAACTGTGAATATGCCCATGAAAAACCGCAAATACACTCAGGAAAAACCACAACAACAAACTCAGAATACACCTGCGATAAAACCACATACGCCAGTGAAAATGCGGAAAAAAAACCATGATTAGGCCCAATAAACTGGCAATAACGCAAATACACCTGCAAAAACACGAAAGAAACAGCAAATATGTCAGCAAAAAATCACAACAATGCAAAAACCCGTGAATACGATTGTGAAAAACCACAAAAATAATCTGTAAATATGCTAAACTTTATGTAAATCTGTAAATATGCTAAATATGGAAATTTAAAAAAACCATGAATATGCTGATGAAAAACAACGAACCCCCCCCCCCCCCAAAAATAAT
>NC_140961.1:114157783-114210283 GCF_056783735.1 Eptatretus burgeri | reverse complement strand
TACTTTCAACATATGAGATATTTTTACTCTTGGTTTTCTTTAGTTTCCAACATGCACATTTGAATCTTAAATTTTTAAAACATAAAAAATCCTGAGAAATGTCTTCACTCTCTCTTCCATTTATTTAAGAAAAAAAGTAAAACTTTATTCAAAGTCAATGATTAACTGGGAATTAACACCAACATCATCAATAACACTGGGGAACAAAGTTTTTGTTGCATTGATGCCAGCACTTGATCTTACCTAATTTGAGTGTGCTGAATTGAAATCTGAAGTTAGTTTCGATCTGTAAGCTCTAGATTTTTTGCAATCCACCATTATCAACATTTATTTGGTAAGTTACAATTTGTATTAAAAGCAAATTTATATTAAACATATATTTTGCAATTCAACATTTTCATCATTTATTTGGTAAGTTACAATTTGAATTAAAAGCAAATTTTAATTAACATATATTTCGACATAAAGACGATAGGTGATTCACAAAAATTGATAAGGATGGAATGCAAAGTTCAAATAGGTCCTATTCAGGCAAGAATTTATGCTTGCAGCTCTTGCGTTTGTGAACTTCCACAGGGCAATCTCGTTTGATGTTCCAGCAGTAGTCTGCCATCATATTTTTGTCCCATCGCCCTTGGTAGCGCTTTTCCATCGTCATGAGGTCCTGATGGAAGCGCTCTCCCTGTTCCTCACTTACAGCCCCAAGGTTCTCAGGGAATTGATCAAGGTGACTTCAGGAAATGGAGCTTGACACTCATGTTGCACCCAAGATCACGAAAAGCCAACAGTATTCTAGTAACCAGAAACTCATAGTTATCTGCTTTTTTGTTACCAAGAAAGTTTTGTATAACTGCGACGAAAGACAGCCACACTGTCTTCTCCTTGTCGTTCATCTTCCTTACAAATTCCTCATCACGTACAATGGCACAAATTTGAGGTCCATCGAACAAACCTGCTTTGATCTTCTCGAAAGACAAAGCAGGAAAAGCAGAAACTATATGTTGAAAACATTCACCATCAGTACTCAATGCCTTCACGAACTGTTTCATCAAGCCGAGCTTGATATGGAGTGGGGGAAAAATGATCTTCTTTCAGCTGACGATTGGGTCATTCACAACGTTTGGCATGCCTGCTTCCAGAGTTTCACGGTTGGGCCACTCCTTCTGGATCCAGTCTTTGTCTCGAGCTTGGCTGTCCCACATGCAGAGATGGCATGGAAACTTTGTGAAGCCTTTCTGTTGACCAAGGAGAAAGTTGACCATTTTCAGATCCACACAAATGATCCAGTTGTGCTCGTGATATTTGAGTAAGTCAATGACCATTTTTCTGTCATTATGTTCTTCTCACAAATGCACTGAGTGACCAACTGGAACCACTCCATAAACATTGCCATTGTGCAAGAGAATACACTTGAGGCTGCGCTTATAGGTATCCAGAAATAATCGCCATTCTGTTGGATTATACGAAGTAACACCTAATTGCCTGAGAAGACCTGGGATATCGTGGCAGTAAACAAACTGCTCGTCTTCTGAGAAAAAGGCGAAAAAGATCTGGTCCCGCTTTCGGAAATATGAAACATTTGCAGGGTGGTCAAGTAGATTTTTTTTCTTGCAGCCTGGAGGCTAATACCTTAGCTGCTTTCTTGGAGAGCCCCAAATCACGCACTAAGTCATTCAATTCCAGTTGGCTAAACTGCTGAGGGGCTGATGACTGTTTGTTATCAGATGAGGAGGCTTCAGATTCTGAAACCATTTCTTGAAGCCCGTCATCACGACCCTCGTGCTCTTGCTGATCATGTTCACTGCCATCGTCTTCAGATAAGACAAACCATTAAAGACTGGAACGGGGAGTTCATCAGAGTGCGGAGTAGGTCGAATTGCTGAGGGAATACAGGGATAGGAGATCTTTTGCCGATTTTTCTTGCCAACACCCTTTGTGTTGATCAGGCAAACATCGCAGTCAGTTATGTGGTCCTTTGGTTCTCGCCAACCCATGGGAACTCCAAAAGGCAGACCCTTTCGTTTTCTTTTTTTCCAGTCATGAAGATTTTCCTCACAATTATGGCATACAATATGAGGAGCCCATTTCTTGTCTTGGTCGTCAAGGGTAACATCAAAATAGGCTTTATAGGCACGCCTTACAAACGATGTTATATTGTGCTTTTTACGAAGTACTGTGTAGCAGCCACATACATAATAGAATGAATCAGGATTATTTACACATTTATGTCTTATTGAAGAAGTCATGATCAGATCTGAAACAAAGAAAAACATAAAGTTAAAAAAAATATATCAATAAAGATAAATAAATATCAATAAAGATAAAGAAAATTGATGTCAAATAAATCGTGAGCAATTCGTTAGCAGCAAAAGGAATATGGTCTATAGTTATTTAGCAGTTTAGGCATCGTATATTTCCACTGAAATCCGAAATCGCACACCTAGTTCTCAAGTTATCCCGAGTGCAAATAGCAATGGGTGTCCTTTTTTTGAAAAAATCGCAAGTTTCAAATTTCCTGAAAACAAGAGCATGTAGAGGAAAACCGATTTCAGATTTGAAATCAGCGTTGAAAAAATACATCTTATAGAATAAGTTGAAAAATCTCATGCAACAGATAAAAAGAAAAAAATTGTTCCCCAGTGTAATATAATCTTTTCCTTGTTTCTCTTCTTTATCTCAACTTTCTCATTTAAATCTTCTCCCTGAAATCGATGTTAATACTCTTGACGCAAATATTTTGAATAGACTTGCCAATTCTTTGTTTTCCTCCGCAGTGCGTTCAGATTGATTTATTTTCTGTAATACCTTCAATGATTTTATAATCTCTGGTTTCCATATTTTTATATTTATTCATTCTCTCTCTTTCCTCCCTCTCTATTGCCTCCTTCTCTCTCTTCTTCCTTGCCCCCTTCTCTCTCTTCTCTATCTCCTCCTTCTCCCTCTCCTCCTATCTCCTCCTTCTCTCTCTTCTCCCTCTCCTCTTTTTTTCTCCCTTTCCTCCATCTCTCTTGTCTCAGTTTCTTCAAGTCCTTCCTCATCCCGAACTACCCTTGAACCACTTTCAACACATCGAATATCTTTCATATATTCATCTGGATTTCTTGATATTCCTGCATCCAAAATATATATTTTTACAACAGGAAACCAATAAAAAAATTTCTGCATTTCTAAAAGAGCCTTGTGTTTTCTCAACTTTAAAATTCTTTCATTATTTAACATTTTCGTTAAATCCAAAGTTGTTGGTTTATTAACATTTGTATAAAGCCAATCTTTTATTGAAAATTCCTTATCCTTATGTTGTAGAACATATTTATTAAAATACCGAATATCCTTTTCTTGAAGGCATGCTTGGACACAGAAATGATAATTTTCTTGAAGACTTCTTGCTGTTATTTATCATCAGAAATATATGATAGATTAATATAATGACAGGAAACACCTCCACATCTTCCCATAGTTAAATCAGTTTGTATTCCCTTACTTATTATATATAATCCTGTTCTTTGTGTTTTCATGATATAAATTATAGCAAAACCATTATTGATTTTCGCCTTATTAAATTATTTTATTGGGTTGTTCGCTAATCGTGCTTCCACAAAACTCATTCTCGACACCAAGTGGATAATATTCTTCCTTACGGGACTGATATAATTGTTCCAGATCTTCTAGGTTAATTTTAAATGACCAATTATACCCTAAATCATTCATATTATATCCTCATCGTTCTATTCTCATACAAATGATATTCCCTTCTTTATAAATTTTTTTTTTAATTGCAACTGTGAATTCTGTATGACTGGGAGATAAAATCAACACTTCTGTATCTTTGGAATACACGGCCATTTTATTTAAGGATATATATATATATATATATATATATATATATATATATATATATATATATATATATATATATATATATATATATATATATATATATATATATATATATATATATTGTGTTAATTCACTTAATCTCACCAAGTCATTCATGTCAATCAGGCTTGGATAATTTATTAATTTATAAACATTTTTCATATTAATATTTTTTGCTATACTATATTTCTGTCGTTCAGCCTGTACCATTGTGTAATAATTTGATAAATCAAGATTCAGTTCTTGGGAAACACTAAAGATAGAACCATATTTACCAACTTGTCATTTATATTAGATTAAAAATACTACCATAATTTTTTTTTATTTTTGTTGAGTTGAAATAACACATATAGACATAATTGACCACAACACTTGGAAGTTAATTCTTGGACTTGAAAATTTGATAAACACCATTCTGTAAGAAATTTTTTTTTATGTCAGCATGTGGTGGAAGACCATAACTATCAAAATAATATTTGTCTTGACAATTAAAAATACAAACCCAATGAGAACCGTTCCCATTATCTTCTAAGTTCATGATAATATTCTTTGTATATTGAGGCAAGTTTATTAACTCATCTCTCATACATATAACCACATTTTCAATTTTAAAGTTCTTCTTTCAAGTTTTTCAGCAAAATCTACAATTACACCACTTCTACTAATTTGTTTCTCCAACTCTCTGTTATGTCTTTCCAACTCTTTTTGAGCCCGGAGTTGAGCCTTCCTTTCATTGTCAGTTTTCACCGCTGCTGAAATACCACCCGTCAATGCTCCAACCACCATTAAACCAGAAAATGAAGGAATTAGAAATGGGAGAAATCCTAAACTCGTCTCTCTTATTCGTCTTCAACATTGGTTTTGACATTTTAATTATAAGTGAGCCAGCATCGTTCAAGATTTTCACCTGTTCTCTTATGAGCAAAACATCAATTCTTACTACTCCTTTTCTCTGAATTGTATTAACGTTAATCATACAAGGCTTTTCATTTTGAATACAAGATGATCGTTTATGAAGATTGATTGATTAACATATACCCAAGTTGGCACTTTACTACTCATTTATTGATCAACAAAATTATGTGAGACTAATCATAACACTATTATCTGTATTAATCTGTAATTCTGTTTCTTCCAAAAGCAAACAATGTGTTTCAACTTCTTCACTCTCTCCTCTTTCAATGTATAGTATAGGGAAGTATCCACTCGATTAGACTTTATAGTTTCCTTTTGAGCACTCAGGTCAATCGCATAGATTGTATACAGACTTTTAAATGCTGTCATATCCAAAATAGGTTCTTTATTTCCATTGCTTTCACACACCTTTTAGTAAGACTTGTATGCTTCAGCATAATCATTTTTTCCCAATCAATTTCCAATCTATCTCGTGGGTAAAATGTTCCATCTCGAGCAGGGATTTCCAAACCCAGGGTCGTGACCCAAACTTGAACCCCCCCCTCAAAATTTCAGTTTTTGAGGGGGGGATTCATGTCAAAAGCATTTTCTCCAACAATTTTTGATCATAGGTACACAAGGTACCAATATCATTTGGGTTGCGAGGCAAATGTGATTTCAAATTTTGGGTCATGGACAAAAAAGTTGTGGGAACCACTGATCTAGAGAAACGCAAAGTTGTTTCACCTTAGCATTATCACTCAATGCATTATTCGTATCAGGAGCAGTATTGTTACGAATCTGGAAGCCTTTTGCACACAAACAGACAGCCGTCCCGGTAGCTTAGTTGTTTCGATAAGTATGTGTTTATAGTTAGAATCCCTCCTTCTGTCTAATGGGAATTTCGTGTGTGTGCTTAGAGTTACTTTTATAGTTTATTTATACAGGTTTTATTATATCGTTAAATCTTCATCCTTCGTTTTCGCACCATCGCCATCCATTCCTATGCGCAGCATGTCACGTATAGGGGTGAGGTTCCCTCCACCCACCGTGAGCTCGTCCAATCAACAGCGGCCACGAGTTGCCCGACAACCCCTCATCTAATCCGGAGTCGAGTACCTCAGAGCATCTTCCCTCAACCCGTGGGGGAGGGGAAGGATAAGACGAAGTGGTGAGCTATGGAGAAAAAGCAAGAAAGGTTCGCCTTGTCGAATCAAGAAAGGTTCACCTCGTCGAAGCAAGAAAGGTTCGCCTCGTTGAAGGAAGAAAGGTTTGCCTCGTCGAAGCAAGAAAGGTTCGCCTCGTCGAAGCAAGAAAGGTTCGCCTCGTCGAAGCAAGAAAGGTTCGCCTCGTCGAAGCATGCAAGGTTCGCCTCGTCGAAGCAAGAAAGGTTCGCCTTGTCGAAGCAAGAAAGGTTCGCCTCGTCGAAGCAAAGAGAGGAAGCCTCATCTTGCCTGCTTGCATTCTCATCTGGTCCGTGCCCATGCTGGCTAGCATCCGTGGTGCCGTTCTTGACCCCTGGTGCTTGGTGCTGCATTGTTGGCAGTGGGTTCGAGTCCCGCCACCGGACAAGCTCGAGCAGACCGCACGAGGTGGGCAGGTGCAAATACAGGCCACGGGCACCATTTCTTTGGGTGTGTGTGTGTGTGTGTGTGTGTGTGTGTGTGTGTGTGTGTGTGTGTGTGTGTGTGTGTGTGTGTGTGTGTGTGTGTGTGTATGTGTGGCACCAGTCTGTGTAAGTAGAATCATTAAGTGCCTTGTTCATTGTACATTACATTTCGTATTTGTGATAACTCTGCTCTGTGTCTCCCCTCCGCGATTATTGTTATAAATAAACCCCTGTTAAATGTACCAGCTCGTTTTCTGTGCTTTTCCCATTGGCCTAGCATGGTGCGTATTGACAATTAGTAAGGCCGTTCGTGCCATAAATTGTTCATTTGGACCAACGGATCTTGGTTAATCCCTGCTCGGTTTACACCTGGATCGGGCTCGGTAAACGGTCCATTCCGCCCGAGGTCCGTCGAGGGTGTGGTTTTCCCTGGTAGTTGGACAACGTGGGTATTTAGGTATGTTGAAATTAGGCAATTAACCCTTCCCCATGCCATCAAAACAATGGTGACCACGGTCCGCTAAGGGACCCGTGAACTCTCGAAATTATCCAAGAGTCACGACCTAAATTCCAGGTGTTCGGTGGGAGACGACTCCACTGCTCCACCTAGTGGTCGTTTATCACCACCAAACCCAGGCCCACAACAGTATCACCATCTGTTTTTTTTTTTTTTAAATGCGCCACAGATATCGTGGCTTTCCTTCCGGAGCACACACATTCCATGTGTAAGTGGTTTGGTTCAGTTTAATGTGTTTGCATCTTCTTTTAAGGTATGATACATTGATTGGTTTATTTGAGTTAAGTCTTCTATTCAACATCTCTTCTGTTTTAAGATTAGGAGTATATTCACTAATATACCAACTAATTTCACAAATTTATTCTGAGCAGCAAAAGCATTACCAACACCAAAAAGCATTCTATTTTAATTATCATTCCTTTGCAGTTTAAATCTAATTTTAAGTCCATACAGAACTTAATCATGATCACAAAATCCAAATATACCTTGAAGAGGAACTGTCACAGTAAAACTATTAACTGTTTTTGTATCATCATTAGACATTCCTTTCCATTGAGTATATCCAGAGTCTGTGTTTGTTCCTGTTGCCATATCAGGAATAAAACCTTTGACAGCTCTCTTTCCCATTCTAACACTAAATGAATACAGTGTAAATTTCATCATTTCAGATGCAGCAGAGGCATAATCAACTGCTTCAACTTCTTGTGTTCCAATATACAAATGAACACGATCAAACATTTTCCAGAAGAAATCATATACAAGTGTAGCATTTGTGTTATTCGCAGCCTTAGTGAATGTAAATATACACAATAAAAACTTTCGGCTAGATTCAAATAAGTTTGTTGATTATGTATTTCAAAACTTTTTGTTCCATTTGTATTCCAGTCTGTTCCAGTTATGGCAGTTATGGCATGACAATGGTGTCATCCAAATCATAGATACTATCAATTGCTTCCATAGTTGTATTTATTTAGGAAAAAGATGTTAAAACTTCTGAAACCCTGAGCCAAGTATTTGAATTATTTTATCTCGTTCTTGGGGAGACAACTGAGTTTTACCTTTCTTAATTTCATTGATTGCTTGCAATTTATGGGATTCCTTTTGGGGATCTTTTATACTCTTTATAGAACCCGCTACATTTCTCACAGCAGAAGCAGTTGAACCTATTAGGTCTTTATGTTTAAGAATAGTTGAACCTATACCCATTAGAGTATCAATTATCCCATCTCCTTTATTTCTAAATTGATACCCGACACCCCCATTGTCTCTTAGGTTTATTGTTATCCTCTACCAATATACATACCTTCACCCTTATAGTATGTGGAAAGGAACATCTCATCCCCTTTAATTATTTTATGTTTTCCCAACTCATGTTTCCTCACAATAACCATCGTATTTATTTATTGGAAAACTTCACATAGGTGAATTTTGATGGATATAATTTCTCCATTAAAATAAATCATGCGATTATCTTGGTTGGTTATCCTAAACTTTACTCTGTGTGAGTTTTTACATGACAGGTAGAAAACCAGATTTTTGGTTCCATATTGAATTTATAACTAATTGTCGTTGAGTGTGTACTGAATGAAAATATTGTATTTGTTCTTACTCCATCATTATTAGCACCATCAATCAAATCACAGTGAATTAATACTGAATTTATACCTGAGGATATTTGAATAACATTATCACGATAATACGTTCCATTAGTTTCAATCTTTTTTGAGGAGAAATCCAATAATTCTCAAAATGAATTATAAATTGTGAAATCAACTTTGTAATTATTTTTAAGTTTAATCGTTGATTATGAAGTATGTTTTTGAATATCTATAACAATATTTTTTGGTTCATCACCTTGTTCTTTCATAAGGTGAGCTATTTCGGAAGATATTTGAGAAATCTCATATACTCAGGGTGAAACTTATCGTTTTGTATCCACTTTCCGAATTATAACTAATCTTGTCATTTTTCTCGGTGATATTCAACAAGGTATTATAAGTTTCCATGGACAATAAACACGCCTCATATTCTTTTGTTGCGTCAAGTTGGAGTGTGTATGGGAATGAAGATGTGTGTTCGCTTGTTGTGAAATTAAAACTAAAGATTGTGCTTCTCATCTTATTTATCATGGGATAAAATGACTTTATATAGACATTTATTAATTATTTTCATGTTCAGAAACTGGTCTAAAATGGCAGATGCTTCACTAAAACAATTGTTATTTCCAGCCTTCTTACTACCTAACAGTAATAAGTCTATGAACTAATTGTGATCGGTCATTTGGAAGAAAACTAACACCTGGACCAAGGCTACTTAAAGCCTGAATAATGTGTTTCTCCTTCTCATTCTTCCTAGTTTTACCAGATAGACTAACCCTATAATTAAGAGAGTCCAGGAAATCAACATATACTCTATCATCCTTATTTTTCATATCCAATGGGTAATCAAAATAATTTCATTCATCCTTCACAGTTGAACCTTGTTTTCCATCTTTTGTCGGAAGAAACAGTAATCTCGGAGTTAGTTTAACAGGGGGTTGAGCAGAACTCAAGAACCTTAATTCATCAATAAATATCAATCCCTTTTCTTGAACAAGATGAAATATTGCCAGTTGTTCTGTTGGAATGATTCCTGCTTTGGTTTTTGAATCCAATGAATATTCATTGTTTTGAAGAGCCTTCACAATATAATCAGGGAGTTGATTCATCTCTTCCAGTTGTTGAAACAATCCTTCATCATCATATCCTAATTCTCCTATATGCTCTAATTCTTCCTCCATCATTTGACTGAAATCTTTTAATATTTGAAGTTTTTTAGGAGTATATTCTATTGTGGGAACTGTGGAAGCATTGATAATTTTTTCTTGGGAAGTTTTTAAAAGTGGTTTTAAAAATGTATCTTGTTTTCTTTCAAATGTTTCTTCACCCGTTAGTTTCTGTCTGCATTTCTTCTTTTTGTCTTCCTGTTGTTTTACAACTTTTGAAACCAACTCTTGATGCTCCATAAATATTCTTGCTCTTTCTTTCGCATCCATTTATTTATTGGAAAATATCATTCACTGAATTATAAAGATCAACAGGGAAATTTTCCTTTTCTTCATCATTAAAGTCGATGTATTCAAATAAATCCTTTTCTTTAAATATTTTATCAAATTCTTTATTTACATTAATACGAGTTGTAATTTCTTCTTCACGAATACTTGTATCTCTGCTTTTCATACATTTGCGTTGAGTTTCTTCATCAACATCAAAACTGAATGATAAAACCTTAACGCCATTACCACTCAGATGTTTTAATAATTTGCCTCATTCCTTCTGGATTAGTTTCTAATAGCCCAAGACTACCAGATTTTAGTTTCTTTAACTCACTCTTCCAATGTCAATATTTTGTTGTACCAAGAGAGCCCTCCTCAAATATTTGACCTTCATTCCTCAATCATGTATATTCCTCTCCTGAAATATAGTAATAATCTTCACCTTCTACTTCTCCTGGTCACATTGCTCTGGTTGTTGTTGATACAATATGAATCACATGGTGTTTTCTTAAAAAAAAATTCAATATTTTCATTTTCACTATTCAAGAACCTTGATTTATGAAAGTTTTTTCCAGAAGCAGATTTACCCACAAGGTTAATAATTGTAGTTGTCATTTATAGAAGTAATTGTTTATAAAATAAAAAATATATCCTTTAATATCTCATCTTGTTTCACAACAATATATTTATATTTTTCACTCATGTGCTTCATATAATCCCAAAATTCCTTTTTACGACATAATGTAGAACAATTGTCTCTCCAAAAATTATTTGTATCTGTTGAATTTAACTTGAATAAAATGAAAGTATTAGCATTGTTTCTTATTGAGCAACGGGGGTGTTGAAAGTGTGATTGATGAAGATAAATACAATTACAAGAAGAATATCTCCCTCTTGTGTCATAGCTATCCATTACTGTTTGGTTTCTCTCATTAACACAATAATCAAAGATAACGAGGTTCTTTTTTGGTTTATCCAAATCTTGGGGAGAAGATATATCATCCGTATTATCACTAAGAATACAAGTTATCGGCTTTGATTTCTTTTTTATATCTCTGTATCACAAAATAGTTGTATTATATCTTCAATGTTGGATATCAGTTCGTTTGTTTTGAAGTTTAAATAAACTGATTATATCTTCTTTTTGAAGACCAGCATTAAAACCTTGTAAGAGTAGTTGATACTCAGGTTGAAAACTTGACTTTGTGAAAATTGTTAAATTATCATAATCTAAAAAGTTGGGAGTAAGGAGCATCTTTAAAAGTAAGCAGGTTTTTCCCCATCCACTTGAACCAACTATGAGACATCTTAATGAATTCGGAAGATTTTTATGGTTGTTAAATTTTATCATATTTTTCCAAATGGGTAAAAAATCATTCATTTTTATATTTGGAAAACAGGTTATTACATTTTTTATTGGCTTTTTTAGAAACTATGTTTTATTCTAAGTTCAGGTTTAAAGTATTCATATTTATAAAGTAAAAGTTTACTTCAAATAAAATTCATCTTCGGTATCATCTTCTGTACTTTCATTTTTGCTTTCACAATCATCAATAAAACTACTTTCATAGCTCTCATTTGAACACAACCTATCGGTGTCATAACTGTCTTCTGTTCCAATAGAGATACTATCATCACTCTCATAATCTTCAAAATCTTCACTTGAATAATGACTCATATTTAATTAGTTGAAAAAAGCATTACCATCTACATGTACATACTTTTTTTCATAAACAGATTCAACGAGGACATTTTTTACGTTGAAGGTAATTTTAAAATGGTCCCTAACTACCATTGAACAAAATGTCATTTCACCTGATATATTAACATCCTTTATTTCTTCAGGATTTACATCTTTAGGGTTGTTGAAAAAAATACAAATTTCTCCTTGCATATTGCTGATGGTCTTATCTTTTCTTTCTAAAGCTTCATCCATGAAGTTTTTCTTTTTTGACACTTTTTCTTGTTTCATTGCTTTTTCTAGTTAACCACCGCCATCTTCGAAGATGGACGGAGGTCACTGTTTTCACCCCTTTCTGTTTGTTTGTTTGTGAACAGTATTACGGAAAAACTCCTTGACGGATTTCGACGAAACTTGGTGGTGGAATTAGGTATGGTCCAACAATCATGCCATTAGATTTTGGACTTGGTCCAAAGTCCAATATGGCCGCTATGGCGGCCATTTTGAAAATATATTTGAATTTTTGTTTTTGCATTTCTACATGTTTTAAGTGAATTCCAACCCCCCCCCCCAAAAAAAAATTGTTAGAGAAAAAAATCCCAGAAAATTTTGTCTTTTTTTTTTCTCTAACAATTTTTTTTTTTTAGAGAATGAATTGAGTATGTGGAGTACGAATTGAGTAGTGAGTACGAATGAATTGAGTATGTAAAAGTTAAAAGTAAAAGGGAAAGTTGCAAAGTATAACCATGTGAGCACTCTTGACATCAACTTGAATGAATAGGATATCAGGTTCACTTGAGTGACCTAGCAGTATTGGCGCGGAGGTTTTGCACTCTACCGAGTGCTCCCCCTCTAGTTTTCAATATATTGCCAGAAGGAGAGGGGAAACTTTTGTTCGATCGACTTTAATTGATGTTCTTCCAGATATACTAAAAGCCCTTCCACTGAAGGAAATTGAAGAACTCATATTATTCACCATCATTGTTTTTATCCAATAGTTGTTATATGAATCTTTATTCAAATCTACATCCTCAACATATTTCTCAGTATCTTTTACAAATTAAGAGATTGAATGAAACTTATCTTTTGTGTCTTGATACATTGTATTTATTCAGTGCAAAAGTTGGAGGATAAAATGGTTTCAAGCACAGATTCACCTGTAAATTAAAAGGAATTTTCATCAAGAAAATTTTCTTTTAAGCAAAGTTTTGTTATATAAATATGGTGAATACAACATACTGTGACATTTGTAATCATGAATATAAATGTTATAAAAAAACACCTTCAAACCAACAAACACACATTCAATCTTTTCAGACAAATATCTCCACTTGACCAAGAAACAAAACATTGTGATAGATGTGATAATGATATTCTAAAAGAAAATTATAATAGACACCTTCAATCATGCAAAAACAAGAAGAATGAAGAAAGGAAAGGTACCACTAAATTCTCTATTGGAATCACAGATGGGGCATTTAAGAACATATAAACATAAGATTGTTTTGCTTTGAAGACCCTGCACCATCTTCAATCATTGAAGCTGTTGATATGGTTAAACAAAGTATTGAAACTATAATTAAAAAAAACTTTAAGTGAAATGAAAACTTTTAAGTTTTATATGGGAGTAAAATTGAATATGGGAAGAGAAGGTGATAAAACTACTCCCTATATAAGGACAAACCCTCACTTTATCTCATCATTTCAAGATTTTGTATGATGTGATATTTACGATGAACTACAGAGACAAGAACAAGAGGTTGATAACACTGTAGTAGGTTGTGGATTTGCTCTTACATAAATAATCATTTTTAGATATACACATCTTAAAATCAGATCCTCTTGAAGCTTCTTATATTGATTCACCAAAAGAGATAAAACTTAAGAAAGTGGTTGTTAATATTCAAAACAAAAATAATAAATGTTAACTATAGTCTGTTCTTGCTCAGTTACACCCTCCACAATGGAAACCTGACAGGGTTGAACATTATAAGAAATACGAGAATACATTAAATGTTAAAGATTTAAAGCTTCCAATTTCATTGAGAGATGTTCCTAAATCTGCGAAAATGAATAATCGTTCTGTTAATGTATATGGATTAATGGATACAAAGTTCAGATATTAAAATTTTCAAACAACAATAAAAATGATGAAACACGCATTGACCTCTACTTCAAAGGAAAAATCACATTATGCTTTCATCAAAAATGTTTCAAGAGTAACCAAATCACAACTATACAAGAGAAAATGTAAAAGATATCCTTGTAAGTGATGGCTCAACTCCTTTCATACAAAAGAATGATTCAATGAACATTCAAAATATTGTACTAATCATAAATCAACCATAATCAATTTACCAAAAGCAGGTTCAAACATATTTATTCAAAGATTTTAACAAATCTATAAAACACCCGTTTGTGATATATGCTGATTTTGAAAGTGTCCTTGAAAAGATAGAAACTGTTTCTCCAAATCCAAACAAATCATACACAAATAAATATCAAAAACAGACTCCTTGTAGTTTCTGTTATTATATAAAATCATCTGTTGGTGATGAATACAACAAGTTGGAACTTCATAGAGGAGAAGATGCCTCAGAGGAGTTTGTAAGACGATTGGAAAAAGACTGCATAAGATGAAGAGAAATAGTGGTGAAAACCTCTAAACCTATGTCATTAACAAAGGGAGAGAAAAAGTAATATAGAAAGAACAGTATCTGTCATATTTGTAAGGAGAAAATTGCGAGAGATGTCAAGGTTAGGGATCACTGTCATCTTAATGGTAAATATCGAGGTCCAGCTCATTCCCGTCGTAATCTTAATTACAAGCCTCCAAATTTTATTCCTGTCTTTCTTCACAACAACCCTCATTATTACACACATCTATTTATAAATGAACTTTCAAAGACATCTGGAGATATTTCTGCCATTCCTAACAGATTAAAAATACATCTCATTCATAAAAACAATTCATACATCCCCCATAACCTATATCAGATTTCTTGACACATACAATTTATGTCAAGTCCATTATCTAACTTACTATCAAATATTAAAATCTTCCCGAATCTTAAATCACATTTCTCAAATCAAGAAGAGATTGATCTCTTATCACAAAAGGGAATATATCCATATAACTACATGGATTCACTTGAGAAATTTAAAGAAACACAACTTCCTTTAAGGGAAAGTTTCTATGGCAAGTTGAATAAAACTCATATTAGCAATAGAGATTATACACAAGCTAAAACGTTTGGGAGAAGTTTACTACAAAGAATCTTGGAGAATATCATGATTTGTATCTTAAAACTGATGTATTGTTATTGACTGATGTGTTTGAAACTTTTAGAAGTCTGTCATAATGAAAATTCTTATAGATTAGACCACGCTCA
The DNA here is from genome assembly GCF_056783735.1 of Eptatretus burgeri. Classification (NCBI taxonomy): domain Eukaryota; kingdom Metazoa; phylum Chordata; class Myxini; order Myxiniformes; family Myxinidae; genus Eptatretus; species Eptatretus burgeri. Next base: position 114,195,280 of record NC_140961.1, on the reverse strand, counting down.
TGATTACACAGACCCGGGTTTGGCTTGGAGTGCTATGTTAAAAATGACAAAACAGAATTTGGAATTAATCAGTGATATAGATATGCTTTTAATGATAGAGAAGGCTAAAAGAGGAGGAATATCTCAAATATGTTCCAAGAGATATGCTAAAGCAAATAACAAATATCTTCCTGATTATCATAAGAACGAGGACAACTCTTACCTGATGTATTACGCAAACCATTTGTATGGGTGGGCTATGTCCCAATCTTTACCTTATGGAAAACTTAAATGGGTTAAAGAAAAACATTATGAAAAAGTTTTACAATACATTGTTGTCTCCTCTCAAAAACTAATTGGATGAAGCTGAAGTTGGATATTATTTTGAGGTTGATTTAAAATATCCAGAAGAACTTCATAACAAACATAAAGACCTACCTTATGCCTCTGATAAAGAAAGTCCAAGAAAAGAATGGTGAAGTGATAACCAACAGTAATTTAATGTAAAAGGTACATCACCAGAAAAACTACTTACGACATTAAATGATAAAGAAAGTTATGTTTTATGCTGGGTTCCCACTATCACGATGCGCGGCACGATTGAAATCGTGGACTTGATCATGGACTAATCGTGGTGATCCTATCAGATCTTATCAGATCTTGAGGTCAGTCATGGCAATCGTGTTAATCATAGAAAATTTTTGAACGGTTCAAAATTTTTCTACGATCAACACGATCAATTGTCAATCGGGATCATCGTATCAGATCGTATTGCATCGTAACAAAGCGCGACCGATCGCATCTAATTGTGCCTCCTAATTGTGGTGATCGGGATTGATCTTAGACAAGACAAACACCAGGCTCTGTGAGACCACAATTTCAATAATGCTGCGCATCGTGATAGTGGGAACAGCTTTCAGAGAAATTCCATGATCAGCTACGAATGGCCAATCGGGGCGTTGGTAATGGATCGCATACTAGTGGGAACCTAGCATTACATCAAAGGAACTTGAGACAATATTTATCTGCTCAGTTGAGAGTGTGGAAAATTCATAGCATTTTGAAATTTAAACAATGTCATTGGTTAAAGACATTGGTTACAAAAAAGGAGAACAGAAGCAAAAAAAAATTTGAGAAGGGCTTTTTATAAATTAATGAATAATGCTGTATTTGGAAAGACTATGGAAAATGTTAGGAATCGACAAAACATAAGACTTGCTACATCTTGGAAACAGGCTTCAAAGTTAATTAATATACCAAGTTTTGAGCGAGCAGAGGTGTTTTCAGAGAAGTTTTGTGCTATTCATTTGAAAAAAAGAGAGTATTGAAATGGAAAAACCAATTTATATAGGAACATCAATTCTTGACTTGTCAAAGTCGTTAATATATGACTATTATTATAATAATTTAAAATCAAAGTATAATGATAATGTATCATTGTTATATATGGACACAGATAGTTTTATATTAGAAATTAAGACAAGTGATGTGTATGAGGATATGATTGATAATATAGATATATATGATACAAGTAATTATGTCAGGTGATGTGTTGCTATCATCAGAGAATAAAAAGGTTATTGGCAAGTTTAGAGATGACTTGGGTGGGAACGTAATGAGTGAATCTATAGGAATGAGATCAAAGTCTTATGCTTTTACGTATATTGATAATAATAACATAGAAAGGTGTAATAAGAAGCTAAAGGGAATAAAGAAAAATATAATCAAGGAAACAATAAACTTTAAAGATTATTACAACTGTTTAACCTTAAAGAAGGAAGAGTACAGAAAAATGAATACAATAAGAAGTTATAAACATCAGTTGTATACAGAAGAGATAAATAAGAAAGCATTCGGGGCTTTTGATGATAAAATATATATTTTAGAGAATGGAATCAATATAGCCCAAGAGCCCACAAAGGTTTATTTGTGTTTTGTTCGCCAAAAGGTCTGAGAGTTGTTTCTCGAGTGAAAATGTCTGTAGAATTTGAATATGCTGGTCTGATAAAAATCCACTTGGACTGTTTTCTACAAATCGCATTTTTATAGGGGTACCCTATAATTTCCTGTGAACGCATTTCGTTTCGTAAACGTTCTGAATGAACTTTATAACCAATTTATTTTGACTCAAGCCCAATAGCTACACACAAAATGAGATATCATGCTAAAGCTTATCGTTGGCCAGATTCTATGAACTATTTTGTTTCTCAATTTGACTTCAAAAAAGTAGGATTAGCCTGATTTCATTGATGAACCCCAATTTTACTTACCGGTGCGTTTTATCATCTAATATTTTTGTGTATTTTTTCCAATCCTGAAGTTTTCAAGAGGATTATTTACAAAACAAATGTACTATTTTGAAGAACTATCATTCCCCTTTCCTTTGCAAAAACAATCATGTAAAACTGTTTATATTTTGCAGAGTAATGAAAAAAGAGTATACATGGGGTTACTTGTAAAATATCGCAGTTTTCGAGATTTACACAATTCTCAAGCAAAGTGACTCATTGCAAAATATTATCTTTTACATTGATATTGTGTATATACTACTTCAATGTTCTTTGCAAGTGGAAAAGTTATTGTCTGCGTGGTATACCCAGATAATTGGTTATTGTGTCCTCTATTTTCAGTGAAATAGATGGTTGGACGTCAGTTTCATTTTTTGTTGCACAAATGTGACATCCTCTAACTATAGCAGATGCATATATAATATTCTATCTTCTGTTGACCAGACTACGATGTTTATATATAGCAACGCGTATTCCCTGTATAATGAATGCAGTTAGTGGTGGTAGAATAGCATTTTTCTTTCTTTCAGGTTCACCAACAGCAAACAAAATGGCATCAAAACATACATGCATTCTCCATATTCACGGTAAAACGATCGAAGAAGACAAACCTTTTGAAGACAATACATGGAGGAAAGTGAATTCTGTTCATGAAAAGAGACATTCCGCAGTAAAAGACTCAAAGTATTTCAGAATAAGCCTTCCTGTTGAATATGACCAGACAACTGGTTATCACAAACAGTGCTACAAAGATTTCACCACACTGTCCATTGAAAATGTGGAACAAGATTCAGCTGGTCCATCACGATCACACGTACTGCATTCTGAAGTAGAACACACAGAGGCAAGTTCTACAGGCATCTTTGAGAAAAAGTGCCTGTTCTGAAATTCCATCACCAAGTCACTTGGTAAAGGCAAGCGGGAAGTGTTGGGGACCTGTATGACTGACATGGGTGAGGAAAGCATAAAAAATGCAGCTGAACTTGCGCAAGATACAATGGTGCTTGCAAAGCTAGGAAGTCTCGATATGAAGGCAAAGGAAGTATGATATCACCACTCCTGCAGGAGAAATTACATACATCATTGCCAAACCACAGTACAGAAAGATGATGACATGATGTCTTCAAAGTTGGCCACTCACAAAGCAGCATTCCAGGAACTCCAGAAGCATATCAATGTAACCTTGGTGTCAAATCAAGGAGCAGAATATCTGTCATAATTGCATGTGCGCTACCTCACTTTGCTTGGAGACGATGAGATGACATATCCCACTAGAAACTTGGCCAACAAGATCCTGAAAACATATCCAAATGAACTGACCAGTCATTGTGTAAGTCAGAAGATGGGGACAATCATACATAATGCTAACCTCAGTCAATATGCTGCAATCAGGCTTGCCAATTTTGATGATCACGCAGTAGAAGAAGCTGCATTCTACCTTCGGTCCCTGATATTGAAGGTTCAAAGTGCACAGGATGACTTACCAAGGCCAATCACAATGGAAGCATTGGAAGTAGGACAGGCAGACCCTACTGATGCTGTCCTTGAGTTCTTCAGGGTGCTGCACACAGGATCAAACAAGCTGCCTTGGGATGAACGCATTGAGAGACTGGTGAAATCTGTGTCCGATGATGAGTTGTACATCACAACTTGGGCCTGAATAAAACCAGGGAAATACCTCTGCATGGGACTCGCTTTAAAAAGTATGACAGGAAGCCAGAAAGTCGTTGAGATTTTGAACCGATTTGGACACAGTGTAGGCTATCACACAGCTGAGGCCCTCGAGACCGAATTAGCCACTGAAATTTGAAAGATATTCAAAACAGGCTGACTTTTCAAGTAAGCTTTAATTCAGCATAAAATAATTGCCTGTCATTTAAATCTATTCTGCTTAACAAGGAATTGCAATGGAATGATAGATATAAGGCACCAGCAAGCTTGATAGGAAATATTATTTCAGATAAACTGGAATGCTGGTCTAAGGAAATGTCCAGATGTATTCACGATGCTCTGGTTGCTTAAATATTGTCTATTTCCTCAGTCTGTTGGAAGTGGACTGACTTTTAACCAACATTCTATTGAAATCCATTAATGTACCCAAAGGGCTGCAGTCTTGAAGTCATTCTATCATTCTGTGCTGGGAGAGAATCTACACATCTGGGTTTAATACATATATATATATATATATATATATATATATATATATATATATATATATATATATATATATATATATATATATATAATACCAAGCTTGCACACTAAAAACTCGGCTCGCCGTCACATGATCCCTATGGAATTGCTGTGGCACTTAGCGGACATGCCGACAATGTTTGGGAAGTCTTGGCGTTCCATAGTACCACTTGCATTTTGCACAATGCATATTTTTGTCATTCCTCGTGTACGGTCTGTCGTCTGCTACCAGCTATGTTGTGTTGCTATCCTGTGCATGTGCACGGGTATCGCTAGTATATATGTATATATATATATATATATATATATATATATATATATATATATATATATATATATATATATATATATATATATATATTACAATCATTCAACTAAATCAAGCTGATGGCAACACAAAGGTTGAAAATGATCTCCACCTGGGAATACTAAGACCTGAAAAAATGTGGTGCCAGCATTTGGAAATAAAAAAGAACTGTCTCACTGAACACTATATAACGAACTCAACATTTCCATGTATCTCAGGAATCTGGAGGAAGATTGTCATTTTCTTTAAGATTACTCCATATGTGCATATGTATTTGTTTGTTTGTATTTGTTTATGTTGTTTGTTAAATAAATGACTCAAATGTACAGGATGACTAAATAATTTCTTCCACATTTGGTGAGCCAGAGGCAGGGCATTAAAGACCTGGAGGAGTATGGTTGCAGAGTGGGCTGATGGTTGACACAAGCTCACAGATCAGATAAGGTGAGAGACATTGATCTCTGTCGGTGAGTGTGTGCTGTCAGCTCGGTGTATGCCTTGTTCTTTGTTTTAAAAGGTTAAACATGCTTCAAACGAGAATTTTAGCATTTATAGATTTGAGTTGTTCCTGTTCAGTGCTTTATGTTTAGTCTGGAGAATATAAGTATTGTTTAAAATGGTCGGAGTCCCAAGAGTCCTGATCAGACTTAAAAGGAGCATTATTATATTGTTTATTGGCGACATTGGCACTGTTTCGGATGGCACACAAAGGGTTTGAGTCCCTGTCATCTTGACTAGATGGGAAATACATTGGCTACGTTCGCACTTTCAGTGTATGCCTGGATAGGGTGTTGTCTAACAAAGGTGAGGATAGGGTTTGTCTAACAGAGGTGAGGAATTGTGTTGTCCAACGAGGAGGTTGGAAGTTGAGAAATAGTGTTGGTATTTTGAGTTGAAATTGGATTTGTGCTTTCAGCTTCAGGCTGAAGTTGGAACTGAGATAACTGTGTGTTGTTTTGTCTAAGAGCTTTTGTATGGTTATATTTGTATCCTGTTTGAACTTGAACAGATGTATTTGTCTGGAATCGAATTGAATTATATACTGTACTAAGTGTAGACTTGTTTGAATGTCTTGCAGTAAGTTGTGAAGATGGAAATTTTACCTGGAAGTTGAAATATCGTGTGCTTTTGACATGGTCTGGCACCCTGCCCTGCTCATCAACTCTCTTCCTATGGTATCCAAGGCCATCTCCACTCATGGCTCACAGACTTCCTCTCCTGTTGCAGGTAACATGTGGCCCTAAATTGAGTTATCTCACCCCCTTTTCCTGACTAGGCTGGAGTTCCTCAAGGTAGCATTCTAGGCCATGTTCTTTTTCTGGTTTTCATCAATGATCTCTCCAACTCTGTGGGAAATCCTGTTTATCTCCTTGCTGATGTCTCCACCCTCTTCTGTACCTCTTTTATCCCTCCACCCTCTTTTATCCCTCAGATTGGCAAGCAGCAGCCTCTTCACTCTCTGAAGATCTGGATAAAATCACAAACTTGTCCAACACGTGGAACATGTCTTTCAATCCTGAAAAATCTCACACTGTCACTATGTTTCTCTGAAAGGACCATTTAGAAACCGCCCACCACCCCCATCTCTTTTCTCAGCAATCCTCTGGAAGAAGGCCTTTCATTCAAGCTTCTGGGTCTCACTATCTGCCATGATCTTTCCTGAGAAAATCACATTTCCAACCTGGCCTCCAAAGCCAGTCGCCGATTGGGAATCCTCCATCGTGCAAAGTCCTTCCTTTGTCCTGATCAGACTTAAAAGGACCATTATTATATTGTTTATTGGCGACATTGGCACTGTTTCAGAAAAACGCCTGAATAATATTTGTTTAAGAAGGGTTTGAGTCCCTGTCATCTTGATCTTTCAGGGACCACCTGAGGTCCTGACCACATACAAAGCTTTCGTCCACAGCCGAATGGAGTACTGCTGTCCCCTCTGGGCTGCTGTTCCTGCCTCTCACCTTTCTCTGCTTCACGCTATTGAAACCAATGCATTTAGGATCATTGGTATCTCCCGCGGTGAGGCTGAGTCTTTGGGGCTCTCACTCTCTCACCATAAGCATGTCAGTGGTCTTTCTCTCTTCTACCTTCTCTTCTCTGGTGTCCCCCCCTCGCCGCTCTGTTTGCAATATGTCCACTCCCCCCCCACCCCATATTTCAGCAGGGCCCTCAAGGTCCGTCAGGAAACCCCTTCTGGCAGAAGTACCAAAATCCAGAATCACTGCTTACCTTCACTCTTTCATTCCTCCTCTTTTTTCCTGCCTTTGGAATAAACTTCTACACTCTCTTCAATCCTATTCTTCCCTCCAGGCCTTCAAAACTGGATGGTTCACCACCATCTCTTATCTTCCACCATCCAAAACCACGATCTTTTCTAACCCCATTAATCCACCCCAAATACACCTCTTTCAAATTCCCTGCTTTCCATTCTGAAAGACTCTGTAGCGTCTATCTTGTATACCCCATGTTCCCCTCCCCATCCCTCTCCCTTCCACAGATTTCCTAATGTCGCTGTTCCCCAGTTTTGTCATTCCCTCTCCTGTCCCTCTTGTCTCCTGCCCCTCTTGTTGTACATTGTGTGTTAGCTATCATACGAGCCTCGACAATGTATACAAATGTACACCGATTCGGTATATTTTTGAAAATTATGAGGCAGAATCAATATGTGATGTTGAAAAGTGGTCTAAGTAGACAGAGGGGGATAGAAAGGGGTTCCCAGAATGGGGTACCTTTGAAAAGTAGGATTGACAATTTAAAATGAGAATTGGAACTGTTGAAAAGGATATGAGAAATGTAAAGATCAGCAAAATCAAAATTGGCAGGATGCCTCAGTGTAAGAAGTGAGACAGGAAAATGCCCTGAGAGTAGTGGAATTTATTTGAATTAAGGATGTGTTTGAATACAGGTCGACCAACATGATCAGTGATTGGCCTGCAAGAACATTTATAAATATACAACGAATAAATAAAATAAGGTTCAAAGATAAAAAGTGTTGAAGTTGGAGATATTGTATGATCTTGTTTGGTCTCGAGTGCATGTGAGGCTGACATGGGAAAATAATTTTTCAGCCGTCAAAACGTAAAAAAATTCAATAATATTGTAAATATGGTGTTGGTTGGTTATATCTTCTCGGTTCTGGTAAATGTGAATCTGTAGGAATAAAATTGACTGCTAAAACTTGTGCAGAAAGTGTAAAATCCCTCGAGGGCACATTCCGAGAGGTGGTGCGAGTAATTAATCACGAGCTTGTACTTATCTACCTGTGTGTTTGGTGTTGCAGGCAGAAAATGAGAATTGCAGGCAGAAAAATAGGTAAAGTTCTTGGATATTAGGAAGATTACGAGAAGTTTTTAATGACCAGAAATACAATGGTATTGTAATTACTGTAAGATGAAAAGTAACGACATTTGGATTTAAATGAGAATCCTCCGTGTGAGATGATTAAAAGATATTTTCATCTACATTTGACATATGCCATGTGCATTGGCCAGAATTAAATTGAAATGCCTGTGTCATGTTTTAGCTGAGAAATAAAATATAATTAAATAATTGACCATGGTGTTTGGTGAGCACGATAGATGAGTGCACTGGTGGATTGGCACGTTGGATTGCCTCAGTGCAGGGATTGTATGGAGTAGTTTGTTCTGTGTGCTAACAGGGAATTGTGAGAAAACTCTCGGAATGCCTGTCCTTGTAATAATACATCACACGTGGGAAGGGGGGTGATTGTTTCCAGCTGTGAGTGGGGGAATGAAGCAAGAGAATGTTTGGTAAGGCCTGGGTGATAAGGCTGGTTAACAGATTAAATAGGGCTGAGAGGTAACATATTTAAAACTAGAGGGGGAGCACTCGGTAGAGTGCAAAACCTCCGCCACCAATACTGCTAGGTCACTCAAGTGAACCTGATATCCTATTCATTCAATTTGACGTCAACAGTGCTCAGAGTTATAGTTTGCAACTTTCCCTTTTACTTTTAACTTTTACATACTCAATTCATTCGTCATAACTAGATTCCTTGAGACAGAAATTGATTTTACGTGGGTATATCCACCTGAAGTTCCAAAATCAGCCGCAATGATAATTTTGGCATGTTTTTTTTTGTTGGAAATCACTTATAACATGTGGAAATGCAAAAAAAAAATCGAAATTTTGTTGAAAGAAAAAGTTGAAAAATAATTCAAATATTTTTTCAAAATGGCCGCCATAGCGGCCATATTGGATTTTGGACCAAGTCCAAAATCTAATGGCATGATCCCTGGACCAAACCTAATCACCCCACCAAGTTTCGTCGAAATCCGTTGAGGAGTTTTTTTCCGTAATACTGTTCACAAACAAACAAACAAACAAACAAACAAACAGAAAGGGGTGAAAACAGTAACCTCCGATCTTCGATGGCGCAGGTTAATAAATAGCATATTATACGAACACAGCATTCCTGGGTTATCAAATGAAATATAATGAAACATACATTGACGTTTAATATTAATCTCAGAAACAGCTTGAAGGCAGACTTGACCCTCAATTCAGGATTTGGACCGTGTACAGGCGGTCATGAGTGAGTTTTAAAGTCAATTAGGATTTTTCTTTAAACTGTGGAAAATGTCATTTAGTTGTTGTTTTAAAACCCATGTATTTGATAAATTGTGAGTGAGTTACAAGTTAGCAGGTATGTGGTCACCATGGTAATGCAGAGATTGATGATGCTGCTACACTGGGTTAAAGGCCGATAAAAATTTAAAATGTCGACATAATACATACACGACTGGTAGTTTCCAAAATTGGGATGTTTTTATTTGAGTGCCATGTTGGTTGGCAGGTGGGGCAAGTGAGGGCATAACCTTTCATTGAAATGGATTAGGGTCATGAAATAAAATATGATGGATTGTGGAGTTATTGATGCTGTTATGATTTTTGGAAGATAAATGTAGTCAACATAGTGTGAACGGTATTATGAGATGGTACACCAGGCCTTCTGTGCAAAAGGTATGAAAAGTGCCCTAAAACGGTATAAAAAGTATTTTATAAGAAAAGGTTCAGCAAATATGATGTCGTATATGGGGTGTCCGGTGAGCAGTGAGGCACACAGAGTCGTGAGGGTTGCCGTAACTCTGTTTATTGCGTATCCGGATGTGCACCACTGTAGACTACCACACACCTCTCGCGGCGCGAACACCTATATGCCTTGCAGACACTTGACTACCAAAACCGCTCCTCCACGCCCTCACAACACTCTCCGCATTGTGCCCTGCCCGCGTATGCCAATACGCCACATTCCTCCCTCCTAAAAACATGATTATAAAATGACAATTATAATGATAAGCATAATAGGCAAAACATACTACAGCACAAAAGAAAATGGGCTTCATCTGCACAACCTGTCACAATAATGCCGCCGATATAATCTGGCCCACAACTCAGCCCTCTATCCCCATCACAACATATATCGTGTTGGTGCGAGCGAGTTGAAACCCAAATGCAGTGGACAGGTGCTCGTGTACTGAGTCGCACGACGAACCCAAGGATGTTTGCAGACTACACTAACCATGGCCGTTTTAAAGATATAAAGAAGCAAGTTTGGGAGGACAGTATCACTATACAGCAGTGGCGCCCCCAGGCGCCCATGCTACACGCCATCCGTCGAGGTCGAGTTGACTTGAATCGTCGAACCTCTCGCACCCCCGGCAGACAAGCTTGCACGTCCCCCACGGACAGAAACAGGTAAACACGCTGAGTCCGCCAGATATGAGGGCGCCATCGCTGGCGTGGAGCATGCGGGTGGCCCGGCCCCCGCGAGAGTAATGGGAGGGGTGGCGCTGAATAGCGAACCGCCCCCCCCCCCATCGACTCGAACCAGGCAATCAGTCGGCTCTATTACCAGCCGTCCCACACCAAAACCACGCATCAAATCCACTCGAGATCTCCATGCACGTCCACACGGACGATCGGCGTACACTGCATCCACAGCCATGTTATAAAACAGCAAGAACATCGTCTGCGCAGATGCAAACTTCCCTTCACGTACAGCGCGATTCCCCAGTATAATCCCCACACATGAGATGGCAGCGAACCGCGGACTGTCCTCAAAGCCGGAGATCAGAAAGACCTCTTTATTTGCAATGATCGTCCGCAAGTTCTTCACATCATATTGATCATATTGGTCATCATATTGATCATATTGGTCATCATATTGATCATATCGGTCATCATATTGATCGATCTCAACCAAACACATTATGCTCACACGCGGACTGTCGGCTTTTGCTTTAACAATGCCAAGCTGAATCAGTCGTGCTGCGAGAATCAAATACACAACAATTACCAATTTATGAACCACATTGCACGTACGCCTCTTGGCTGCCACGACGTTGAGGCGACTTGCTTGCCGGTCTCCATCTGAAAGTCGCAGAGGCCACCGTCGATGTTCGCGTTCTGCGAACTTCTTGAATGCGACCGGCTCGCTCCAATCCTCCGTTGAAATCGCCTGAACGACATGGGTGTGCACTGTATTATGAGCGCAGCGGAAGCGCGAGAGCCCGTCGCAGCTGGCATGGCCCCTGTTGCTCCGGAACCGTATATCGTAGTTGCCGGAATCAATGACCGGAAACTCATGTTGCCTCGTCACGGCTCCTGCCGCCGGACCCTCGCCCTCGGGTCTCGAGGGAGGCACAGGTGCACCTGGAGGTACGAACTCAAACACAGGAACCTCCTCCTCCTCCTGCCGAAACCCCAACCGGCCCGGCACGGGCCGTCCAAGGCCACCGGCTGGCGCCATCCAGTCGAGTTGAATGCGGGCCAACCCGCTCCGACCCAAAAGGGCGAGCCCCTCCCCTCGCACCACGAACCGCGAAAGCGACCCGCTGACCTTGCTGGGTGACCAAGATGTGTGCCCTGCCAACAGCTGATAGCGCTTCACCGGTATACGTGTGCAATGCGAGGGTAGACCTGAAAAGACGTAGACCAGGGAGTGCACGAGCGGTGCGCTCGCTTATGATCGACACCGCTGCTCCGGTCTCAACTCGAACCACGATCGGTGCCCCGATCATCTCGATCTCCACTGTCATTGGTCTTGTCACCTTTGGACCAATTGAAAACAGGCGCAACATCGGTTGCATTTCCTGCTCCGAGCCGCCGGGATCCCTATGCCCAGGCTGCAGGACTCGACCCGGGACGCAGGGATTGCTTCGCACACTGCCATTCCTGACTGTTATGATGGCCAATGACACTCAACACACACACCGTAGATGTCCCTGAGTGTTCAGACCACCGTCCGACTGACTGCGTTGCAACGTTCGGTCACAACCCGCACTGAAGACTGTGCGTGCGGCTGTGGGTGCTTGGTGCACCGCGCTGACCTCCGGATCACCTGCCGCGCACTGGCCATCGAGGCTCTGGACATCTCTCAGAGTCTGTGCAACAGCCGACACCGCTTCTGAGCTGAACTTAATGTCCTCGTCCTTTAGCCGTGGCATCGCAGAAACCATTCCCGAGGCTTGCAAATCAGAAATAAAACGATTTCTGAGCGCGGCCGTCGTTCACTCGACGTGAACTCGCAGGCGACAGCGAGATGTCTGGCTGCAGGACTCGACCCGCACCGAAGACTGTGCATGCAGCCGCAGGCACGCGAAACTCGCGATGCGCTTCCCTGGGCTCCTTGCCAGGCGGTCGAACTTGAACCGCGCTAGCTGTGCTGATGTCCTCGGCGCTCCGTGTGCCTCACAATCCAATTGCTCCGGCAACGACTCCAAGTCAATACCGAGGAAACCAGGCACTCTGCACACGTCGATCTGAAACGGACTCGTCGCCAGTGTGGTGTCCGGTGAGCAGTGAGGCACGCAGAGTCGTGAGGGTTGCCGTAACTCTGTTTATTACGTATCCGGATGTGCACCACTGTAGACTACCACACGCCTCTAGCGGCGTGAACACCTATATGCCTTGCGGACACGTGACTACCAAAACCACTCATCCACGCCCCCACAACGCTCTCCGCATTGTGCCCTGCCCACGTATGCCAATACACCACAGCATACAGTATACTCTACTACATTGTAGTGTGCTGTGTCGTGTCGATGCCCAATAATGAATTTGTTATACAAATGTGACGTTAGGTGATCGAAAATCGTCAATAAAATTAATTGGGAACAATTCTATGGTCATTTCGAAAAATATTCACCACGTCTGCACCCAATAAGGTTAACAAGGACCCTTCCCATTCATCCACCAATCTGCGTTGTATAACCAATCAGTGCTGAATATGGCGTCCTGGAAGGATGTAGGAATTGGGAGGCGTTTAAATGCTCGTTCTTGTGGCTAAGAGATGTTATAATTACTTTTTGTACATAATAAATAAATGGTCTGCTCGCAACTACATTGAATGCATTGTCATCCCGGTGTTTCACAAACTGGGTGATTCATCAATGAAGTGGTGTGTGTGTGTGCTCTCAGGAGAACAATGTAAAGTCCATATATGTATATCTGTCCACTGTACATTTATCACTTGAGTCACAATCTCGAGTAAATCGGATATGGTGACTAAACTTGCTAGGATTGTAAAAATTGAGGTATGCAGTATTATCTCGTATATCAGAAGGACTAGGGCATATCAATAATGTTGCAGTATTAATCGCGTTTGCCCAAAGGGCCAGTCACTCACCCCCCCACCCCCCCTCATGAAGCCACCTTTTTCTGGAATTGAATCACATATGTATACTGGAAGAATATCAATACGACACAGTGGTCGTTGGTTTATTGTGTATTTGTGCAACAGATATTTTGATACTTTGGTGTCAAATTTTTATTAGAGAATTACTGAGAATGCTTCTCTCCACATTATTTGGATTCCATGTACACATTCTGAATATTATCCCACCCACAGCAACTCGAATCTATATGTAGTATAATCTATTCTCATTCCATCCATGTATATCATGTCAAATTTGAGCGACTAGTTAGGAAAATACAGTCGTTTAAATCAACCCACCTCTCAACCTTGTTCTCATATTGGTGTGAAAACATGATTTGACCCCCACTATACAAAATGGCCTGAAGAAAAAAACGTATACCGCAATTCGAAGTGAGACCCACCGTAGAAATGCTCCAGAGAGGTTGGTGTAACAGAATATGCAAAGAAACATTGAATGTGGTGTAGGTTGAGAAAGACCTTTTGCCCCTGGGTCTTGCTCCTGGCCTATAAAGCTTATACTGCATTGCGAGGTTCATATCGAGCCACAAGGCTCCAGGCGTGTGGCCAGTGTGACCAGGCCCATTCGATATTTTATCTACACATAAGCTCTACTCGATAAGGAGGATTAAAATGGTCAGTATATCTCTGTATGTTGCTAATTGTAAGACTTTATGTGGTAAGAAAGATTGTGATTTATTTTGTACACGTTTTCAGGTCAACGCATTTCAGGTCACGTACATTTGTGCCATTTGCATAACCTATTCCGACGCCATTTTAGGTCTGTTTCCTGTTTGTTTGATACATTGTATTTGATTTATAGTGGAGCTGTAATGCATTTCTGAAGTATTGTTGTCACAAAACACCATCATTCCCTTGCAGTTTCACGGGGGTTTTCGGAGCTTTTCGGAGTTTCCACAGAGCTTTAGGAAGTGATTAAAGAACTTTCTCAAAGCATGTTTTGGAATGATTAAATGGCCGAATGGTTCTGTATGAACACTACTCTTGGTATCTACATCTGCGTGCGACATCCAACGAACCTGCGATACTATGATTATGAAACCCCTCACGACAGATAAGCGCTTGCTGCCGATAAAGACCCCAAGGACCAAAAAGACCCTTTAAGAACCCTTTTACCTTTAAGACCTTTAAGACCCTTTTAACACTTTAGACACCTTTAGATCCCTTCACCGTTTGGACTTTTTTTTTTTTTACCCTTTTGACCCCTACAACCTTCAGACCTTTACACCGCTTATTCCCCTTTAGACACCTCGGACCTTAACACCATTCAGACCCAGTACACCATTCAGATAGATTGGACAGTTTAGACCCTTGACTATTTGGGCTTTCGACCACTTGGACCTTTTTATATGTATCTATATATCTATATACAACAGTGTGTTTTTCTCTCTCTATTTATTCCTTATGCACGGCCACATCTTTTAGGTAACAAACTACAAGCAAACGGGATACAAATACAACTGTGTGTGTGTGTGTGTGTGTGTGTGTGTGTGTGTGTGTGTGTGTGTGTATAACAGGCTATGTGGCCATGGCTTCACGCAGGGGTGTGGGAGGGCATAAATCCTCCATGTAAATTTGTATTGTGTCGTGCCACCGAGTGGTGGTGGTTGCAGGGGGTATTACAATTTCCATATTTACCTGGATCATCCTGAGGTTAAAGCACTCATCGCACGGGTAAATTTGTCCTCCTCTTCTCCAACTCCCTCTCCCCCTCCTCCCCCCCCCTTCACAAAAAATGGAGGGTCCTGGAAAAGCCTGTCATCGTGTGTGAGACATCTCTCGTGGGAAGGGCCATCAGGATGAATGGTTGGGGGGGGGGAGGACGAAAGGAGAGGGGAGCAAAGGGGGAGGAGTGGGATGTGGGGATGGGGAGGGGTGGTTGGAGTACAGGTGTCATGGTTAAAGTACTCTATGAACGGGTAAATTTGTCTTCCTTTCATTCTTCTTCTCGCCCACAATTTTCGACAAACAGGATGACTAATTATTAGTCCATCAGTGAGGCGATGGGAAGGCTCTGCTACTCTAATATATAAAGCTCATTCTTACCACTCACTGACTGACTGACTGACTGACACAAGGTGTCTAAACCTATCCTATGGCGTCCTGGATATTCTAGTTAACCCACTCAGACCCCTGAAATTGGTAAAACAGTTTTTTTAATAGTAGTACTCTCGAAATAGTCATGAAAATTGATTGAGTAATTATGCATTTGGTGTGCGAACCAAAATGCAAAGAAACATCTTTGGATCTTTAAAGGCAAAAAACAATAAAAGACTTGTGCACAGTATATGCTTTCTACATCAGTCCTTTAACAGTTACCTCTTTTTGTAAATTAATAGGCCAAAAGAAGGAATTATATTTACCTGCATTTTTAGCATGGAAGGCCTTTCCATTTTCCAGTGCAAGCCAGGTACTCTACAATCATGGTGGCTTACTCAGGATTTCTAAGATGTTATTGAGGAAGAATGACTATTTGTGTGTTCAAAAGCACAAAATAATTAAAGAAACACACCATCAGAATCCATCTCATGTGGTACGATCACACACAGGTCTTTTGCGAATATTATTTTTCCTTAGACAATGAAGATTAATGTTTTGTAAGCCAGTTGTGATTTAAAGAACTTCAGGATATTCTCTCCATGTAGGACAATATATTACTAATTCTGTCCTCTCTCAAGGAAGTGCTTGAATGCTAATGTGTTAATGCATTTGTGCTTTAGAGCTGTAAGCACTGCACTCACAATTTAACAGGCTCGATGTCTCAGACAATATTAACCACCTTTGGCCCGAGGTAATGCATTACAGTCACAACAGAAGCTACATAAAGTGGAAAGTTCTCCATTATGCACAGGAGAGTGCCTTCAAATCTCCATATTCATCCCTATGGAATCAAGCAATTACCTGTCTAAGTATTATTATATACTAGCAAATACCACCTGTTGCTTCGCTGATGGGAATACTAAGAGGAGGGAAGAGTGAGGAGGGGGAAATGGAGAGGAGCGAGGGAAGCGAGAATGGGTTGGGAAAGGGAGGGCAGCACGAGGGGAGGGGAAGGGAAGAGCAATAAAACACCCCCAAACATTAATATTTTATTTTTAACCACCGTGTTCTATGTCAGACCGAGCGGGAACATTTATATGCCACGCTATCTACCTGCCAAACGCCTGCCTGCATGCATGCATGCTCGTATATGTAGTGACTTTTGCACTCCCAATCTGATTCAGACATGATACACTCTCGAGAAGCTGTTATAAATTCAAAACTAAACTATCAATCCTAAATAGTCCCCTCACCAGAGAGGGAGGGTGGGGATGAGGGAGATGAGGGGGAGGGGTGGGAGAGTATCCCTGGTATTGCCTTAATGGTTCGGGTGGTGGACTTGGGATCCCAGGATCCTGAGTTCAAATCCCCCTTGGCTGTTGAATTAAAACAGGTGGGGTTGACTCTGCCTGTCATCCTTCTGAGGTCGGAATAATGAGTGCCAGCATGCTGGTATCCTGTGTCAGAGTGGCGACCCTTCCAGGATTGTGCCCAATAGCCAAGGAGACTGCTTAGGCAGCACCATCGCTCTGCACAGGGTATGGTCCCAATGGATGGAATGGATGGCTGGTGGGAGAACGAGGGAGGGGAAGGCTAGAGAAGAGAGGATGGAAGGAGTACGGAGGGGTGGGGGAGCAAGGAGGGGTGAGGAAGGGGGAAAGCGTGAGGAAGGGGGATGGAGAGAGCGACGCCTCACCAAAGGTCACGACACACTCTGGGAGGTGGGAGCGGTGGGAGCAAGGAGGAGAGGGGGAAATGGGGAAGGGGTTTGGGAGGAGGTAAGCATGAGGAGATGGAAGGGAAGGCAGTGATGGGAGGGGAGGGGAAGGAGGCAGCTTGATGGGAGGGGAAGAAGGCAGCGTGATGGGAGGGGAATAAGGCAGTGTGATGGGAGGGTAAGAAGGCAGTGTGATGGGAGGGTAAGAAGGCAGCGTTATGGGAGGTGAAGAAAGCAGCGTGATGGGATGGGAAGAAGGCAGCGTGATGGGAGGTGAAGAAGGCAGCGTGATAGGAGGTGAAGAAGGCAGTGTGATGGGAGGTGAAGAAGGCAGCGTGATAGGAGGGGAAGAAGGCAGCGTGATGGGAATAAAGGCAGAGCAAGGGAAGGAAGCATGAGGGGTGGGTAGGCAGTGTACCAGGGCATTACTGGGGTGATAAAATGCGCCCAAACAGCGTTTTCTCTTTAACCACCATGTTCTATATAAATCTGGGCAGAAAATCCCATCCTCCTTCTTCTTCTTCACTTATAATGATGTAAGTCTCATTCAATCCCATTTCTCATATTGATTACATTCAGAAAACGCTGATTATACAACACCTTTTAAAGCATTACAAAGCAGGTCGCTCTACTTTAAACACAGGTGTGAAAAGTCGATGAAAAAACAGCTTATATTTCAATAATTTATTCACACTATTTTTAAAGGGGGAAAGTTAATTTCTATTTCGTTTTTTATTTTTTTTAGCAATGACGCAAACATTGGATTTCCATCAGAGAAGTGATGGGGCTTACTTCTGGTGGCTTTGAAACAAACAATCAAGCAGCATTGGAAGCACTCGCAAAGTGGCTTAAGCACTCAAGCATGCACTCCAATGGAATGCTTGGTAGGACAAGCGATGACCAATTGCCGTCAATAAAACTATGCTCCCAGAAACGCCCAAGCAATGTTTGACTTGGACAAATGAACTCCTTTTTTTATTTTTTAGCATTGGATCTGAGGCTAAATTCAAATCTGAAGCTTAAATTTTTTATTCGGTTTATTTTAAGAGAATCTCCAGGTTATCACATGGGCAGAAATGAAATAAAGCCATGAATGCTGGCATCTCCAGGCATTTATAAGCATTGCAATGTACCCAGCAATTCATAGCTATGACGAACAGGCATTCGATAATACTAGTGAGGAAAGTGGGGGGAAAAAAGACTTTATCGTGAAGAAATCATTGCAGCCCATTCTAAGTCAAGGCATGGTTAAGCAGGACAAAAAACGGTGGCTTCAGACCCCAGTGAGGTAACCCAGGAAATGCCTGAAGACCCCAGACAGCGAGGTAGCCGAGGATCACCTGATGAAGGATATAAATAAATAAGGCCATTAATTATCTTCAAAAGGGGTGTTTTAATTAACCCAAAGACACAATTTTCAGTTATGCACTTCCTTGGAGTTTTCTTAGTATGCATGCAAAGTTTCAGGCTGCTAGGTTTTATGGTTTTGGAGTTATAGAGGAGACGAACACTCTCTCTTTCTCTCTTTCTCTCTCTCTTTCTCTCTCTCTTTCTCTCTCACTCTCTCTCCACCTCCCTCTCTCCCCCCCTCTCTCCCTCCTCTCTTCCTCTCTTCCTCGCTTCCTCTCTTCCTATCTCTTCACATATTCGGACAGTGGTGGTTTTGTCTGGATGGGAGTTTGGCTCTGGACATTCGATCGGTGTTCCTCTACGAACGTATCCGGGTGGTGTATGTATGTATGTATGTACGTATACATGTATGTATGTATACATATATGTATATATATATATATATATATATATATATATATATATATATATATATATATATATATATATATATATATATATATATATCTATATTCAGTATGTATGTACATATAGTTTCGGAGGCTTGCGATATGCTCCACAGGGAATCAAAGTAAATCTGGTGAAAAACTAATGGCGGATTTATAGATTCATTTTATTTCATTAACTGCTGCATGCATGATGAAGACCAGCTTTAAAGTTAAAGGGATCCTTTATAATATGCAGCAACAGCCTGGCCATCCAATCCTTATCAACCTTTGAATTGGAGTGCTTAAGCCACTTGCTGAGTGCTAATTGTCGATAGCCGTACTGCGCTATGTCATTCTGAGCGAATCGTTCACTCATGGCAGAGACACTTTTACCGTGCTCTGTCACCCTGAGCGAGTGGTTCGTGCTCCGTCACCCTGAGCGAGTGGTTCGTGCTCCATCACCCTGAGCAAGTGGTTCGTGCTCCGTCACCCTGAGCGAGTGGTTCGTGCTCCATCACCCTGAGCAAGTGGTTCGTGCTCCATCACCCTGAGTGAGTGGTTC
The DNA here is from genome assembly GCF_056783735.1 of Eptatretus burgeri. Lineage (NCBI taxonomy): Eukaryota > Metazoa > Chordata > Myxini > Myxiniformes > Myxinidae > Eptatretus > Eptatretus burgeri. Next base: position 114,175,721 of record NC_140961.1, on the reverse strand, counting down.
GTGCTCCCTCACCCTGAGCGAGTGATTAGTGCTCCTTCACCCTGAGCAGGTCGTTGTGAAATAACACCCGATTTCTGAGCCGTTTACAGTATTAATGTGTTTTCTAAATTACCAAGCCAAAAAAAGTCATTTTTCCCCCCACTTTCCTCACTAGTATTATCGAATGCCTGTTCATCATAGCAATGAAAATTGGCTTGGTAATTACCAGTGTTTGGCTCTGAATGCGTCCGGACAGTGTTTGTCTCCGGACAGCCTGCTGCCGGATGCGTCCGGTAGGTATTTATGTTTGGACAGGAGTTTGTTTCTGGACAGGAGTTTATCTCCAAACTTGTCTGGAAAGGAATTGGTTCCAGGTCGTGTTTATAGTATGATTGGTAGAAAATTCATTTCAGATATTAATTTGGTTCCATCTTCACTGTTATTCGATGCAGAATAATTTTGATGAGGTGGTAAGAATCGTAATTAACGCTCCATCGCATATCTGCCTTCCCTCCCTCTCATCTCACACTCCTAGATGATAAATGGGATTTCTTGGACTCCCATTCAAATGAATGGGGAAAAAGGGAAAAAACTTTCTGACTCAAGTGCCAAAAGCACAAAATAGGAGAATGATTTTCTCCCCACCTATCCCCTTCCCTCCCATACAAGCAAAAGCAAAATTGAGACTGATTTTCTCCCCACCTATCCCGTTCCCTCCCATACAAGCAAATGTAAAATTGAGACTGATTTTATCCCCACCTATCCCCTTCCCTCCCATAAAAGCAAATGTAAAATTGAGACTGATTTTCTCCCCACCTATCCCGTTCCCTCCCATACAAGCAAATGTAAAATTGAGACTGATTTTCTCCCCACCTATCCCCTTCCCACCCATACAAGCAAATGTAAAATTGAGACTGATTTTCTCCCCACCTATCCCCTCCCCCTCCCATACAAGCAAATGTAAAATTGAGACTATGAAAGATTGGATTAAAGCACTTCTTCGCTTTTATATTTTCATTCCACTCAAAGAGCGAACCAACGAATATTTGTCCATGTTCTACTCTAGGGAATAACTTAATTTTCTTATAACATTCATTTCCATGGAGTATATTCACTTTAGTTCTTCAAGCACGAAAGAAAGAGCTATCCCTCTTTCGGTTTTGTAAAATGGGGAAGTACTTTTAAGAGCACAGTCGTGCTGTGAAAATGAGGAAGTATTCTGTGCCCATGTCTCTCATGGTTATACTTTAAATCATCAGAACACTAACAGAACAAAGTTTAGCTAAAAGCAAGCAAAAGCAACTTTAATAAAAAAGAATATATTTTAAACGTAAGTTTTTCTCAAAATCATTCAAAGCAAGCTGTTTCATTTTCAGGTTAAAATGTGTCAGACTGCTTGGGAACCAAGTTCCCTCACCCGAAGCAAAAATGCGACTCATTTCCTTTGAGACACATTTCATTTCCCTGAAAAACCCATTGTTTTCACATTCTATTGACGTCATCAACTTCCCCTATTTATTGCTTCGTATGCTCGGGATTCGTATTTATTGCTCAGGTTTTGTGTGTTTTATTTCGAGAATGGAGTATTTCGAAGAGAACTCTGACCTTGCAGATCAATCGTTTTCAAAGATGACAGGTGAGATCCTGAACCCAATTCATCATTTGTTGTTTTATACAGAATTAAATCACTATACAAACAATAATTATTGTGTGTCTTTTGCTAACAGGTTGCCCCCAAGAAGAACATCGTTGATAACTGATCTTGAAAATGAGTGATTTGAATTACACAACGAGTGGCTAAAAAGGAATGACTTCCTTGAAGACATTCGTTCGTTTGGAAAGTAATTGAATGGGATTTTTCTCAGCTGGCAAGAAATTCTCTCACGTCCTCTAACCTTGAATGAGTCGAGTCAAAGGTGAGAAATGATCCCTGTGTGTGTGCGTGCGTGTGTGTGTGTGTGTGTGTGTGTGTGTGTGTGTGTGTGTGTGTGTGTGTGTGTGTGTGTGTGTGTGTGTGTGTGTGTGTGTGTGTGTGTCTGTCTCTGTGTTTAACTCATTATTATTATTATCATTTATTTTTCAGTTTAAACACCTATCTGGATGAACCAAACACACAACTTAATCTTCTGGAGGAATCTGACACGACACTATCTTGTGGAGGCAAATGTTATATTTATTATTTTATTAATATCATAATATAATCATCTTTATGTACCCTAAATGTTCTTCACTCTTTGTTTTGAACAGAATATGTTAATCAAGTTTCAAAACCAAAACAAACCATCAGACTGCTGCAAAAGAAGATTTTGTTCAATGTTATTACTTTTGTTTAATTATAAATGCTTTCCTTATAATTATCTGATTTTGATTTACAAGAAAAGAATAAAGGAGATGTAAAAGAGAGGGGGGGGGAGGTTAGGGTTGGGGGGTAGGTGCGCTTCCCCAACGACCCACCACCCCCCTCATCCCTCTCCCCTCCCCGTGTGTGTGTGTGCGGAAGGGTGGGGGTGGGATGAGGGGGTGGTGGGTCAAAGGTTGGGGTGCAAAGGGGGGTGGGGCTTGTCTGTGTGGGTGGTGCTTGTGTGGGTGGATGGGGCTTGTGTGGATGGGGTTTGCATGGATGTGGCTTGTGTGGGTGGGGCTTGTGTGGATGTGGCTTGTGTGGATGCGGAGCAATTTTTTAAATTAAATAAACATGTTGTGTGTGGGAACTAATAAACTAATCACTAATTATGTGGATATGATGGATATGCATGTGGCTTATGTGGGTGTGGCTTGTGTGGATGTGGCTTATGTGGGTGGGGCTTGTGTGGATGTGTCTTGTGTGGGCGGAGCCAAAAATGGGCGGAGTCAAAAAAAAATTCAAATTATCTTTGTCTTTTGTAATTCCTGTGAATGAAATGAAACTAAAATCTCTTCCCCCTTTAAATCACATGATTTGTAAGTCCAAGGAACTGTACCAATGACATCAACAATTTAAAAAAGACTATTTGTCCATCACTTGGTATAACCTTTTTCAAAATGAGATTTCCACCTGTATATTCTTACTATATCACCAACTTTGAACTTAGCTTTCTGACAATAATCACTTTTTCATATTCAAATTTTGTCAATGTTTCTGATGGTTTAGTTTTTGTTGAGTTGTGAATCATGTCGTTGTACTTATCTACAATGTTCTAAATTAAAGATAACCATTGTTGAGAACCGAGTTGAGTGAATTTTTTTTATAAAGTCTCTCTTTTAAAGCGTGATTAAAACGCTCAATAACAACCGCTTTTCCTTCATTAAAGGTGCTGTATAATGTAATGTTGTTATTTTTAGAAAATTCATAAATGTTTTGTTGTAGAACTCTGACCCTCATCAGTCCACAATTTTTTTGGTTTTCTCTTGCTTTTATTGAATATCTGTTAGAAAGCTAACATAAGAGTATTACCTGTTTTGTTTTTAAAAGTAACAACTCGTGCATATCTACTCCTCAAATCAATAACGGTTAAAGCATACTTGTACCCCTTATCATTATTGAGTTCAATTAAATCAGCGAACCAGATAAAATCAACTTCCTTGGAATAAACCTTCCTTCGATGAAACTTTGTGATTATTGGTTTATGTAATTCATCAGCTAATTGCTCTTCAATCTTAATGATATCATTAGAACCTATGTTTATTGAATTTCCAAACCCGTTTCAATTTAGCACTGATCATCTTCTTCATGATGAACCTATCAACTTTTTCTCTCAAGGTAGGATTTGTATCAGAGGCAAATTATACAACATTTCTCTGTCGGCTTCATGTTTTTCTTCCAAAATCGTGCTATTGCCTTAATCAACATCATGCTTCATGCACACTTCATCAACCCTATTGACAGGTTTGCTCCATGGTTTATGATTGTCAGCCTCATCAAATCATTTATTCAAGTTTGTTCCTGGACCACAGAAAGAATACCCTGGTAGATGTAATTTGCCTGGTATTCCAGTTGTTGTAAATTTACTTCCTAATAACTTTTGTATATCTCACCCTTGTTTGTGTTTGGTGATGAATTCACTTTATTTTGAGCCACACACCAAACATGTACCTTTTTGTAACACCCTATTATTTTTACTTTTAACATACGAGATATTTTTACTCTTGGTTTTCTTTTTACATTTTAGACAATAACTCATTTATTTATGTGAAAAATTCCGACAGAGTGCGAAAACCTTTTTAGTTTTTAACATGCACATTTGAATCTTAATTTTTAAAACATAACGAATCCTTAGAAATGTCTTCACTCTCTCCTCCATTTATTTAAGAAAAAAAAGGTAAACCTTTAATGAAAGTCAATCACACCAACATCATCAATAATATAATCTTTTCCTTCTTTCTCTCCTTTATCTCCACTTTCTCATTTAAATCTTCTCCCTGCAAACTGATGCTAATAGTCTTGACGCATATATTTCTAATAGACTTGCCAATTCGTCTCATAGACGAGATTTATTGATTTTCTGCAATACCTTTGATCTTTTTATAATCTCACTGGTTTCCGTATTTACCTTCGCATTCTGCGAAAGGTTATGTTTTGGTCGGTGTATTTATTTATTTGTGAATATGTGTGTTTGTCTGTTATTCGCATAACTCAGAAAGTATTAAACCGAATTGCATGAAATTTGGTGATATGATTCGTGAGTATCCAAGGAAGATTTTATTACATTTGGGGAGCGATCGGGTCAAAGGTCAAGGTCATGAAAAGGTCAAAACACTCTTTTGAGCATAACTTCCTTCATAATACAGCTATCAACATGCAACCACCGCCATATTGTTCCATGACGAGATACCTTTCGGATTTGTAGTGTCGGATTTGACGTAACGTCATCGGAAGTGCGTCTAAATGACGTCATAAGTTGACGTAAATTTTCAATTTTCGATCTCATCAGTTTTGATCATTCCCTTTTGTAGGACTTATCTTAAGGACGTCACACACCAAATTTGACTTCGATCGGACTGATCGTTATGACGTCATTGACGTTTGAACATGACGTTTTTCAATTGTGGCTATAATGTCCTGATATTTTACATTCAAATATCTATATAATTTATGAAGCAAAATCTCCCAAATCCAGGCATTAGGATCAGTACCGAAATATCTGTTTATTGATGTACAGGTTTTGCCAATTAACTCTGTAGTCAAGGTCAAGGTCACACTCAAGGTCAAAATATACTTGTCGGCATAGCTTCAGATCTAATAGAGCTATTGACATGAAACCAATGTTAAAACGTTCAGTGAACTACGAGCTTTTAGAATGGTAGTCCCCAATTGGACGTGACATACCCGGAAGTGCGTTAAAATGACGTCAAAAGATGACGTCATTTTTCAACTTTTTAATTTTTCAGTGTTTATCATTCCATTTTGTTGGACTGCCTTCAAGGAGATTACACACCAAATTTGACGTCAATCGGACTGACGGTTGTGACATCATGGACGTTTTAAAATGATGTTTTTCAAAAGTGCCCGGAAAAAAGTTGCGGCGGCGAAGGTATGCGCTCTACCGAGTGCCCATTCTAGTTTTATATTTATTTATTCTCTCTCTTTCCTCCCTTTACCTCTCCTTCTTCTCTCTCTTCTCTCTCTTCTCCCTCTCCTCCTTCTCTCTCTTCTCCCTCTCCTCCTTCTCTCTCTTCTAACTCTCCTCCTTCTCTCTTGTCTCAGTTTCTTCAACTCCTTCCTCATCCCTTACCACCCTTGAACCACTTTCACCCCATAGAATATTATACATATATTCATCCAGATTAATTGATATTCTTTAATCCCAAATATTTTTTTTACAACAGGAAACCAATAGAATTTCTAAAAGAGTCTTGCGTTTTCTTAACTTTACATTTTTTTCATTCTTTAACATTTTAGTTGAATCCAAAATTGTTATTTTATTAACATCAGTATAAAGCCAATCTTTTATTGAAAATACCTCATTCTTATGTTGTAGAAAATATTTATTAAAATACTGAATACCCTTTTATTGAAGGTATGCTTGGACACATAAATGATAATTTTCTTGAAGCCTTCTTGCTGTCATTTATGTATCAGAAATATATGACAGATTATTATAATGACAGGAAATACCTCCCCATCTTCCCATAGTTAAATCAGTTTGTATTCCCTTACTTATTATATATATATAATCCTGTTCTTTGTGTTTTCATGATATAAACTCAGCAAAACCATTATTGATTTTACCTTTATTAAATTATTTTATTTGTTGTTTGCCAATCGTGCTTCCACAAAACTCATTCTCGGCACCAAGTGGATAATATTCTTCCTTACGAGACTGATTTAATTGGTCCAGGTCTTCTCGGTTAATGTTAAATGACCAATTATACCCTAAATCGGTCATATCATGTCCCCATTGTTCTATTCTCATAAAATGATACGCCCTTCTTTATAACATTTTATTTTAATTGGAACTGTGAATTCTGTATGACCAGGAGATAAAATCAACACTTCTGTATCTTAGGAATACACAGCCGTTTTATTTAAGGATATATATCTTGTGATAAATCACTTAATCTCACCAAGTCATTCGCGTCAGTCGAGCTTGGATAATTTATTGATTTATAAGCAATTTTCATATTAATGTTTTTTGCTATACAATATTTCTCTCGTTCAGGCTGTGCCTTTGTGTAATAATTTGATAAACCAATATCCAGTTCTTGGGATACACCACAGATAGAACCCTCTTTACCAACATAAGTCATTAATATTAGATGAAAAATAATGTCATTAAAAAAATTATTTTTGTTGAGTTGAAACAACACATTTCGACATAATTGACCACAACACTTATAATTTAAGTATTGGACTTGAAATGTATGATAAACACCATTCTGTAAGAATTTAATTACTTCAAAAGGTGGTGAAAGACGATAACTATCAAAATAACATTTGTTTTGACGATTAAAAATACAAACCCAATGAGAACCGTTCCCATTATTATCTTCGAAGTTCATAATGATATTCTTTGTATGTTTAGGCACATTTGTTAATTCATCTCTCATACAAATAACCAGCCACACGTAAACCAGCAAATAAAGGAATTAAAATGGGAGAAATCCTCCACTCGTCTCTCTTATTGAATATTTCTTCAACATTGGTTTTGACATTTTAATTTTAAGTGAGCCAGTATCATTCAAGATTTTCACGTGTTCTCTTGTGAGCAAAACATCAATACTTACTGCTCCTTTTCTCTGAATTGTATGAAATTTTGATTTTGAATACAAGATGATCATTTATGAAGATTGATTTGATAAGCATATACCCCAGTTGGCACTTTACTACTCATTTATTTCTCAAAAAAATTAAGTGAGACTAATCATAACACGATTGTCTGTATTATTCTATAATTCTGTTTCTTCCAAAAGCAAACAATATGTATCAACTTCTTCACTCTCCTCTCTTTCAATGTATAGGGAAGTATCCACTCGATTAGACTTTCTAGTTTCCTTTTGAGCACTCAGGTCAATCACATAGATTGTATACAGACTTTTAAATGCTGTCATATCCAAAATAGGTTCTTTATTTCCATTGCTTCACACACCTTTTGGTAAGACTTGTATGTTTCAGCATAATCATTTTTTTCCCAATTAATTTCCAATCTATCTCGTGGATAAAATGTTCCATCTCGAGAAATGAGAAGTTGTTTCACCTTCGCATTATCACTCAATGCATTATTCTTTTTAGTAGCAGTATCACCATCTGGTATTTTTTTTTAAATGAGCCACAGATATCGTAGCTTTCCTTCCATAACACCCAAATTCCACATGTAAGTGGATTGGTTCAGTTTAACGTGTTGGCATCTTCTTTTAAGGTATGATACATTGAGTGGATTCTTTGAGTTAAGTCTTCTGTTCAACATCTCTTTTGTTTTAAGATTAGGAGTATATTCACTAATATACCAACTAATTTGATCAATAACAAATTTATTTTGATCAGCAAAAGCATTAGCCACACCAAAAAGCAATCTATTTTCATTATCATTCCTTTGCAGTTGAAATATAATTTTAAGACCATACAGAACTTTATCATGATCACAATATCCAAATATATCTTTAAGAGGAACTGCCACAGTAAAACTATTCCCTGCTTTTGTATCATTATACATTCCTTTCCTTTGACTATACCCAGGGTCTGTGTTTGTTCCCGTTGCCATATCAGGAATAAAACTTTCGACAGCCCCCTTTCCCATTCTATCACGAAATTAATATAGTGTAAATGTCATCATTTCAGATGTAGTAGAGACATAATCAACCACTTTAACTTCTTTTGTTCCAACGTACAAACGAACACTATCAAACATTTTCCAGAAGAAATCATTTACGAGTGTAGCGTTTCTGTTATTCCCAGCCTTAGTGAATGTAAATTTACACAACAAGAAACTTTCGGCTTGATTCAAATAAGTTTGTTGATTATTTATTCCAAAACTTTTGTTCCATTTGAATTCCAGTCTGTTCAAGTTATGGCATTTATCTTGAAGTAGTCTTCTTTTTTAGAAGAGTTTGAGATGACAATGGTATCATCCAAGTCATAGATACTATCAATTGCTTCCATACTTGTATTCATTTCGGAAAAAGGATGTTAAAACTTTTCAAACCCTGACCCAAGTATTTGAATTATTTTCTGTTGAACTTGGGGAGACAACTGAGTTTTGCCTTTCTTAATTTCTTTTATGCTATCAATTTATGAGATTCCTTTTGGCATCTTTAATACTCATTATAGCACCCGCTACATTTCCCACAGCAGAAACAGTTGAACCAATTAGGTCTTTATGTTTAAAAATAGTTGAACCTATACGCATTCGAGTATCAATTATCCCATCTCCTTTTTTTTCTAAATAGATGTCCTACACCCCTTTGTCTCTTCGGTTTAGAGTATCCTCTACCAATATACATACCTTCACCCTTGTAGTATAGGGAAAGGAACATCCCATCCCCTGTAATTATTTTATATTTTCCCAACTCGTGTTTCCTCAAAATAACCATCGTATTTATTTATTGGAAAACTTCACATAGATGAATTCAGATGGATATAATTTCTCCATTAAAATAAATCATGCGATTATCTTGGTTGGTTCGCCATTATATTTGTTGATGATTGTGTCTCTCCTAATTATAGCATTGTAATTCAGGGATTGGGGTTCTAGTCCAAACAATTGGCGAGCCAGGCAGGAGCCTACGAGAACCTGGAGAGGACTGGTGGACCATCCCGGTGGCCAGGGAGCATTACCCTTTGCTGAGCTGCTCACCAAAGACCCGATCAAAGGTAGGCAAACACACCTGCACTCGGTCGAGGCTTTGAGGGGTGAGCACTTACTGGCTGGGAGGTACCATAGCCCACACCAGATTCTGATAGGCTCTCAAACTAAAAGGGGAAAGAGGGAGACAATAATCACAACAGAATAGTTGCTTGTTGCAAATAAGGTAAGGATAAGGGGTTGTGAAACAGAGTCCTACCATTGTCAATAACTAGAATGAAAGAGATTGTTGTGAAGTTGGATGGGAAAATAATTAATATTCCTTGAATGTCCTGCAAATTTTAATAGAAAGTCAATAATTCTTCCCCTTTTCCCATTTGTAGATCAGAGACGAGATTATCCCAGGCCAAGCAATATTGGAGAGTTTGGGAGGATTAAAAAGCATCCATTAAGTATAGGATACAGATTAAGACGCCAAGCCGTAGAGGGGTAGAGGTGTTAACCAGGTTCACCAGGGGGCTAGTGATAAGAGCGCACGGCAGCAGGGGGTTAGGACCAGAAGCGCACAGGAGCGTGAGGCTAGCAAAAGACCGAGGGGAGTAAGGTCAAGTGTAGGGGAAGGCCAAAATAACATAATCCAAACCTGAGTATCAAACGACTACTCCGGGGAGCAGCATGAAGTTGAGGGGAAGACAAAGATAACGCAAGTCCAAACCCAAGGATAAACGACGACTCCAGCAAAATGGGCAACTGGTCAAGTACAATAATTCCGCCAAGACCAAAAACGAGGGTGGAAAGGATGTACAAGTTGCATGGAGTGCGGGCAATAGAACTGTTAATGCTGTGAGCTGCATGGACAAAAGACACACCACATCTATTCCCAGAGGAAGGGACGCTTAATAGACAACCATTAGAAGCATTGCAGAAGGCTCTGAAAGAGAAAGAGAAAGGGAAAGCAATTAGGTCCCGGGTAAATTGGGAAGTTTTTGGGAGGTGGATGGAGCAATGTATGAAGGCAGAAGAAAATTCAACGGTGGCGAGCCTGAAAACAAGCATCACGGCAACTAAAACAGAGTGAGAACAAGTACACCATTTGGTACCAATGATAGAGCAAAATTTGAGAAATACTGCGCCACCTGCAAATGTCCAAATGGCACTCATGGGTGGGACAGTACAAACATAACTTGGACCAGGGACAAATAACACACTCCCCGCCCAGGCGCCTCAAAAGGAAATGAGGGAAGGAAATGCAGGACCATATAAGGGATTAGTGCATGTGTTGAATGATATAGTAGAGCAGACAATGCCAAATGCAACACCAGTCTGCCCAATGAAAGAAATAGTTTCACCAGGGGGAGCCGGGGGAGTAGCAGCTGCGGCAGTATGGGTACACTGCTGCTGGAAGGAAGCGGACTTAAGGTATGCGAAGACAAATGCTTAGTAGGGCAGCTAAATAGGCCCCACACACACCCGCCTGAGTACTTATGCAAACATACTTTTTTGGAATCCTTAAGGTGTCTATTTAACATTTTTAGATGTTCACAAGAAAATTAGGTTGGTCTTGGGGTCTATTTGGCTGCGATCTTGAATTTTGACATGCCCAATTATCAAAAAACAGAAATTTTCATAAGTTTTGAACCAAATGAACGAGAAACACAAATGTAGCATTTATTCTGCACTATTATGGCACAGGAAATTAAACCTAATCATAATTTTTAACATCAGATGACATCTATAATGATAAAATAAAAAAATGTCCTCTTTCAGCATAATATATACCAAAATTAGTCATCATCATCAAGGTAATCTAACAGTTCCTCAAAGTCACAGACACCAGCTTCCTCATTATTCTCTTCCTGATCCTCCTCAGGGGTGTCCATGAGGTCCACTAGGGAAGGGGGAGAATTGGACCACGTGACCACACAGGTTACAGGAAACAATCCATCTTCATCCAGCCATGATCATCCTCTGGTTTGGGAAGTTCATACATGGGCACATAGGCATGCTTTGACCAACCCTGTAGTTGACCCTGTCAACATGAGGATTTAGGGAGTCTCTGCATGGAGGAAGATGAGAAAGTTCAACCTTTGACTTGAATGTCAGTGTTTCCTCTGCACCCACCATCTTCAGCAAGCATCAATGTGTGCACTTTATCTACACTAGAGATGTGAGGATAGCCATACATCAGGCAGACAAACTATTCCAGACACTAATACAGCTTGTCTTTCACCCTCCAATATATGCCCAGCTGCTTGAATGCTGCCTGCAACCTTTGTTACTTCTGGAGTTTCTTCAGTGGACCAATCTTTCCTTTGCCTTTGAAGGCACTGGTACAATCTTCTCCAGTAAAACAATAGAGACTCATAAGTGCTGTACAGTGGTCACTTCCAAGTGTGCGAGCAACAGAAGTGACATCCACAATACATCTCTGTTTCCCAACACCTGTATGAGAAAAAAAAACATTAAAAAAAATGTCGCTCAATGGCTCCCTTACTTGAAAAATTAAATAATTGTCTATCCTCTTACCTGTCTGAAGGTAAATCTTGAGCTTAACGTCCAATATGTAGTGCAGAAGTAGGAAGAAGATGTCTGTCAGGTGTGCAGGCAACAGCACTCTTATAACCAAGTTATACAGCGTAGTTGAGATAGAGGATCACACGACTGTCTGTCTCCTCCTGATTTAACATCAAGCTGTGGATCTCTAATTCTTCAACCTTGCTATCTTGAGATGCCAGCTCATATGCCTTGCCCTGCACAATGAGCACAGCAGGCAAACATCCCTCCATTCTTGAAGCTGCATCTCTGCTGCTCCAGACCCTCAGAAGATGATCACACAATTGTCTTTTCTTCTCATCATTCTGGAGAAATATGTTCATATCTGGAGGTTTTCTTGTGGCTGGGCAGCTTCTATGACATAGCACGGTGTCTCCTCTCCTGTGCTTTGATGGAGTCTTTGAAATACGAATCAGTTGAGAATACAAAGCCATGTTTCTTTGAAACCATATGATCAAGAACTTTCAGACAGATTGCACCAAAGCCGGATGGCAAGTCATTTAGGCCATGGATCAGGGCATTCCCGTCCTGGATGTAGAGTGAATTTTGAGTTTAATGCATACATTTTTTTGATGATGCACATTTTGAGACCCATAAAGCATTATCAAATATTAAAAATGATAAAATAAATAAATTTGTCGTGTCAAAATTGAATGGAATAGATATTTCAATTGTATTTCGAGCAAGTTAGGTTCAAAAGTTATGAAGATTTCTGTTTTTAGATAAATGGGAATATGAAAATCCAAGATGGCAGTCAAATAGACCCCAAGACCAACCTAATTTTCTTGTTAACATCTAAAAATGTCAACTAGATACCTTAAGGATTCTAAAAAAGTATGTTTGCATAAGTACTCAGGGGGGTGCATGTTGGGCCTATTTAGCTGCCCGACTAAAGGAACTAAACGAGAACCCAGAGGAGGCTGTAAGGTGACTCAAGGAATTTATTACATTTCATCGAGCTATATTTGCCAATATAGGAATATTGATGACTACCATATTACCATCCAGTGTCAGGAGATGCACCAAGGAAACGACTCCATGGCCTCCAGAGCTGCCAGTGAATGAGCAGGAACATGTGACCGAGGCCTGGATTAATCGGCTTGACGACCTGTGCACACAATGCTGCAAGCTGCAAGATTAGGGAACTAAAACCCCCATTGGTAAATTGGGACAAAGTACAAATGTATACGCAAAAAGTAGGGGAAGAGCCGGCTGAATATTTAGAGCGATTAAAGAGAACATGTAAGTTACACGCAGGGTTAAAAAATAACGATGAACCACCACAGGCCTTGCTGGTAAACCTATTCATAGAGGGATTATTGCCGAAGTTTCAGGGACCCCTGAAGACAGCTAAACCCTATTGGAAGGGGCTGCAGATCCAATACTTGGTAGCGACGGCCCAACATATATTCCTGTCAGCAAGTAGGCTAAAATAAATTAAAAAGGAAGAACTCATGATAGCGATCCTATGGCAAGGTTGCCAAAATAAAGAACGAGTAACCAGACAAACTAAACCGACAGCGCCACCTATGGAATCAGATGACGAGGAATGGGATGAGGATCCCTCAAGAGAGAGCTATTATTCAGCCTGAAAAGAGGCCCCTCCAACTAGGAGGCCTTTTCGAGAACAAAGAACTCCCTGGGGTACAGGGGCGAGGGTCGCAGAGGGGGAAAAGAAGAGGGTCTCACATGAGGAGTAGCAGGGGATGAATGCTATAGGTGGGGAAAAAAGGACATTTTATGCGAGACTGCCCACAAGATGTACCCCGTATACAACCAGAGACTCTGGCTTGGCGGAAGCAACAGGCAGGTCAGTCCCAGTCTGTGTACGGAGAGCTGGAGCAGGATAAAAAGGAAAATAGGCAATGATGGGGAAGGAGTGAGGGAACCCCTACTCTGCCACAACTGACCACATTACCGTCCACGCAACCAACGTATTCTCTTACGGTAAATGGGAAGAATTTAAATTTTCTGGTCGGTACTGGGGCCACTCGCTCGATGATTAAACTAGGGGATCTTAAGGATGCCCTGAGATCCAACAAAACGATTTTGATAGTGGGAATCTCAGGGAAACCTGAAAAGGTGCCTTCTTCAGAAGTAGTCAATGTCAAATGTGTGATGCTCGAGGCCAAACACGCTTTTATTTTAGCCACCAACTCTCCATCCAACCTCTTAGGACGAGACCTGCTTTGTAGATTAGGATGTACGGTGCGATGCACCGAAGAGGGCGTATATCTCGACATACCCGATGACGCAGTGGAAGAAACGTTACAATTACTTTCCTCTCTGGGTCCAGTGGTTTATTGGTGGAGGATAACGGATGAGACATTCTTGAACCAAATAATGCCTTTTTTATTTTAGAAGAAATCTATCGTATATCTGTGATTGAGACATGGCTAAAAGAGAAGAAGATAATCAAGGCACGGTACTCACCACTCCATTGTACAGCCGACAATGAGGACATGGGTTGGGGGGGGGGACAAATTTGAAAAATGGGCCGAGCGAAACATAAGGGCTTACACAAATCCTAAATTGGGATAAAATGGTCCACAAAAAAACTTTTGATGATGTCATCGGTCATGTGATTTGACAGCCATATTGTTTTTAAAGAAAAACCTTCAAAAATCTTCTCTGAAATGGCTGAACAGATCGAGGTGAAACTTTACACAAATGACCCCCTATCCATGAGGAACAAAAGGTTCACACATATGTCATCAGTCACATGGTTTGGCAGCCATATTGGATTTACCCAAAAACAAATAAAAATCTCATCCAGAACAGCTGGACAGATCGAGGGGAAACTTCAGATAAATGTTCCCCAAGGCATGAATGTACAAGGTTGTTAAGGAATAATTGATACGTCACATGCTTTGGCAGCCATATTGGTTAGCGTGCTTACTTGAGTAATCAAGCCACTTGGTGAGCTTGGTTCTTCAATTCCAAGCCATGGCTATAAATGACAAAAGTATTCGCACTGCCACTGAGTATATCAATCGACTTGAACAATGTTCAGGTACTACTCACCTGTGCTTGGCCCCGCATTATTGTGCATGCACTCCCTCGGGCAGTGGCTCACTTGATTAAATGTCTAAACTTTTTTTGACATTTCCCCTTTTTGTACAATCTACTTTCATTGTATGAGCCATCACTTCGACATAGATAGATACATATAAAACAAGAAAAAAGCATTCAGAGATTGCAGACCATTGCTAGGACTTGTTTTGTGTGGTGTATTTTGTGTGGTGTTTGTGTACTTGTGTGTTGCATAATTAGAACTGCCACTTTATAACTGCTGTCAGTGATGACCGGGTACCAAGACGTCCCACTTTGATGCAACCCTGCTTTGATCAGACACTTGACCCTAACCCATGACTTTTTTATTATTATTATTCAATTGAATTCAGAATGGCATTAAAATAAATTCAATTCAGATCAAACGAAGACAAAATAGGTAGAGTCCTGCATTGGAGTAATCAGAAGGAACCCAAACAAGCAAAAATATAAGATGACATAATCAAGATGAACCTAGATCGGACTCGAATTTCAGCTGTGACTCCTCTACTCTCAAACCCATCCAGGCACAGTCAAGTGAGCCTTATTCAAAAAATATGAACCCACATCAAAAAAAAAATTCTGTCCACCAGACCATGCATCCAATCAAGTTTAAATTTAAAATGTGCATTCCCCAACACTACTACATCACAATGGTGAAGTTTCACATCAATTGATTAAGCGGTTCCAGAGAAAACATTATTTTTTTTCTTCTTAAATCCAATATTGCTGCCAAACCACGTGACATCAATTATTCCTGAACAATCTTGAACACACATGCCGTGAGGAACATTTATGTGGTTTCCCCTCAATCTATCCAGCTGTTCTGGAGAAGATTTTAAAAAATTTTATAGGGTAAATCCAATATGGCTGCCAAACCATGTGACCTACAACTTCATATGTGTGAAAATCATCGATTTGCGGTTATATTGTTACGGATTTGGAAGCCTTGTGCACACAGACAGACAGCCGTCCCCTGTAGCTCAGTTATATCGGTAAGTGTGTGTTTCTAAGTAGGGTCCCGTCCCTAGTCTAGTGGGAATTGGATGTTCATGCGCTGTGGTTATTTTGATAGTTAGGATTTTTACATCAACAATAACTACAATGACACCTGCCTTCGCTTCCTCCCATCCCCCTCCAATGGCACCATTGCACACATGCGTGTCAGCACTTAAGTGGGTGGAGTTCACGAGACCCTGATGTCTCTCGCGCCCAAACAGGGAGATGCGAGTGAGTTCCCCAGCTGTCAGCCAATGAGCACAGCCCACGCAGGATAATATTCCTCTGCCTGTTTGAGGGGCGGTCCGCCACAACGGCCGTCACGTCCCCCCCCCCCCGGTCCAATCAGTGGACTTGGCGCCACTTTCGGCCATTGATGGGGGTGACGAGCGAATCGCACGATGGAACCGACCAATGAGGAGGCAAGTGGTGAGAAAAGAAGCCCCTCCCTCCAGAGAAGAGATAGAAGGGATGGCATGGTGTCTGCAGTTGCTGGTCTCGTGTCGCTGCTGGTCTGCTGGTCTCGTGTCGCTGCTGGTCTTCTGGTCTCGTGTCGCTGCTGGTCTTCTGGGTCTTGTCTTGTCGCTGGCTTTGGGCTCGTCGCGTGCAGGAGGGGCGTGCGGGAGCCCGATGCTGTCCTCCGTACCCAGTGCTTGCAGCGGCATTGAGCTGCAGGTTTGAGTCCCGCCGATCCAGGACGTTGAACACCGCACAAGGTGGAAGGTCCATTTCGTTTATTTTGGGTGGGCGTCTGTCTGTGGGCCCGTCTTTAAGTAGGAACTGTTATGTACTTTTTGCCTTGTACATACTGCATTTCTTATAGTTGGATAACTCTGCCCTTTATGTGTTCCTTTCCCACCTATTGTAAATAAATATCCATTTGTTGAATGTATCAGCTCGTTTCTGTCTTTTCTTCATTGGTTTAACATGGTGCATTTTGGGTGATTAAAAAGGCCGTTGCTGCTGTTGAAGTACATTTGGACTGACGGGACCTCGGTAACCATCCGCTCGGGTTACGCATGGGTCGAGCACGGTGACGACTCGAGCCCCGTCGAGGGTGTGAATACTCGGTAGTTCGCCACATGGGCCTCGAGGTATTTTGAAGTTTGGCAAATAACCCTGTGCCCACGCGGTTTATTTATTGACGATTCACGGTCCTGTAAGGGTCCCGTACCTTTGGAGTTATCCGAGGGTGACGATCTGAATTCCGGGTGTTCAGTTGAGCCGTTTGTACTGCTCCATCTAGCGATCGCGCTTGTCGCCGATTCCCGGCCCACAACAATATGTGTAAATGTTTCACCTCAATCTGTTCAGCCATTTCAGAGAAGAAGATTTTTGGAGGTTTAAAAAAAATACAATATGACTGCCGAATCACATGACTGATGATGGTGTCAAAATAATGTTTTGTGGACCATTTTATCCCTAGATGACCCTTAAAGATTTTCATACTGATTGAATGCAGCGTTCTACATATGCAATTTTGATGTCATAACGAAGGCACTCATGATGTCATGAAAAATCACATTTCCCATGAGGAGGACTTGCTTTTTGCCATGTTTCAATTTTTTCCTTGGTGTAGGTTCAGAGATACAGAGGTCCAAAATTTTTATGTTTTTCCAAATGGCTGCCACACCATGTGACCTATGTCGTAATTATTATTAAAACATTATACCTGAGTAGTCGCACCAATTGTGAAAATTTTGTCTCAATCTGACAAGCGGTTGTGGAGAAAAACACAAACGTTCTGTGCAGACAAACAAACAAATAGACATATGCAATACCCTCTCCTTCGGTGAGGGTAAAATTAAACTTTTTGATTCACGAGTCAGTAATTGACCACTATATTCGTTATTGGTTTGTGTGTGTCTGTCTGTCTGTCTGTATGTCTGTCCCGAGCATAGCTCCGTGGGTTTTGATACGATCCTGATAAAATTTTGGTGGGAGGTTTATATCATGATCTAGTTGTGTTTTCCTGAGAATGGGCGTGGTGTGCCCATTATGGGCGGAGCCACACCCAAAAAACATGTGTTTTTAGGGGGTAGCCAATTTCAATTTGCATCATCTTCGAGGGGGTTTGTCGAATCTGGCAAGAGTTTCAGTATTTGGTTAGCCCAATAGCACCTGCATAGCCCCATGGA
>NC_140961.1:114082783-114152783 GCF_056783735.1 Eptatretus burgeri | reverse complement strand
AAGGTAGCAGCACGTACCATTTTCAAGTGTTTGGTGTGGCTCGGCCAGAGTTTGAACCACTAACCTCCCATTTCACCGCCGAGTCTGCTTTAAATTGCTTTTTTTGTTTTGAAGTGCTCTTCCTTTAATTCTTCACATACTATTTACGCTGATAAAGTATTTTGATAAAGATATTGCTCTGTAGATTGCGATTAAAATTAAAAAAAATGTAACTGATATTGCCATCTCGGGGTGTGTTCCATGACCAATCGGCTTGCTATCGCTTGCCAAGCCAGGCGTTCCTCATCAACCGTTTCGTTAGAGTGCTTGATTGAGTGCTCAAGCCGCTTGGTGAGTGCTCTGCAAGCTGATTGGTAACGGAACACACCCCAATCTAATCAGTTCGATTCTCCAACTGAGTCTAAATTGTCGGATTAGTGCTTCACAGGCTGAGTGTTATATGTCAAAGTGTGTCGTATCTCGGATGTACAGCGTGGCCACAATGTTTTGTCACCCCTTGTACAATTGGAAAAACTGTGACGTTGCCTTTTACCATATTAGCTGACAACACTGAAGGGTTCTACAAGTTTATTCCACATGTATTTTCAGTACTCTTTCTTTATTACACATTTCACAACATATGACACAAGCCTTAAGTGTCCAGTGCATCCTTTTGTCCTCCATCGTTGTCATTACAGAGTATAATTTTAACGTGAACACAGACACAGACAACAATCTGTTGCTCAATGGTGTAAATGCTTGCATCACCTATAGTTACATTCATTCAATCTGAAAAAAATGGGAAAAAAGGAAACTAATCAACACTCTGCACACAAAGGCAATGGCACAATTTTTACAAGGGGTGACAAGACATTGTGGCAATTGACCACTGCAGGCTAGGCTGTGTCCCGTCTGCGAGGATTAGCTGGTTTACGTTAAATTACAAATCCTTGCTCAAATCGCCTTTCGTCGAACGTGATCTGGGGTGTGTTCAGTAACAATGTTTTTTGCAGAGTGCTCGCTAAGTGTCTTAAGCACTCAACCAAGCACTCCATTCGAAACCGTTGACAAGGAAAGGCTAGCTTGGCAAGCACTAGCAAGCTGATTGTTATCTGAACACGCCATTTCCTGAAACAGTCAAGCAAAATCATTTCCTTGGCTAAACCCACAAGAAGGTGTGAATACTAGGGTACAATAAAGAACTGTTTTGTTTGTGGTGCAAGAGAAAATGCATGCCTGATGCGATGTATTCATGACTACGTATGAGAGACTTTAAAAACGTTCTGCCAACGAGATACGATAATCCAAGACACTCCAAAGAAGAAAAATTACAACGAGCCATATATAGAAATAAATTTAATGCATTTACATATTTTATTGCTAACCACACCGGTATATACTTGTATATATATATTGGAAAATAAAAAATATGTTCACTTGGACGATAGTATCATTAGTAGAACATTGTGAACTCCCCTGGGAAGCTAAATGTACCAGTCAGGAATACTTAATCATATATTTATTCATACACAATGCATCCATCCATTCCATTCCAGCGAGACCATACCCTGTGCAGAGCATTGGTGCTGCCTAAGCAGTCTCCTTGGCTATTGGGCACAATCCTGGATGGGGCGTCCCTCCGACACAGGATACCAGCATGCTGGCACTCATTTTGCCTACCTTGAAAGGATGACCGGCTGAGTCAACCTCACTTGGTATTAATTCAACAGCTGAGTGGGAATTGAACTCAGGACCTGAAGATCCCAAGCCCACCACTCTCACCATTAAGCCAGCACCAGGCAGATTCGCAATAAATAGAACTGAATGCACTCATCATGCAGACAGTTTTACTGCGACATGATCTACAGGATGGAGAGAGGGTTTAATTTGTATTTCGTTTACATTTCATCATCAAAGAAAAAAAAATTAAGCAATGAATTTAATCAATAACACACTTGCATTTCATTTAAATGTACTGATATTAATTGCAGATTATTTTGAGAATTTTCCAACTGTTATTAACCATGCCGGAGGTGAGGCTATTGCATTTGGGTCTGTTTGATACTTACGAAATCGAAGGTTCACAAGTATATTGGTCTGTTAATCTGTCTGTCTGTGCGTGTGTCAATTGCCTACAGGTCGTAATTCAACACCAATCTTCACGAAACTTTACCTGGTAGTCAAACCTTTACCTGGTAGGTAATCAAAAGCTAGAAGCCTATTGATTTTGAGGTCAAGGTCACATACAATCATCAATTTCCATCCGATTGACTTGAAATTTGAACAGAATTTGAATATTGGGTCACTGAATTACTTCACCAATCAAAACCAAGAAGTCTATTGTTTTTTGTTTTTTTTTAGCTACAAAAGGCAAGGTTGTAGCGACTGGCTTCATAAGTACTCGTCCATGACTGTCTGTAACTTGCAAAATCGAAGATTTCCAAGTATGTTGGTCGGTTCCTGTGTGTTATTCCGTCTGTGTATTTGTTTGTCTATTTGAAAGTCGATTGCCTACCGGTCACATTTTTACTCCAATCTTCACAAAACTTCACCACCTGGGAGAAGTAGTGACAAACTGGAAGCCTATTGTTATTTTGGTCAAGAGGTCAAAAGGTCAAGGTCACGTATATCATCATTTTTCGACCCATTCACTTGATATCTATGTATATATATACCTATAGCTACAAAAGCGGAAAACATGGTCAGTCAGTGAAGCCATCTGTGAAACCATCATCCATCAGAACCATACTCTGTGCAGAGCGTTGGTGCTGCCAAAGCAGTCTCCTTCGCCATTGGGCACAATCCTGGAGGGTCGCCACTCCGACACAAGAAACCACGGGACTATATATCTATTGATTACGTACTGTTTAATTACTGTGAAGACCTCTAAGACCCCGGAGATCCTTAAAGACCTCGGAAACGAAAAAGACCCAAAATAAACAAGTCTTCGAAGGACCTTAAAGAATCCTATGACCATTTAGGCCCTTTCGGACCCCTTTTACCTCGAAGACCCTTTCAACACTTTAGATGCGTTTAGATCCTTCACCCTTTAGACGTTTTAGAGCCTCGACCTTTGCACCCCTTCGACCTCAACACCATTTAGACCCCTTCAGACAGATTAGACAGCTTGGACCCTTGATCATTTGGAGCTTTAGACCACTTGGACCTTTTTAGACCCTTTTTACATGCTTGATGGTTTTAGAACTTTTGACCCCTTTGGCATTCACCAATATTGGAACATACCTTTAAGACCTTTAGACCATCTGTATTGTCCGTCATGACATTTGTCGGTTAGTAATGATTTACAATATCATTAATGTTCTGAGCGGATGTTCTGGGCTGAGCTCGGAGTGAAGGTTCTGGGCGCAGCTCAGAAAAGATGCAGATGCATTATGGGAAGCCAAAAGCTTCGGCTATCTGCGAAGCTTACATCATGCTGTAAAGCTTGTCCTGCATTGCGAGGTTCATACGTGCAAAGCTCACATCATGTTGTGAGGTTCATGTCGAGTCACAAGGCCATCGGCGTGACCAGGCCCATTCGACATTTTATCTACATACAAGCACTACTCGATAAGGAGGATTAAAATGGTCAAAATATCTCTCTATGTAGCTATTTGTAAGACTTCATGTGGTAAGAAAGATTGTAATGTATCTTGTACACGTTTTCATGTAAACGCATTGCACGTCACGTATATTCGTGCCATTTGCATGACGTCATTTGAGGTCTTTTTCATGTTTGTTTGATTTATTGTATTTGATTTATTCTGGAACTGTAATGCATTTCTGAAGTATTGTTGTCACAAAAAACTATCATCCCTTCACAGTTTCACGGGGGTTTTCGGAGCTTTCACGGAGCTTTTCGAAGCGATTAAAGAACTTTCTCGAAACTTCTTTGGGAATAAATAAACAGCCAAAGGCTTCTGTATGAACACTACTCCTTGTGTCCATATCTGCGTACGACATCCAACGAACCTGTGATACTACGATAACTAAACCCCTAACGGCAAATAAGCGCTTGCTGCAATTAAACCATCTATAACCTTTTAAGTGCACACCACACAAACATCTGTAGTCTTCTTGCAAAGCACAGACTCTACTTTTTCAGAAAATGATACGCAAACTCGGATGTTGAAGGAGGCAGGACATTATACATTGGAAAGGAGGTGATTGTAAGGGGATCTGATGGAGATGTTTAAGATAATGGTGGATGTGAGAGAAGGTAGGTGTAGTGTAGTTTTTCAGCAGAGTGGACAGTGTGAGGACTGAGGATCAGTGGCCATTACTTGAGGGTAAAAATTTTATTTTTTATTTATTTTTTGGTACAGAAAGTCGAGGCTCATGTCAGAGCGAATACACAGAAGCATAAAAAGTTGGGAGAGGGAAGCATATAATAGTGGGGGACAAAGAAAATAGGATATCTGTGGAAGGGAGAGGGATGGGGTGGGGGTACACAGGGTAAACAAGATGGTACTACAGGTATTTTCAGGAAGGAAAACAGGGAATTTGAACCTGTCAATGACTGGGTCTCTCAATGACTTTCACGTTCTTCTTCTGAAGTCCTGTTGGAACATACATCTTCGCCACTGTCTCAAGTCTTTGCACTCTGAAGCAGGTTCTCCTCGAAGATTTGCCTGTATTTGGCTCCATTAATTGTTCCATCTATCAATAAAAGTCTCCCACTTCCTGCTGCTGAAAAGCATTCCCATAGCATGATGCTGCCACCACCTTGCTTCACAGTAGGGATGGTGTTAGATGGGTGATGAGCTGTGCTCGGAATCTGTCAGGTTTGAGGTGGATTAGCGGGGGTAGAAAAGATTGTGGTTTTGGATGGGGGAAGATATGAGATGGTGGTGAACAGCTGTTTTGAAGACCTGGAGGGAGGAGTGGGATTGAAGAGAGTGTGCGAGTTTGTTCCAGAGGCAGGAAAAAAGAGGAATGAAAGAGTGAAGGTGAGCAGTGATTCTTGATTTTGGCAGTTTCAGCAGAAGGGGTTTTTTGGCAGACCTTGGGCACCCTGTTGAAATATAGGGGGGAAAGATCACGGACAGAACGGGGGGGGGGAGCAAGACCAGAGAGGAGATGGCAGAAGAGAGAAAGACTACCGCCCTGCCTCCAGTGAGAAAGGAGAAACCCAAAGACTCAACTTCTTCATGGGCAATACCAACGATCCTAAAAGACTTGGTTTCCACAGCAGGAAGTTCAGCTCGATGTGAAGCAGGAGCACCACCATAGAGGAGGGGTGCAGTACTCCATCAGACTGTGGATGAAAGCTTTGTAAATGGTTAGCACCTCAGGTGTGCCAAGGAAGGACTTTGCACATCGTGTGATGCCCAGTCGGCGACTGGCTTTGGAGGCCACCTTGGAGATGTTGCTTTCCCAGGAAAGATCGTGGCAGATAGTGAGAATAAAAACCTTGAATGAAAGGACTTCTTCAAGGGGATTGTTGAGAAAATAGATTGAGGTGGGAGGGGGGGTTCCAGACGGTCTTTTTGGAGAGACATGGTGAGGGTGTGAGATTTGTCAGGATTGAAAGATATATTGCAAGTGTTTGACCAGCTTGTGATTTTATCCAGATCTGCAGAGAGTGAAGAGGCTGCTGTCTGCTCATCAGAGGGATGAGAGATGGTATGGCAGAGGGTGGAGTCATCAAAAGATAAAGAGAATTTTCCAGGGAATCTGAGAGATCATTGAAGAAAACCATAAAAAGCACAGGGCCAAGAACACTGCCTTGGGGATCTCCAGCCTGGATGGGAAGAGGAGATGAGAGAATTCCATTAAGATCTACACATTGACTGTGACAGTAGAGGAAGCCATGGGTGGATATTGCCTTGGATACCATAAGAAGAGAGTTTGGTGAGCAGTGCGGGATGTCAGACTGTATTGAAAGCTCGCGATATGTCTCGGGAGATGGCTCTGATCTCATGTTTGGCATTTAGGATCTCCATCCAATGTTGGGAAAATAGAAGTAGCATATCCAGGGTTAAGTGACATGGTCTAATTCCAAATTGATGGTCAGAAATCAAACCATTGGAGAAGAGGAAAGATTTGATGTTGGAAGCAATGATGAATTCCATAACCTTGCTGATGATTGGGAGCAGGCTGATTGGTTTGAAGTTGCAGGGGATCTCTTTTGCACCTTTTTATGCAGAGCAGTAATGTTTGCTGATTTCCAAGCAGATTGCAGATGACCTTGAGCAAATGAGAGGGTGAATACAACAGAGAGAGATGGTGAGCAAGAGCAGCAGAGCAGGTTTTTAGGCCACGTGGACTGATGCCACCTCGCCCGATTGCAGAATTTGAGTCGAGGTTTGACAGCAAGCTCTTCACCTTGTCAGTAGAAATGAATACTCGAGGAACAGCTGGGAGCGACTTGGTAAGGTGGGTACAGAAAACAATGGGTTTGGGACACAAGATTTAGAAGCAAACACAGACTTTAGGCATTTGACCCATTTGCGTGCAGTGTCAGCTGTGCATCCATTCGAGCTAAGGGAGAGGATGGAGGGGAAAATACACAAGAAATTGACTTAACTAGGATTTGGACACCACCAGTATTTGAAGGAGGAGACAGGTTTGAAAGTTCAGACTTGAGATGTTGTTTCCTGGCTCTACTCAGGGTAGACACACTTGTTCCAAACTTTGTGGAATGAACTGAGATTTCCTTCAGATAGATTAGCCTTCCATGAGGTGAAGGCAAGTTGTTTCAGGACAACTGCCTTGCCACAAACTTCAGTGTACCATGGATGGGAGGAAGCGTAGGACAACTGAAGATAAGATGGGATAAATCTGTGCATGAGAGAGATAGCAAGTTTCTTTGAAAGAATTCCCAGGATGAGTTGATGTCAGAGAGAGTAGAAATGGGAGACCAGTCTAGAAGTTTGATGGCTGCTTGAAGACCCTGCCAGTCAGCCTGAGTGAAGTGCCAGACCCATCGGCGTGAAGGTGGTTCTCTAATAACAGACAGAGAGATGACCGCTTTAACAAGCATGTGGTCAGATGAACAGATTGGAGCAAAAAAAGAACAGCAGAAGCCGTAGCCAGAGGTATTCCTTGGGGTGTGGAGGAGTGAGGGCAGTGCATGTAGAGTGAGGAATCGAGTTTTTGAAGAAGAGAGCAACTTCGCCACCGAGACGAGGCTCAGTTCTGTCATGCAGGAGGAGGGAGTGACCAGGTGGAGAAACTAAGGAGTCAGAGATGTCTTGAAGGAGGAAAGTTTCTGTTAAGCAGATTATGTCTGGTTTTTCATTGGTAACCTGTATGGAGAGATCAGTCTGGTTGGAGTGAAGGCCCTGGATGTTTGAGGTCCACACTGTTAAGGAAGAGGGAGGGGAGGAGGCTTTGGGTGCAGGGGAGGGGAGGGTCGTGTGAGGGAGTAGAGGTAGAGCTAGTGAGAGTTGTTGACAGTTGATGATTGATTGTAGAAGAGCTATGGGAGAGTGTCAGATGGGGAGGAGGACAAAGGGGTAGGTGGTGAAGGGATGAGTGGAATTTGGGGAGTAATAAGAGATGGGGAAAAGGGAAGTGGGAGATTGGAGGAGGTGGAGAAATGAGCTGGAAAAGAGAGGTTTGGGGAAGGAGGCAACTTTGTGGATGTAAAGGGGGAGGCAGCATTGATAAGGGGGAGTGGGGTGCGATATTTGAAAGGGAGGGGTGAGGGGGGTGAGGGGGGGAATTGAGGGAGAAAGGTGTGAGGGGAGCTTTTGAGAAAGGTGAGGGGGAAGAGAGAGAAGTTTGCTTTGAAGAGGTTGTAGGTGGTTGATTTGCGAAGGAGGGGTGAGAGGGTAGCTTTTGGGAAGAGGGGAGACAACGAGAGCAGGCATGGCCATGGTGGAGGAGGGAGAATGGAGGGGTGGGTAGAGTGGAAGGATGAGACTGGGTTGTGGTATGGTAAAGGTGGGAGTGGGCAAAGGGAGGAACAAGATTTGAGGGGTGGTAAGAGGGGGAGATGTGATGAGAGGGAAGAGAAAGCGTGTCAGAGACATTCAGCAGTGTCCTGAATGAGAGTGAAACATTTGAAAATCATAAAGTTTGAGAGATATATCAGAGGAGGAACTGTTCATAAGGTAGAGGACAGTGGAAAGATGGTCGGATGGGGGGCAAGATAGGAGGGGTAAGGAGAAGGTATAACATGGAAGGTGGTTGGAGGAGCTAGATTTAAGGAGGTGGGATGAATTTGCACTGTAGTTAGAAAAAAATAACGATTAATACTGGAAGATGAACAAATATTTCAAAATGGGATTTTAAAAATTTGTAGGTCAGAGATTCGTTTAAATATATTGGAGGATGGATGGAGTGCAGAAGAATTGACAGAGTGGAAAAAGGAAGTTTTGTGATGGATGGAGTTTTCAGACACGGGATGAAAGAAAGGTTGACTTGTACAGAACATTTTGAAGAAAAAGAACTGTGCAAAGAGGGGGAGTTGAAGCAATGTAAGAGACTTTTTTAAGATTAGGGAAGAGGGGGGAGTAAAGAAAAAGTTTGAAGACAGGGTTGTGAAGGTGTTTGGTGAAAACCTTCATGATCAAAGTAGAATTGTCAGGGAAGAGGTGGGGGGGGGGGGGGGAGAGAAGGAAGCAGAAGAGTCGGTACTGGAAGTCACGTGGTTATGTGGGGTTTCAGGTGAGAAAGGGAAAAGGTTTTTTTTGTTGTTGTTGTATTTTTTTATACTTTAAGATATGAAACAGAGGGTATATTTGGGAGGGGTAGGAGGAGGGTTGAGGGAAAAGTGGTGAAAATAAAAATTGATTGTAACTATGACACTCGGTAGAAGCATACCTCCGCCACTCAATGCCTGATCCACGAGAACATATTGGGCTCAATACATTTTTGAAATATCATTCTATATATAATTTTTGGGCCCATCATTCAATGGTGGTGTCACGTTAAAAATGAAATAATCCTCGTATCCAGATCCGGATTCGGATCTTCACCAAAATCGAATCAATTCGGCCTTGCAACATACCCAACATGTCCTTCATGTTTCGTCCGAATCTGTATCCCACTTTTTGAGATATTGTGTTATTTATCAGTTTAGCCCGATCTCTCAATGGTGAAGAATCACTAAAAATTTCGAGTAGTCAGATCCTGATCCGGATCTTCACCCTCATCTAGTCAGTTTGTCCTTGTCAGACACCCAACTTGTCCACAAAATTTCATCCGAATCCATCCAAAACTTTTTGAGATATCCTGCACACAGACAAACAAACAGACAGAAAGGGGTGAAGACATAACTTCCTTCACCTTTGGCGGCGGAAGTAACTAGGAACACACAGTAAACACGGAGGCAACAAAATAAAGTCAAAACACATCAAACAACCACCGGAAACGTATCTTTGAGAAAGTCGGCAGATGCCCTGGAGACTACCAACTATTGCCTCAAAAACCTGATCTGGAAGTGGGAGAGTTTGGACAGTTTTAAGGCAGCGGTCTTTCAGAGAGAGAGAGAGAGAGAGAGAGAGAGAGAGAGAGAGAGAGAGAGAGAGAGAGAGAGAGATAGATAGATAGATAGATAGATAGATAGATAGATAGATAGATAGATAGATATGGATATGGATGATTATTATGCATGGAATTGTTCACCTGGAAAGGTAGTTGCAGCAGAGCAGGTGGATAAGGTTAGAGCCGGTGCATTTGGATCGGTACCTGAATTAATTGGAGATAGAGGATTGTGAAGATATTGACTTGTGTGGATGACATGTAGCTTGTACAGTGCCTTGAGAAAGTATTCGCACCCCTCGCATTTTGTCACATTGTGTTGCGTTACAACCAGAATTTAAAATGGATTACATTTAAAAAAAGATTTCATAGATCATCATAAAAATACCCAATAATGACAAAGTGAAAACATGTTTTTAGAAATTTTTGCAAATTTCGAAATTAAAAACGAAAACCTGAAATGTCTTGCATAAATAAGTATTCAACCTCCTGAGTCAATACTTTGGCAAAGCACCTTTGGCAGTGATTACAGCTTCATGTCTTCTTGGGTATGTCTGTATCAACTTTGTACATCTGGATTTGGGGATTTTCTTCCCATTCTTCCTTGCAGATTTGCTCAAGCTCTGTCAAGTTAGACGGAGGAGCGTCGGTGAACAGCAATCTTCAAGTCTCTGTACAGATTCTGAATGGGATTCAAGCCTGGGCTTTGGTTGGGCCTCTCAATGACTTTCACGTTCTTCTTCTGAAGTCCTGTTGGAACATACATCTTCGCCACTGTCTCAAGTCTTTGCACTCTGAAGCAGGTTCTCCTCGGAGATTTGCCTGTATTTGGCTCCATTAATTGTTCCCTCTATCAATAAAAGTCTCCCACTTTCTGCCGCTGAAAAGCATCCCCATAGCATGATGCTGCCGCCACCTTGCTTCATGGTCGGAATGGTGTTAGATGGGTGATGAGCTGTGCTCGGAATCTGTCAGATGTCTCGTTTTGCATTGAGGCTAAAGAGTTCAATTTTCATCTCATCAGGCCACATAATCTTTTGCCTCATGCTCTGAGTCTTTCACCTGCTTATTTTGCAAACTCCAGGTGTGCTGTTATGTGCCTTTTTCTCAGCAGTGGCTTCCGTCTGGCCACTCTCCTGTAAAGCCTAGATTTTTGAAGTGCTGCAGAGACTTGTCTTTCTGGCAGGTTCTCCCATCTCAGCCAAGGAACTCTGATGCAGGGAGGTGACCAATAATTAATCTAATGACCACTCTGACAATTACAAAGTCCTTCTTGCCCAGTGCTCAGTTTGGTTAGATGGCCAGCTCTAGGAAGAGTCTGGGTAGTTCCATATTCTTTTCATTTCCTAATGATGGAGCTCACTGTGCTCTTGGGAACTTTCAACACTCTAGAAATTATTTTATTCCCTTCCCCAGATCGACGCCACTTCATAATTCTATCTCGGAGTTCTACAAACAGTTCCTTGGACTCTTGGTGGACGTTCTGCTCTGTCATGCACTGACAACTGGGGGACCTGATATAGAATAGAATGGTGTGTTTCTTTCTAAATCATGTACAATCAATTGATTTGGTCACAGGTGGACTCCATTCAAGTTGTGGAGACATCTCAAGGATGATCAAAGGAAATTGGATGCACCTGAGCTCAATTTGAGTGTCATAGCAAAGGGCTTGAATACTTATTGATGCAAGACGTTTCAGAGTTTCATTTTTCAATAATTTGTAAAAATTTCTGAAAACATGGTCTCACTTTGTCATGATGGGGTGCTTTTTGTCGATTGGTGACAAAAATTTAGATTTAATCCATTTTATAATCAGGCTGTGACTCAAAAAAAGTGACAAAAGCCTCGGTGGTATGAATACTTTTTGAAGGCACTGTGTGCGGATGGGTGGGTGACAATACTGGAGTTGGTGCAGTGCAGGCACGATGGGCCGAATGGCCTTCTGTGCCAAAGTTCCTTGTGTATCCTTTTCTCTTGTATCTTGACGTCCATATTCCTCTGTGCAGAGACTTATACTGCCACTCTGAATAAAAGTCCATGATATTAATAATAGCTCCAGTTATCTAAAGTAGTTTCCTGAAAAATAAAACTTAACATCCATTATTATTCATGGATCTTTTGTTGAGTTGCAATGCTTCTGACGTGAGCAGAGTTTCAACCATGTCAAACGAGCTTTGTTCAATCACAAAAGTGTATTACCTATTATATTCCAGGTTTGTGCAAACTGTGGTCAAAGTACTTATGAAATTTATTACAACTTTACATTTTTATTCTTTTTAAAATATTTTTTCGTTTTCTTTACTGTGTGCAATATTCATCTTGTTTGGATTCAACTAATGACTTCCTCGAACTTTTAGTAACATGGGATCGTTGTAGCCCCAGATTAATTCCTCATTATCTTATCAAGCTGTACACTCTTTGTTAGCTTCCCATTTAAGATGCTAATGCATCATACAGGGTGAATCACAAAAACGTACATGATTTGAAAATTTTATTTTTAAAAATCGAAGTTGATAGGAATGTCAAAAGTAGTGAATATAGATAAGATACAATTCAAATTGTTTGTAGGAAATGTATTTTGACATTTCTATTATTTATTTTTTGCAGGTAACCCATGGCACCATTAACAATAGAGCAGCGAATCCTCATTATTGAGAAGAATGAAGAACTTAAATCAGTGGTGGGAGTGCAGCATGCATTCAGTTTTAATGCACCGACCCTGAAGACGATACGTCATACAGTTTCAAAGTGGAGAGGGACTTGCTCCATGAAGAACAACAACACTTTGGACATCTGAGTCATGTTTACTTGAATGGTATGGTAAATAAACAGAATCGTCAGTTTTGAGCCATATAGAAACCAACCCACTTTGTTGAGTTACCTCTCTCCCCAGAAATAACAATATGGTGTCGTCTCAGTAGTGATCGGTTTTACCCTCCATACTTTTTTTTGAAAATGAGGAAACTGAGGAAGGGATGGCTGTGAACAGTCATGTGTACAGTCATGTGAGAAACGTTCCTGGTACTTGGTTTCAACAGGATGGAGCAACTGCACATCCAGATCGCTTGTCTCTGCAGTGGCTCAATAAGCACTTTCCCAGAAAATTAATTTCCCACCCATCAACATTTCTTTGGCCTCCAAGATCTCCTGACCTCTCGCCTTTAGATTTTTTTTTTGTGAAGGAAAATTGTTTTCAAAGAAAACTAATTAACATTATTGATCTCACAGATGATGTAGCGACGGTTATTTACAGTCTCACGTGAAACCCTTCATTCTGTAGTCAGAAACGACCCCATACGTATCTGCAAGTGTGCAGAACTTAAGAGGACATTTAAAACTTTTTATGAGTTCCTTTTATGGTATTGCATTAAAAATACCAAATTAAATTAGCAATTTAATTAACAATTAAAATCAGGTACATTTTTGTGACTAACCCTGTATAACTTGAATTCCTATGGGATACATGATGAGTTCCACTGGATATTTTCTCTTCAGGGTTGCAATGGGGTAGTAAAGATACTCATCTCACGACAAACCATTTCCTTTTTCTTTGATCCATCAACACTCCATAAATGAAAGGCAAAGGAATGCTATTTGTTTATTTAAAATAATCACTGCTCTTGCTGATTTACTTTAAAATAATAAGGGGAGGAATTGGGGGCAGGATAGCATTCAATGGAGGCATCGTCACCAGTTCTTTGAATAGACAGTGCCATGAGGATTTGCAAATGAAGATATGGGTTTTGCTGCATCATGCTGTGATCATCAATTATTTTTCAAATCAGTAATGCATTTAGCTCAGACATTGAACTTATTTAGAATGGTACTTTTTTTGGAAGATTTTTATTTCTTTCTTCATTATGAGCCAAGTTCTTTTGAAATGAGCAGTGAGATTGCATCGTCTCTTTTAATAAAACACGAGCGGGTGACATTTTAAGCTTACCCATTACATTGATGAATATCACCTTGGTATATCGTAATAAGTAAGAAACAAGATGTTGGTTTTTTTTGCATACCTAATTGAGGCTCGTGGAAGAGTTAGTACACCGAACGATAAGGACATAACAGGGCAAAGGGAACAGTGGAGAGGGGTGGAAACAAAAACAGCAGAATTGAAGGACAAAATAGAGGGAGATTCGACAAAAAATGGGTGTGGGGTGGAAATGGGGGCAGGAAAGGACCCATGAGGGGTGGGGGAGGGAGGGGTGGTGTGGGGTGGGGGAGGGAGTTTTGGTGTTTGCCAGCAGGTCCCTTTAGAGCGAGAGTGAGTGAGATTTATCAGGATTGAAAGACATATTCAAAGTGTTTGACCAGCTTGTGATTTTGGCAAGGTCTGAAGAGTGGGAAGAGGCTGCAGCCTGCCTGACTGAGGATGAGTGATATCACATTATAGGGTGGAGTCATCAGCAAGTCGTTAAAGGAGATTTTCCAGAGTTAGAGAGAAGATGAAGATCAGGATCAGGAATAGGACTGG
Organism: Eptatretus burgeri; assembly: GCF_056783735.1. NCBI lineage: Eukaryota > Metazoa > Chordata > Myxini > Myxiniformes > Myxinidae > Eptatretus > Eptatretus burgeri. The sequence goes on along the minus strand of NC_140961.1, from coordinate 114,138,898 downwards.
GCTCAGAACACTGCCTTGGGGCACTACAGCATTGATGGGGAGAGGAGATGAAAGGATTAAGTAGAGCCACACGTTGGCTATAGGAGTAGAGGAAGTCGGTAACTAATGTGTGCAGTTGGCATTGGATGCCATAGCCAGAGAGCTTGGAGAGCAAGGCAGGATGTCAGACTGTATCAAAAGCATGAGATATGTCCAGAGGAGACCCTGATCTCATGTCAAATTTTGAGGGCCTCCATCCATTGTTGGGTGAGTAAAAGCAGCGTAGAGTGACCTAGTCTGAAACCAAATTGGTGATCTGAGATGAGGTTGTTGGAGAAAAGGAAGGATTTTATATCAGTTACGATGATGGATTCCTTGACCTTCCTGATGATTGGAAGTAAGCTGATAGGTCTGGAGTTAATGAGATCAGTGAGTTCTTGAGATCAGTGAGTTATTGGATCAGTGAGTTCTATGAGAGTGAGTTCTTCATGTAAAGTGCAACTCTGCCACCAGAGTGTGGTTAAGGCCTATCAAATCGGAGAAGACAATAATTGGGGAGAGACACTGAGGAGTCAGGGACGTCCTGTGGGTGGAAGGATTCTGTTAAACAGATGATGTCTGATTTATTGGAAGTGGCCTGGGTTTAGAAATCTGTGAGGTTGGAGCAGAGATCTCGATGTTTGAGGTCCACACAGTTAGGGATGGGGGGAGGAGGGGGCAAGATGAGGCATTGAGGGTGTGTGAGATGAGAGGGAAGGTTTGAGTGTGTGGGGTGTGGGGGAAGGTTTGAATGTGTGAGATGTGGAGGAAGATTTGAATGTGTGAGGGGTGGAGGAAGGTTTGAATGGGTGGATGTGGGGGAAAGTTTGAGAACATGGGGTTAGGGGTAAGCATTTAGGGGTGGGGTGAGGAGGGAGCATTGAGAGAGTGGGGTGAGTGCAGATGTTGGAGGGGCAACATTCAGCTTTGAGAGGGTGGTGTGGTGTGGCAGTGGAAGAAGGGGACATGAAGTGGAGGGTGCTGATTCCATTTTTCCAACTTTGACAAATGGAAAAAAAGATCATGGGAAGGAGATAAGATTTTTTGTTGAAGGTACGGAGAAACGTGGCACTGTACGTGCAGGAGGATGGTTAGTGGACTAAGCGATTAGCTAACACAGTTTTGGAAAATAATCCTGTGAAGACGAAGAAGAGAAATGGATCGTGGTGAGGAAGAACACTTGGAGCATTTCTGACACAGATATAAGGGTTGAAATGCATTTTTAAATTATTTTAAAGGTAGAATAAGTGTTTATATTTCATGAGGATTCAGTTTGGAGATATTGAAAAAAGGGGAAAAATGTAGAACAGGAAGTACAGTTGAGGCAGAAGGAAATTCAAGTAGAATGAGCATGGTGGAGTGCAAAAATAATTTTTATTTATTTATTTTGATTTTTTGAAGCGAGCAGGGGAAATAGAATGATGTTGAGGTTGTAGAAGTAAGATATTTGAGAAGAAGGAAGTAAAACGAGGAACATGGAGACAAATAATTTTCACACTTTCTAGCTGAGCAGTGGCTGATTTAGGCCTTGAACAATACAAAACGAATTCAAGATGTAGCACAAACACTATACAATCTCACATGAAATATTGCACGGGATATAACAACAACACGGAGATGACGATATAGCATAAAAACACGATGAATCCGGTTTGGAAAACTTAGCTTTAGTGAGATGGAAACGGGAGCTGCAGATCATACTGCAACACAAATGCCATAAAACAATAACTCTATAGAAATTATTCCTTTGCTTGTTGGAGCTTTTGCCGCATCAAGTGAGAACAAAGGGCACCTCCTGAAACTTAACAACATAGATATTAACACAAGCCAGGGTTGGATATCATTGATGAACCATACTCAGTGGAATTGTGGTGAGAGCATCTTCTCTGAGTCTGAGAGGTGGGCAGTCCTTATCTGACCCTCGAATGATAAGTGCTGCTTCATCGCTTAATGTGCTCAGCACTTGGAGAACAGAGTATGGATAAGCTCCATGCACTGACCTTTGATCTCTCGTCTGGGTTCCATTTCTCACCTGACTGCAGCTATCAGATTGGTGCTTCACAGGCAGAGCATTCTGCCTGTGAAGCAGTAAACCCGAAGGGCAGCAAGCAATCATCACTCCCACTGTTTATTTTCGTGGCCACACAACAGAATCGCCTACTTCCTACAAGAGGTGGGATCTAAACATCCACCAACTAATGTGAAAGTCCCACCTGATAGTGGATGCATTGTGAATATGGCCTGCTGTAATGTCCTGCTGTAACGTCCTCTAAACACGGACAGTTTAGAGTCAGGTCAGGAATCGTACTTCGAACTATCCTGCCAGCCCATGTTATTAATACACATTATTACTAGTTAATCAAAAGCTCCATGCACTGACCTTTGATCTCTGGTCTGGATTCGACTTCTGACCCGACCACAACTGTCAGATTGGTGCTTCGCAGACAGAGCATTGAATCAAAAAGCGTGCCGTCCCTCGGATGGATGCAAAGCTGGGTAAATCTTCTGTCAGCATAAGCAGGCAGATGTTGAAGATCCGATTGTATATTTTGTGAAAATTAGGTAAGCAATTGCGGCAAATTACAAATTGCTGCCACTTACACAAATTACAAACTTGAGATACAATACGTTCATGAAATAAATGGGCCAAAAACTTTCACCAGCAGATCCCATAAGAGTGTGGGAATAATTGGGGCTGTTAAAGGAATATGGGTAGTGGTGTTGTATGTATTCGGAGAAACACGTGTGGCATCAATGCCTTTTGATAAATTACAGGTAATTCACTAGGGAAGTACAATGTATCTCCCCCAAATATATGGTGATATTTGAAGTTATTATATGCAAATCTGATGAGCATGATTAACTTAAATGTTAAATTACACCGTTCACAAACTCGACTGATACTTTACTATGACCAAAATAATTCACAAGCTATTTCGTCATATAATGTCGTTGTGATAAAATGAAATAATAATGGGTGATCTGTTTAACAATCCAGTACAGGGTTCTTGTCAGCCAGATGGAAGCTCAGTGTTGGTATTGTCTGCAATTTTCTACTTTCTGATGGAATTCGCCAGTGTTGATTCGTGGATTATTAAGAAAGCTGAAATTGCCCAAACGGAGGTGCCCACTTTCTACCATTTGATTTTTTTTTCATGTTGGATCTGCTTCAACTCCTTTCTGTTAGACAAGCTGTTCTCTGTTCTTCAACTATTTATGTTGTTTATATTGAAATCTATTTCTTGTTGCATTCCTTCACAGAATGTCAGTACTGCCAAACCATTGATTCGGTAGAGAATACACTGGGTGGTTTGCCATTGATCTTCCAAATATGTCATTGGTATTCAGGGCAGGAATGTGCAATTTGCCCAGGGTACCACCACACAATCGACTACTCACACAAAAGAGGTGGGATCTAAACATCCACCAACAAATGTGAATGTCCCACCCGATAGAGGGTGCATTGTGGAGCAGCCCTGCTGCAATGTCCTGTGGTAACATCTTCTAAACATGATGACTCTTTAGAGTCTGGTCGGGCATTATACTTTGAAATGATCCTGCCAGCCAATGCTATTGATACACATTGCTAGTAATTCAAAAAACATGCAACAGTGTGGGGAAATCATCACAACTGTAATGGGATATCCAAATAGTTTTCTTAGGATACTGTAAATATGCAATTGTCACAGGGATTTGTGCCCAGCCCATTACCTTTCCTAATGAGGATAAATGATCCAATTCAAACAATCCTCAATATGTCATCTAAATTTGTCAACGCAGAAATAAAGTGATTAAGTAAAGAGAGCATAAACTGTTAGTATCGCCTTTTGTAAACATCCAAAGAGATGAGAAATTTGAATTCTTGTTGCCAAAATGTAGGATGCTAAGCATTTACAATTCATATCAAAATGACATTTGGTCTTTAGAAATTTTGATACTTCAGTGGATGTGATAAAGAAATACCCCAAAATAATTGCAAAACATTCGATTTTCATTTTGTATATTGTATAGCATAGACTGGTGTTGGTTTAGTAGTTAAGGTGGCTGGCTTGGGATCTTAAAGTCCTGAGTTCAAGCCACTGTTTTACCATTGAGTAAACACCAGGTGGGTTGATTCAGCATGTCATCCTTCTGAGGTCAGTGAAATGAGTACCAGTGAACTGAGGTAATAACCATTCAGGGTAACCAGTGTCAGAATGGCAGCCTGTCCAGGACTGTACTCCTTGCCAATGATACTGCAGTAGATGATAAATGGGGTTTCTGGGACTCCCATTCAAATGAATGGGGGGAAAGGGAAAAACTTTCTGACTCAAACCCCGAAAGCCCAAAATAGGAGACTGATTTTCTCCACCTCAAAAACAAGCAAATGTAAAATTGAGACTGACTGATTAAAGCACTTCTTCCCTTTCATATTTTCATTCCACTCAAAGAGCGAACCAACGAATATTTGTCCATGTTCCACTTTAGGGGATAACTTAATTTTCCTATTACATTCATTACCATCGAGTATATTCACAAAGATTACTTTGGAACTTGGTTCTTGGTTTAAGTGTCTTTGTTGAGCAGAAATGAAATGATAAACTTCTGTTAATGCTCTTGTTTGACCACCTCCTGAGCCACATATCATTTTGAGATTGTAGTAAATTGTTTTTCCATTGTTCAATTGATAACCATCAAAGTTTTCAGTCCATTCAAGGATATTTATTTTTTGCGTTACATCCTCCAACTTATTTGTAATTAAATTTATCTGCTTATTTGTTTTACCTACTTTCACCCTGGTTATTTCTTCAATAAGACTTATTTGATATTTCTCACATTCTTTATGTTTTCCATTTAAATACCAAGGCTGATTATATCTCCACTCTTTGGTTTGGTTATTGCTTGGTTCTATCAATAATAAATCAGTAAAAAGACGGCGGTAGCCTGTTAAAATTCCAAACCCAATATCTTAACACATACTTATAACCATGAGGGAGACTATTGATTCCATTCTCTAAAATATATATTTTATCATCAAAAGTTCCGAATGCTTTTTTAGTCATCTCTTCTGTATATAATTGATGTTTATAACTTCTTATTGTATTCATTTTTCTGTACTCTTCCTTCTTTATGGTTAACCAGTTGTAATAATGTTTAAAGTTTATTGTTTCCTTGATTATATTTTTCTTTATTCCCTTTAGCTTCTTATCACACCTTTCAATGTTATTATTATCAATATACGTAAAAGCATAAGACTTTGATCTCAATCCTATAAAGTCACTCATGACCTTCCCACCCAATTCATCTTTAAACTTACCAATAACCTTTTTTTCTCTGATGAAAACAACACATCACCTGACTTATAATTACTTGCATCATATATATCAATATTATCAATCATATCCTCATATACATCACTTGTCTTAATTTATAATATAAAACTATCTGTATCCATATATAACAATGACACATTCATTATCTTTATGCTTTGATTTTTAAATTATTATAGTCATAGCCATACATTAACGACTTTGACAAGTCAAGAATTGATGTTCCTATATAAATAGCTTATCCATTTCAATACTCTCTTTTTTCAAATGAATAGCACAAAAGTTCTTGGAAAACACCTCCATTCACTCAAAACTTGGTCTACTAATTAACTTTGAAGCCTGTTTCCAAGATGTAGCAAGCCTTATGTTTTGTCGATTCCTAACATTTTCCAGTCTTTCCAAATACAGCATTATTCATTAATTTATAAAAGTCCTTCTCAAAATCTGTTTTTGCTTCTGTTCTCCTTTTCGTATTAAAATCAATATACTTCTTTAACCAATGACTGTTTAAATTTCAAAATCCGATGAATTTTCCTCGCTCTCAACCCAGCAGATAAATATTGTCTTAAGTTCCTTTGATGCAAAACATAACTTCCTTTATCATTTAATGTAGTAAGTAGTTTGTCTGGAGATTTACCTTATATATTAAATGACTGTTGGTAATCACTTAACCATTCTTGGACTTTCTTTACCAGGGGCATAAGGTAGGTCTTTATGTTTGTTATTAAGTTATTTGGGATATTTTAAATCAACCTCAAAATAATATCCAACTTCAGCTTCATCCAATTATTTTTGAGAGGAGACAACAATGTTTTGTAAAACTTTTTCATAATGTTTTTCTTTCACCCATTTAAGATTTCCATAAGGTAAAGAATGAGACATAGCCCACACATACGAATTCTTAGCATCATAATACATCAGGTAAGAGTTGTCCTCATTCTTATTATAATCAGGAAGATATTTGTTATTTGATTTAGCATATCTCTTGGAACATACTTGAGATATTCCTCCTCTTTTAGCCTTCTCTATCATTAAAAGCATATCTATATCACTGATTAATTCCAAATTCTGTTTTGTCATTTTTAACATAGCATCCAAGCCAAACCGGGGGCCGTGTAATAGTGAGCGGGGACTAATCCATAAGAATTTTTTATTATGACAGACTGTTCTAAAAGTTTCAAACACATCAGCCAATAACAATACATCAGTTTTAAGATACAAATCATGATATTCTCCAAGATTCTTTCTAATAACTTCTCCCAAACCTTTTTAGCTTGTGTATAATCTCTATCAGAAATATGAGTTTTATTCAACTTGCGATAGAAACTTAACCTTGAAGGAAGTTGTGTTTCTTTAAAGTTCTCAAATGAATCCATGTAGTCATACGGATATATTCCCTCTTGTGATATAATAAGAGACCAATCTCTTCTTGATTGGAGAAATGTGATTTAAGATTCGTTAAGTTTTTATTATTTGATACTAAGTTAGATAATAGACTTGCCATAAACTTGTATGTGTGAAGAAATCTGGTATGGGTTATGTATGAATTGTTTTTGGGAATGAGATGTATTTTTGATCTGTGTTAGGAATGGCAGAAATATCTCCAGATGTCTTTGAATGTTCATTTATAAATAGATGTGTGTCATAGTGAGTGTTGTGAAGAAAGACAGGAATAAAGTTTGGGGGCATGTAATTAAGATTGCAATGGAAATGAGCTGGACTTTGGAAATGAGCTGGAAATGAGCTGGAAATGAACTCTTTATTTTTTGTAAGATGACAATGATCCCTAACCAACTCTCCCTCAATTTACTCCTCACAAATATGACAGATACTGTTCTTTCTAAATTCCTTTCTCACTCCCTTTGTTAATGACATTGGTTTGTAGGTTTTAACAATTATTTCTCTTAGTCTTATGCATTCTTTTTCCAATCGTCTTACTATAAAGTGGTAGTTCTAATTATGTCTCTTATTAATTGTCACACACCAGTACTCACACAACACACGACACAAAACAAATCCTGGTGAGGGTCTGCAATCTCTGATTGCCCTTTTTTGTTGTTATTTGTTATTATTCTTTGTCCCATTTTGGGCCTTTTTTTTGCTCGATGATTTCCTTAAACATGTGTTTTCTCAGCAACGATTTGTCCGACCATCCCAAAATTTTAACCAAAGGTGTAATTTTTTTATATTTTTTTATTTTTGCATATATGTGACTGTTTTTTAAACATAGGTGTGACTGTGACTCATGCAGAATTTTGATTTAATGACAATTATGTCTTCATAGGTCACGTAGGGTGGTATCCATGTTGGACAAAACAGAAAAACTTTGGACGTTATCTTCTCTGGAACTCCTTGCTGGAAAAAATTTGAAATATGGCTCATTACGAAGATCTCCACAAGGGGTAGAAGCGGTATTAACCACAATGTCATTGGTGAAGTGGTATCCCAGAAAGAAATTGACATGTAGAACGCTGCATCCCATCAGTGTGACAATTTCTGAGGCTCATCGAGGGAAAGATGTGAGCACAAAAAAATTATGATGTCATCAGTCATGTTGTTTGGCAGCCATATTGCTTTTTTCAAAAAAAGGAAAAAATTTTCCTCTCCAGAACCGCTTTAGAGATCGAAGTGAAACTGCACACAAATGATTGTCTCCACGTGCTGAATCAATTTTGATAACTATGATGTCATAAGTCACATGGTCAGGCAGCCATCTTGGATTTACCATAAAACCTTCAAAAATCTTCTCCAGAATGGCTGGACAGCTTGAGGGAAAACTTCACAGACATATTCTGCATGAGTTGGGGATACTAGGGGGATAGAAGATAATTGATCGGTCACGCGTTTTGGGCACCATATTGGATTGTAGAAAAATATTAAATTATGTTTTCTCTGGAACCTCTCGTCCAATCGAAGAAAAATTTACAAAATATCCAGCACCATTGCTTCATACAATGTGAAAATGATGACATCATAGGTCACGTGATGTGGCAGCCAAATTGGAGAGAATAACGAACCTTCTCCGATCAAAATGAAACTTCACACACGTGATCCTCTCCCCAATCATTGGCAGAGTGCAAATTTTCAATACCATTGGTCACGTAGTTTGGCAGCAATGTTCATTTGAAAACCAATACTTTCGAAACCGTTTTCTCCACAACGGCTTAATCATAAAGCATAGCACCTCTAGTTATTCGGGTACCCTTAGCCTTGCAAGCTGTGTACCCAATTGTTTCTGTTCAGATTATTACGATATCAAGCCGACAGGGCTGGGTCACCTGTTGCTTTTACAAAACAAGGATAAGACAAGGAAATCAGACACAGGTGGAGACCATTCAGCCCATCATGCCTAGACGAACACCATACAAATTTATTAACACGAGATACAATGAAAAAAATGTACATTTATTTATTTATTATATGTTTATTTCAAGTTTCTCTATTTTTGTTTTCTTCTTCTCCTCAGGGGAGGGGGCTTGGGCTTGGTTAAAACACACATCAACCACACAAGGCCCATTGACGAGACCCCCACCAACAGCACTCTACACACATGCACACAATCACACATCAATGCTCAAACTACCGAAAAGTCCTGTCAACATCCCCATACCCCTATATCCCCATAACTTCCAGGCACCTATCTAATTCAATTTAAACTTGTCTACTATTTCAGCTGCCAGTACTTTTCCAGGGAGGCCATTCCATGCATTAACTAGTCTCTGAGTAAAAGTCCCTGCCTTACCACCGTCTTCACCACCCTCTTTACTGTCATGCTATGGCCCCTGGTCCTATCACTGTCTACTCTGTTGAATAATTCATCTGCACTTATTTTATCCGTACCTTTCATTATCTTAAACATCTCTATCATATCTCCTCGTAACCGCCTCCTTTCTCGTGAATAAAGCCCCATCTCCTTCAGCCGCTCCTCAAAGCTGAGTCGAGGTAGGTCTGGAATAATTATTTAAGCCCTGTGCCGAACCCTCTCTTTGGCATATATGTCCTTCCTGAGTTGTGGTGACCAAAACTGCACACAATATTCTCGATGTGGCCTTCACTAAATTCCTGTAAAATGTTAACGCCATCTCTTTTGAATTATAAATGATCGCCTTCCGAATACAACCGACTGCAAACCCCTATTTGCTTTTCCAAAAGCTGCCTGGCACGATGCTGCCTGCTTACCTCCCATATCCATTACCACCCCCAGATCCTACTCCTGTGTGACACACTTGAAATTACCCCTTACCTTCTGTAATCCCTATTTTCATTGTTCTTTACCATCCCAAACACCTTACACTTGCTCAGGTTAAATTCCACCTGCGAATCTTTGGCCCAATCTATGCAAGTATCAATACTTTCCTGAATCTGATCACCACCCCTTCTGCTAACTATCTTTCCTCCAAGCTATGTGTCATCTGCAAATTTGGAAAGCATATTCTTCACATGATTATCCAAGTCGTTAATGTAAACAATGATTAGTAATAGTCCGAGTATTGATCCCTGAGGTATCCCACTGCTTACCTCCTCTCAGCAAGGCATCCTCCCACTCACAGCAACACTTTGGATTGCAAGCTGGCTTCATAATAGGAAGCAATTAGCTACCTGACCAACCACTCCACAAGCCCTTGCTTTGGCTAACAACCTCCGATGTGGTACCTCATCAAGTTCTTCTTAAAGTCTGGATATACTATGTCCACTGCCTTTTCCTCATCCACCCAATCAGACACAGCTTCGAAAACTCCAAAATATTTTAGACAGGAACTACCTTTGGTAAACCGATGGTAACGACCCTTAATTAGTTTGTATTTATTTAAATGGTTTCTCATCTGGTTCTTAATGTTTCCAACACCTTCCCCAGAACTGAAGTCAAACTAACAGGTCTATAGTTTCCCAATTCTTCTCTGGATCCTTTCTTCAATAAAAGTATTACATTTGCTCCTCTCCAATCCTCAAATACCTGTCCTGACTCCAGGGAATTTTTTAAAATATATGTTAACATCTCGCTTACCTGCTCAGCCACTTGCCTCAATTCTCTAGGGTGATATATTATCAAAGAACCATATCTTCTCTTCGAATACCTCGCTCTTACTTTACTTCCTTCAATCCAACCTGGATCTTCTGAAAAAGCCCTTCTTCACCTCCTTGATAGATGCTCTCAGCTATTGGCAATTCTCCTGACTGTTATTGTGTAAAAGTTGAAGCAAAATACCTCTTTAATAAGTCTGCCATCTCACCTTCATCACCAGCCACTCTCCCGCTGCTATTCCTCAATTGGCCCACACTGGTCCGAACCTGTTCTTTTCCCCTGATGTACTTAAAGAATGCCTTGCTATTATGGTTAATATTCTTAGCCATGTCCTTCTCATACTCTCTTTGGGCTTGCCGAGTTACTTTCTGAACTTGCCTCTGTTTACTCTGATCGTGATAAAAATATAACTCCGGTCCTGTTATTTTAAACCTAATCAATGCCTTCTGCTTCTCCTTGATATGATTCTTTATCTCACCACTCAACCACCCTGGTCTCTTTCTGATTTTAGTTTGATACCTGATTAGAATGTACTTACTCTGCATTCCACACATTTGCTCCTTGAAGGTTTCCCATTTCTCTGATGCTGATTGTCCTGTTGTTACAGTCTCCCAATCTATATCACGCAATTCTCTCCTCATACCCTCAAGGTTGCCTTCCTGAAATCTAATAACCTTACCCTCCTATCCTGAACTCTAACTCTTAACAGAATCTTTGCACACACAAAATTATGGTCACTTGTTCCGAAATTTTGCGATGTTTAGTTTTTATTTTTCTTCTGCCGACAATTTGTGGGTTTTTTCGCTTTAAAATTCATTTTCTCAGCAACCGTAAGTCAACACACACACACACACACACACACACACACACACACACACACACACACACACACACACACACACACACACACACACACACACACACACACACACACACACACACACACGCATTTAGAGGCCATTTTCCCCGCTAAAGCGGGGGTTAGCCTTGCGGGCCCCATGACAATCTTCTCCACTTTAACCTGTTTTCTGCATCTCCCCTTCTTAATCCCCTTGCCCACATTTCCTCTTCCACCACATTTAGCCAAGTTTTTCTCGGTCTTCCCCGTCCTCTACTTCCGACTACACTCATTTCCAACACTCCTCTCACCCAGTCACTTTCATCCTTCCTCAACACATGACCCAACCATCTCAACCTGTTTCTCTTCACAACCTCCATCACAGACTCTATTCCCATCATCTTCCGCAAGTCATCATTTGTCTTCCTCTCTCTCAACGATACTCCACACATCCACCGAACCATTCACATTTCCACCCTTTCCAGCCTTTGTTGCTGCTCCATGTTCAGTACCCATGTCTCACTCCCATAAATCATCGTACTCCTCACACATGAAGCATACACCTTTCCCTTCAGCTTCAACGACACTCCCCTCTTTGTCAGCACGCCACTCAGTTCCCGAAACTTCTTCCATGAACATCTCACTCTAGCAACCGTCGAAGAGTCTGATCCACCTTCTCCATTCAGCATGTCTCCGAGATAGCAAAATGTTTTCAAACCTTCCAGCTTCACCTCATCTCCAAGATCCAACTCAACAATTCCTTCATCTGCTGCTCCCTCGATGCACACCTTACACTTGAATGTAGCTGCCACACTGGTTAATGACCCTCTCACCCCACTACATTTTCGATGAACCCATTCAGCACACATTGTACACTGAATGGAGTTCACTCCGACACCCTTCCTGCACACAGAACACGGCCACTTCCCAGTCCTTTCCACCTCACCACATGCTTTACCACTTGCCATCACCTTCGTCTTTCCGATATTCACCTTCAAACCTTTTGCCTCCATACATTCCTTCCACTTGTTCATCTTCTCCTTCAGTCCATCCATACTCTCTGCAATCAACACCAGATCATCTGCATACAGCAGCTCCCACGGTAAACCTTCCTTTACACTCCGAGCCTGCACCTCCATCACAACTACAAATAGAAGTGGACTTAGTACCGACCCCTGGTGCACTCCTACCCTCACCTCAAACTCACCACTGTTCCCATCCTTCATCCTTACAGCTGTGCGTGCTCTCTCGTACATGGCCATCACTACTCTGATCAACCATTCCTCCACTCCTAACTTCCTCAATGCCCATGCCATTACTTCGCGTGGGACCCTATCAAATGCTTTCTCCAGATCAACAAACCCAAAAACAACTTCTTCCTCTTCTCCATGTACTTCTCCTGCAACTGCCTTACAATAAAAATTGCATCTGTCGTTCCTCTTCCTGGCATAAATCCAAACTGCATTTCGTCAATCTTTACCTTCTTCCTTATACTCTTCTCCAACACCCTTTCCAATACCTTCATTCCATGCTCCAATAACTTTATTGCTCTATAGGAGCCACAGTCCAGAGGGTCACCTTTCCCCTTGTACAGAGGGACGAGGGTACTCAGTTCCCAATCCACTGGAATGCGGCCTTCTTTCACCACCAGATTACAGATCTCTGTCATTCTCTTCACACCCCAACTTCCCGCTGCCTTCAACATATCTCCCACAACTCCTGTCGGCCCTCCTGCTTTTCTACTCTTCATTGCTCTTATAGCTTCCTCAACTTCCTTCTCAGTTATCTTCTCTGCTGGTCCTAAAACTGGGTTACTCTCGATGTTTCTATCCCATTCATTTTCTACATTCAACAGCCTTTCCATATATCTCTTCCATCTTCCTTTAATTCCATCTGAATCCACAACAATTTGTCCCACTTCATCCTTCAAGCAACTCACCCCCGTCACATCAAATCTCTCTCTCGCTATCTGCTTTGCAATCCTGAATACCGCTCTCTTTCCCTCCTCCGAATCCAAGCATTCTCCAAACATTTTCCTTTGGGCCTCCTGCGCCTTTGCAACCTCTTTCTTTGCAGCCTTCTTGGCTTCCTTATAACTTTCATGTGCAGCCTCTTCTTCCACCGTATCCTTTGCCTTTTGCCATTCCTTGAACTTCTTCCTCTTCTCTTCAATCGTCTTTCCAACTTCATCATCCCACCACCATGTTTCCGAGTGCCTCGGTGGTCCTTTTGTCCATCCACATACCTCACCAACGGCTCCCAATAGACTAGCTTTCATTGACATCCAACCATTTTCGAGCTCAACCACATCATCTTCAACGATACTCAGCCTCTCTCTTAATGCTTCCTTCACTGTCGCCTCTTCCAACCTCCACACCTTCATCCTCGGTTGGTACTTCACCCGCCGAATTCTCCGCGCACCTTTCACCCTTATATCGCAGACAACCAGGTGGTGCTGCGAAACAGTCTCCTCCCCTGGGATCACCTTTGTGTCCTGGAGGTTTCCCCTATCTTGCTGACGCACCATCAGGTAGTCAATGGTTGTCGTCAACCCACCTGACGTGTATGTAATAAGCTTATTATTCACTTTCTGGAATTGAGTATTACAGAGCAACAAATCAGCTCCATCAGCAAACTCCAAGATCCTTTCACCTTCTCCATTTCTCACACCATATCCATAACCCCCATGGACTCCCTCAAAACCGTCTGGACTCCTTCCCACATGTCCATTCAAGTCTCCTCCAACCACAACAACTTCCTCATCTTTCACATTTTCCATCAACTTCTCCATCGCACACCAGAACATGTTCTTCTCTTCATCGCTTCGACCGACCTGCGGGGCATATCCCGAGATGACGTTCACCAAGAGATTTCCGATCACAATCCTCACCATCATCAACCTTTCACTCACTCTAGTCACACTCACTACACTGTCTACAAACTCCTCAGAAAAACATTACACCAACACCATGCACGCCTTCCAGGCGCCCTTGCCCATAAACTTGTACTTCTGCCCCTGCCTTCCCTTCACCATTCTCACACAACTTCCCTTCCACCGTGTCTCCTGCACACAACATATGTCCACTCTTCTTCTGACCAATGTTTCAACCACTTCTCCAGATCTCCCTGTCATTGTCCCTACATTCCATGTACCAAACCTCAGAAACCGATCTCCACGTGGGGCATCAGACGATTGGTCATCATAAATGGAAAAATTTCCTCCCTTGCTTCGATCGGGTTCCCCACCTTGAGTTTTAACAAGAGGGGGTGAGGACCCCCACGGGGTACTTCGGGCTGTACCCTGCCCATCAGTTGTACTCATCATGGTTTCCTTTTGAGGCGATGTTTTTATGGCCGGATGCCCTTCCTGACGCCAACCCTTTTAGTTGCCTTTTACGACATGCAGGGATACGGTGTACCTATTCTGACCAGGGTACACACCGGGTAACCGTAAGTCCGATCAACACAAAATATTCACCGCAGTACGTATCTTTTTAATACCACACTGAATTGATAAATATGACGTCATATGTCACCTTGTATGGCCGCCATCTTTGAAAAACCGATAGACTTTGGACCTCTGTATCTCTGAAACCGTGCAATGGAAAAAAAATTCTGCATACATTTTAATAAACTCCCCATGGGGAACACGGGCGATTTTTCATGAAGTCATCGGTGAAGTGGTATGCCGGTGAAAATTCGTCGAGTAGAACGCTGCATGGGAAAAATCTGAAATTGAAAAAACTATTGTGACGTCATTGGTGATTTTGTTCGGCTGCCATCTTCTTTTGAAAATATTTCTTTTAAAAATCTTCTTCTCCAGAACGGCTGCACCGATAGAGGCCAAACTTTACAAGCACATTCCCCATGACATCTTTTCTCAAGTTTGTTAATTTCTTATTAATAGGTCATATGGTTTGGCGGCAATATTGAATTGACCTTAAAACCTTCAAACATCTTCTTCTCCAGAACGGCTGGTCAGATCAAGGGGAAACCTCACAAGTCTACTCTGCACATGTAGTGAATATAAGTTTGTTAACGAATAATTAATAGGTCACATGGTTTGGCAGCCATGTTGGATTTAAGAAAAATATTAAATAATGTTTTCTCTGGAACTACTTAATCTATCGAAGTGAAAATTTGCAACTGTTATCTTCCATCACGTTTGCATACTTGGTAAAAATTATGACATCACGAGTCACATGGTTTGGCAGCCATCTTTAATAGAAAAACCCACCTTATCCGATTAACAAAAAATTTAACAATCCTGTTCCACTACATGATGAAAACCAGAATTTAAATTTATGATGTTATAGGTCACATGGTTCGTCAGCCATCTTGAATTGAAAATTAATAAATTAAAAAAAATTCTTCTCCAGAATAGCTGGACAGATTGAGGCAAAAATTCACATACACTTTCCCCAAGACACCCTTTCACAAGTTTGTTAATTTCTAATATTGATAGGTCACATGGTTTGGTGGCCATATTGAATTTACCCTAAAACCTTCAAACATCTTCTCCAGAACGGCTGGCCAGATCAAGGGGAAACTTTACATATGTATTGCACATAAGAAGAGAATATAAATTTGTTAGTTTCTAATTGATAGGTCACATGGTTTGGCAGCCATGTTGGGTTCAAGAATTATATAAAATAATGTTTTCTCTGGAACCACATAACCTATTGAAACGAAGCTTGGCAAATGTAATTGACACCCATGCCTGCATATACCGTAAAAATTATGATGTCACAAGTCACATGGTTTGGAGGCCATCTTGGAAAGAAAAATGCAACTTGTCCAATCAACACAAAACTTAACAAGCATAATAATCCACTTCCCCATTAGATGGATAATTTAAATTTATGTTGCAATAGGTCACATGGTATGGCAGCTATATTGGATTGAAAATTAATAACTTTAAAAGTCTTCTTTGAAACGGCTGAACAAATCGAGGCGAAACTCCAAATGTATGACCGCCTCTCCATGATGAACAAAAGGTTCTCCTCCCCATCCCCCTTTTGATGTACGACACATCATTTGGCAGCCACATTGGATTGAAGGGAAAATATTGATTAATGTTTACTCTGGAACTGCTACATCAATAAATGTGAAACTTCAGAGAGATGATGCAGCAGACATGTGGAATGAAGGGTTTAAATTTCAACTCGATCGGCCCCATGGTTTGGCAGCCATGTTGGATTGAAGGAGAAATTCCGGTTTGGCAGCCAATTAAACATCCCACATTAAAACATCCCACCTAAATTAGACTTCCGGTTCCGGGTTTGGAGCATCGACAGGTCTCCTTCAGGGCTCTCTGCTGATGATCTCAAAGTTAAGTTTCCGGTCATTATCTGTCCCGTTTTAACTGTTTATTCTCTCACTTACAGGTTATTGTGTGTTCCTAGTTCAGTTTTGTTTCAAAAATCGCGCTATTTTGTGAGATTTTGTCGACTTTGTCTTACCGGACGCTTGAGGCCTACCCTTGAGGCTTGAGGCCAACCGGTTCCCCTCGGTGTATGATCATGTTTTGTTTTTTTCTCCGAAATTACCTTCAATTTCTATCTTCCCCACTTTCCTAATGTCCCGTATCCCTCTCAACTAATCACTCTATGTCTAATCTTAAATCAAAAACAAATAAACAAACAAAAAAAACGCTACCTTTCTCCTTCCTCACTCATGACTCTCATTTCTTCTTCTTCTTCTTCTACTTTTTCTTCTCCTCCTCTTCTTCTTCTTCCTCGTTTTTTTCGACAACTCTTCCATGACCTAATCTGTTGACAACTCTCTCAAACATTAATAATAATAATAAAAACGATCTCTTAATATGCTTGATCTTACTCTTTCACATGTGTGGTACTCTTTACTGTATCATAATGCACTACTCTTCTACGATTTAAACAGACTGCTATCAATTCGACCTTTCCTTCATACCTTGCCTAAAAAATCCAACTGTTACAGCGTTTCTTCTCTCCATTCTCTGGATTCGCCTTTATTGCATCCATCAGGAAATGTGTTAAATCGCATCTCTGACCTAAAACTTTTAAAAACCCCAGTTTGCTATGAATGTTTGCTTTCCATCCACCATTCTTTTTTCCCAACTTCAGTGCTAACTCACCCGTCTCAACCCTCACTCTCAAAGAAACCATCCCACTCTTCTCCCTCCAAGCCTCCTTCTCACCTCTCTCAAAAACTCCCACCTCACCTTTCTCCCACCATTCATCCCCCTCACTCATCCTTCTCAAAGTTGCTCCCCCTCTCATCCACAAAGCTACCTCCTTCCACTGCCCTCTTAACTCCATCTCTTCACCCCCTTCCTTAAATCCGCAACTGCCTTCTTCCCCGCTCTTGTCCCCCTCTCTCCCAGTACCACAGAGCCTTTTCTCCTCCTCATTCTGCCCCTTCCCCTAGCTATTCTGCAATCCCCCACACTCTTTCAACAACCCTCCTTACCTACCCCCTCGTCCCTTGTCCCACTCTCCCCTCCCCCGCACCCCCTGCACCCAAAGCCTCCTCCCCTCCCTCTTCATTAAAAGTGTGGACCTCAAATATCCGGGGCCTTCGCTCAAACCTTTCAGATCTTTCCATACAGGTTTCCACTGACAAACCAGACTTAATCTGCCAAAGAGAAACTTTCCTCCCCAAGACATGTCTGACTCCCAAGTATCTCTCCCTGGTTACTCCTTCCTCCGGTATGACAGACCTGAGCCTCGTCCTGGTGGAGGAGTTGCTCTCTTCATCTAAGACCCTATTCCTCACTCCATGCACTGCCCTCACTCACCCACACCCCCAGGAAGACCTCTGGCTAAGCTTCCCCTCTAGTCCAACCTCATGTTTATATGTGTACTGTACTGTCCACATAACAGTGATGACTCCATCTAGACCTCACTATCTGAAAACATGGACCAACTTCTATCTTCTCATCCAAACTCTCTCTTCCTCATATGTTGCGACTTCAATTGTCATCATGCCAGTTGGCTAGGTGTGGGTACCTCTCTCACCTGTCATGGCACCTCAGCAAAGCTTTCTGCGACTCATTGGGACTGACTCAATCGGTCAACGTCCCTACCCGGATCTCAACCAATGGTACTCCATCTCTTCTGGATCTGATTTTGACAAATTTCCCTGACAATATCTGCTGCTCTTCCTCCGCTCCAATCGGTTCTTTTGACCACGTCCTTGTCAAAGTGGACATCTTTCTGGCTATTATCAGAGAAAAACCTCACCACCGTCGAGTCTGGCATTTCACTCAAGCCGACTGGAAGGGTCTCCAAGCAGCCCTCAAACTTATAGACTGGTCTTCTATCGCTACTTTCTCCAACATCAACTCATCCTGGGAATTCTTTCAAAGAAACTTGCTCTCCCTCATGCACAGATTTATCCCCTCTCGTCTTCAGTTGTCCTACCCTTGCTCCCACCCTTGGTTCACTGAAGCTTGTGGTAAGGCAGTGGTCCTGAAACAACTTGCCTTTGCCTCATGGAAAGCAAACCCAACTGAGGGAAATCTCAGTTCCTTCCATAAAGCTTGGAACAAGTGTGTCTACCCTCAGGAGAGCCTGAAAACAACATCTTTCTCATCTCAAGTCAGAACTCTCAAACCTCTCTCCCTCCTCAAAATCCTGGTGGCATCTAATCAAATCTGTTTCTGGTGTATGTTCCCACTCCAGCCCCTCCCTTACCTCAAATGGCCGCACAGCTGATACCGCATGTGAAAAAGCTGAATGCTTAAACTCGGTGTTTGCAGCTAAATCTTGTGTCCAAAACCCATGAATTTCTCTACCCACCTTACCCAGTCGCACCCAACTGTCCCTGGACTCTGTGTCACTTTCTCTTGACAAGGTGGAGAGCTTGCTGTCAAACCTCGACTCAGATTCTGCAACCGGTCCAGATGGCATCAGCCCACATGTCCTCAAAGCCTACTCTTCTGCTCTTGCTCACCCTCTCTCTGTTCTATTCACCCTCACATTTGCTCAAGGTCATCTGTCATCTGCTTGGAAATCAGCAAACATCACTACCCTGCACAAGAAGGTGCAAAAACAGATCCCTACAACTACAGACCAATCAGCCTTCTCCCAATCAACAGCAAGGTTATGGAATCCATCATCGCTTCAGACATCAAATCCTTTCTCTTCTCCAAAGGCTTGATTTCTGATCATCAATTTGGTTTCCGCCCAGGTCACTCTACCCTAAATATGCTGCTTCTGCTCTCCCAACAATGGATGGAAGTCCTCAATGCCAGACCGGAAATCTGAGCCATATCCCTGGACATATCACGTGCTTTTGACACAGTCTGGCACCCTGCCCTGCTCACCAAACTCTCTTCCCATGGTATCCAAGGCCATCTCCACTCATGGCTCACAGACTTCCTCTCCTGTCGCAGTCAACGTGTGTCCCTAAATGGATTCTTTCATCCCCTCTTCCTGTCCAGGCTGGAGTTCCTCAAGGTCGCATTCTGAGCCCTGTTCTTTTTCTGGTTTTCATCAATGATCTCTCCGATTCTCTGGAAAATCCTCTATGTCTCTTTGCTGATGACTCCACCCTCTGCGGTACCATTGGTCTTCCCTCAGACCGGCAAGTAGCAGCTTCTTCACTCACTGCAGATCTGATAAAATCACAAACTGGTCCAACACGTGGAACATGTCTTTCAATCCGGATAAATCTCACACTCTCACTTTGTCTCTTCGACAGGACCATTTAGAAACCCCCCCCCCCCATCCACTTTCTCAACAATCCTCGAGAAGTCCTTTCTTTCAAGCTTCTGGGTCTCACTATCTGCCATGACATTTCCTGGGAAACCCACATTTCAAACCTCGCCTCCAAAGCCAGTCACCGACAGGGAATCCTTCATCGTGCAAAGTCCTTTCTCGGCCTACTTGAGCTCCTGACCACTTTCAAAGCCTTTGTCTGCAACCTGATGGAGTACTGCTCTCCCCTCTGAGCTAGTGCTCCTGCCTCCCACCTTTCTCTTCTTCACGCAGTATAAACCAAGGCATTTCGGATCATTGGCATCTCCCGCAATGAGGCTGTCTTTGGGCCTCTCACTCAATCACCGCAGGTTGGTCGGTGGTCTTTCTATCTTCTACCGTCTCCTCTCCAGCCTCGCCCCCCCCCCCGCTCTCTCTGCGATTTGTCCCCACCACATTTCCGCAGGGCGCTCAAGGTCCGCCAACAACCCCCTTCTGGTAAAACTACCAAAATCACGAATCACTGCTCATCTTCACTCTTTCATTCCTCTTTTTCCCCGCCTTTGAGGCTAAACCATGTCTGACGCTAAACCTGACCAACCACTCCACAAGCCCTTGCTTTGGCTAACAACCTCCGATGTGGTACCTCATCAAGTTCTTCTTAAAGTCTGGATATACTATGTCCACTGCCTTTTCCTCATCCACCCAATCAGACACAGCTTCGAAAACTCCAAAATATTTTAGACAGGAACTACCTTTGGTAAACCGATGGTAACGACCCTTAATTAGTTTGTATTTATTTAAATGGTTTCTCATCTGGTTCTTAATGTTTCCAACACCTTCCCCAGAACTGAAGTCAAACTAACAGGTCTATAGTTTCCCAATTCTTCTCTGGATCCTTTCTTCAATAAAAGTATTACATTTGCTCCTCTCCAATCCTCAAATACCTGTCCTGACTCCAGGAATTTTTTAAAATATATGTTAACATCTCGCTTACCTGCTCAGCCACTTGCCTCAATTCTCTAGGGTGATATATTATCAAAGAACCATATCTTCTCTTCGAATACCTCGCTCTTACTTTACTTCCTTCAATCCAACCTGGATCTTCTGAAAAAGCCCTTCTTCACCTCCTTGATAGATGCTCTCAGCTATTGGCAATTCTCCTGACTGTTATTGTGTAAAAGTTGAAGCAAAATACCTCTTTAATAAGTCTGCCATCTCACCTTCATCACCAGCCACTCTCCCGCTGCTATTCCTCAATTGGCCCACACTGGTCCGAACCTGTTCTTTTCCCCTGATGTACTTAAAGAATGCCTTGCTATTATGGTTAATATTCTTAGCCATGTCCTTCTCATACTCTCTTTGGGCTTGCCGAGTTACTTTCTGAACTTGCCTCTGTTTACTCTGATCGTGATAAAAATATAACTCCGGTCCTGTTATTTTAAACCTAATCAATGCCTTCTGCTTCTCCTTGATATGATTCTTTATCTCACCACTCAACCACCCTGGTCTCTTTCTGATTTTAGTTTGATACCTGATTAGAATGTACTTACTCTGCATTCCACACATTTGCTCCTTGAAGGTTTCCCATTTCTCTGATGCTGATTGTCCTGTTGTTACAGTCTCCCAATCTATATCACGCAATTCTCTCCTCATACCCTCAAGGTTGCCTTCCTGAAATCTAATAACCTTACCCTCCTATCCTGAACTCTAACTCTTAACAGAATCTTTGCACACACAAAATTATGGTCACTTGTTCCGAAATTTTGCGATGTTTAGTTTTTATTTTTCTTCTGCCGACAATTTGTGGGTTTTTTCGCTTTAAAATTCATTTTCTCAGCAACCGTAAGTCAACACACACACACACACACACACACACACACACACACACACACACACACACACACACACACACACACACACACACACACACACACACACACACACACACACACACACACGCATTTAGAGGCCATTTTCCCTGCTAAAGCGGGGGTTAGCCTTGCGGGCCCCATGACAATCTTCTCCACTTTAACCTGTTTTCTGCATCTCCCCTTCTTAATCCCCTTGCCCACATTTCCTCTTCCACCACATTTAGCCAAGTTTTTCTCGGTCTTCCCCGTCCTCTACTTCCGACTACACTCATTTCCAACACTCCTCTCACCCAGTCACTTTCATCCTTCCTCAACACATGACCCAACCATCTCAACCTGTTTCTCTTCACAACCTCCATCACAGACTCTATTCCCATCATCTTCCGCAAGTCATCATTTGTCTTCCTCTCTCTCAACGATACTCCACACATCCACCGAACCATTCACATTTCCACCCTTTCCAGCCTTTGTTGCTGCTCCATGTTCAGTACCCATGTCTCACTCCCATAAATCATCGTACTCCTCACACATGAAGCATACACCTTTCCCTTCAGCTTCAACGACACTCCCCTCTTTGTCAGCACGCCACTCAGTTCCCGAAACTTCTTCCATGAACATCTCACTCTAGCAACCGTCGAAGAGTCTGATCCACCTTCTCCATTCAGCATGTCTCCGAGATAGCAAAATGTTTTCAAACCTTCCAGCTTCACCTCATCTCCAAAATCCAACTCAACAATTCCTTCATCTGCTGCTCCCTCGATGCACACCTTACACTTGAATGTAGCTGCCACACTGGTTAATGACCCTCTCACCCCACTACATTTTCGATGAACCCATTCAGCACACATTGTACACTGAATGGAGTTCACTCCGACACCCTTCCTGCACACAGAACACGGCCACTTCCCAGTCCTTTCCACCTCACCACATGCTTTCCCACTTGCCATCACCTTCGTCTTTCTGATATTCACCTTCAAACCTTTTGCCTCCATACATTCCTTCCACTTGTTCATCTTCTCCTTCAGTCCATCCATACTCTCTGCAATCAACACCAGATCATCTGCATACAGCAGCTCCCACGGTAAACCTTCCTTTACACTCCGAGCCTGCACCTCCATCACAACTACAAATAGAAGTGGACTTAGTACCGACCCCTGGTGCACTCCTACCCTCACCTCAAACTCACCACTGTTCCCATCCTTCATCCTTACAGCTGTGCGTGCTCTCTCGTACATGGCCATCACTACTCTGATCAACCATTCCTCCACTCCTAACTTCCTCAATGCCCATGCCATTACTTCGCGTGGGACCCTATCAAATGCTTTCTCCAGATCAACAAACCCAAAAACAACTTCTTCCTCTTCTCCATGTACTTCTCCTGCAACTGCCTTACAATAAAAATTGCATCTGTCGTTCCTCTTCCTGGCATAAATCCAAACTGCATTTCGTCAATCTTTACCTTCTTCCTTATACTCTTCTCCAACACCCTTTCCAATACCTTCATTCCATGCTCCAATAACTTTATTGCTCTATAGGAGCCACAGTCCAGAGGGTCACCTTTCCCCTTGTACAGAGGGACGAGGGTACTCAGTTCCCAATCCACTGGAATGCGGCCTTCTTTCACCACCAGATTACAGATCTCTGTCATTCTCTTCACACCCCAACTTCCCGCTGCCTTCAACATATCTCCCACAACTCCCGTCGGCCCTCCTGCTTTTCTACTCTTCATTGCTCTTATAGCTTCCTCAACTTCCTTCTCAGTTATCTTCTCTGCTGGTCCTAAAACTGGGTTACTCTCGATGTTTCTATCCCATTCATTTTCTACATTCAACAGCCTTTCCATATATCTCTTCCATCTTCCTTTAATTCCATCTGAATCCACAACAATTTGTCCCACTTCATCCTTCAAGCAACTCACCCCCGTCACATCAAATCTCTCTCTCGCTATCTGCTTTGCAATCCTGAATACTGCTCTCTTTCCCTCCTCCGAATCCAAGCGTTCTCCAAACATTTTCCTTTGGGCCTCCTGCGCCTTTGCAACCTCTTTCTTTGCAGCCTTCTTGGCTTCCTTATAACTTTCATGTGCAGCCTCTTCTTCCACCGTATCCTTTGCCTTTTGCCATTCCTTGAACTTCTTCCTCTTCTCTTCAATCGTCTTTCCAACTTCATCATCCCACCACCATGTTTCCGAGTGCCTCGGTGGTCCTTTTGTCCATCCACATACCTCACCAACGGCTCCCAATAGACTAGCTTTCATTGACATCCAACCATTTTCGAGCTCAACCACATCATCTTCAACCATACTCAGCCTCTCTCTTAATGCTTCCTTCACTGTCGCCTCTTCCAACCTCCACACCTTCATCCTCGGTTGGTACTTCACCCACCGAATTCTCCGCGCACCTTTCACCCTTATATCGCAGACAACCAGGTGGTGCTGCGAAACAGTCTCCTCCCCTGGGATCACCTTTGTGTCCTGGAGGTTTCCCCTATCTTGCTGACGCACCATCAGGTAGTCAATGGTTGTCGTCAACCCACCTGACGTGTATGTAATAAGCTTATTATTCACTTTCTGGAATTGAGTATTACAGAGCAACAAATCAGCTCCATCAGCAAACTCCAAGATCCTTTCACCTTCTCCATTTCTCACACCATATCCATAACCCCCATGGACTCCCTCAAAACCGTCTGGACTCCTTCCCACATGTCCATTCAAGTCTCCTCCAACCACAACAACTTCCTCATCTTTCACATTTTCCATCAACTTCTCCATCGCATACCAGAACATGTTCTTCTCTTCATCGCTTCGACCGACCTGCGGGGCATATCCCGAGATGACGTTCACCAAGAGATTTCCGATCACAATTCTCACCATCATCAACCTTTCACTCACTCTAGTCACACTCACTACACTGTCTACAAACTCCTCAGAAAAACATTACACCAACACCATGCACGCCTTCCAGGCACCCTTGCCACATAAACTTGTACTTCTGCCCCTGCCTTCCCTTCACCATTCTCACACAACTTCCCTTCCACCGTGTCTCCTGCACACAACATATGTCCACTCTTCTTCTGACCAATGTTTCAACCACTTCTCCAGATCTCCCTGTCATTGTCCCTACATTCCATGTACCAAACCTCAGAAACCGATCTCCACGTGGGGCATCAGACGATTGGTCATCATAAATGGAAAAATTTCCTCCCTTGCTTCGATCGGGTTCCCCACCTTGAGTTTTAACAAGAGGGGGTGAGGACCCCCACGGGGTACTTCGGGCTGTACCCTGCCCATCAGTTGTACTCATCATGGTTTCCTTTTGAGGCGATGTTTTTATGGCCGGATGCCCTTCCTGACGCCAACCCTTTTAGTTGCCTTTTACGACATGCAGGGATACGGTGTACCTATTCTGACCAGGGTACACACCGGGTAACCGTAAGTCCGATCAACACAAAATATTCACCGCAGTACGTATCTTTTTAATACCACACTGAATTGATAAATATGACGTCATATGTCACCTTGTATGGCCGCCATCTTTGAAAAACCGATAGACTTTGGACCTCTGTATCTCTGAAACCGTGCAATGGAAAAAAAAATTCTGCATACATTTTAATAAACTCCCCATGGGGAACACGGGCGATTTTTCATGAAGTCATCGGTGAAGCGGTATGCCGGTGAAAATTCGTCGAGTGGAACGCTGCATGGGAAAAATCTGAAAGTGAAAAAACTATTGTGACGTCATTGGTGATTTTGTTCGGCTGCCATCTTCTTTTGAAAATATTTCTTTTAAAAATCTTCTTCTCCAGAACGGCTGCACCGATAGAGGCAAAACTTTACAAGCACATTCCCCATGACATCTTTTCTCAAGTTTGTTAATTTCTTATTAATAGGTCATATGGTTTGGCGGCAATATTGAATTGACCTTAAAACCTTCAAACATCTTCTTCTCCAGAACGGCTGGTCAGATCAAGGGGAAACCTCACAAGTCTATTCTGCACATGTAGTGAATATAAGTTTGTTAACGAATAATTAATAGGTCACATGGTTTGGCAGCCATGTTGGATTTAAGAAAAATATTAAATAATGTTTTCTCTGGAACTGCTTAATCTATCGAAGTGAAAATTTGCAACTGTTATCTTCCATCACGTTTGCATACTTGGTAAAAATGACATCACGAGTCACATGGTTTGGCAGCCATCTTTAATAGAAAAACCCACCTTATCCGATTAACAAAAAACTTAACAATCCTGTTCCACTACATGATGAAAACCAGAATTTAAATTTATGATGTTATAGGTCACATGGTTCGTCAGCCATCTTGAATTGAAAATTAATAAATGAAAAAAATTCTTCTCCAGAATAGCTGGACAGATTGAGGCAAAAATTCACATACACTTTCCCCAAGACATCCTTTCACAAGTTTGTTAATTTCTAATATTGATAGGTCACATGGTTTGGTGGCCATATTGAATTTACCCTAAAACCTTCAAACATCTTCTCCAGAACGGCTGGCCAGATCAAGGGGAAACTTTACATATGTATTGCACATAAGAAGAGAATATAAATTTGTTAGTTTCTAATTGATAGGTCACATGGTTTGGCAGCCATGTTGGGTTCAAGAATTATATAAAATAATGTTTTCTCTGGAACCACATAACCTATTGAAGCGAAGCTTGGCAAATGTAATTGACACCCATGCCTGCATATACCGTAAAAATTATGTCACAAGTCACATGGTTTGGAGGCCATCTTGGAAAGAAAAATGCAACTTGTCCAATCAACACAAAACTTAA
This sequence comes from Eptatretus burgeri, assembly GCF_056783735.1. Taxonomy (NCBI): domain Eukaryota; kingdom Metazoa; phylum Chordata; class Myxini; order Myxiniformes; family Myxinidae; genus Eptatretus; species Eptatretus burgeri. Next base: position 114,112,364 of record NC_140961.1, on the reverse strand, counting down.
CAAGCATAATAATCCACTTCCCCATTAGATGGATAATTTAAATTTATGTTGCAATAGGTCACATGGTATGGCAGCTATATTGGATTGAAAATTAATAACTTTAAAAGTCTTCTTTGAAACGGCTGAACAAATCGAGGCGAAACTCCAAATGTATGACCGCCTCTCCATGATGAACAAAAGGTTCTCCTCCCCATCCCCCTTTTGATGTACGACACATCATTTGGCAGCCACATTGGATTGAAGGGAAAATATTGATTAATGTTTACTCTGGAACTGCTACATCAATAAATGTGAAACTTCAGAGAGATGATGCAGCAGACATGTGGAATGAAGGGTTGAAATTTCAACTCGATCGGCCCCATGGTTTGGCAGCCATGTTGGATTGAAGGATAAATTCAGGTTTGGCAGCCAATTAAACATCCCACATTAAAACATCCCACCTAAATTAGACTTCCGGTTCCGGGTTTGGAGCATCGACAGGTCTCCTTCAGGGCTCTCTGCTGATGATCTCAAAGTTAAGTTTCCGGTCATTATCTGTCCCGTTTTAACTGTTTATTCTCTCACTTACAGGTTATTGTGTGTTCCTAGTTCAGTTTTGTTTCAAAAATCGCGCTATTTTGTGAGATTTTGTCGACTTTGTCTTACCGGACGCTTGAGGCCTACCCTTGAGGCTTGAGGCCAACCGGTTCCCCTCGGTGTATGATCGTGTTTTGTTTTTTCTCCGAAATTACCTTCAATTTCTATCTTCCCCACTTTCCTAATGTCCCGTATCCCTCTCAACTAATCACTCTATGTCTAATCTTAAATCAAAAACAAATAAACAAACAAAAAAAACGCTACCTTTCTCCTTCCTCACTCATGACTCTCATTTCTTCTTCTTCTTCTTCTACTTTTTCTTCTCCTCCTCTTCTTCTTCTTCCTCGATTTTTTCGACAACTCTTCCATGACCTAATCTGTTGACAACTCTCTCAAACATTAATAATAATAATAATAAAAACGATCTCTTAATATGCTTGATCTTACTCTTTCACATGTGTGGTACTCTTTACTGTATCATAATGCACTACTCTTCTACGATTTAAACAGACTGCTATCAATTCGACCTTTCCTTCATACCTTGCCTAAAAAATCCAACTGTTACAGCGTTTCTTCTCTCCATTCTCTGGATTCGCCTTTATTGCATCCATCAGGAAATGTGTTAAATCGCATCTCTGACCTAAAACTTTTAAAAACCCCAGTTTGCTATGAATGTTTGCTTTCCATCCACCATTCTTTTTTCCCAACTTCAGTGCTAACTCACCCGTCTCAACCCTCACTCTCAAAGAAACCATCCCACTCTTCTCCCTCCAAGCCTCCTTCTCACCTCTCTCAAAAACTCCCACCTCACCTTTCTCCCACCATTCATCCCCCTCACTCATCCTTCTCAAAGTTGCTCGGCCTCTCATCCACAAAGCTAGGTCCTTCCACTGCCCTCTTAACTCCATCTCTTCACCCCCTTCCTTAAATCCTCAACTGCGTTCTTCCCCCGCTCTTGTCCCCACTCTCTCCCAGTACCACAGAGCCTTTTCTCCTCCTCATTCTGCCCCTTCCCCTAGCTATTCTGCAATCCCCCACACTCTTTCAACAACCCTCCTTACCTACCCCCTCGTCCCTTGTCCCACTCTCCTCCCCCGCACCCCCTGCACCCAAAGCCTCCTCCCCTCCCTCTTCATTAAAAGTGTGGACCTCAAATATCCGGGGCCTTCGCTCAAACCTTTCAGATCTTTCCATACAGGTTTCCACTGACAAACCAGACTTAATCTGCCAAAGAGAAACTTTCCTCCCCAAGACATGTCTGACTCCCAAGTATCTCTCCCTGGTTACTCCTTCCTCCGGTATGACAGACCTGAGCCTCGTCCTGGTGGAGGAGTTGCTCTCTTCATCTAAGACCCTATTCCTCACTCCATGCACTGCCCTCACTCACCCACACCCCCAGGAAGACCTCTGGCTAAGCTTCCCCTCTAGTCCAACCTCATGTTTATATGTGTACTGTACTGTCCACATAACAGTGATGACTCCATCTAGACCTCACTATCTGAAAACATGGACCAACTTCTATCTTCTCATCCAAACTCTCTCTTCCTCATATGTTGCGACTTCAATTGTCATCATGCCAGTTGGCTAGGTGTGGGTACCTCTCTCACCTGTCATGGCACCTCAGCAAAGCTTTCTGCGACTCATTGGGACTGACTCAATCGGTCAACGTCCCTACCCGGATCTCAACCAATGGTACTCCATCTCTTCTGGATCTGATTTTGACAAATTTCCCTGACAATATCTGCTGCTCTTCCTCCGCTCCAATCGGTTCTTTTGACCACGTCCTTGTCAAAGTGGACATCTTTCTGGCTATTATCAGAGAAAAACCTCACCACCGTCGAGTCTGGCATTTCACTCAAGCCGACTGGAAGGGTCTCCAAGCAGCCCTCAAACTTATAGACTGGTCTTCTATCGCTACTTTCTCCAACATCAACTCATCCTGGGAATTCTTTCAAAGAAACTTGCTCTCCCTCATGCACAGATTTATCCCCTCTCATCTTCAGTTGTCCTACCCTTGCTCCCACCCTTGCTTCACTGAAGCTTGTGGTAAGGCAGTTGTCCTGAAACAACTTGCCTTTGCCTCATGGAAAGCAAACCCAACTGAGGGAAATCTCAGTTCCTTCCATAAAGCTCGGAACAAGTGTGTAGCTACCCTCAGGAGAGCCTGAAAACAACATCTTTCTCATCTCAAGTCAGAACTCTCAAACCTCTCTCCCTCCTCAAAATCCTGGTGGCATCTAATCAAATCTGTTTCTGGTGTATGTTCCCACTCCAGCCCCTCCCTTACCTCAAATGGCCGCACAGCTGATACCGCATGTGAAAAAGCTGAATGCCTAAACTCGGTGTTTGCAGCTAAATCTTGTGTCCAAAACCCATGAATTTCTCTACCCACCTTACCCAGTCGCACCCAACTGTCCCTGGACTCTGTGTCACTTTCTCTTGACAAGGTGGAGAGCTTGCTGTCAAACCTCGACTCAGATTCTGCAACCGGTCCAGATGGCATCAGCCCACGTGTCCTCAAAGCCTACTCTTCTGCTCTTGCTCACCCTCTCTCTGTTCTATTCACCCTCACATTTGCTCAAGGTCATCTGTCATCTGCTTGGAAATCAGCAAACATCACTACCCTGCACAAGAAGGTGCAAAAACAGATCCCTACAACTACAGACCAATCAGCCTTCTCCCAATCAACAGCAAGGTTATGGAATCCATCATCGCTTTAGAAATCAAATCCTTTCTCTTCTCCAAAGGCTTGATTTCTGATCATCAATTTGGTTTCCGCCCAGGTCACTCTACCCTAAATATGCTGCTTCTGCTCTCCCAACAATGGATGGAAGTCCTCAATGCCAGACAGGAAACCTGAGCCATATCCCTGGACATATCACGTGCTTTTGACACAGTCTGGCACCCTGCCCTGCTCACCAAACTCTCTTCCCATGGTATCCAAGGCCATCTCCACTCATGGCTCACAGACTTCCTCTCCTGTCGCAGTCAACGTGTGTCCCTAAATGGATTCTTTCATCCCCTCTTCCTGTCCAGGCTGGAGTTCCTCAAGGTCGCATTCTGAGCCCTGCTCTTTTTCTGGTTTTCATCAATGATCTCTCCGATTCTCTGGAAAATCCTCTATGTCTCTTTGCTGATGACTCCACCCTCTGCGGTACCATTGGTCTTCCCTCAGACCGGCAAGTAGCAGCTTCTTCACTCACTGCAGATCTGATAAAATCACAAACTGGTCCAACACGTGGAACATGTCTTTCAATCTGGACAAATCTCACACTCTCACTTTGTCTCTTCGACAGGACCATTTAGAAACTCCCCCCCATCCACTTTCTCAACAATCCTCGAGAAGTCCTTTCTTTCAAGCTTCTGGGTCTCACTATCTGCCATGACATTTCCTGGGAAACCCACATTTCAAACCTCGCCTCCAAAGCCAGTCACCGACAGGGAATCCTTCATCGTGCAAAGTCCTTTCTCGGCCTACTTGAGCTCCTGACCACTTTCAAAGCTTTTGTCCGCAACCTGATGGAGTACTGCTCTCCCCTCTGAGCTAGTGCTCCTGCCTCCCACCTTTCTCTTCTTCACGCAGTATAAACCAAGGCATTTCGGATCATTGGCATCTCCCGCAATGAGGCTGTCTTTGGGCCTCTCACTCAATCACCGCAGGTTGGTCGGTGGTCTTTCTATCTTCTACCGTCTCCTCTCCAGCTTCGCCCCCCCCCCCCGCTCTCTCTGCGATTTGTCCCCACCACATTTCCGCAGGGCGCTCAAGGTCCGCCAACAACCCCCTTCTGGTAAAACTACCAAAATCACGAATCACTGCTCACCTTCACTCTTTCATTCCTCTTTTTCCCCGCCTTTTGAAACTCCCTCACTCTCTTCATTCCCATTCTTCCCTCCAGGCCTTCAAAACAGCTGTTCACCACCACCTCTTGTCATCCTCCATCCAAATCCTCGATCTTTTCTACCCCCGATAATCCACCAAAGCCCACCTCCTTCAAATTCCCTGCTTTCCTTCCTGAAAGTCCCTGTAATGTCCATCTTCTATTCCCCATGTTCCCGTCCCATCCCTCTCCCTTCCACAGATCTCCTAATGTCTCTGTTCCCCACTGTTTTTTCCTTCCCACTCCCTCCCCTCTTGTCTCATGCCCCCCTTGATGTGCGTTGTGTGTTAGCTCATACACGAGCCTCGACAAGGTATACAAAATCTTTTTTTTTTACTCTGGAACCGCTGCTTCAATATAAGCGAATCTTCACAATTATAATGTAGCCGACATGTGAAACATAAGTTTAAAATTTCAACCCGATCGGCCATGCGGTTTGGCAACCAGAATTTTTTAATTATTTGAATCTGAGAATTTTAGATTTTTTTTTTTTCCAGAAAGCTCACTTGGCTGCACTTGAAAGCGTTTGAGGGTGCAGGAATAGCAATTCAATTGATACCACCAATGTCCCCAGGAAAAAGGGCTGACTGCATACGGAATACATAGATTGAACACTTTGTGCTACCTGGTTCGTAACGCATCATTCCCGCACTATATCGAAGCAGGGCTGTATTTTTATCACTATTAAATAATGTTTTCTCTGGAACCACTTATCCTATCGAAGCAAAACTTTGCAACTAGCATCTACAGAAATCTCATGTTGTAGCAAAGGCTGACGTCTGGGTGCCCAGTCATCACTGCCAGCAGTTATAAAGTGGCAGTTCCAGTTATTATTATTATATTATTATTATTATCATATTATACAGCAAAAGTAGATGTGGCAGCAATGTAAGGGTCTTTTGTCTATCAGCCTCATGTCTACATGATATTTAGGATACAAAAATAAAATCTTCAATGTAGAGTGACTGGAATATCATTATGAGCTCAGGGTTTTGATGGGATTTATCTATTTTGTGTATAGAATGCAGAAATGTAGATTTTACTTTGAAGAATTTGTTTATTGTGTTTTATGAATATGGTTGATACGTTATTGCTGCTATAGTGCACTTAGCATTGAGCTGTCTCAAGTCTATGTTCAATTCTCTGCCTCATTTTCCATTTCAGTATATTATAAGGCTTGTAGGATATAAGACTCATGTTGGATGGGCCAAATGAACTACCTCAGATCTATCCTGCCGACCTAAATAAATATATGTACTGATGTTTATAAGATGCAACCACTATTTTAGTGCAAAAAGGATTAGTTAATCAATATAGTAATTGCAAATTTATCACAGTTTGAAGATAAGAATTGGTTGGCCATCTTAATTTATTTTTTTGAATGTCCTGCTTACAACATAAAGTAGAAATAAGAGATTGCAATGAAAAGTGGACTGAGCATTTCAATGAAGCAACTTGGGTACAATGACAGGTGAATAATATGGATATTGTGACAAACTAAACTTGTATTTCTTAAATTCAGCTCTTCACATTTCCATAATCACAGCCTTTATTAATCTCAAGCTGTCAGATATTCCAGTTGTATCACTTTAACTCCTGGTTTGGTTTGTACTATTCAATTGCAAATCTCTCATTGGTTGTTATCTCCATTTGCGGTTTTCAGAATGTGGAAGTGAGTCCTTTGAGCACTCAAAGTATCCACATCCATTTTGGTAAAGGGTCACCTTTCAAGATCCAAGTGCTGAATTTTTGTTGTTCTCATATCTTTGTTCCAAAGGTTCTTGTCAGGTCATCACTGAACCCATCCATCCATCCATCCATCCATCCATCCATTGGGACCATACTCTGTACAGAGGGTTGGTGCTGCCTAAGCAGTCTCCTTGGCTATTGGGTAAAATACTGGACGGTCGCCACTCCAACAAAGGATACCAGCAAGCTGGCACTCATTTTGTCGACCTCGGAAGGATGACGGGCAGAGTCAACCCCACCTGGTGTTAATTCAACAGCCGAGTGGGATTTAAACTCAGGATCCTAGGATCCCAAGCCCACCACCATAACCATGAAGCCAATACCAGGCATAATGAACCTATGACCACCTCCAATTGTAGTGCGTCTTTAGTAATTGTCCCCTGGTATAGTTTTAATGATACCAATGAGGATTTTCTATATTACTCCTGTTGTTCCAATTATAACTGGCACAATGTTGGTGCTCTTCAGCTTCCAGGTTATTTGGACTTCATTTTTCATATCCTGGTATTTCGCCATTTTCCTGATTCCGCGTTATTTCGATGAAAGTCTCTGAGTTTTAGATGAAAACGTGCTCGATCAGCAATGTATTCTTTTTTGCAATGCCAATGCCTTTTTGTGGCTGAGTACTATCTCCAGTCACAATGCTTATGTTTTCTATGTTAACACTTTAATGGATGGTCAGGTCATAGGTGAGCACAATGTCCTCATTTTAAATGATCGCTTTTGGTTTGTGCTTCCATTATTTTTCTGAGACTGGGAGATTGAAGTTTTTGCAGATGTGCCATTGGATTACTCTGCATACATTATTGTGCCTTTGTGTGTACAGCTGTTCTGACATTAGGTTAAAAAAAAAACATCTCAAGAGGAGGTGATTCGTGCTTTCTTTTTTTACCTTGCAAAACCCACACTTGTCCGATTGACTCAATACTGCATATTCTTAAAGCCAATGGTATGGTGTCCTTTTTCGTGGGCATCTATTATGACTCGTTCTCCATCCCAGTTAGGTTGACCTCTTCTTAGCCACTCCAATGAGCCTTTTAAAAAAATCTTCCTGCTCTTTTGTCGTTGTCCCAATTGTTGGTATCTATTTGTTAATGTTTTGATCCATATTCTTCCTTTGTCTTCCTTGCAATCGTTGGAGCTGAATTTGTTGCTGTTTCGATTTAATGGGTAGCATCTTCTTTTCATACCTGTTCTTGGAAATTATTTTGCAAGGTGAGTTGCATGAGATACCTTTGCTGGCTTCTTGTGTTCGTGTTTGTGTAAAGTTGGATTCGGTAGTCTGTTGAGCTTTCACATACTTGGTTTGGTACTGTCTTTCTGTTCATCTCGTCAAGCTACCACCACATTCTTCTCATCTTGAAAGGTACATTCTCAGGATGCACTGTTTTCTTTTCAAACATTTTGTGGATAGTGAAGATTTTTTTTCCTTGTTTTGATGTCTGGTTTATTGATTTATGATTGTGGCCAGTTTATTATTCCGCAGCTGCATTGGAACACTGGTACTGCGAGTTGGTTTATGGCTTTGATTTTGTTTCTTAGAGTGAGATATGTTTTCAGGATCAGCCTCATAGGTATTCCTTGGCAATTGTTTTGGGCATTTGTTTGTGAAATATTTGGTGGCCCTCTTCTACTCCAAAGTATTTGTATGATGCTTTGTTTTCTACCTCCTTAAGTCGATTTTTATGTTTTTTGATTTTGTTGGTTTACCTGTCACAAATGTGCATTTGGAACACTTATCTTGGCAAAACTCCATTTGAATCTCCTCGGAGTACCGTTTTCCAAATTTTAGTTGTTCCTACTCCTGTGTGACACACTTGAAATTACCCCTTACCTTCTGTAATCCCTATTTTCATTGTTCTTTACCATCCCAAACACCTTACACTTGCTCAGGTTAAATTCCACCTGCGAATCTTTGGCCCAATCTATGCAAGTATCAATACTTTCCTGAATCTGATCACCACCCCTTCTGCTAACTATCTTTCCTCCAAGCTATGTGTCATCTGCAAATTTGGAAAGCATATTCTTCACATGATTATCCAAGTCGTTAATATAAACAATGATTAGTAATAGTCCGAGTATTGATCCCTGAGGTATCCCACTGCTTACCTCCTCTCAGCAAGGCATCCTCCCACTCACAGCAACACTTTGGATTGCAAGCTGGCTTCATAATAGGAAGCAATTAGCTACCTGACCAACCACTCCACAAGCCCTTGCTTTGGCTAACAACCTCCGATGTGGTACCTCATCAAGTTCTTCTTAAAGTCTGGATATACTATGTCCACTGCCTTTTCCTCATCCACCCAATCAGACACAGCTTCGAAAACTCCAAAATATTTTAGACAGGAACTACCTTTGGTAAACCGATGGTAACGACCCTTAATTAGTTTGTATTTATTTAAATGGTTTCTCATCTGGTTCTTAATGTTTCCAACACCTTCCCCAGAACTGAAGTCAAACTAACAGGTCTATAGTTTCCCAATTCTTCTCTGGATCCTTTCTTCAATAAAAGTATTACATTTGCTCCTCTCCAATCCTCAAATACCTGTCCTGACTCCAGGGAACTTTTTAAAATATATGTTAACATCTCGCTTACCTGCTCAGCCACTTGCCTCAATTCTCTAGGGTGATATATTATCAAAGAACCATATCTTCTCTTCGAATACCTCGCTCTTACTTTACTTCCTTCAATCCAACCTGGATCTTCTGAAAAAGCCCTTCTTCACCTCCTTGATAGATGCTCTCAGCTATTGGCAATTCTCCTGACTGTTATTGTGTAAAAGTTGAAGCAAAATACCTTTTTAATAAGTCTGCCATCTCACCTTCATCACCAGCCACTCTCCCGCTGCTATTCCTCAATTGGCCCACACTGGTCCGAACCTGTTCTTTTCCCCTGATGTACTTAAAGAATGCCTTGCTATTATGGTTAATATTCTTAGCCATGTCCTTCTCATACTCTCTTTGGGCTTGCCGAGTTACTTTCTGAACTTGCCTCTGTTTACTCTGATCGTGATAAAAATATAACTCCGGTCCTGTTATTTTAAACCTAATCAATGCCTTCTGCTTCTCCTTGATATGATTCTTTATCTCACCACTCAACCACCCTGGTCTCTTTCTGATTTTAGTTTGATACCTGATTAGAATGTACTTACTCTGCATTCCACACATTTGCTCCTTGAAGGTTTCCCATTTCTCTGATGCTGATTGTCCTGTTGTTACAGTCTCCCAATCTATATCACCCAATTCTCTCCTCATACCCTCAAGGTTGCCTTCCTGAAATCTAATAACCTTACCCTCCTATCCTGAACTCTAACTCTTAACAGAATCTTTGCACACACAAAATTATGGTCACTTGTTCCGAAATTTTGCGATGTTTAGTTTTTATTTTTCTTCTGCCGACAATTTGTGGGTTTTTTCGCTTTAAAATTCATTTTCTCAGCAACCGTAAGTCAACACACACACACACACACACACACACACACACACACACACACACACACACACACACACACACACACACACACACACACACACACACACACGCATTTAAAGGCCATTTTCCCCGCTAAAGCGGGGGTTAGCCTTGCGGGCCCCATGACAATCTTCTCCACTTTAACCTGTTTTCTGCATCTCCCCTTCTTAATCCCCTTGCCCACATTTCCTCTTCCACCACATTTAGCCAAGTTTTTCTCGGTCTTCCCCGTCCTCTACTTCCGACTACACTCATTTCCAACACTCCTCTCACCCAGTCACTTTCATCCTTCCTCAACACATGACCCAACCATCTCAACCTGTTTCTCTTCACAACCTCCATCACAGACTCTATTCCCATCATCTTCCGCAGGTCATCATTTGTCTTCCTCTCTCTCAACGATACTCCACACATCCACCGAACCATTCACATTTCCACCCTTTCCAGCCTTTGTTGCTGCTCCATGTTCAGTACCCATGTCTCACTCCCATAAATCATCGTACTCCTCACACATGAAGCATACACCTTTCCCTTCAGCTTCAACGACACTCCCCTCTTTGTCAGCACGCCACTCAGTTCCCGAAACTTCTTCCATGAACATCTCACTCTAGCAACCGTCGAAGAGTCTGATCCACCTTCTCCATTCAGCATGTCTCCGAGATAGCAAAATGTTTTCAAACCTTCCAGCTTCACCTCATCTCCAAGATCCAACTCAACAATTCCTTCATCTGCTGCTCCCTCGATGCACACCTTACACTTGAATGTAGCTGCCACACTGGTTAATGACCCTCTCACCCCACTACATTTTCGATGAACCCATTCAGCACACATTGTACACTGAATGGAGTTCACTCTGACACCCTTCCTGCACACAGCACACGGCCACTTCCCAGTCCTTTCCACCTCACCACATGCTTTACCACTTGCCATCACCTTCGTCTTTCCGATATTCACCTTCAAACCTTTTGCCTCCATACATTCCTTCCACTTGTTCATCTTCTCCTTCAGTCCATCCATACTCTCTGCAATCAACACCAGATCATCTGCATACAGCAGCTCCCACGGTAAACCTTCCTTTACACTCCGAGCCTGCACCTCCATCACAACTACAAATAGAAGTGGACTTAGTACCGACCCCTGGTGCACTCCTACCCTCACCTCAAACTCACCACTGTTCCCATCCTTCATCCTTACAGCTGTGCGTGCTCTCTCGTACATGGCCATCACCACTCTGATCAACCATTCCTCCATTCCTAACTTCCTCAATGCCCATGCCATTACTTCGCGTGGGACCCTATCAAATGCTTTCTCCAGATCAGCAAACCCAAAAACAACTTCTTCCTCTTCTCCATGTACTTCTCCTGCAACTGCCTTACAATAAAAATTGCATCTGTCGTTCCTCTTCCTGGCATAAATCCAAACTGCATTTCGTCAATCTTTACCTTCTTCCTTGTCCTCTTCTCCAACACCCTTTCCAATACCTTCATTCCATGCTCCAATAACTTTATTGCTCTATAGGAGCCACAGTCCAGAGGGTCACCTTTCCCCTTGTACAGAGGGACGAGGGTACTCAGTTCCCAATCCACTGGAATGCGGCCTTCTTTCACCACCAGATTACAGATCTCTGTCATTCTCTTCACACCCCAACTTCCCGCTGCCTTCAACATATCTCCCACAACTCCTGTCGGCCCTCCTGCTTTTCTACTCTTCATTGCTCTTATAGCTTCCTCAACTTCCTTCTCAGTTATCTTCTCTGCTGGTCCTAAAACTGGGTTACTCTCGATGTTTCTATCCCATTCATTTTCTACATTCAACAGCCTTTCCATATATCTCTTCCATCTTCCTTTAATTCCATCTGAATCCACAACAATTTGTCCCACTTCATCCTTCAAGCAACTCACCCCCGTCACATCAAATCTCTCTCTTGCTATCTGCTTTGCAATCCTGAATACCGCTCTCTTACCCTCCTCCGAATCCAAGCATTCTCCAAACATTTTCCTTTGGGCCTCCTGCGCCTTTGCAACCTCTTTCTTTGCAGCCTTCTTGGCTTCCTTATAACTTTCATGTGCAGCCTCTTCTTCCACCGTATCCTTTGCCTTTTGCCATTCCTTGAACTTCTTCCTCTTCTCTTCAATCGTCTTTCCAACTTCATCATCCCACCACCATGTTTCCGAGTGCCTCGGTGGTCCTTTTGTCCATCCACATACCTCACCAACGGCTCCCAATAGACTAGCTTTCATTGACATCCAACCATTTTCGAGCTCAACCACATCATCTTCAACCATACTCAGCCTCTCTCTTAATGCTTCCTTCACTGTCGCCTCTTCCAACCTCCACACCTTCATCCTCGGTTGGTACTTCACCCGCCGAATTCTCCGCGCACCTTTCACCCTTATATCGCAGACAACCAGGTGGTGCTGCGAAACAGTCTCCTCCCCTGGGATCACCTTTGTGTCCTGGAGGTTTCCCCTATCTTGCTGACGCACCATCAGGTAGTCAATGGTTGTCGTCAACCCACCTGACGTGTATGTAATAAGCTTATTATTCACTTTCTGGAATTGAGTATTACAGAGCAACAAATCAGCTCCATCAGCAAACTCCAAGATTCTTTCACCTTCTCCATTTCTCACACCATATCCATAACCCCCATGGACTCCCTCAAAACCGTCTGGACTCCTTCCCACATGTCCATTCAAGTCTCCTCCAACCACAACAACTTCCTCATCTTTCACATTTTCCATCAACTTCTCCATCGCACACCAGAACATGTTCTTCTCTTCATCGCTTCGACCGACCTGCGGGGCATATCCCGAGATGACGTTCACCAAGAGATTTCCGATCACAATTCTCACCATCATCAACCTTTCACTCACTCTAGTCACACTCACTACACTGTCTACAAACTCCTCAGAAAAACATTACACCAACACCATGCACGCCTTCCAGGCACCCTTGCCACATAAACTTGTACTTCTGCCCCTGCCTTCCCTTCACCATTCTCACACAACTTCCCTTCCACCGTGTCTCCTGCACACAACATATGTCCACTCTTCTTCTGACCAATGTTTCAACCACTTCTCCAGATCTCCCTGTCATTGTCCCTACATTCCATGTACCAAACCTCAGAAACCGATCTCCACGTGGGGCATCAGACGATTGGTCATCATAAATGGAAAAATTTCCTCCCTTGCTTCGATCGGGTTCCCCACCTTGAGTTTTAACAAGAGGGGGTGAGGACCCCCACGGGGTACTTCGGGCTGTACCCTGCCCATCAGTTGTACTCATCATGGTTTCCTTTTGAGGCGATGTTTCTATGGCCGGATGCCCTTCCTGACGCCAACCCTTTTAGTTGCCTTTTACGACATGCAGGGATACGGTGTACCTATTCTGACCAGGGTACACACCGGGTAACCGTAAGTCTGATCAACACAAAATATTCACCGCAGTACGTATCTTTTTAATACCACACTGAATTGATAAATATGACGTCATATGTCACCTTGTATGGCCGCCATCTTTGAAAAACCGATAGACTTTGGACCTCTGTATCTCTGAAACCGTGCAATGGAAAAAAAATTCTGCATACATTTTAATAAACTCCCCATGGGGAACACGGGCGATTTTTCATGAAGTCATCGGTGAAGCGGTATGCCGGTGAAAATTCGTCGAGTAGAACGCTGCATGGGAAAAATCTGAAATTGAAAAAACTATTGTGACGTCATTGGTGATTTTGTTCGGCTGCCATCTTCTTTTGAAAATATTTCTTTTAAAAATCTTCTTCTCCAGAACGGCTGCACCGATAGAGGCAAAACTTTACAAGCACATTCCCCATGACATCTTTTCTCAAGTTTGTTAATTTCTTATTAATAGGTCATATGGTTTGGCGGCAATATTGAATTGACCTTAAAACCTTCAAACATCTTCTTCTCCAGAACGGCTGGTCAGATCAAGGGGAAACCTCACAAGTCTACTCTGCACATGTAGTGAATATAAGTTTGTTAACGAATAATTAATAGGTCACATGGTTTGGCAGCCATGTTGGATTTAAGAAAAATATTAAATAATGTTTTCTCTGGAACTACTTAATCTATCGAAGTGAAAATTTGCAACTGTTATCTTCCATCACGTTTGCATACTTGGTAAAAATGACATCACGAGTCACATGGTTTGGCAGCCATCTTTAATAGAAAAACCCACCTTATCCGATTAACAAAAAACTTAACAATCCTGTTCCACTACATGATGAAAACCAGAATTTAAATTTATGATGTTATAGGTCACATGGTTCGTCAGCCATCTTGAATTGAAAATTAATAAATTAAAAAAATTCTTCTCCAGAATAGCTGGACAGATTGAGGCAAAAATTCACATACACTTTCCCCAAGACACCCTTTCACAAGTTTGTTAATTTCTAATATTGATAGGTCACATGGTTTGGTGGCCATATTGAATTTACCCTAAAACCTTCAAACATCTTCTCCAGAACGGCTGGCCAGATCAAGGGGAAACTTTACATATGTATTGCACATAAGAAGAGAATATAAATTTGTTAGTTTCTAATTGATAGGTCACATGGTTTGGCAGCCATGTTGGGTTCAAGAATTATATAAAATAATGTTTTCTCTGGAACCACATAACCTATTGAAACGAAGCTTGGCAAATGTAATTGACACCCATGCCTGCATATACCGTAAAAATTATGATGTCACAAGTCACATGGTTTGGAGGCCATCTTGGAAAGAAAAATGCAACTTGTCCAATCAACACAAAACTTAACAAGCATAATAATCCACTTCCCCATTAGATGGATAATTTAAATTTATGTTGCAATAGGTCACATGGTATGGCAGCTATATTGGATTGAAAATTAATAACTTTAAAAGTCTTCTTTGAAACGGCTGAACAAATCGAGGCGAAACTCCAAATGTATGACCGCCTCTCCATGATGAACAAAAGGTTCTCCTCCCCATCCCCCTTTTGATGTACGACACATCATTTGGCAGCCACATTGGATTGAAGGGAAAATATTGATTAATGTTTACTCTGGAACTGCTACATCAATAAATGTGAAACTTCAGAGAGATGATGCAGCAGACATGTGGAATGAAGGGTTTAAATTTCAACTCGATCGGCCCCATGGTTTGGCAGCCATGTTGGATTGAAGGAGAAATTCCGGTTTGGCAGCCAATTAAACATCCCACATTAAAACATCCCACCTAAATTAGACTTCCGGTTCCGGGTTTGGAGCATCGACAGGTCTCCTTCAGGGCTCTCTGCTGATGATCTCAAAGTTAAGTTTCCGGTCATTATCTGTCCCGTTTTAACTGTTTATTCTCTCACTTACAGGTTATTGTGTGTTCCTAGTTCAGTTTTGTTTCAAAAATCGCGCTATTTTGTGAGATTTTGTCGACTTTGTCTTACCGGACGCTTGAGGCCTACCCTTGAGGCTTGAGGCCAACCGGTTCCCCTCGGTGTATGATCATGTTTTGTTTTTTTCTCCGAAATTACCTTCAATTTCTATCTTCCCCACTTTCCTAATGTCCCGTATCCCTCTCAACTAATCACTCTATGTCTAATCTTAAATCAAAAACAAATAAACAAACAAAAAAAACGCTACCTTTCTCCTTCCTCACTCATGACTCTCATTTCTTCTTCTTCTTCTTCTACTTTTTCTTCTCCTCCTCTTCTTCTTCTTCCTCGATTTTTTCGACAACTCTTCCATGACCTAATCTGTTGACAACTCTCTCAAACATTAATAATAATAATAATAAAAACGATCTCTTAATATGCTTGATCTTACTCTTTCACATGTGTGGTACTCTTTACTGTATCATAATGCACTACTCTTCTACGATTTAAACAGACTGCTATCAATTCGACCTTTCCTTCATACCTTGCCTAAAAAATCCAACTGTTACAGCATTTCTTCTCTCCATTCTCTGGATTCGCCTTTATTGCATCCATCAGGAAATGTGTTAAATCACATCTCTGACCTAAAACTTTAAAAAACCCCAGTTTGCTATGAATGTTTGCTTTCCATCCACCATTCTTTTTTCCCAACTTCAGTGCTAACTCACCCCCCTCACCCCTCACTCTCACTCTCAAAGAAACCATCCCACTCTTCTCCCTCCAAGCCTCCTTCTCACCACTGTCAAAACCTCGCACCTCACCTTTCTCCCACCATTCATCCCCCTCACTCATCCTTCTCAAAGTTGCTCCCCCTCTCATCCACAAAGCTACCTCCTTCCACTGCCCTCTTAACTCCATCTCTTCACTCCCTTCCTTAAATCCTCAACTGCCTTCTTCCCCCGCTCTTGTCCCCCCTCTCTCCCAGTACCACAGAGCCTTTTCTCCTGCTCATTCGGCCCCTTCCCCTAGCTATTCTGCAATCCCCCACACTCTTTCAACAACCCTCCTTACCTACCCCCTCATCCCTTGTCCCACTCTCCCCTCCCCCGCACCCCCTGCACCCAAAGCCTCCTCCCCTCCCTCTTCATTAAAAGTGTGAACCTCAAATATCCGGGGCCTTTGCTCAAACCTTTCAGATCTTTCCATACAGGTTTCCACTGACAAACCAGACTTAATCTGCCAAAGAGAAACTTTCCTCCCCAAGACATGTCTGACTCCCAAGTATCTCTCCCTGGTTACTCCTACCTCCGGTATGACAGACCTGAGCCTCGTCCTGGTGGAGGAGTTGCTCTCTTCATCAAAGACCCTATTCCTCACTCCATGCACTGCCCTCACTCACCCACACCCCCAGGAAGACCTCTGGCTAAGCTTCCCCTCTAGTCCAACCTCATGTTTATATGTGTACTGCACTGTCCACATAACAGTGATGACTCCATCTAGACCTCACTATCTGAAAACATGGACCAACTTCTATCTTCTCATCCAAACTCTCTCTTCCTCATATGTTGCGACTTCAATTGTCATCACGCCAGTTGGCTAGGTGTGGGTACCTCTCTCACCTGTCATGGCACCTCAGCAAAGCTTTCTGCGACTCATTGGGACTGACTCAATCGGTCAACGTCCCTACCCGGATCTCAACCAATGGTGCTCCATCTCTTCTGGATCTGATTTTGACAAATTTCCCTAACAATATCTGCTGCTCTTCCTCCGCTCCAATCGGTTCTTTTGACCACGTCCTTGTCAAAGTGGACATCGTTCTGGCTATTATCAGAGAAAAACCTCACCACCGTCGAGTCTGGCATTTCACTCAAGCCGACTGGAAGGGTCTCCAAGCAGCCCTCAAACTTATAGACTGGTCTTCTATCGCTACTTTCTCCAACATCAACTCATCCTGGGAATTCTTTCAAAGAAACTTGCTCTCCCTCATGCACAGATTTATCCCCTCTCGTCTTCAGTTGTCCTACCCTTGCTCCCACCCTTGGTTCACTGAAGCTTGTGGTAAGGCAGTGGTCCTGAAACAACTTGCCTTTGCCTCATGGAAAGCAAACCCAACTGAGGGAAATCTCAGTTCCTTCCATAAAGCTTGGAACAAGTGTGTCTACCCTCAGGAGAGCCTGAAAACAACATCTTTCTCATCTCAAGTCAGAACTCTCAAACCTCTCTCCCTCCTCAAAATCCTGGTGGCATCTAATCAAATCTGTTTCTGGTGTATGTTCCCACTCCAGCCCCTCCCTTACCTCAAATGGCCGCACAGCTGATACCGCATGTGAAAAAGCTGAATGCTTAAACTCGGTGTTTGCAGCTAAATCTTGTGTCCAAAACCCATGAATTTCTCTACCCACCTTACCCAGTCGCACCCAACTGTCCCTGGACTCTGTGTCACTTTCTCTTGACAAGGTGGAGAGCTTGCTGTCAAACCTCGACTCAGATTCTGCAACCGGTCCAGATGGCATCAGCCCACATGTCCTCAAAGCCTACTCTTCTGCTCTTGCTCACCCTCTCTCTGTTCTATTCACCCTCACATTTGCTCAAGGTCATCTGTCATCTGCTTGGAAATCAGCAAACATCACTACCCTGCACAAGAAGGTGCAAAAACAGATCCCTACAACTACAGACCAATCAGCCTTCTCCCAATCAACAGCAAGGTTATGGAATCCATCATCGCTTCAGACATCAAATCCTTTCTCTTCTCCAATGGCTTGATTTCTGATCATCAATTTGGTTTCCGCCCAGGTCACTCTACCCTAAATATGCTGCTTCTGCTCTCCCAACAATGGATGGAAGTCCTCAATGCCAGACAGGAAATCTGAGCCATATCCCTGGACATATCACGTGCTTTTGACACAGTCTGGCACCCTGCCCTGCTCACCAAACTCTCTTCCCATGGTATCCAAGGCCATGTCCACTCATGGCTCACAGACTTCCTCTCCTGTCGCAGTCAACGTGTGTCCCTAAATGGATTCTTTCATCCCCTCTTCCTGTCCAGGCTGGAGTTCCTCAAGGTCGCATTCTGAGCCCTGTTCTTTTTCTGGTTTTCATCAATGATCTCTCCGATTCTCTGGAAAATCCTCTATGTCTCTTTGCTGATGACTCCACCCTCTGCGGTACCATTGGTCTTCCCTCAGACCGGCAAGTAGCAGCTTCTTCACTCACTGCAGATCTGATAAAATCACAAACTGGTCCAACACGTGGAACATGTCTTTCAATCCGGACAAATCTCACACTCTCACTTTGTCTCTTCGACAGGACCATTTAGAAACCCCCCCCCCATCCACTTTCTCAACAATCCTCGAGAAGTCCTTTCTTTCAAGCTTCTGGGTCTCACTATCTGCCATGACATTTCCTGGGAAACCCACATTACAAACCTCGCCTCCAAAGCCAGTCACCGACAGGGAATCCTTCATCGTGCAAAGTCCTTTCTCGGCCTACTTGAGCTCCTGACCACTTTCAAAGCCTTTGTCTGCAACCTGATGGAGTACTGCTCTCCCCTCTGAGCTCGTGCTCCTGCCTCCCACCTTTCTCTTCTTCACGCAGTATAAACCAAGGCATTTCGGATCATTGGCATCTCCCGCAATGAGGCTGTCTTTGGGCCTCTCACTCAATCACCGCAGGTTGGTCGGTGGTCTTTCTATCTTCTACCGTCTCCTCTCCAGCCTCGCCCCCCCCCCCCCCCCGCTCTCTCTGCGATTTGTCCCCAGCACATTTCCTCAGGGCGCTCAAGGTCCGCCAACAACCCCCTTCTGGTAAAACTACCAAAATCACGAATCACTGCTCACCTTCACTCTTTCATTCCTCTTTTTCCCCGCCTTTGGAATAAACTCCCTCACTCTGTTCATTCCCATTCTTCCCTCCAGGCCTTCAAAACAGCTGTTCACCACCACCTCTTGTCATCCTCCATCCAAATCCTCGATCTTTTCTACCCCCGATAATCCACCAAAGCCCACCTCCTTCAAATTCCCTGCTTTCCTTCCTGAAAGTCCCTGTAATGTCCATCTTCTATTCCCCATGTTCCCGTCCCATCCCTCTCCCTTCCACAGATCTCCTAATGTCTCTGTTCCCCACTGTTTTTTCCTTCCCACTCCCTCCCCTCTTGTCTCATGCCCCCCTTAATGTGCGTTGTGTGTTAGCTCATACACGAGCCTCGACAAGGTATACAATATCTTTTTTTTTTACTCTGGAACCGCTGCTTCAATATAAGCGAATCTTCACAATTATAATGTAGCCGACATGTGAAACATAAGTTTAAAATTTCAACCCGATCGGCCATGCGGTTTGGCAACCAGAATTTTTTAATTATTTGAATCTGAGAATTTTAGATTTTGTTTTTTTTTGTTTTTTCCAGAAAGCTCACTTGGCTGCACTTGAAAGCGTTTGAGGGTGCAGGAATAGCAATTCAATTGATACCACCAATGTCCCCAGAAAAAAGGGCTGACTGCATACGGAATACATAGATTGAACACTTTGTGCTACCTGGTTCGTAACGCATCATTCCCGCACTATATCGAAGCAGGGCTGTATTTTTATCACTATTAAATAATGTTTTCTCTGGAACCACTTATCCTATCGAAGCAAAACTTTGCAACTAGCATCTACAGAAATCTCATGTTGTAGCAAAGGCTGACGTCTGGGTGCCCAGTCATCACTGCCAGCAGTTATAAAGTGGCAGTTCCAGTTATTATTATTATATTATTATTATTATTATCATATTATACAGCAAAAGTAGATGTGGCAGCAATGTAAGGGTCTTTTGTCTATCAGCCTCATGTCTACATGATATTTAGGATACAAAAATAAAATCTTCAATGTAGAGTGACTGGAATATCATTATGAGCTCAGGGTTTTGATGGGATTTATCTATTTTGTGTATAGAATGCAGAAATGTAGATTTTACTTTGAAGAATTTGTTTATTGTGTTTTATGAATATGGTTGATACGTTATTGCTGCTATAGTGCACTTAGCATTGAGCTGTCTCAAGTCTATGTTCAATTCTCTGCCTCATTTTCCATTTCAGTATATTATAAGGCTTGTAGGATATAAGACTCATGTTGGATGGGCCAAATGAACTACCTCAGATCTATCCTGCCGACCTAAATAAATATATGTACTGATGTTTATAAGATGCAACCACTATTTTAGTGCAAAAAGGATTAGTTAATCAATATAGTAATTACAAATTTATCACAGTTTGAAGATAAGAATTGGTTGGCCATCTTAATTTATTTTTTTGAATGTCCTGCTTACAACATAAACTAGAAATAAGAGATTGCAATGAAAAGTGGACTGAGCATTTCAATGAAGCAACTTGGGTACAATGACAGGTGAATAATATGGATATTGTGACAAACTAAACTTGTATTTCTTAAATTCAGCTCTTCACATTTCCATAATCACAGCCTTTATTAATCTCAAGCTGTCAGATATTCCAGTTGTATCACTTTAACTCCTGGTTTGGTTTGTACTATTCAATTGCAAATCTCTCATTGGTTGTTATCTCCATTTGCGGTTTTCAGAATGTGGAAGTGAGTCCTTTGAGCACTCAAAGTATCCACATCCATTTTGGTAAAGGGTCACCTTTCAAGATCCAAGTGCTGAATTTTTGTTGTTCTCATATCTTTGTTCCAAAGGCTCTTGTCAGGTCATCACTGAACCCATCCATCCATCCATCCATCCATCCATCCATTGGGACCATACTCTGTACAGAGGGTTGGTGCTGCCTAAGCAGTCTCCTTGGCTATTGGGTAAAATACTGGACGGTCGCCACTCCAACAAAGGATACCAGCAAGCTGGCACTCATTTTGTCGACCTCGGAAGGATGACGGGCAGAGTCAACCCCACCTGGTGTTAATTCAACAGCCGAGTGGGATTTAAACTCAGGATCCTAGGATCCCAAGCCCACCACCATAACCATGAAGCCAATACCAGGCATAATGAACCTATGACCACCTCCAATTGTAGTGCGTCTTTAGTAATTGTCCCCTGGTATAGTTTTAATGATACCAATGAGGATTTTCTATATTACTCCTGTTGTTCCAATTATAACTGGCACAATGTTGGTGCTCTTCAGCTTCCAGGTTATTTGGACTTCATTTTTCATATCCTGGTATTTCGCCATTTTCCTGATTCCGCGTTATTTCGATGAAAGTCTCTGAGTTTTAGATGAAAACGTGCTCGATCAGCAATGTATTCTTTTTTGCAATGCCAATGCCTTTTTGTGGCTGAGTACTATCTCCAGTCACAATGCTTATGTTTTCTATGTTAACACTTTAATGGATGGTCAGGTCATAGGTGAGCACAATGTCCTCATTTTAAATGATCGCTTTTGGTTTGTGCTTCCATTATTTTTCTGAGACTGGGAGATTGAAGTTTTTGCAGATGTGCCATTGGATTACTCTGCATACATTATTGTGCCTTTGTGTGTACAGCTGTTCTGACATTAGGTTAAAAAAAAACATCTCAAGAGGAGGTGATTCGTGCTTTCTTTTTTTACCTTGCAAAACCCACACTTGTCCGATTGACTCAATACTGCATATTCTTAAAGCCAATGGTATGGTGTCCTTTTTCGTGGGCATCTATTATGACTCGTTCTCCATCCCAGTTAGGTTGACCTCTTCTTAGCCACTCCAATGAGCCTTTTAAAAAAATCTTCCTGCTCTTTTGTCGTTGTCCCAATTGTTGGTATCTATTTGTTAATGTTTTGATCCATATTCTTCCTTTGTCTTCCTTGCAATCGTTGGAGCTGAATTTGTTGCTGTTTCGATTTAATGGGTAGCATCTTCTTTTCATACCTGTTCTTGGAAATTATTTTGCAAGGTGAGTTGCATGAGATACCTTTGCTGGCTTCTTGTGTTCGTGTTTGTGTAAAGTTGGATTCGGTAGTCTGTTGAGCTTTCACATACTTGGTTTGGTACTGTCTTTCTGTTCATCTCGTCAAGCTACCACCACATTCTTCTCATCTTGAAAGGTACATTCTCAGGATGCACTGTTTTCTTTTCAAACATTTTGTGGATAGTGAAGATTTTTTTCCTTGTTTTGATGTCTGGTTTATTGATTTATGATTGTGGCCAGTTTATTATTCCGCAGCTGCATTGGAACACTGGTACTGCGAGTTGGTTTATGGCTTTGATTTTGTTTCTTAGAGTGAGATATGTTTTCAGGATCAGCCTCATAGGTATTCCTTGGCAATTGTTTTGGGCATTTGTTTGTGAAATATTTGGTGGCCCTCTTCTACTCCAAAGTATTTGTATGATGCTTTGTTTTCTACCTCCTTAAGTCGATTTTTATGTTTTTTGATTTTGTTGGTTTACCTGTCACAAATGTGCATTTGGAACACTTATCTTGGCAAAACTCCATTTGAATCTCCTCGGAGTACCGTTTTCCAAATTTTAGTTGTTCTACCAATTTTTGGTTGTGTTTGAAGAGCTTCAAATCATTCCTTTACCTTCAATGTGTCGACTTTCCTGTTCCTTAGAATGTTGTTCTGTTGGATATTAGGGTATATATTATGCCTCCTTGCTCATTAATGAGGTTACTTAGTGGACCCACAGCCAGACATTATAGGAGGGAGTAAGGCTGTCACTCTGGAAGATCCCACACTATATCTTCATTCCTGGTATTTCAATCTTTCCTTCTGAGTTTTGTCATCTCAATGTGGTGCTCCAGAGCTCCATTGCTTTTTCAATCAGTTTGTTTGATTATTTGGGAATTGATCTTGTACACTGACATACATTTCACCACCCACGAATGCGGCACACAATCAAAAGTTTTATTTTTTAATAGTCTATCCAGGCTGTGGACAATTTGTGTGAACTGTATGTACCAGGATGTGATTATTTTCACATGAAAAATGCCAAATAACTTTCTACTAATTTGATAGTGAGGATATATATCATTGATAACTCACATTTCCATGCTCATCTAATGAAAGCAACGATGTTCATACTCCAAAATCATCTTGCTCGTAGTAGAATGAAAGCAACATTGCATTCAGCACACTCTTCTACTGTCACCATCTGTTACAGTAATGGGGAATGAGTCTGGCCTATAACAGCTGACACAGTCAACAGCGTATTACATCAATGTGGATAAAATACTCTTGGTGTTTGTGTGAGCTCATCCTTTCACTCAGTTCGGGAATTCATATTGTTCTACAATAAGAAGCAATATGTACTAAATTTGGAGAACACATAAAAATGCTTGGCTTTCTTACTCTTGTGACCCCTGTGGGAATTCTTCAAAAGTGTACAGCAGCATCATTCCGCTGAACCACCCAATGATCTTATATTCCTGCCTGAAATATAACTGACAGCTTGTGTATGTAATTTACCGAATAAAATTTCATCAGTTTCACATGAAGAGATAATAATGCACATATGTTTTGGAAACTAACGAGATTCTGCAGATGTGTGCATTTTTATTAAATTACAGATATGTGAATTTTCTGGTAATGAAGTTAGAAAGAACGTGGCCCTAAAGAAGCATTCCAAAAGGATACCGTAGGTCTAAAATGACTCTCGTTAACCCATCATAATCCACCATCTTACTTTCAGGTTGTAGTTTTCTTCTCTCCTCTTTCTTCTTGTTAATTATCTTGCTGAGTGTCCAACAGGTACTTCGCTGCTGCATTGTTGGTTCATGCCCTCTGTCACCTTGCTCTTCGCTGAGCTTCGATGGTGTATAGAGTGCCTTGGTGGGAGGGGGGAGTGGGAAGGAGAGGAACAGGCATTTGGTGAAATCTCATGCATAACATGGGATATTCCAGTACTTGAACTCATTAAAAGTGGCTTTTGTTTTGCAAACCATGTCTGAGACTTTGAAAAGCATTTGCATTGGCAGAAGATTTTCTTCAGCTCACAGCTATAACTGCCAGCCTTCATGCTGGGAAGTTCTGTTGGCCTGAAAAAAAACATCTTAATTGACATGGGAGAGTGGTGCAGAAACAGCAGAAAAAACAAGTGATGGCACTTTCCCCAAGCTCGGTGGCTGTTTGTTTCATCTCATGATCTTATGTTGTGGCACCTATGTTTGTTTGTATGTCCATGTGTGTGCGGCAGCTCCACTACAATCCTTAGAAAAAAAGATGTAATGAAAAAAAGAAAAAAAGCCTGGACTTCAGTGAGTGAAATAAAATTATGTTACACAAGCAATGTTGGGCTATGTCATCACTCAAACACGAAATTTGACTGAGACAAATAATTTAATAAATTTCCTTCCAAAATAATGAGGTCTAATTTCCTTCTTAAATAATGAGGTTTAATAATTATATATTATTATTAGTAATAAAAATAATAATAATAATAATAATCCCGTCAGGTCTGCACAATGGTAATTTGGCTATGATTCCGATGGTTAACCACCTCCCATTCTTTGTCCATGTTGTATCGTTTTTAAATGCGGAGCATCAAGCAAGGAAGCAGCATGTACCATTTTTAAAGTCCAAGGTATGATTAGGACATGGACGAACCATCAAACTCCCAGACTCAGAGCAAACACACTTACCATTACACCACTGATTCTGGTTTAAGGAGTGGATAGAGAGTGATTTGCACAATTTCATAATAAGTTATATCCCACACCTGCCAAGATGGATATACAGGCAGTCTGGCAGTGGTACTACCACCATGACCTTAGGCTGGTCTAAAATGATGTGGGGGGAGGGGGAGTTGGTGTCGAAAATGGAACTCAAATTCGGCCAGAAAATCCTGCAGACTAGCGATACAAAGAGGACACAGGTATTTATTCTTGATTCTTTCTTCAATATTTAGGCCTGGGCCTGCGGCGCACCCCCAGAACCCACCTAGCATATGGGCCTGATCACGAAATGCACGCGGCACCATTATGGAGGGAGATTACCAACCCACACCGACTGCACTGGGGATAACTATGACCGGGTTCCGTAGTAAATAAAATGGTCTTCCGAAAATTATTTGTTGTTAACTGAAAAACCTTGGGCATCATATATATTTATATATATATATATATATATATATATATATATATATATATATATATATATATATATATATATTGATGTTCACAAATTTAAACGGCAATACATTACCTTGGGGTGCAAAAGGGGTATAAATATAGCAATGGCCAATACCCCCATCGGTGATGACATAACCAGCTTGTTACTGTCAAAGAATAACTTTCCAATTATTTCTGTGCAGAGATACCTGCAGGCTGGCACGTCATCTTATTAGCAGCCTGATGATTTCATACCTGCAAAGTGATGGCGATTTTCTGTTTGCAGAGGCGGTGAACATATCACCCTTCCACATTGGAAATTGCATCTTTTCAAGGTGTTTTGCTGATGATGATTTTTTTTTATCTTATTATTTTGCTCTGCTGAATAGCCATCATCAGAGCCGAAAAAGCTTGGTGGTTTTTGACCTTGATTAGCAAATGCTTGATGAATGCAGGTGGAGTTTTGGAACAAATATATGGTGATGCAAAATATATGACAAGAAATGGTTGATGTGGAATGGGCTTGTGCAATTCCAGATGGATGCAGGATAACAAAGGATGTGATTGTGTTACTCATGGTCTTGAAGACCTGGAGAGAAGAATGAGATTGAAGAGAATGTGTAAGCTGGTTCCACAGGCAGGATAAAAGAGAAACGAATGAGTGGAGGTGAGCAGTGATTCTAGATTTTGGGAGTTTCACCAGAAGGGGGTTGATGATGGACTATGTCTGAACCCTGTAAAAACCTGGAAAAGGAGGGGGACGTAAAGAGCAGAGGGTGTAAGACCAGAAACGAGGCGGCAGAAAACAGAGGGACCACTGACCTGTCTGCAATGGGAAAGTGATGAGCAAGGTGTGAGGCAGAGGCATCAGCCCAGAGGGGAAAGCAGTCTTACATCAAGCTGTGGATGAATGCCTTGAAGGTGGATAGGAGTGCAGGTGTGCCAAGGAAGGTGTTTGTTCGATGGAGGATGTCCAGTCGGTAGCCCGTTTTGGAGGGAAACTTTGAAATGTGGTTTGCTCAAGAAAGATCATGGCTGATAGTGAGACCCAGGAGTTTGAAAGAACTTACTCAATAGGATTGTTAAGAAAAGATATTGGGGTTGGGGGGGGGGTGGGTTGCCATGTGGTCCTTTTGGAGAGAGAGACTGAGAATGTGTGATTGTCAGGATTGAAAGACATTAAGACATATTACAAGTGTTTGACCAACTTGAGATTTTATCAATGTCTGAAGAGAGGGAATGGGCTACTGTTTGTCGACCTGAATGATGAGGGATGTGATGGCACAGGGTTGGGTCAACAGCAAGTCGATAAAGAGGACGAGAATGGGAAGAAAATAGAAATGAGTATGGGACAGAAAATAGAGGATCGAGGGAAGGGATGGCAAAAATATAGGGCACAAGACGACACGTGAACCCGCTGGGTTCCCGTTGTGACAGCGGTTGATGAAAAAAAAAAGACACAAAATTTCAATATTATTTAGTGGTGAAACTTTAACTTGAAGAAAATTTGAACATTTACCTCAGGAGTCATCGTTCGGCCAACCGGTTTCTCAAGGTATATCAACACATTCTCCATGGTTTGTCATTGCGCTTTATGGGTCGTCATACCAAAACTTGACTGAATCGGGAATTGATTTCTTAATAATTTTTTCATTGCGCGATTTGAACGAAACTTGATAATGCACACCGCTGATGAATGCTGAGTAAGGTGGACCGAAAATATTTGCACTATCATGTTCCATTTTAGCTGTATTTCGGAAATATATATATATATACATACATATACTGACAAGATGAGAGTTTTAGTAACATATAGATATACAAGATGAGAGTTTCAGTAATATATAGATATACAACATGAGAGTTTTAGTAATATAAAGATATACAAGATGAAAGTTTTAGTAATATATAGATATACAAGATGAGAGTTTTAGTAATATGTAGATATACAACATGAGAGTTTTAGTAATATATAGATATACAACATGAGAGTTTTAGTAATATACAGACATAGAAGATGAGAGTTTTCTAAATACAGTATATATATATATATATATATATATATATATATATATATATATATATATATATATATATATATATATATATATATATATATATATATATATATATATATATATATATATATATATACATACATACATATATATATATATATATATATATATATATATATATATATATATATATATATACATACATATATATATATATATATATATATATATATATATATATATATATATATATATATATATATATATATATATATTTTTTGTTGTTGCGAATTCGCGTCCGCCGGCGTGCGAGCGGCCACGTAACTCGAATCGCAGCACGTCGCCCACCGGACGGACAATTCTGTCGTGACCCTCGCAGACTAACGCCGGGACCTAGTCACGGGTGGGCCTTTCGGCCTCACCACGATCTTGCCAATCGGCCCCCCGCGTGGGATAGGGTTGTTCACCAAATTCGACCTACCTAAGTACCCACACGGAGGGTAGACCGGGCAATCGCACCTCGCCGCAGGTCGACTCCAGACACGGGCCACTGAAGCGACCCATTCCGTACTATCAGGATAACCGAGCGGTGTTATATCGTCGACCTCGACGGTTCCGATTAATTATCGGGCGTATTTAGCCCACTACCAACCCTTTACGTGAAGTAAGATGGAGATTCAATTAAAGAAAAGACGAAGCGAAACGGGAAAAACAGTTCAACATGAGGCACATTTATTCCGCGGCACACGTAAAGCACACATATACAATTACAACAATTATGCACCAAAAGCAATTGCAACAAAAGAAACAACAATGCAGAGATACTACCGACTACGCGAGCACACGGCAACACTTACACAGTTTTACTTTACAGACGGCGCCGACAACACATATACTGAAAAGCAAAAGAAAAGGGCCACCCTCAACGACAAGGGGGCAGACGTGGTCTGTGGGCGCGAGACTGGGCAGAGCCTACCCGTCTTGTGATGAGCCGCAAATGTTGCGGCGGTGCCCCGACTCCGCGCTCCTCCGCGGGTTTTGTTGGCACTTATTGGAATGGGGTGGGAATGGGGCCCCCTTTCCGCACTATCTCAGCGCAGGGGGGAAAAAAGGGGGGAATTGTTGATGCTCTGGGGAAAGAGGATAGCTGGCTTGCTTGGGTCCCGCGACGAGCGACTCCACTGCGACCTCGACCGCGCTCCCGGCTTCCCCTCTCTGCAGCTCCCTGACAGACTCCGAACCCCGACAGACTGACTCTCCTCCAGACCCGTCTTGACTGCTGCTGCCACACTCCGCCGCCGCCACACCTCTCCAACTCACCCGAGCCCAAAACCTCTCTGCCGCTGCCACACTTCACCGCCGCCACACCTCTCCAACTCGCCCGAGCCCAAAACTCCGACTGCCTCCAACTGCTTCCGACCCAAAAACTGACTGAATTCGCCCCGCGCTCGGCGCTTTATAGTACGGCAGGAGAACCCATATGCAAATTTCCGGATCAGGATGAGCTCGGAGGCGGAGCCACGCTCGCCCATTGGATGGAGGAAAAGTGGGCGTGAACCTCCCCTGATCCTCGAATTTGCATATATCGATTCTACTCCGACGCGCCTGGAGGCGGGGCCAAATCGCCCCGCGCTCGCTGATAGGACGGAACAGAAGTGGGCGTATATCATTCCTGATCCGACTTCCCCTCGGAAAGGCCGCTCTTTGTACCCGCGGCTCAGAGCGCGCCCTGTACGAGGCCAGGACAGCCTGACGCTCGGCATTCACAAGTGGTGCGGGAATGGCCGCAGAAGGAGAGGCCAAGGTGGTGGAGGGTCTAAAGTTGCGGTCCCTGGCCACGGTGACGCTTGGAATGGTGGTGATGCGATGTTTGCGAGAGCGAGTTGTGAAGGTAAAGGTCGTGGCTGTTGGCGTTGTTGTTGTTGTGAAGCGGCGTTGCGGTTGGTGGTTGTTGTGTGATGGAGGTTGAGACGTGGTTGGTTCAAAATAAAGATAGAACAGAAAACGGCTATCTTAAAGGGTCGCAGCCCGAATGAATCACATTTAATCCCTCTAAACAACGGGTTTGGGGCTAACTACACATGTACTTACAGAGATATCTCACCTACGGGACCTGAATGGTGGGTTGCGAATTTCCTCAACCACAACACTATATATAAACAGATATATTGAAATATGTTTCCCTTACAAAGAATCTCACCACTGGAGGTGGCCATTGGACACAACTAAGCCTGCACTATAATTCGCAACATAGGTGGTTTGTTTGTGCTCCATCTGTCTATATCTATCTATAATTCCAGCAATATGTGTGTGTGTGTGTGTGTGTGTGTGTGTGTCTGTGACCGCTGTTTCTCGACAACCACTGGTCCGATCTAATTGAAAATTGCCAGGTGTATTGCCGGGGACATGAGGATGTGCCTTTTGAAGGTTTGATATTAATCGGACGAGTGCTTCCCAAGTTATGGCCATTTATTTACCAACCAATGACAGGAACCGTTGCTGCGGCCATTTTTTA
>NC_140961.1:114072783-114077783 GCF_056783735.1 Eptatretus burgeri | reverse complement strand
CCACCCCACTCCAAGCAGTGCCAACGAAACCCGCGAAGGAGCGCGGAGTCGGGGCACCGCTGCCACATTTGCGGCTCATCACAAGACACAGGTAGGCTCCACCCGGTCTCGCGGCCCACAGGCCCCGACTGCACCCTTGTCTTTGAGGGTAGCCCTTTTCTTTTGCTTTTGAGTATATGTGTTGTCGGCGCCGTCTGTAAAGTAAAACTGTGTAAGTGTTGCCGTGTGCTCGCGTAGTCGGTAGTAGATCTGCATTCTTGTGTTTCTTTTGTAACATCTGCTTTTGGTGCATAATTGTTGTAATTGTATATGTGTGCTTTCCGTGTGCCGCGGAATAAATGTGCCTCATGTTGAGCTGTTTTTTCCCGTTTCGCTTCGTCTTTTCTTTAATTGAATCTCCATCTTGCTTCACGTAAAGGGTTGGTAGTGGGCTTAATACGCCCGATAATTAATCGGAACCGTCGAGGTCGACGATATAACACCGCTCGGTTATCCCGATAGTATGGAACGGGTCGCTTAAGTGGCCCGTGTCCGGAGTCGACCTGCGGCGAGGTGCGATCGCCCGGTCTACCCTCCGTGTGGGAACTTAGGTAGGTCGAATTTGGCGAACAACCCTATCCCATGCGGGGGGCCAATTGGCACGATCGTGGTGAGTCTGAAAGGCCCACCCATGACTAGTTCCCGGCGTGAGTCCGAGAGGGTCACGACAGAATTGTCCGTCCGGTGGGCGACGTGCCGCGATTCGAGTTGCGTGGCCGCTCGCACGCCGGCGGGCGTGAATTCGCAACACTGGTGTCAGGAGTGGGATACAAACCCATCCCCCTCCTCGCGGCACTGGTGTCGGAGAGCGGGAAAACGGGCTCTCCTGTCTCCAGCTAAATTCACGGGAATCGGTCCAGGGGTGAGAGGAGCGACCCCCGATTCCCCCCAAATTATGAGCGATTCAAATTAACTCTTTACGAGAAATAAGATGGCATCTCAAGGTGAGCGGGAGCAGGGGGTATTTGAAATGGATTTAGAATGTATAGAATCCATGGTCCAGAATGAAATCCCCGTGCAGGAAATGTTTGTTGTGCAGGAACACAAACTCGCCCAACTGAACCCAGAGCCCGAAATAGGTGCGCGGCAGCAGCGGGTATGACACCTCCCCTCCCCCTCTCCGCCAAAACCCCCCGATCCTTGCCGAATCGGCTCAGCTGAGTGAACCCGACATGGACCAGCTATGCGCCATGCTGGTGGCAATGAACAAGAAAATGGATATGAATACACAACAAATGAACGAAATGGAAACAAACATGAAGGAAGAAATGAAAGAAATGCAGGGTAAGATGCAGCAAATAGGCCGAAGCCTGCAGGCGGGCATGAAGGCGACGACAGTGGAGCTCAAAATGGCGACGCCACGTGTGGGAACGAACGAGCTGGGAGGGAGTGCAACGGTTATCGGGCCCGCGGTGGAGGTGTGTAAGGAGAAAATAATTCGGGGGGCGTGTTGGGCGAGACTGGTAAAGGTGATGGAGAGAGCAACAGTGACGGTGACCGAGAGGGAAAAACAAATTAGGGTGACGGAGACATGCACGAGGGAGACAAGAGACGAGGTGAAAGGAATTGGGAGGGAGAGAAAAGAACAATTAAGACGGAAAGCAAGGATGAGGTACGCAGAGATCGTGAAAGAGCAAGGAGTGAAACAGAGGGAAGGACGGGAGCGACTTGAGGAGAAAGCAAGGTTGACCTACATAAAGGTAAGGGAAAGACGCCAGAAAGAAGCAGAGACTAATAGACACGAGGGGACAAGAGAAACTAATAAATGTACAGAGACGCGGGAGATGGGAACGATAGAGGGAAGACTACACGATGAAGACGGGGTTAGAGACGAACACACACACAGAGTTAGTGGAGGACGATGAGGGTGAGCTCGCGGAGTGTGTAGGGACCCAGTGCGAGCAGCAGGATAGCCTCCTCCAGGAACGAGGGGAGGGAGTATGCCCCCTTGAGGCGGATCACGACCAGGTGGGTTCGGTCGTGCTTTGCGAGGTCGAGGGGAGGAGTGCTGTGGACAGGTGCACGGAAAGCTTGGGGGGTATAGAGGCCCTGGAGCCCCTTATGGGGACGCGAATCCCCAGTGTGGTTGTCCCGGTGTGTGTGGTGTCGAGGTGTGTGTTTACGAGTGTGGCGAAATGCGTGCTGCAACGCACGCATAGCATGGGTGCAAGGACGTGTGTGAGAACGAACGGGTGGGTGACAAAGACCCCGTGTGTGGATGAGACCCCAGGTGTGAGTGCGCCCCCGTGTGTGGAAGCGACCCCGTGTGTGAGTGAAGCACGGTGTGTGAGTGAGACAACACGGGCGAGTGCCCCGCGTGTGTGAGTAGTATGGTTTGTATGAGGGAAATGGCATGCGTGAGTGAACGGCCGAGTGTGAGGGAGACAGCGTGTGCAAGGTCGCTGTGTGTAAGGGAGATGACGGTGGGCATGCGTGAGCATGCAGCCACGTCTCCCGGTGTGAATGTGATGGAATGGACTGTGAGCGTCGTAACATGCAGGTGTGCGTGGGTTGAATGGCGACGACGACGGCGACAGAGGGACAAAAGCCGGGTAGCGGCTGTAGCTGTTTCGGGGACCGCGCCGGGTTCATCCAGCAGCGAGCGCGAGGTCTGTGCTGTGCAACGCACGAGGCCCCCACGTGCTCGCTTGCGGGAGTGAAGCTCGGTCCGGAAACGCACGCGGTGGATTTGCCGATCCCGCGGACGGACAAAGTTTAGGCAGGATTACGAATTTGGACCGGACGGGTTCTCCACGCGGGCGGGCGTGTGTGTGAAGCTCCAATGGGCAGAGCACATGTGTTCGCGTGGGAAACCCCTCGAGACGTGGGGCTTGTGTTTTTTTTTATGCGCACGGTGACGTCATGGCTGCACGTGGGGTTGGAATCCGGCAGGAGGGGTATCCCTGCCGGATGGTACCGTCCAAGGAGGGACGAGGTACACGTGCAGCCTGCATGACGTCACGGGCAGGTGCAAAGTGCGCGAGCTGTGATTTGCCGCGCTGGTGCTGCGCGAAATTTGGAAAAAAAAATTTCATGAACAAAACCAAGCCTCGCTTTCGGGTGAACAGGATTCCCGGGCAAGGGGTGGAAGACCCCCTTACCCGGGAAAAGGAGGAAACTAGTTAGGGGGAAGGGTTAGCTTAGTTAGACCAGCTCCATGGGGCAGGGGAAAGTCCTCATGGGGCCCATGGAATGGATGAGGTAGAGGGATTGTAGTCAGATTTAGGATTGCGAAATGATTTATAGAGGTTTGAGGACAGTGACTGACAGTGAATGTGTAGAGGGGCGTAGTTTAGCTACGTAGTGTTAAAAGGAACATGCTATAGTATAAGGGACGACGTGGGAGCACGAGTTAGTTAGGGGATGCAGATAGAAGGATGGCAGAATTCAGCGGTGTGTGTGTGTTGAAGAGTTGGTGAGTTGAGTGGAAACATGTGCTTGTTGAGTGAGTGAGGCCAGCGGGTCTGTGTGAGTGGAGCGAATGGGGAATGCATGGTGCGATGAGTGATTGGGGGGAGGAGTGACTCCCGCCCAAGGGACCCCGGGGTCAGTGTAGAGTGAGTTAGTGGGTTAGTCAAATTAACAAAAATGGAGGTCGTTCTGCTGTCGGTGGGAATGTAGGCTCGAAACCCGTTTGGAGGGGTGCAGGAGCCCTGTTGACAGGCTGGGAGCGTGGCTGCGAAAGGTGAGTACCGCTGAGTGGGTACCCCGGGCACCAGGCTAGTCGGCCGTAGTAGGCCAAGGGCCCATGGGGGGCCGGGATAGCGTAGTGGGCACGGGTGCACCCGCTTGGTGCAGGGGCCCGGGGCGCCGTTAGCCGCGTGGGCAGTGTTGTGGGCACAGGGTGACCCTCGGAAAGGGGCCCGGGAAGCCAGCCTGCCACGTGTGCGTTTCAGGGGAAGTGCCATGGGGGGCACTCCCCGGTGTTTAGGGAGCTGGTAGGCTCGGAGGCAGTGTCGTGCCCGGGTGTGCCATTGCTGGAGATTCGGCAGAGGGTCGTGCCTGCCAAGGGGAGCCACGCATCCCAGCCATGAGACCGTGTGAGGGCCCGGAAAGAAAATTGGGGTGCGAGGCCCGAAATTGTGAGGACACCAACACAGGCGATGGGAATCTGGGTTTATAGAACCAATAGTTTAAGCGAGAGGCGCTTGTTGAAAGCCCCGGGGTAGTTTCACAATAAAATGGTTCGGGTAGATTAGGAAGTGTACCCCTCCGCACCATCCATCCCCTCGCTCTCGTTGTGGGCCGCTGGACCCACTTTGTGTTATAGATCGCTGAAGTCTGGGGAGGCCATCCTGAGGCTTTGTTGGGCCTCGACACAGGACGCCAGCTCTCCCTTATTCCCCTCCGGGAAGGGAACGTAGGGGTTGGGAGTAGGCTAGGTGACAGGATAGGTTAGCCGAACAAGGACAATAAAGGGGGTTAGGGGACGATTTATAGGGGGGGAAGTTAAAAAAAATAAATAAATAAATAATAAGTTGGGGCTAAATTGGGTTTGACAAATTAAGGGGGTGGGTAGGGACAGTGACAGGCAAAGG
Source organism: Eptatretus burgeri (assembly GCF_056783735.1). Classification (NCBI taxonomy): domain Eukaryota; kingdom Metazoa; phylum Chordata; class Myxini; order Myxiniformes; family Myxinidae; genus Eptatretus; species Eptatretus burgeri. The sequence continues at coordinate 114,073,206 of NC_140961.1, read as the reverse complement.
CGATAGGTGGGAGCGAGACAGTAGGCAGGTCCGAGCCCGCCTTCTGAGTGGCCAGCACCACCGCACCCCTCCACCAACCTCCACTGAACGGCAAAGGCTGGCCAGCCTCATCTGCTGGCTTTGTTGCTGCAAGGCCTGTGCCGGCCCACTTCATCTGCCGGCTGTGTTGTGCTGCAAGGCCTGTGCCGGCCGGATCGTCTGCAGCTGTTTACTGTAAGGCCTGTGCCGGCCAGTTCGTCTGCCGGCTGTGTTTGCCTGCAGCGGCCTTATTCTGCAGGCTGTGGTTGCCTGCTCACCTTTGCCATGCCATGCCCACTGCCCCTGTTCACCAGGCCTGTTCAATTTTTGCTTTGCCCCCCCCCCCTGTTCATTTCCATGTGCGCCAGGATCAAGGCAACAGTTTGCAAGCTGCAAGAACTGCTC
>NC_140961.1:114062783-114065283 GCF_056783735.1 Eptatretus burgeri | reverse complement strand
GAAAAAGCACATGGGAAAGGTCTTTTCAACTTTTGCTTTGCATTTCCGAGCACAATCTATATAAGCTTCGTTCGTGAACTTTGAATACCAGGCACGATGTTAACCATATGAGGAGGATGAGTCAAACGGAACAGTCCAGAGATGATGGTTCTCTGCTGAGATGCATCTGTTTTGTCACCATCAAGGTTTATCGATGCATTTGCGCAATCACAAACCTGCCAACTCTTCTCACAGAATCAACATGACAATTTTGGAACGAATTTTGAGACAAAGATGTACTAAACACAGTTTGTTTGTTTGTTTGTTTGTTTTGGACGAAGTTAGTTCAAGAAAGATATCAAAATTGCATCGCCATTTTGTCTGAATCTCGACATTCCCCCACCCGAAGAGCGCGACCAGCATATTTGATTTTGATTGGTTGAGACGGTGTACAATTTTGCCAACGTGCTGTTTAACTCGAGGTTTTTGGAAGTACAACCAAGGTGTTTTGTGTTATACAGTGGTCAAAATATATAATTCAATTGAAATAAAAAAAAAGAAGTTTAAAGACTGTAGAAAAAAACAAACAAAAAACATTGAATCGGAAGTTTACTGCATTGAATTGTTGGATTTGGGAAACAACCTCTTTTACACGACCATATTTAACATGTTCAAATAGTTATCCGTGCCCATTGTTTGCTTGTGTCCTTTGTGACTGACTGATGTATCATACTCTGTGTTGCAGAGCTTTGCTTCCACCAAAGCAGTTTCTTGACCAAGGGCCATGCTGGGTGGTTTGCCATCCCTCTCCCAGCAGTAGTTAGGAGGAATTTGGAATTTGGTCAGGGTGCCAGGGATACCTCACCTACTTTTTCCGAAGGACACCATGAGATCCTAAACTTCCACCAACTAATGCCTGAAGATGAGATGCCAGTTTAATGTCCATCCGAGGGACGGCACACACATTGATGAATAAACTTTCCTGTGGAACACCATGATGAGAGTTTATAGCTGGGCCGAGATTCAAACCCAGGCTAGACAGCTTAAAGGTGAGGGAGCGTACCTCAAGGGCATCTTGCCAGCCTGTGTCCTTTATGACATCACTAAAAGCAATAAGTTTCCTGTAGGAATGATTTTCAAATCTGTTTTTGACTGCCAGACAAACTGAAGCAGTTGCTTTACTCTACTGTGCGCATGCGATGCTGGACAATATGTCATACAATTTTGACAAATTCAGAGCCAAGTACTGCTAAACTACAGGTTTATGGAAGTGCAAACAAGCCGATTCATGTTCTACAGTGTTCAAAATATGAAATTCAATTGATCTTCCTCAATTCTAAACTGACAGGCACACAGAGTGAAAGACGAATAGACACGGATAGTGAACCATTTGCTTTCCCACGCTTTGTGCTATGCATATACCTGGTGTTGGTTTAATGGTTAGGGTGGTGGGCTTGGGATCCGAGGCGTTTAAATCCTGCTTGGCATTGAATTAATACCAGGTGGGGATGACTCATCCTGTCATCCTTCTGAGGGTGGCAAAATGAGTACAAGCTGGCTGTGAGGATTGAGCCATTTGAGTATCCTGCATCAGAGTGGCAACCTGTCCAGGATTGTGCCTGATAGCTCAGGAGACTGCTTTTGCAGCACCAATGCTCTGTATTAAGTATGGTTCCAATGGATTTTTTTTTGGAGCTATTCGCACAGGGTAATAAGAATTACACAATTGACAGACTACAGCAGGAGAGGTTGAGAGGAAAGATTATGAAGAGTTGGACAGAAGTTGGCAACAAGAAGCATTCACTCTGAGTACTCTATCACATTAAGTATTCTGGATTGATATTGAGAACCCAATTGGTGCCTTTATCAGAATTGGTGGTGTTAGATTGTGCAGTTAATTCTGCCATTAGATCAAGAATAACGTCAGTCTGCAATATGTGGAGACAACTAGGTGGTAACATGAAACACAAACATTTCCTTATTGGTAAAAGTTCGAGCTTATAAAGCATGTATCAGACTGGTATTGATGTATGGAAGCGAAATATAGGCAATGCAGAACTTAGATGTAAAAATAATGGAAAGAACTGTGATGTGAATGACATGATGCATGAATGGAATGTCTCTGAGAGAAAGATTTCCGAGCTCCGAAATTAGGAAGATATTAAAAATCAATAGCTATGAAGAAGAATTTAAGAAGGGAAGACTGAAGGCTGGGATGTTCATGTGCAATGAAAGTCAGAAGATGAAGCTGTGAAGAAAGCAATAAAGCTCATGGTAGAAAGGTGAAAGCCGATAGGATGTCCTCAAAAGATGTCAATTGAAAAATGCCAATAAGGATATGGAATGTTTGGGTTTACACGAAACTGACACAATGGGTAAATCTGTAGGTAGGAATGTGATTATTCGACCAATCCCCTGAAAAAGGGGAGAATGGTTATAGAACTGTTGTTGTTGTCGTCGTTGTTGTAAGTTACAAAAATTGTGCAGTCATCTTCCCATTGTCACACAATATCAGGGATGC
>NC_140961.1:114047783-114057783 GCF_056783735.1 Eptatretus burgeri | reverse complement strand
CGAAATGAAAGGCATGAACGAAAAGATGGTTGCGAATACACAAAAGATGGATGCGAATACACAACAAATGAACGAAAAGATGGATACAAATACAAATGAAGTGAAAACGACGATGGATGCGAATACACAGCAAATGAGGGAAGAAATGAAAGAACTACGGGGTGAGACGCAGAACATGGGCCGATGCCTGCAGGCGGGCATGAAGGCCGTGACCAGGGAGCTGGGAATGGCGACTCCACGTGTGGGAGCAAACGAGCTGGAAGGGGGTGCAACGGCTGACAGGCCCGCGGTGGAGGCGGGTAAAAAAATAATTCGGGGGGCGTGTTGGGCGAGGGTCGTGACAGAGGAATCGACGGTGACCAAAAGGGAAAAATTAAATGGGGAGACCAAAACGTGTGAGACGAGACACGAGGTGACGACGACAGAAACTTATAAATGTATAGAGACACGGGAGACAGAAAAAATAGAGGAGAGACAACACGATGAAGACGGGGTAAGTAACGCACACACACACACGGAGGTAGTGGAGGATAATGGGGGTGAGCTGGCGGACTGGGTGGAGACCCAGTGCGAGCACCTGGATGGCCTCCTCCAGGAACGAGGGGAGGGAGTATGCCCCCTTGAGGTGAGTCACGACCAGGTGAGTTCGGTCGTGCTTTGCGAGGTTGAGGGGACGAGTGCTGTGGACGGGTGCACGGAGAGCTTGGGGGGTGTAGAGGCCCCGGAGACCCTTGTGGGGACACAAATCCCCAGTGTGGTTGTCCCTGTGTGTGTGGTGCAAGGTGTGAGTGCGTCCCCGTGTGTGGAAGCGACCCCGTGTGTGAGTGGTGTGGTGGCGATGGTGCCGGAGTACGTGCTTCCCAGCACGCCATGTGTGGATGAGGCACCGTGTGTGAGTGTCGCCGTGTGTGTGAGTGAGGCACCGCGGGTGTGTGCCCCCGCGTGTGTGAGTGAGGCACGGTGTGTGGATGAGGCACCACGAGTGAGTGAAAGGCCGCGAGTGCGTGGAGCCACGTGTGCGAGGGAGGTAGCATGCGTGAGTGAACGGCCGTGTGCAAGGTCGCTGTGTGCAAGGGAAACCGTGTGTGTGAGAGAGCGGTATGTAAGGGAGATGTCGGTCGGCATGCGGGAGCACGCAGCCGCGTCTCCCGGTGTGAATACAATGGAGTGGAGTGTGTGCGTCGTTACACGCAGGTGTGCGTGGGTGGAATGGAGGCGACGACGGCGACATGTGAGAAAAGAAAGCCGAGTAGCGGCTGTAGTTGTTTCGGGGACCGTGCCGGGTTCACCCAGCAGTGAGCACGCGGTCCGTGCTGTGCAACGCACGAGACCGCCACGTGCTCGCTTGCGAGAGTGAAGTCCCGGTCCGGAAACGCACGCGGTGGATTTGCCGATCCCGCGGACGGACAAAGTTTAGGCAGGTAAATGGATTTGGACCGGACGGGTTCTCCACGCGATCGTGTGTGTTAAGCTCCAACGGGCAAAGCACATGTGTTCGCGTGGGGAACCCCTCGAGACGTGGGGCTTGTGTTTTTTTTTTTATGCGCACGGTGACGCCATGGCTGCACGTGGGGTTGGAATCCGGCAGGAGGGGTATCTCTGCCGGATGGTACCGTCCAAGGAGGGACGAGGAACACGTGCAGCTGCATGACGTCACGGGCAGGTGCAAAGTGCGCGAGTTGCCGTGCTGGTGATGCGCATGAAAAAAAAAAAAAGAAAAAAAAAAAGCAAGCCTCACTTTTGGGTGCACAGGATTCCTGGGCAAGGGGTGGAAGACCCCCTTACCCGGGGCACAGGATGGAAACTAGTTAGGGGGAAGGGTTAGCTTAGCCAGACCGACTTCATGGGGCAGGGGTAAGTCCTCATGGAGTCCGTGGAATGGATTAGTTAGAGGGATTGTAGCGAGATTTAGGTTGGAAAATAAAATGATTTATTTGGAGACAGTGACAGACCTGTGAATGTGTAGTGGGGACGTAGCTTAGCTACGTAGTGTTAAAAGGAACGTGCTGTAGTTTAAGGGACGACGTGGGAGCACGAGTTAGTTAGGGGAGGTAGTTAGAAGGATGGCAGAGTTCAGTGGTGTGTGTGTTGAAGAGTTGGTGAGTTGTGAGGTGAGTACTTGTTGAGTGAGTGAGGCCAGCGGGTCTGTGTGTATGGAGTGAATGGGGAATGCATGGTGCGATGAGTGATTGGGGGGAGGAGTGACTCCCGCCCAAGGGACCCCGGGGTCAGAGTAAAGTGAGTTAGCTGGGTTAGTGAAATTGAAAAATGGAGGTCGTTTTGTTGTTGGTGTGAATGTAGGCTCGAAACCCGTTTGGAGGGGTGCAGGAGCCCTGTTGACGGGCTTGGGAGCGTGGCTGCGAAAGGTGAGTATCGCTGAGTGGGTACCCCGGGCACCAGGCTAGTCGGCCGCGGTAGGCCATGGGCCCATGGGGGGCCGGGATAGAGTAGTGGGCACGGGTGCGCCTGCTTGGTGCGGGGGCTCGGGGCGCCATTAGCCGCGTGGGCAGTGTTGTGGGCAAGGGTGACCCTCGGAAAGGGGCCTGGGAAGCCAGCCTGCCACGTGTGCGTTTCAGGGGAGGTGCCATGGGGGGCACTCCCCGGTGTTAGGGAGCTGGTAGGCTCGGAGGCAGTGTAGTGCCCGGGGGTGCCATAGCGGGAGATTCGGCAGAGGGTCGTGCCTGCCAAAGGGAGCCACGTGTCCCAGCCATGAGACCGTGTGAGGGCACGGAGAGAAAATTGGGGGGCGAGGCCCGAAATTGTGAGGACACCAACACAGGCGACGGGAATCTGGGTTTATAGAACCAATAGTTTAAGCGAGAGGCGCTTGTTGAAAGCCCCGGGGTAGTTTAACAGTTAAATGGTTAGGGTAGATTAGGAGATGTACCCCTCCGCACCATCCATCCCCTCGCTCTCGTTGTGGGCCGCTGGAACCACTTTGGTTATAGATCGCCGAACTCTGGGGAGGCCATTCTGAGGCTTCGTTGGGCCTCGACACAGGACGTTAGCTCTCCCTTATTCCCCTCCGGGAAGGGAACGTAGGGGTTGGGAATAGGCTAGGTGACAGGATAGGTTAGCCGAACAAGGACGATAAAGGGGGTTCGGGGACGATTTATAGTGGGGAAGTAAAAATAAAAACAACAAAAAAAAATAAGTTGGGGCTAAATTGGGGTTTGACAAATTAAGGGAGTGGGTATGTACAGTGACAGGCAAAGGCGATAGGTTGGGAGGGAGACAGGTAGGTAGGTCCGAGCCCGCCTTCCAAGTGGCCAGCACCACCGCACTCCCTCCACCAACCTCCACTGAACGGCAAAGGCTGGCCAACTTCATCGGCTGGCCGTGTTTTGCTTCAAGGCGGAGGCCGGCCAACTTCATCGGCAGCTGTTGTTTTGCTGCAAGGCCTGTGCCGGCCAGTTCATCTGCCGGCTGTGTTTGCCTGCAGCGGCCTTCTTCTGCGGGCTGTGTTTGCCTGCTACCTTTGCCATGCCATGCCCACTGCCCACGTTCACCAGCCCCGTTCAATTTTTGCTTTGCCCCCCCCTGTTCATTTCCATGTGCGCCAGGATCCGCAAGGCAACAGTTTGCAAGCTGCGAGAACTGCCCCGTTGGCAGCTACAACACGGGCCTGCAGTGGCGGCCCGTGCACCGTGTTTGCGTCCATCCAGTCATCCATCCATTCGTTGTGTTCATTGCGTGTGCCACTTGAGCTGGCACGGAGACTGCGTTTGTGCAGCCCCTGCACCGTTGTGGTTCACTGCGTTCAGTTCAAAAGGGAAGGCTTTGGACTGCGTGTGAGCAGCCAGCCACGTTCCCTGTCACCTGCATTGTTTTGAGCCAGAGACTGCATGCGGGCAGCCTGGCTCCCTGCTAACTGCTTTTCTTTTGCAGAGTTCATTGATCCTGGGCCATGGTTTAGTGTAAAATTTGTAAGTTAAGGTTAAGATGTACTGTAAATATGAGTGCGCCCCCGGCATGTTTGTCTTAGCACCGGCAATTTTATTTAAGTCGTCCGCACATGGAGTGAGTTTGTTTAGGTAGTTACGCAGCCCTCAGGTTATTTATTTTGGGGACACGAATACCATGAATGTCGCACTCAGGGATCCGTAGGTAAAATGTACTAGGGGAAAACTACACATGATGGCACACGAAAATTTGACGACTCGGGACGAGTCTGTAAAAAGGGGAGGGGGTAGTGTTGTGGTTACCAAATTCGCAAACCACCATTCAGGTCCCTTAGGTGAGATATCTCGGTAAGTATATGTGTAGCTAGGCCCAAACCCGTTGTCTAGAGGGAATAAATGTTATTCATGCGTGCTGCGACTCTTCAGGATAGCCGTTTTTCTTTTACTATCTTTATTTTGGACCAACCGCCATTGTTACCGCCACCAACCACAACATCAACCACCCACCGCGGCGCCGCTTCACGTCACACCTCGCAACCGTCGCATCGCCACTGTTCTTGCGCCACTTGTGGGTACCGGTGTTGGACTCGTGCAGGGCGCGCGCTGAACAGCGTGTACAAAACCACGGATTTTCCACTTCAAAAAATGGATCAAAAACGACACACGCCCACTTTTGTTCCGTCCAATCGGTGAGCGAGGGGCGATTTGGCCCCGCCTCCAGGGCGTTGGAGGGCGATCGCTATATGCAAATTTATGGATCAAAAAGCATTCACGCCCACTTTTTCTCGGGCCAATGGGGAGCGAGGTGAAAGGTCGAAGGGAGGGGGTCAAAGATGAGAGAGCGAAGCCACGGGGCTTATATAAGCGACCGCGTTCGTCAGTCAAGTGACAAGAGAGAGTTAAGACTTCGCAGTCGGTGGAGTTGGGAAGAAGAAGCAAGAAGGAGTTGGTCGTCGTCGTGTGCGTTGGAGTCGGAGCAAAAGGGGACGGAGCTGTGGAGAGGCGGCGAGGGCAGACGAGGGGGTGCTCGCGTCGTGCAGGGAGCTGCACACCAGGGAGGCCGACGGCGCGACCTGGCCGAGGTGGAGACGCTCGTCGCGGGACTCGAGGCAGAGTGGAAATCCTCTATACCCCGAGCATCAGCAACCCCCTCCTGTTTCCCCCCGCGCTGAGATAGTGCGACCAAGGGAACCCCTTTCCCACCCCCTACCAGACACTGTCCGCGAGGCCCGCGGAGTTGAGGCACCATCGCCGCTCCGCGTCTCATCACCAGACGGGTAGGCCCGACCCGGTCTCGGCCTCAGGCCCCCCTCATCTTTGAGGGTGTTCTTTTCCTTGGTTTTGGGTATGTGTTGTCGGCGCCGTCTGTGAAGTAAAATTGTATAAGTGTTGCCGTGTGCTCGCGTAATCGGTATTAGATCTGCATTGTCGCATTTGCTTTTTGTGTAAAAATTGCATTGTGTTTCTTTTCTTTCTATGTGCTTTTGGTGGAATTGCATTGTGTTTCTCTTCTTTTCTATGTGCTTTTGGTGGAATTGAATATGTGTGCTTTCCGTTCAGCGCGAATAAATGTGCTTTGTGTTGAACTGTTTCCCGCTTCGCTTCGTCATTTCTCTCATTGAATCCTCATCTTGCTTCACGTAAAGGGTTGGTAGTGGGCTGAATACGCCCGATAATTAATCGAACCGTCGAGGCCGACGATAACACCGCTCGGTTATCCCGATAGTACGGAACGGGTCGCTTAAGTGGCCCGTGTCCGAAGTCGACCTGCGGCGAGGTGCGATCGCCCGGTCTACCCTCCGCGTGGGTACTAAGGTAGGTCGAATTTGGCGAGCAACCCTATCCCACGCGGGGGCTGATTGGCTCGATCGCGGTGAGACCGAAAGGTCCACCCGTGACTGGTTCCCGGCGTTAGTCCGAGAGGGTCACGACTGGATTGTCCGTCCGGTGGGCGACGTGCCGCGATTTGAGTTACGTGGCCGTCAGCACGCCGGCGGGCGCGAATCCGTAACAATATATATATATATATATATATATATATATATATATATATATATATATATATATATATATATATATATATATATATATATATATATATATATATATATATATATATATATATACATATATATATATATATATATTCTTCTTTCGGCTGCTCCCTTTTAGGGGTCGCCACAGCGGATCATCCGTATGATCCGCATACTGATTTGGCACATGTTTTACGCCGGATGCCCTTCCTGACGCAACCCTGGTCGCCTCTTACGACTCAGCGATATGGTACACCTATTTTAACCGGGGTATACACCGGCCCAGTATACTGGTACTCATTTCGCAGACCTCGGAAGGATGACTGGCTGAGTCAAACCCCTGGTGTATTAATTCAGTGGCCCAATGGGGCTTGAACTCAGGACCTTTTGGATCCCAAGCCGCTGCCCTAACCACTGCGCCAACACCAGGCATATATATATATATATATATATATATATATATATATATATATATATATATATATATATATATATATATATATATATATATATATATATATATATATATATATATATATAAACATATATATATATATATATATATGAAGCTATATACAGCATGGCCATAAAGTCTGGAAACATAGATCATATGATGTCATTCTGTTACTGTTTGAGGATGTCCTTTGCGAAAGACGAACGCGTTGTGGTGATACTGCTGAGGAGAGGCGGGGGCTGGTCATATCGACGAATAGCAGAGCACTTCAACGCATGTCATCCCAGAAGAGCAGAAGGCGCAGGTTTATTCAGTGAAAATCACACGCGAATCATCTGAGGCAATGCATCACGGATGCATGTGCGATTGATGGAAATGCTGCAATAATTCACCTCGTTTCTTGCAATTTTGTACAGCACATTTCATTGTGCATTTATTATGAGGGACAATACATTGAACATGTCATGTTGACAGCTTGTCGTTGAACATACGTGTTGTTCATAATGTATATTGCAATATCAATAAACATTCTATAATGTATATTCGCCTATGTTTCCAGACTTTATGCCCACCATATATATTGTTACGGTTGTGGAAATTCGCATTACACCATAAAGGGCCCTTAGGTGAGATATCTCCATAGGTACATGTGTAGTTCGCCCAAACCCGTAGTATAGAGGGATTTTATGTGATCCATCCGGGCTGCGATGCTTTGAGTTAGCCATATTTCTGTTCTCTCTTTATTTCAAACAAACAGCATCTCAACAACCACGCAATCCCCACCACAGCGCCAACCACAATACAATGACGCCACCTCCACCACCTACACTACCACATCATCGCTTCTACAACCATTTGCAAACACCACCACCTTTGCCTTTACCTTCACAACTTCATCCCACATCATCGCTTCTATGGCCATTCCCAAACACCAACAGTCAACACCAAACATCGTGTTCCCGGAGCCATGGCCGAACGCGTCGATCCGCGGATCAGGAATGCTTCACGCCCACTTCTCCTCCGTCCAATGGGCAAGCGTGAGGCGGCTTGGCCCCGCCTCCAGGCGCGTGTTGGTGAATTCCGTCTCGGTCCGTCTATGCAAATTTTAGGATCAGGGGAGGTTCGCGCCCATTTTACACGACCAATGGCTAACCGGGGGGGGGGGGGTGGTGTGGCCCCACCTCCAATTGCGTCCTGATCCGGGAATTTGCATATCGGCGCCTCCTGAGAGCTATAAATGTGTGAGCGGAAGGTGACTCGCGAGGAGAGAGTGGAACTGGGAGGAGAGTGTGGAACTGGGGAGTTGGTTGTGAGAGAAGCGAGAAGCGAGAAGCGTGGAGCGTTGAGCATTGGGGAGCGGAGTTGAGAGTTGACCTGGAAGAAGGGGAGTGCGCGCGGTGGAGTTGCACGCGGCGGGTCGGAACAAGGGAGCTCGGGTCCGAGGCAAGGAGGACCGCGGTCGGCGACGAGGTTGCGGTGTGGGGGATCGCTCGTCTCATCGTGGGAGCGAAGCCAGCCAGCCTCCCCCAGGGCATCAACAATTTCCCCTTCCCCCGCGCTGAGATAGTGCAAAGGGGGCCCCGTTCCTCCCCCACCCCAAATGTGGTGCCAACGAGCACGCCAGGGGCACGGAGTCGGGGCACAGCGGCGCGGACACTTTGCGGCTTGCCCGCCAACGCGTCACGAGGACGCGGGTAAGACCTCCCCAGTCTCGCGGTCCTGGCCGCTCCTCCAGGTCCCACACACATTTGGCCTACAGGCCTGTCTGCCTCCTTGTCTGTGAGGGTGGCTTACTTCTTTTGCTTTTGTGCAAATGTCAGTTGGCGCCGTCTGTGAAGTAAAACTGTGGAAGTGTTGCTGTGTGTACGCGTATAGTCGGTATTAACTGCTTTTCTGACATTTGCTTTTTGTGCATTTTTGTATGGCTGTATATACGTGCTTTCCGTATGTCGCGTAATAAAATGCTTGCTTGTTGAACTGTGCCCGTTTCGCTTCATCTTTTCTAAATTGACTCTCCATCCTGCTTCACGTAAGGGGTTCATAGTGGGTGCAACATCCCGGTAATTAATCGGAACCGTCAAGGCCGACGATAACACTTCTTGGTTATCACTGTAGCACGGAACGGACCGCTTAAGTGGTTCGTGTCCGGAGTCGGCCTGTGGCGAGGTACGATCGCCCGGTCGACCATTCGCGCAGGTACTTAGGTAGATCGAATTTGGCGAGCAAGCCTATCCTGCGCGGGTGGGCAATTGGCACGATCATGGTGAGGTTAAACCCCCAACCGTGACGAGCTCCCGGCGTTGTTCCGAGAGGGTCACGGCTGAATTGTCCGTCCGGTGGGCGACGTGCCGCGATTCGAGTGACGTGGCCGTTCACATGCCGGCGGGCGCGAATTCGCAACAATATATACATGTGTATATTTATATACATATATATATATATATATATATATATATATATATATATATATATATATATATATATATATATATATATATATATATATATAGGAATATGTATATGTAAATATATACAGGGGGCTGAAAAAGTAGGTATACAGTAAGGATTATACCAGTATTACCAGTATTATAATAGTGGTGCTAAGATTCATTTAATACTAGAATTCAATCATTAATACGAGATTAATTTGTTTATTATTGATATGTTTATTATTGGTATGTTATTATTGATTTGCTTGTATAATCAATAAAATACGTTTTGTGCGCACGTTTTGTTTTTCATGACTGTATACCTACTTTTGCAGCCCCCTGCATATATGTATGTATATATATATATATATATATATATATATATATATATATATATATATATATATATATATATATATATATATATATATATATATATATATATATATATATCGCAACCAATGGTACTCCATCTCTTCTGGATCTGATTTTGACAAATTTCCCTGACAATATCTGCTCTTCTTCCTTCGCTCCAATTGGTTCTTCTGACCACGTCTTTGTCAAAGTGGACATCTCTCTGGCTGTTATCAGAGAACCACCTCACCGCCATCGAGTCTGGCATTTCACTCAAGCCGACTGGCAGGGTCTCCGAGCAGCCATGAAACTTACAGACTGGTCTCCTATCACTACTTTCTCAAACATCAACTCATCCTGGGAATTCTTTCAAAGAAACTTGCTCTCCCTCATGCACAGATTTATCCCCTCTCGTGTTCAGTTGTCTTATCCTTCCTCCCGCCCTTGGTTTACTGAAGCTTGTGGCGAGGCAGTTGTCCTGAAACAACTTGCCTTTGCCTCATGGAAAGCAAACCCAACTGAGGGCAATCTCAGTTCTTTCCACAAAGCTCGGAACAAGTGTGTATCTACCCTCAGGAGAGCCAGAAAACAACATCTTTCTCATCTCAAGTCTGAACTCTCAAACCTCTCTCCCTCCTCCAAATCCTGGTGGCGTTTAATCAAATCTGTTTCTGATGTATGTTCCCCCTCCATCCCCTCCCTTACCTCAAATGGCCGCACTGCTGATTCCACACGTGATAAAGCTGAATGCCTAAACTCGGTGATTGCAGCTAAATCTTGTGTCCAAAACCCATCACTTTCTCTACCCACCTTACCCAGTCGCACCCA
>NC_140961.1:114017783-114040283 GCF_056783735.1 Eptatretus burgeri | reverse complement strand
GCTGATAGGTTTTATAGTTTTGGAGTTATGGAGGAGACACGCTGTTCGTGTACCTCACGTTATATGCATGCAAGCTACTCCATTCGCCTTCGGGCACTCATTAAATAGATGAATGAAAATCTATTCAAACTTGTCTCATTCTTATATATATTTTTACCTTATGTTATCACTTTGTCAAGGCAATGTCATTTATTTTCCTTTTGAGCTGAAAAAAATGTTGGCATTTACAAATGCTTCTGGGACTCTTGCTGGGAAGATTCAAGGAGGCATCATGCTCATGCAAAGATTGTGCTCACCAATATCATCAGCTAATTTTCACATTGTCCTCTTTTGAATCGTGTAATCTTGCCATGTTTTTTTTTTCCCCAATGCGATGTCAGTTGAGTAAACAAAGCAATGTCGTTCCAGTAGCCTTTTCTCGTGACGCCACTGCACCGTGTCATTTCGATCATCTCTTTCTCTGAAATAACATTTCTCTTTTGACTGGCATTTTCTCATTAACATCAACTTGGCATTGATTAACCCACACAGTGTCTCTTGTAGCCAAACTATGATTATAATGAATTTTTTTCTATTACGTTCTATTATTGTTTCTTTTTTCATCATTATGCATTGCTGGAAAACCGTTGAAAAGGATATGAATGAAAAAGAAACCTGAAGAGTTCAGATTTCAAACTTCTATGATTACTTTTCATAATAGATATGCAAATAAGACAGCATGAATATGTAGCAAAATATGAAATTTGAGGAGCTTTTTTTCCAACAATTTTTATTTTCAGTACACAAAAGGGAAAACTTTAACAACTCACCAAGTGATCAATTGGAATAGTTTCCATTATGGAAAACAAGTGATTACAAATCGTAAAATATAACAATTTTATCTTGCGTTTGCTCTTCCAGTTATTACAATTTACAATATCTCAGCTCGCATCATTTTTGGTCTCGTGGGTAAATTTTTGTTCCACTTCACTTTGTCCGGTCGAATCCTTTTTAAACTGCTTGATGTATTGTTGTTGATCAATCGTCCACGGGTGAATGTAGAAGTAGAAAAAGAAAGTGATGATTGTTCAGTTAAAGGTTTAAATTGTTGTGAATGAAGAGTAACAAAATTCAGTAAAAACGGTTGTGGAGCAAATGTGAAAAGGTAACAATTCGAAATGGACTATTTTTGAAGCATCAGAATAAAAACATACCACCTCATGTTGTTTTCACTGACAACATTTAATTCTGCAACGGAGTAGTTCGATCCATGTTGATTATTTTAGATTGATGATAATTTGTAACCACATGTATCTCAAGGTCACTGGTGGCTTAATCCATCATTCCTTATAGCTAACCTTTAGTCTTCGGATAGGATTGGACTGTCGGAGGTCTGGACCGAATTGTGAATGATGCTATATGGACAAAATCAACTGAACGTTTATTGGAGAATGTTAACCACTGTGGAGAAGCAAGGAGAAGTTGAGGTTTTGGAAGTTAACCTTTTTTAGCAGAGCAAATTAACTCTGCTCAGTTGTATCAATGGTTAATGCTCAGTCCTATTTAACGTCATTTACAATCACTGAGATTTTGAATGCATTTGGAATCATAATCACTGCCGTTACATTTACTTGAATGATAATTAAATACAATGTCTTATTGTTGGCTTATCTTATGGCTTATCGTTGTGATCGTTCATGCATCCAGTTTACAGAAGCATATGGTTTGCTTTTGGGCATATAAGAGTCTCCAAATGTTTTTTGAGAGGTCGGCATCGATCAGGCCGAAAAATATTTCATGCACTACGAAATATTCTTTCTCCCAGAGCTGTAGTAGATGGGACTGCAAAAATTCTACCACTTGGGAAAGATGTGGGAAGACAGTGGATTTTCATTTCTAATATGCCACAGCTAGGTTCAAACCTGTTTTAGGATTTCAACGAAATGTCCTTGGGCATTTATAAATTCTTAACATGAGCCATGTTCTTGTTTTGTGGTTCCAAAACAAGACATGGATGGCACAAATATTACAGGCTCGTATGCAGGATGTCAATCAGTTGGACAAAATTTCAATCAATGAACAAAAGAATATAAGTGTGCAGTCAGCCATTTTCGATGGTGGAGGAGTGGGGTGTGTAGCTTCAAAACTTTGCACTGCTGAGAGCATGATAGCATCGCACCATCATGTCCATTGTGGGGTAGGATGCACACTGCATTGCTTTTCCATGGAAAGTGAAAGTGTCGAAAATACACTGCTCAATGGGTTATCATTTTCGGGGTATTTTCAGGCCATATGACAGTATGGCAGCAAATAAAATCCTATTTCATTGATTGAAGTTGTCGAATACCGATTGAAGTTTGAGTTTCAGTTCAATTCAGCAAGTGACTAGTGACAGGTAATACTCCATCATAAAAGGGAGCATAATATTAATGCACAGTTTTGCATGCATGTACTTTTCTTTTTATAATATTAGAAGTAAGTTCATCATTAATATCTATCGAAGTGGTGTTTGTAGTCAATACTCATGAGGGGGAGGGGGGGAGAGAAAAGACGAGAGACAATGTATTGGACACAAATTGGATGATCAAAAACACGAATTTTCAATTACAGGTAAACATAGGCCCTGTACAGCATAATGAAAGTATCTGATCAAATTTTTTTAATGCATTGAGGTCGGTATTTACCACTCGCTTAGTCTTTCAGGAGCTTTCCAAGTTCCAGCCTTCTCGGGTGCTTCCTGACAAACTTGTCCTGGCAAACATCCTGTCCTGGGTCATGCTTACCCTTAGGTAGATGGACTGCCTCCTCTGTTAATAGGTCTAAATTAGCTGGGCTTGGCCAACAATTCAATCAGTTTTATGTTGTCATCAACAAGATCATTATGGGCACCATATGCCTAATACATAGGGCCTAGCTCCCAAATAGCCGGCGACTTACGGGTTTGATCCACAAATTGATCACCATACCAACAGACCGTGCATTTATAGCTCTCTTAAAATTTAAACTCTTGCGCAATTGGCAAACATATTTAATCCACTTTTAAAATAACATCTCGACACATTTCATCCAGGACAGCCTCCTGCACTGTTGTATCAGAACAAGCTGATTCCTTCACGTGGTCACGGACCGTTTAACCCCAATATGGGGCCATTCAAAAATTACTTAATGCTACTTTTTAGGGATATGCATACCATGTGTGCTGATGTGCTTGATTAAACCTTGCTAATAATTTTTATTCGAGATTGATTCGATTTTTGGGGATCCCTCATCATGAGTAACACTGGGAATATGATAACACCCAAACAGTAACACCCGAACAAAGCCAATGGGAATATGATGCAACAAACCTGGGCAGTGTGTAATCAGCAGAGGCCAACAGACCTGATGTCTTAGGCCCATGCTATTTTTTATTGATTAGGCGGTTCCATAGTAAAACATTATTTACTATTTTTCTTTAATCCAACATGGCTGCAAAACCATGTGACCTCTCAATTCTTCTTCTTCTTCTTCTTCCGGCTGCTCCCGTTAGGGGTCGCCACAGTGGATCATCCGTATGATCCGCATCATGATTTGGCACATGTTTTACGCCGGATGCCCTTCCTGACGCAACCCTGGTCGCCTCTTACGACACAGGGATATGGTACACCAATTTTAACCGGGGTATACACCGGCCCAGTACACTGGTACTCACTTCGCCGACCTCGGAAGGATGACAGGCTGAGTCAACCCCCTGGTGTGTTAATTCAGTGGCCCAACGGGGCTTGAACTCAGGACCTTTTGGATCCCAAGCCACTGCCCTAACCACTGCGCCAACACCAGGCTCCGTGTGACCTCTTAATTATACCTGAATAAACGTGTATACCCATTGCTTGGGGAACATTTGTGTGAAGTTTCCCCTCTATTTGTCCAGCCATAATGAAGAAGATGATAGGTTTCAGAGTAAATCCAATATGGCTGCCAAACCATGTGACATATGAAATCATATTGTTACAGCCATGGATAGCGAGTGTATTATGAGGGGGTTAATCCCTGTTTGTCCTCGGAAGAGCCGGACCTGGGGTCACCGCTCATAATAAACTTTGTGATATGGTGGGTTGCTTTAGAACCACGAACGCCAATCAGTTAACCATGAGTTCCAGTGTCCACCATCTAATTTTTCCATTTAACTTGAGGTGGTGTGGCTTCCTGAACGGGGAGCGTGCCCTTGGCAAAGCACCAATCTTATCTTGATTAGATCTTAATTAAGGTGGCCGAGCGTTTAACCGCTGGTGCATGTCGACTATTACAGATCAATTAGTTTGGTAATTACCTCCCAGTCTATCTAGATTCAGACAATGCTGGACCAATGGAAGGGAAGGACAAGCAAGGACAGGTTGGAACATCAACAAAGGAATTTATTAATCAAGAAAAAATACATAAAAATAACTTTTTATTTCCTTGTGGTAAAAATAAGTTAATTCAAATCAATCAAAATAATCGCAAGCAAATAAAGAATTAATCAGGCAATGATAGAAAAAGAGACAAAGAGCAAATGCTTATCACGATGCCTTACCAAACAATTAAACACGAGACAAGGGTACCCAGCAGATCATTCAAAGGGGAAGAGAAATCCAGTCTCGCTCACCAAGTAGAAGTTGTCGGGCATCAAATAAAACATCCTGAAATGTGTGAGCATGCCTTGTCCGTTCCCAGCGCCCAGCCTTTCCATGCACCCACTTGCAAACAGGCTTGAACGACAATCGACGTCATGTCATCACCCCGTCAGGAACCACAACCAATGGAGAGCTGTTAGGAGCTGTGAGAAGTTGAGACGCTGTGACAAACTGGAAGGCTGCAAGGCCGTCACCAACTGTAACAAATTCAACTGTCGCCAGCTCACCAACCGTCTGATTGGAACTGAATGAAGCAGCCATCTGACTGTAACTGATGAAAGGACCATCTGACTAGAAATAACGAAATGACTGTCTGACTGGAATTCAATGAAGCAACCATCTGACTGGAACTGACTGAAACAGCCGTCTGACTGGAACTGACTAGACGACCGTTTGACTGTAACTGATGAAACAACCATCTGACTGGAATTGATGAAATGACTGTCTGACTGGAACTGAATGAAGCAACTGTCTGACTGGAACTGACTGAAACAGCCGTCTGACTGGAACTGATGAAACGACTGTCTGACTGGAACTGAATGAACACTCTCTAAGCTGTAAGAACTGCCACCAGCTATCACCAACTGACTCTCAAAGCTGTCAGAACCGCAACCAGCTATCACCAACTGACTCTCAAAGATGTCAGAACCACAACCAGCTATCACCAACTGACTCTCAAAGCTGTCAGAACCGCAACCAGCTATCACCAACTGACTCTCCAAGATGTCAGAACCACAACCAGCTATCACCAACTGACTCTCAAAGATGTCAGAATCACAACCAGCTATCATCAACTGACTCTCAAAGCTGTCAGAAACACAACCAGCTATCACTAACTTACTCTCAAAGATGTCAGAACCACAACCAGCTATCACCAACTGACTCTCAAAGCAATCAGAACCACAACCAGCTATCAGAACCTCAACCGGCTATCACCAACTGACTCTCAAAGATGTCAGAACCACAACCAGCTATCACTAACTGACTCAAAGATGTCAGAACCACAACCAGCTATCACCAACTGACTCTCAAAGCTGTCAGAACTGCAACCAGCTATCACTAACTGACTCAAAGATGTCAGAACCACAACCAGCTATCACTAACTGACTCTCAAAGCTATCAGAACCACAACGAGCTATCAGAACCGCAACCAGCTATCACCAACTGACTCTCAAGGATTTCAGAACCGCAACCAGCTATCACCAACTGACTCTCAAAGCTATCAGAACCACAACCAGCTATCACGAACTGACTCTCAAAGATGTCAGAACCGCAACCAGCTATCACCAACTGACTCTCAAAGCTGTCAGAACTGCAACCAGCTATCGTCAACTGACTGAAAAAAACAGTCATCTCATCCTCTTTATTGGCAGCTCGTCTGGGCGGAGCCTCAGGCAGACTCCACCCAAATTTACCCCGCCCATTGGTGCATTGTTGCACATGACAACCCACCTGTCCCGCAATAATTCCTGGCCTCGATGCCATGTTTGTGGTGCGAGACGAATGGCAGAAAGCAGCCATTTGCCAGAATTACCAAGCGAAAACGTGAAGCGCTCATAAAACATCATCAACAATTATCACCTCATTGTTCAGCCCGATACGAAAAAGAGCCAGTTAGCGTCCATAGAGTTTGAACAGGGTGTCAAACGTCGATGGAAAAAGGTGGGTGTCAACATCGATGGAAAGAGGTGGGTGTCGATCCTCCATTGGGCTAACGGCTCTCTCACGTGCATGAATGTGTCTGTCGTAAAGAGGAAAAGGAGGTTTCCATAAGAGAGTGGATCTATTATTACACAACTCAATAAACCAATGTTAGAATCCCACCAGACATTGGGATGGGTCTATCCTGGACCAGCATTTCGGGAAATAACTGTCTGAGGACCTTTGTATGCATTCATCAGATCAGATTCTGAAATCTGTAACAATATTATGAACTTTTTGTTCCTCATGGATAGCGGTCATACATGTAACGTTTCACCTCGGTCTGTTCAGCCACTTCAGAGAAGAAGATTTTTTAAGGTTTTTCTTTTCTTTTTTTAAACAATATGGATGTCGAATCACGTGACCGATGACATCATCACATTTTTTTTCTGTGGACCATTTTATCCTGAGATGACCCTCAAAAATTTAGATACTGATCAGATGTAGTGTTTTACATGTGCAATTATGACGTCGTAATGAAGGCATCTACGTTGTCATGAAAACAATCACACTTATTCACCATGAGAAGTACTTGCCGTGTGCCAAATTAATTTTTTTTTTCCGTGGTGCAGTTTTAAAAATAGAGGTCTAAAGTTTTTACATTTTTCCAACATGGCTGCCACACCACGTGATCTATGCCGTCACAATTATGACAACATTCCACATTAGTAGTCGCACCTATGGTGAAAATTTCGTTTCGATCTGACAAGCGGTTGCGGAGAAACATACGAAAGTTCTGTGTGGACAAACAAATAAACAAGCAGTCATAGACTGGTACTTACGAAATCGTCAACTTGACCTCTGACCTTGTCTAATAAAAGCTGTTTCTGGAGAAGGTAGTGACGCAAACCAGAAGTTTCTACGATGATTCTGTACCAAACCATCAAAAATCGAATGTTTGACCTCACTGTGACCTTGACCTTTGACCGATTTTGACCAAAATCTAATCAGCGCTAGCCATCACCCTCTTGAATCACGTGGTGTAATTTGACATTGGTAGCTTTTTCCGTTCTCGAGTTATCATGCCTACAAACAAACACACAAACACACACAAACAAACAAACACACAAACAGAGGACGGAAGTCATCAATATACTTACGAAATATAATAACTCTCGTATCCTGATTTGGATTCGGATCTTCACCAAAATTGAATCGATTTGTCATTGTCACCCAATCTGTCCACCAAGTTTCATCAGAATACATCCACAACCTTTTGAGTTAATGTGTATATATCGTTTTTGGCCCTATCTCTCAATGGTGAAGAATCATTTTAAAACCTCTCAGATCCTGATCCTGATTCGGATCTTCACCAAAATTAAGCGTTTCTGTCCTTGGCTAGTCACCTAAACACACAAAAAAATTCAGAATAATTGCTTGAAAACTGTGGCCAAAAATATTGTGACAAACACATGAAAAATGTGTTTTTTGTGTGTGTTTGGCCCTATCTCTCAATGGTGAAGAATCACATGAAAAATTATCGAATCTAGATTCAGATCTCCACCAAAATCGAATAAATTAGTCCTTGTGACACAACCAACCTGACCACAAAGTTTCATCCAAATCCGTCCTAAATTTTTTGAGATATCATGAAATATAGTTTTTCGCCCCATCTCTCAATGGTGAAGAATCAGTTAAAAATTAAATAATTCTTGTGGATTCGGATCTTCACCAAAATTGAATGAATTCTTCCTAGTGGAACCCCCTACCTGTCCACCAAGTTTCGTGTGAATCCGTCCATAACCCTTTGAGATATTGTGCTAAATATCGTTTTTGGCCAAATCTCTCAATGGTGAAGAATCACTTGAAAAACTCTCAGATGTGGATCTGGATTCAGAATATATTTCACCAAAATTTAGTGGTGCCGTCCTTGGCCAATCACCTACCCACAAAAAAATTCAAATCGATTACTTCAAAACTGTGGCCAAAAATCATGTGACAAACAGACAAACAGACAGACAGACAAATGCTACAGACCAACATACTTGGCAAAAAAAAAAAAAAAAAAATTCAATTTATTTTCACCAAATAATAAATGCTACAGACCAACATACTTGGCAAAAAAAACAAACAAACAAAAAGAAATTCAATTTATTTTCACCAAATAATAAATGCTACAGACCAACGGTGAAGAAGCACTTTTAAATTTGTTACTTGGCGAAAAAAACAAACAGACCCAAACGCAATACCCTCTCCTTCAGCGAGGGTAAATATCCTGCTCACAAACAGCCAGGCAAATGGACAAGCAGGGGTGACAACATAACCTCCTTCAATTACAATTAGCACTGACCTCATCATCACTCGTTCATACAAGCTGAATTGACATTGTGGAATGCCAAGCACCACTACAGTCAAACAATAGGGACTTCAAGTAAATGCAGAATTTAGCCTCTCCCTATAGGATAGGGGAATGCTTGTTGCTGTTACAGGGTTTGTTTCTAACCCCCCCTCCAATTATTTATGGTCGCACAGAGTTTCCTCGACCCCTAGGAATACTAAACCACCATTATATTTATTTTCTTCCTGCACTACTATTTCCTGAGCTGTATCAATTTCCGAGCTGTATGTCTTAGCCGGCTGGGACTTTCAGAATGAAATTTTGCATCAATTACGGGGATAAAGTATGCAGGGTTGACATAATTTTCGACCTTGACCTAATAATTAAGGTCATGATCCAATTATAGACATTTTAACATTTTTCACTGAAACTCGACTCAGGTTTATCCAATCGGAACGAAATTGATCCCAGATATCTACTTGACTTTGTGATTCAATGATGGAAGTGGTCTGCTGAAAGAATCATTACTGAAACACTAATATGCTGCTGATTGAGTGCTCCTATAAGTTATGGTAGGAATTTGGAATTTGAATCGGGACAAGTACCCAATGCCCTACTCGTAGGATCTTAATCATCCACCAGGGAACACTCAGTTTAACATCCCTTCACAGGATAGTACACTGTTGATGCAATGCCCTGTTTGCGAAGCACGATAATGATAGTTTATAGTCCTGTCGGGCATTTAATCCAGTCAAAGACAAATAATGTACGTTACCGAGCGATCATAGCATCAGGAGGCAAGACGTCAGATGTTAACACAAAACTCACCTGCTTGAATCTTTTCATTCGAACTGGTTTACCTCCCTAATGGCAGCAGCAGATTAATCAGCGGATTACTCAGTTGACTGTTCAATTCAGCAATAAATATGACAAAAAGTTTAAATGGCATACATTTTATTGCAGAGCAAAGTATTGTTGCAAAATGAAGTCAGAACAAATATCCCAGGGTGTAAAATGAGGATAAATATTTGTCAACTACTTCTTTCAAGGATATATTTTACCAATGCACATTTATTTTTGTTTTTACTTCATCATTTAATAAGCTGCCAGCTTCCTTATTTTACAATTTAAAAAAATTAAAAATCTTACATAAGCTTTTGTTGTTTTTTGAGAGTGGCTCAACGGTATTGTAAAAAAACAAACATTCTTTTCCATTTAACAACTAATTGTTGAAACATTTTATTGGTGGAAAAAAAAATCAACAAATCCTGTATTTAAAAAAAGATACTTCTAGAGAATTGCTGTTATGACACACGGTATCAGTTTTTCCTCTGCAATGAGATGAAAGTAGTGGCTTTTAAACCACTTGGAAATCTCATTACTCAAGTAATGGCTGATACTCATGACTATGAGGCAGTGCTAATAGCTGTTCCCTACTGACAACATCTGTGTAAGGTGGGGTAGAACTGAATGAATTTCCTTCTCCAGCTTAGATGCCCAAGAGCACAGAAGCTGCTATCTGGCTGAAAGGTTCAACATGCAATCATTGCAACAGGGAGTATATTAACGGCCCTGCGGGCTTTCATCCTCATCCATGGCCTGCTGCAAATGCACCAGCCAATGTTAGAGTATGCCTCTGTTTCTACAAGGCACAGTGGTGATATTAAAGTTGTGAAGGAGCAATATCATATCACGCTATTGGGTGATTTTATACCTTGTTGAGATTATCTATTTCCCTATAAGATGTCACCCTGGTGCTTTGGATGTAGTATATACATTTTTTTCTCTGCAAAAGTGAGGTTCATGGAAGAGCAAGGTAAAATTGACAGTGGCGTAGTGGGGTACTGTGTTGGAGTGGAGATTTTATTTACCCAATAGCCAAGGAGACTGCTTAGGCAGCACCTACGCTATGCAACAGAGTATGGTCCAAATGGATGGATGGATGGTAGCGTGGTAGCAATTGGGCACAACCACCAAGGGAATAAAAAAAAAACAGGAAAGAGCGAGTGGAAGAGAGGAAACACTGAAACCAGCAAGTGAGATGGTTCAGCTTGGAAGGGTTAATGAGGGTAATCAAGACCATGGATAAAGATGGGGGAAAGGGCATGAGATAGCATGCACTGCCTACTTGAAGTCCTGGAGGTAATGATGAGAAAGAATGGCCTGTGGATGACAGTTCCATGGATGGGAGAAGTTATTAACAAAATAATATAGGTGTGCAGTCAGCCTGGATTTTGGAAGTTGAACTGGAAAGGGAGTTGCTGGAAGAAAGTGTGCATCCTGGAGTTACTGCAGAGGGTTGGAGGACAGAGAGAGCTTGTGCTTTGGCTTACTCACAGGAAAATTCGATAATTTTGAGAGCTTCAGATTCCACATAATCCAGGAGAGACAGGTTTGATTCTGGAACACCAGATGATAGCAGAGAACAGTACTCCAATGAGCTCTGAACAAAGGCCCTGAAGACTGTTGGTTGCTTTGATTTTCAAACGAAAGACTTGGATCGATGGAGGATGCCAAGTTTACAGCAGGCTTTGGAAACCAGCTTGGCGAGGTGTTTGGCCCAGGATAGGTCACGGATGGCGGTGTGGCTGAGAAGATCAAGCAACTGAACCTCTTCCAGTGGCTGATCATGGAAACAGATTGGTGGGTTAGTTTGGCGATCCTTCCGGAGCAACAGGGTGAGGCGGTAAGATTTTCCAGAATGGAAGGACATGTTCCATTTATCAAACCAGTATCTAATCCATTCCATATCAGCAGAGAGTGATGCAGCTAGTCTACTTATCAGTGGGATGGGGTACTGCAGGAAACAATGCAGAGCCATCTGCAAAAATGAAGAGAGGCTTTTCCAAAGCATTGCAGAGGTCATTTATATCGTTGATGAATAAGATTGGGCCCAACACTGCCTTGGGGCACTCCAGTCTCCACTGGAAGGGGGGGGGGGACAAGAGGGTTCCATTGATGGTTGGATTCATTAGAGAGGACGATTCATCAGTGTGTGTGCTTTCCCTCGGATGGAAGTTAAACTGGGCATCCTATCTACTGGCATTGCCTGGTGGATGTTAAACGTCCCACAGTGTCCTTCGTGAAGAGAGCAGGCAAGCAATCACCGGTACCATAAAAGTGGTTTGGAATGAAGCAAACAACCAACATTGGAGGATAAAGCACAGACGAAAGGGATGGAATACATTTTATTGCTAAAACATTAGTTCTGAGCCATTGTCTTTAGGACAACACCAGTAACACCACAGTTGCTTTTAAGGTTATTCGGCAATGTTAATAATGTACTTTTAACAACAACATAAACATTGCTGGCACTGAGAATACCTGGTTTTGAATGGATTGGCCACACCTGCAACTAAAATGATATTGTGTAAATGACAAATTCCCAACAAGTCAAAAATTGCTGCACATTAGAAAGCTGTGCTTGGTGTTTGCTTGATGGTTAGGATGGTGGGCTTGGGATCCTTGTGTCCTGTGTTCAAATCCTGCTCAGCTGTTGAATTAATACCAGGTGGGGTTGACTCAGCCTGTCATCCTTCTGAGGTTGGAAAAATGAGTACCCGCTTGCTGGGGTGATTGAGCCATTCGAGTATCCTGTGTCGGAGTGGCGACCTGTCCAGAATTGTGCCCAATAGCCCAGGAGACTGCTTCAGCAGCACCGACACTATACAGAGCATAGTCCCAATGGATTGATAGATTATAAAGCTCATCAATTACTATTTCCCACAACTCCAATGTTGTGTAACCAGCCAATATCAAAGGGGTTCAATAGTGATATGATTTGCTATTACAAATGCAGATTTGGTGAGAGAATTGATTAATTATTTATGCCAACTGCTGGTGAAAGGTAATCGGGCCTTTAAGATTGATGTTGGAGGCTTTGTTGCTTCTGACAGTACGTCATGCACTTACTTGGCCCACGAACTGATCTCTGCAGTGAAGATGACTGGGCCTTTGAGAGTTCTGTGCCACTGCAGCACAGAGGCTGGATGAGGTTGTCAGAGGTCCAATGAATTTCACTGCAGAGATCAGTTGGCAGAGCCAGTGCATGGAGTGCTGTTATCCCATTGGATAACACATGCAAAAAGTCAGAGAATCTGATATATGTACTTTAATACCTTTCACAGATACCTTCGCCAAATTAACCCTTTGGTTGCTTCTCATATATCCACATGAGTTATATGCTTTCCCACAATGTCGTGAGTTTTCTGTCCGACCTGATAGTTGCGTGGAATTTATTGAATGCCCGTGATATATAAAGCATTTCGAGAATAGTGTGGGCCTGATATTTAATCATTGATGGCAGCTTGTCCATGATTATTTTCTTTTCTCTCTGGTGTCTTGCTTTATGTGCTTAGCTGGCTGTTTTTCTTATCTCTCAACAGCTCTGCCCGTTTCAGCACACAAATCTGCAAACCCCTTTTATCCCCCATCCTAACTGTAATCTTGATGCCTTTGGCCACTCATCCTTATTCTATATTTTTTCTGCCCATGTAAAATGTATCATATTGTTACGATCTAGTCGGATGTGTATCATTATCAACGTGTTCACTAAGCGTGCCAAATATTAATTTAATATTGCTTTATTCACATGACAGAAGCCCTGGCTAGCCTTGGTGGATGTTAAAAGATCCCATGCATCGTGTATTGCAAACATGGGTCAGTTATCACCGGTACCCTTTCCAAATTTAACCCAAATTCCTGCTTAGTATTCCTAAAATACTTGGGGTAGAACCATTCTCTCTGGTCAAACACACAAGTGCAGTAGGTTGGAATAATGGGGCTCGAAAGAGGACGAAGAAGGAATTTCGCCTTTGGCTTTTGTTTCAATGTTGAAGTCGTGTGTCTCTGGCTGTCTTTCTCTTCTTGTCTGTTCAATTACCTGAATGAGGAATTGTTCCATACATATATTATTGGATATAATATGTGAAACAAAGTACACAAACTTTCTGAATCATCTGTTTAAATCCAGAAGTTCAGGCACCAGAGTAGGGATGGGAAATCAGAAACCTGGAACAAATCTCCTGGCCCTGGGATTTGGCCATAAACGCTGAAAGAAGGAATGATCTTAAAAGATTGAAGAGTTCACCACCGAGTTCACAGGTTCCAAGTTCATGCAGCTACAATTTGAGAGAATCTGCTGCTCGTGGCTTACATCCATTTGATTTATAATTAACGTTTATGTAAAGGATGTCTGCCCATTATTGTCCATCTGAGCGATGGCACTCTGTGATTCAATGCCTGTCCTGCGAAGCACCAATCTGGCAGGTTAAAGTCGGGTCGAGAATCGAACCCAGACTAGACAGTTCAAATGTAAGTGTGCTTGCTGCCTCTGCACTGTCATATCAGGACTACTGTGGAAATAAAGTATGGAAACCAGCATCACACTAAACCCAAACATTTCACATCTCCACTTGAAGGAAGCTTTGTACACTGTGTTTGTTTGATGAGTAAGCAGATTCCCACATGAATCCTTCAAAGTGTTCTGGTGTAGTCGAAATTTTAAGGACTCATTGCTATCCATTCGATTCTGCCAATCTTTTGTTTTATGGCGAACTCGGCTTGCTGATGAAGACTGGTATCGATCAATGATGAAAGGTTTATACTGTCCCTCTTTTGCTCCGATGAAGGGTTAATGTCCCAAAATGCCAGATTTTCCTCCTTTCCCACAGCGGTGAACACATTTGCAATAAAGGTCCTGTTGATTTCATCTATCTTTTGTAGAAAGTCTGATTACTACTACTACTAATACTACTACTACTACTACTGCCACTACTACTACTACTATTACTACATTTGTAGGGCCCCAATTAATCCTGCCTTCTTGCATGGTTGGTTCCTTAATGAAGGGCTGATGCTTGAAGCAAGGTGAAAGGAATTTGTAATTTGCTCAGTGTGCCGGAGGTAATCCGACTTCTCTTTATTGAAAGACACCGTGGGATCTTTAACGTCCACTAATTTATACCAACAGACGGAACGCCAGTTTAATGTCCATCCAAGGGACTGCACTCACATCTATGCCTCACCCTGCCTGTGAAACACCAGGATGACATTTTATAGCTGGGTCGGGTTCAAACCCAGGCTAAACAGCTTAGAGGCGAGTGTGCGTACTCTTAGACTGTTGACCTTCTTGACAGTCCTCGATTCTAGAATGTCTGACTCGCCTTTTGTATTCATTATATATAAGTTGTCAACGATTAAAAACACAGATTCCATTGAAAATTTTTTACCTATGACATGTCACAGGTCCACAAGAGCTCTGGGTGCTTATTCTTGTGATTCTTGTTGTGGGTCGATTTTTGAAATGTGCACCCATTGGTCAAACAGCTGCCAGAACCCACCCACATTTGTCACTTGATTCAACCCACCATGGCACCCAGACAAAATAATATGGCTGCCATATTGGTTTTCTGGTGGGTCAAAGATCTCAGACCTGTAGGCCGC
Organism: Eptatretus burgeri; assembly: GCF_056783735.1. Lineage (NCBI taxonomy): Eukaryota > Metazoa > Chordata > Myxini > Myxiniformes > Myxinidae > Eptatretus > Eptatretus burgeri. The sequence goes on along the minus strand of NC_140961.1, from coordinate 114,025,229 downwards.
TGCTGATTACACACTGTCCGGGCTTGTTGTGTTACATTTCCATTGGCTTTGTTTGGGTCGAGTGATACTGATGATGAGAGACCCCCAAAAATGTAATATGTCGAATAAAAAATATTCGCAAGGTTTAATCAAGCCCGTCAGCACACATAGTATGCATATCCCTAAAAATAGCATTAAGTAATTTTTGAACGGCCCCGTATTGGGGTTAAACGATCTGTGACCACGTGAAGGAATCAGCTTGGAATCCGTGACCAATCAAACTATATACAATTTATTTGTTCAACATAAAATATATGTACAGCAAACTAAAAGTGTGAATGAGAGATCACCAGGTCCGTCCATATTTTGCGTACGCATTCAAAAATTACAAAATATTACGGACATGGGGAGATAATGGGGGAAAACAGTGGCCTGAAAAAGTATTCACCCCCACCATGATGCCACATTTAGATGAATTACAAACTAAGTGGAAACAATTTTTCTAAATGAACTTTTTTTATTCATAACTGAAGAGATCAAACTAAACACTGTTATACTGGAAGGAGGTTACGTGTCAGGAATGCAGTACCTGCAAAAAAACATACAGCCGTGGCAAAAAGTATTGACACCCTTGCACTTTTTTTTTTTCAAATAATGCACCATTTCTTCCAGAAAATTGTTGAAATTAAAAAAATCTTTTGGTATCCACACATGTATTTATTTGGTTTGCAGTGGAACAAAACAAAAAAAGCTGAAGAATTACTCAATCTTAGCTTATTTCACACAGAAATCCTAAAATGGCCTGGACAATATTATTGACACATTTTAGAAGTTGTAAAAAATAATTATATTTCAAGCAGGTGATTCTCCATTACTTTGGAATTGAACTCACCTGTGGTGAGATGCAGGGGCCTGAAATGTAAAAATCACTCATTCAACCAGTTTGAAGAGAGAGAAGGAGTCAATCTGCTGTTTTGTGTCACTGTGTACCTCAATGAGCATGGAGAAAAGAAAGAAAACCAAAGAATTGTCTGAGGTCAGACACAAGATTGTAGCCAAGCATGGACAATCTCAAGACTACAAGACCATCTCCAGAGAACTTGATGTTTCTGTGTCCACCGTACACAATATTATCAGGAAGTTGAAGGCCCATGGCACTGTAATCAACCCGCAAGAGAAAACTTGATTGCAGATTGCAGCAAAGGATTGTTCGAATGGTGGAGAAAGCACCTCGATCAACTGCCAAACAGATTCAAGCTAACCTTCAGACACAAGATACGACAGTTTCAACTTATACCATCCGTCACCAACTCAATGAAAGGGGGTTCCATGGTAGAAAGACCCAGGAGGACCCCACTGCTGAGAGAGAGACAAAAGAAAGCCTGACTGAAGTTTACCAAAACACACCGAAACACTCCAAATTCTTTCTGGGAGAATGTCTTGTGGACAGATGAGACCAAATTAGAGCTTTTTGGTGAAGCACCTCAATTCTGTTTACAGAAAACAAAATGAAGCCCTCAAAGAAAAGAACACCTTCTCCACAGTCACACATGGAGGAGGTTCAGTGATGGTTTGGGGTTGTTGTGCTGTCTCTGGCACTGGGTGCCTTGAATGTGTGCATGGCATCAGTAAATCAGGAGATTACAAAGGCATTTTGGAGCGTAATGTACAACCCAGTGTCGGAAAGCTGGGTCTCCGTCAAAGTTTATGGCTCTTGCAGCAGGACAATGACCATAAACACACTTCAAAAACACCCAGGAATGGTTCAACAAAAAACGCTGGATTGTTCTGAAGTGGCCAGCAATGAGTCCGGATCTACATTCCATTGAACACCTGTGGGGAGATCTGAAAACAGCAGTTGGGAGAAAACACCCTTCAAATCTGGGAGAACTGGAGCAGTTTGCACAAGAAGAGTGGGACAAACTGCCAGTCGTGTGGAGAAGGAAGCTCATTCATGGCTCTAGGAAGGGCTTGACTGCACTTATTTTGTCCAAAGGCCATGCTCCCAAATATTAAGTCGAGGGTGTCAATAATTTGACAATTCCATTTCTTTTTATTTTCTGATTTAAAAGGATATATAAAGTTCTGAATAAAAAAAACAAAGGTTCTGTAATATTAACAATGAAATAAAGAATTGTGGAGACAAAATCCTTTTGTCAATTTCAGCATATTTTGAGAAAATTGTGAGTTATTTGAAAAAGTTCTAGGGTTCCATTATTTTTGGCCATGACTGTACAGGTCAAAATTCACTGGTTGTAAAGGTATTCAGCTACTTTGGTCAGTACTTGGTGGAATCACCTTTTGCAGCAATAACTGTCGTGAGTCTTTTTGGGTAGGTCTCGACCAGCTTTGCACAGTGAGATGGTGAAATCTTTGCCCGGATCCGGATCTGAGAATTTTGAAGTGATTCTTCTTCATTGATAGATCGAGCCAAAACGATCTATAGCACAGTATCTCAAAAAGTTATGGATGGATTCGGACAAAACTTGGTGGACATGTTGGGCATGTGACGAGAAAGAATAGATGAAAATTTGGTGAAGATACAAATCCGGATCCGGATCTGAGAATTTTTAAGTGATTCTTCACCATTGAGAGATGAGGCCAAAATTTTATATAGCACAATATCTCAAAAGATAAACGATAGATTTGGACAAAATTTGGTAGAAAGGTTGGGTGTGCTACAAGGACGAATTGCTTCGATTTTGAGGAAGATCTGAATCCGGATCCAGATACGAGAATTATTTAATTTTAAAAGTGATTCTTCACCATTGAGAGATGGGGCTAAACACGATATTGCATGATATCTCAAAAAGTTCTGGATGGATTCAGATGAAACTGTGTGGGCAGGTTGGGTGTGTGAAAAGGAATAATTGCTTCAATTTTGGTGAAGATCCGAATCCAGATCTGGATATGAAAATTTTTCAAGTGATTCTTCACCATTGAGAGATGGGCTAAAAACTATGTATAGCATGATATCTCTAAAAGTTGTGGACGACTTGTGACAAAACTAGGTGGATAAGTTAGTTAGGTCATGAGAACAAGCCGATTCGATTTTGGTTCAGGTCCGGATTCATATCCGGCCCATCATTTGGATACAAAATGAAAACTGTTCAGCCAGGTGGAGGTATGTGCTTGACCGAGTGTCGTTCCGTTTCACCAATTGTCGCTCTTTGAGTGATTTTTCATTTTAGCTGTTAATCTAACTTATTCACATTTTATCTGCATTGTTTATCTTTATTACTTGGAGTCATTTGTGAAGACTTTATATATTAAGTTTGATTTGAAAGCATCATGAAAAAAGCTCAGGTGGCATCAAAATGTGAAAGCTTTGGAGAGGTGAATACTTTTGCAAGCTACTGTATCAATCCATTGAATATATGGGATTTGAACCGAGGTCCTCAAGCATCATACGTGCCCAATTCAGAGGAGATGGGTAAACATAGTCCAAACCAAATTAGTTAAAAATAAACCTAGGATTTCTCTCTTATGTACCACAAGCTCCACCCAATTGTTGTTTTATCTTATGAATGGCACATATGTAAAGGCTGACCTTAGCCATTCTAAAACACTGTCGGTGCTTTCTGGCAATCGATGTCAAGAAAGAAGCACAACTGTTCGTCTAACCTTTGCTGACCTTCGCCATGTCAAAACATAGTTGGCTTCTTCTGCCAATCAATGTCGAGAAGGAAGCATCCCCAATTAATATAACCTTTATGACTTGTTCACAATGATCCCGGTCTACTAAACTCCAGGTCAGTAGCAGAAAGCTCATGGGCTTAAATCACAGTATCTCCAGCCTTCAAGAGGAATAGCTAAATAAACTTGGTTTGACATATTGTATTAATTACGAATCTTTTATTAGTTTCGATTATATGTGATTTATATAATCATATATGTGCAGGACAATCAGCACTTCAAAAGAAAGCAAGCTCAAATGAGCTAAGATCCTCATCCACTTAATGATGACGTCATAAAAACGAATTTGACGTCATTGTGATGTATCAGGTTTGCGATAAATTACATAGGTCTGCAAAATGGAACTTGAAAAAAAATTGTTTTGATAATTTTATGTTACTTTATATATTTTTGGGGTGCTAATTCGAAATATCAACGGTTTTTCTCCATCACGTAAGGTTTTCTTACAAATTGATGATGAAATATACAAGAATTTTAGGTAAATTCCCATATGGTAAGACAAAATGAAAGTAAGAAAAATAAATTCGGTACTCTATTTAGCAAAGAGAAATGGCACAAATGCAATTAAAAAGTAAGACAATAGATTCTTTACAAGTGCTCCAATCATTTTTTTAGGTTCAGCACCTCAAAATCTCTTCTTTCTCACTTGAAAACTACACCTGGAACTTTTTCGTTTGTGAGCATTTGGTGGACTTTCACGATGCAACATCCAGCAGTAGTCGGCCATCATACTGACATTCCATCTTCCCTGATATCTTCTTTCCATCTCCTTCATATCTTGATGAAACCTTTCCCCTTGTTCTTCACTCACATCCCCTAGATTTTCCGGAAAGTAATTAAAATGGGCATGTAGGAAATGAACTTTAAGGATCATTTTACATCCTAAGGCCTCAAACTTTTCTAGCATTCTTCCCACGATGTCTTTGTAGTTTGGATCCTTGTAATTACCCAAGAAGTTCTTCATCACATCTTTCAAACTAATCCATGCATCTTTTTCAGGATCACTAAGAGAGTTTTCAAAATTTTCATCCTTGATGAGTTTTCTTATATCTGGTCCAACAAATACACCCTCTTTAACCTTGGCATCTGATAGAGCAGGAAACTTACTACGCAAATACTTGAAGCCTTCTGCATCCTGTGGCAAATCTTTTACAAATGGCTTCATCAGGCCAAGTTTTATATGTAGAGGAGGCAAAAGAACCCTTTTCGGATTCACCAAGCTTTCTTGAAGGATGTTCTTTGTCCCTGGTGTAAGCGTATCCCTACTTGGCCAGTGTTTTTGAGACTAATGGAGGTCCCTGGCTCGACTATCCCACTCACACAAGAAACAAGGAAACTTTGTGTAGCCTGACTGTTGTCCAAGTAACATGCAAATTATCTTCAAGTCACCACAAATCATCCAGTTGTGATCTTTGTATTTAATCATGTTTAAGAGTAACACCAAATTTTCATGTGTCTCCTTCATGATCACTGAGTGTCCAACAGGGATGGTAGCATATTTATAACCATTATGCAAAATAACTGCTTTAAGACTTCTCTTTGAAGAGTCAATAAAGAGTCTCCATTCATCAGGGCTGTAACTTATGCCAAACGTTTCTATTAGTCCTGATGGATCTGTACAATAAACCAAATCATTTTCTTGAGCAAAATACGGAACAAACACTTTTTCTCGGTTACGATACCAAGAGAATGATGCACCAGAAGCTAAAAGACTCTTGGATTTAAGTCTGGAGCCTAAAAGCTCTGCTGACACCGTTACAAGTCCCAAGTCCCTCACTAGATCATTTAATTCACACTGGTGGAATAGTTGAGGTTCTTCACTTTACAACTATTGAAGTCTACATCATCATTGCTATTGCTGCTTTCTGACTCAGAACTTAAGTGTATGTCTTCAAGGTTTCCTGGTGGTGATGGGACTGGAACATCTGGTCCATGGGCAACAGGTCGCAATGCAGATGGGAGATTTGGATAACCAATGTTTTTCACACTCTTTGAATTGTGTCCATGTACCTTACATGAGCAAAAGTAGCAGTCATCACTGTGATTTTTAGGCTCTCTCCATATCTTTGAAACCCCAAAACGAAAGACTTCTTTGTACATTTTGTCCATTGTCTTCGTTCTTCAACACAAATCGAGCAGACCTTATGAGGAGCCCATGTCTTATCTTGGTCTCCTAATTTCACACCAAAGTTGGCATAGTAAGATTTTTTAACAAAGTAAGTAATGTATCTCTGACGTTTCTTAGTCATAAACTCACCACAAATGTAAAAAAATTTGTCCAGGCTGGTTGCACATCCTCTACAAGCCATTGTTGTTTCCAATCATGTACAGATCTGTAAAGAAAAAGTAATGGGATTAGAGAAAGGGGATATTACATTCGGATAAAATAGTAAAACACAATAATCAAACTCGGGCACACTGGCAAAACGCAATGATCGATTTTGTGAAGAAACTATATGTGATAGGACAATTTATTTGTCATTTTTGAAATCAGCAGGTAAAAATTGATCAAATTCACCCAATAAATATGAAACAATTTTCTGGTCGCAGACCTGTGTTGTCTGTGCTAATGCCCGGCTTGATTCCCGCAAACAAAATTCAAACAGCTTGCCTAGTTTCGGAGGTAATGGTATAGGCGATTTCCATTTACGGCGATATTATGACGTCAACTTTTTTTCGAGGAAGAATTTCCAAAATCGGAGATGGTTACTGCCTGTGCGTGGGCTTTCTGCATATACATAGCAAGTTCCACGAATATCCAATGAAAACTGTGTTGTAAAACAAAAAATGTCAAAAATAGGAATAACGTAATAAAAATTGATATGACGTCATAGTGATGTATCGTATGTGCATTAATTCATCTCTGCTAATGCCCTGTTCGATTCCCGCAAACAGAATTTAAAAAGCTTGCCTAGTTTCGGAGAAAAATTTTTTAGGCGATTTCCATTAGCGGAGATATTTTGACGTCATAACTTTTTTTCTCGGAGGAATTTTCAAAATCGGAGATGGTTACTGTCTGCGCAGGGTATTTTTACATATATATATATATATATATATATATATATATATATATATATATATATATATATATATATATATATATATATATATATATATATATATATATATATATATATACCAAGTTTCAGGAAGTTTCGATGAAAACTCTTGGCTGTGAAACAAAAAAGTCCACAAGAAGAAGATGAAGAACAACAACATGAGTAAGGCTTAGAGATCCTCCACGAGGATCTAAAAATACGAACTAACAACGCTGGGAAGGCAATGGCAAACCACCAAGTATAACCCTTTCCAAGAAACTACTTCGGGAGCACTGATACTCTAAAAACAGAATGGCACATCAAATGATACCAAATCAAATATTTACAGGGGACATGCAAAATATTGTAATGCAACATCTAGTATTCCAGGACATGCACAAAAACAGTACAGTACAATGAAACATATACGCATGACATATATACATATATCCATCTTGTTATGTTTGTGGGGTAGATGGAGGAATTTCATAGAAAAGATAGGATTGGCTAGAGTCGCTTGGTCTGTGGACATGTAGAAGACATCTCGATGTAAATTAAGTATTGAAACTGAGCTTAAGTGTTACGTCACTACACGGGGGGGGGGGGGGTGATGCTGCATTAAATTAGGTAGGGTTTAAAGACAATTTCTCTCAGTATGTGATTGCCCCCAGTGACCATTCTCGATGTTTTTACATTTCAAGACTGGCGATAAAAATGGATCACGACCATAAAA
>NC_140961.1:113995283-114010283 GCF_056783735.1 Eptatretus burgeri | reverse complement strand
CGAGAGGTTTTAGCACATGGCTACTAGATTGATTCCAGGCCTAGCTAGGCTCGGCTACAAGGAGTGGCTGAAGGAGACAGGGATTTATACCCTGGAAAGGAGGTGGTTATGAGGTGATATGATAGAAATGTTTAAGATAATGAAAGAAATAGACAAAGTTAGAGCTGCATAATTATTCAGCAGAGTAGACAATGACAGGACCAGGCACCATAGCTTGAGAGCAAAGAAGAAGGAGGAGAGTTAAGACAGTAGTAAGGCATGGGTCTTTAAGTCAATGCATGGAATGGTTTCCCGAGAAAGGTAGTGGAAGCAGAAACAGTGGATAAGTTTAATTTGCAATTAGATAGGATCCTGGACGTATTGGAGATAGAGGGGTAAAGGGATGTTGGCAGGACTTTGGTGAATGGAATACTGAGAGGGGTGGAGAGGGGGGGGGTGAGAGAGAGGGGTGGGAGGGGAAGTGAGGAGGGGTGGGGGGAGTGAAGAGGGAGGGAGAGTGAGGTGGGGTGGGGGAAGGGAAGACGGTGAGAGGTGAGAGAAAGGGAAGGCAGATGTGTGTTGGGGCATTAATTATGATTCATACTGTCTCATCAAAATGCTTCTACAAAGAATAACAGTGAAGATGGAAACAAAATAATGCCTGAAATCCATTTTGTACCAGTCATACTATAATTACCACCCAGAGACAAACTCCCACCCAGACACATCTGCAGAAAAACTCCTCTCCAGACATAAACACCACCCAACCATGTTCGGAGACAAACACCGCCTGGACACACCCAAAGCCAAGCTGTGTGGAAACAAACAACGATTGGACACGTTCCGAGACAAATTCCTGTCTGGACATAAAAAAAACGCTTGGACCCATCCGGAGACAAACTCCCATTCGGACACATCCAGAGATAAATACCATCCAGACACGTCTGAAGACAAACACCACCCGGACATAACCACTGTCCAGACATGTATGGAGATAACCACAGTCCAGACATAACCACCATCCAGATATGTCCAGGGACTGAGGGAGAAAGAGAGAGAGAGAGAGGGGTGGGGGAGGAGAGAGAGAGAGGTGTGGGAGGAAGGTGCTGTACTGTATTGGAGGGAGGAGGGTAGAGCAAGGATGGGACAAAGAAAGGGAGAGAGAGATGTGTTGGGGAGGGGGGGGGGGTAGTGGAGTTGGAAGAGAGAATATGTTATGCTTAATGAGCAAACACACACACACACACACACACACACACACACACACACACACACACACACACACACACACACACACACAATTACTTGGCCGATATTGGCAATTTTTCGGGAATCGGAAGGTTGGAGTCAGTTTGATTATCGACTCCAGTACGGACTGTAAAAACCCAAAAAAACCTTGAGTAGCCTTCACCGAAAAACAACGTTTCCTTCATTTCGATATTTCAGGGAGATGTGCACAAACATTGGTCCAAATAAACAGCTACGTGTGAGGGCTGGAAAAAAAACTTGGCTGGGTAATTTAGAAAACATGTTAATATGGCAAACGTCTTGGAAATCGGGTGTTATCAAATGTATTTTGCTTTAAAACTCACAAAAAGAAACCATGTAACAATTGGAAAGCACACCTGATAACTAAATGCTTTGGAAACAGTGGCGAGGACAAAGGAGAAGCTGATAGAACCTCCATAAGATATGGGATGAAACTTTGCCACCATGGCGCCCACAACAGGCATGGCACATCCACATACCCGCAGAGAGTCCCTATCGATCCAACTCTACCCATATGTACCACGTCCGTGTGTACTGTACGCGTACCTCTACCTTGTGGTAACTCTCAACTGTTCATCCCGATCGGGACACAAATTGTCCCTCTATTGACTGTAGAGCGCTCGCTAAGTGGCTTAAGCACTCAAGCAAGCACTCCAACAGAATGCCTGGCTTGTGAAGAGATCACCAATTCCCGTCGATAAATCTATGTACCCGGAAACAGCTTACTTTGAGAGATTCTTGAGGTTATCACATGTGCGAAATGAAATAAAGCCATGAACACTCGTGTTTCTTGGCATTTCGAAGCATTTCAATGTGCCTGGCAATTTGTAGCGATGATGAACAGACATTCGATAAGATGAGCGAGGAAAGTGGAAAAGAAAGTACACATTATCCTCAAGAAAGTGTTGCGGTTTGTTCCAAGTTAAGGCATGGTTGAGCAATCCAAAAACACATGGCGGCTTCAGACCCCGGTTCGGTAATCTAGGATACGGCTTAAGACCCCAGCGAGCAAGGTGGTCGATGATCACCTGATGAGGGATATAATTAAATAAGGTCGTTAATTTTCTTCAAAGGGGGTGTTTTAATTAACCCAAACACACCATTTTCAGTTATGTACTTCTTTGGAGTTCCCTTAGTATGCATGCAAAGTTTCAGGCTGCTATGTGTCATGGTTTTGGAGTTATGGAGGAGACACACACACATATACACGCAGACACGCGCATGCACGCACGCACACACGCACACACACTTATTCTTAGAGATAATCAGAATCACTACAATTTAACACAGGTGGAGGCCAATTAACTTGGTGTGTGATTTTGAAGGTGATTGGTTACACCTGAGTTAATTTACAATTTCTATTATAAGGGGGGTGGACACTTTACCATCCAAGATCGTCTACTTTTGTATATTTAATTAATCTTCTGAAATTTGTAGAATTTGTTTTTCACTTGGAAGTTTTGGGTTACGATGTGTAAATAAAGGTGGAAAAAAATCTGATTTTATGCAATTTAATTCCAAGCTATGAGGCAACAAAAGGTGAAATTTTGAAAGAAGGTATAGACTTTCTATAGGTATCTATCAATGGTGAAGAATCACTTTAAAATTACAGGATCCGGATCCAAATCAGGACCTTCACCAAAATCGGATCAATTCATCCTTTTCACTCACCAACCTGTCCACCAGGTTTCATCCAAATCCGGCCATAACTTTTGGAAATATAAAAGAATATTATTTTATTGGATGAAATAAAAAACAATACACCCACAATATAGCACAGGCTGTTGAATGCCATTTATGCATTTGCGGACTGAGAAACTGTCATGAAAATTCTCTGCCATGAAACTCACTCTGCCATGAAACTCACTCTGCCATGAATTGCAAGGTGCAGTCCGACAAAATAAATAATTTACAAAGGAAAATGGGTCAGAATATCGATAATTATATTAATCAATAGTCCCAAGTGTGACAAACACTCAGCTCTCGATGGAGGGCAGTCAGAGTTGGGGTGCATTAGTTTAGGTGATAGAGTTGATTTTCATTTTGATCCGATGAAAAATTAGGGGCCCCTGGGGACTGAAAGGCCTGATAACATGATTGTATTCATGCAGTGAAAACCATGTAGGATGAGTGGCCCTTAATTGTACAGTAAAATGACCCTTCAAGGGACTCGGAGTGTAAAGGGACTAAAGTGGTTCAAGGGTTCTAAAGGAGTCTAAAGTGTTGAAAGGGTCTTAAAAGGACTAAAAAGGGTCACCCAATGACTAAAACGGTCTTAAAAGGACTAAAAAGGTCATCCGATGACTAAAAAGGTCTTAAAAGGACTAAATGATCGCAGAGTCTAAAGGGTGTAAATGTCTAAATGTTCCATATGGACTTAAAGGGTTATAAGGTGTCTAAAGGTTGAAAGGATCAATGGGATTTAAGGAGACTAAAGGCATACATTCCTATTGTAGTTAGGATTTAAAAGATCTAAAGGGGTCTAATATGTCTAAAGAGTCTTAAGGGGTGTAAAATGTCGAAAGAGTCTAAAACGGTCTAAAGGGGTTGAAAGAGTCTAAAGATCAAAGGGATCCACAGGTGTAGAGGGTCTATAGGGGGTGTAAAGGTTCATAAGGGGTCTATTGGTCAATTTAGTCTAAGGGATTTGAAGGTCTAAACGGTACGTTCCAAAAGTAGATGGGGTCTCAAGGGTCTAATCAGTCTAAGAGGATTCAAGGGATGTAAATTTCAAAAGGGTGTTAAAAGGTTTTAAAACGGACTGAAAAGTTACTGTATAAGGGGGTTAAAAGTTCTTAATGGTTAATAGGTCAAAGCAGTCTCAGAGATATAGAGGGTCAGAAGGGTCTAACTGGGTCTTTAAGGGTCCAAGAGTCTAATGGGTCTCGGGACTTTCAGGATCCAAAGGGTACATTCCAATAATAGTTGGGGTCTTAAGGTCTAAAGCATCGATTGGGGTCTTAAGGGGTCTAAAGGGTGAAAAGTGTCAAAAGGGTATGAAAAGGGCTTAAAGTGACTAAAAAGTATTAAAGGACTGTCCCCTCTATGGCCCACCACCACCCGAACTTTGTCCCCCCCTCCCCCTTTTCCCCATTCTTTCAAGCAAGAGGGCATGAATGACATCAAGAGGGTAAAATTTAAATGAGGTTGAATTAAATTCTGATGAAGAACAAATTAAATTATGAGGTTAAAATAAAAGGTTCAAAATGTAATTTTCTGCATTAGTTGTGGAGTTCTGCGTCAGGTGGTCTCGGTGAAGGATGCTAATTAGTTTCACAAGCTGAAAAATGTTGACAGGCTAGCAAGTCCAGGCAACCCTCGGGAGACAGATGTTACAAAGAAAATGTCATAAAACCTTCAAAACTTTTACCTTCACTCTTTTTGGAAGCAAGCTTCTGGAATATAATGTATATCAAATTATGTTTAGACAATGAGCGTATTTATGTGCAAAATGATCAAAAAAGAAAATTATGAAAAAGTGATTGGAATATAGTATTTATGGGGGTTTGTGAATATATGTTTTCTATTTAACTTTAATTAACCCATTACATTGTGGTTATGACATCCCATATGGTATAATGATTGAAACCAAGGGATGACATATTAGAAGTTGGAAATGACTAAGTGAGACCTGCAGCCTTGAACATCATAATGACAGTGCAAAGACTTGCTAAACACATGTTAAAAGTAATAACATTGACAGCAAATCCTCTGAAAAGAGGTGAATATTTCCAACTTTTGTAGGTCTGTCTGGCACTCTCCTCACGTTGTTAAATAATTTATCTCCTTGTTGAATACAAATACGAACACATTGAAATTTTGTGTGTATGTATATATATATATATATATATATATATATATATATATATATATATATATATATATATATATATATATATATATTTTGTTATAGAATTCCAGCCCGTCGGTGTGCGAACGACCATGTCTAACCAATAGCGGTCGCTTCACCCACCGAACGGACAATCCAGTCGTGACTTTCTGGAACAACGCAAGAAACCAGTCATGGGTGGGTTTTTAATCCCACCACGGCCCAGTCCGTAATCTATCCGCGCGAAATAGGGTCAATCGGCGAATATCGATATACCTAAGTACCCGTGCGGGTAACCTACCGAGGGACCGTACCTCGGCGAAGGCCTGCTTGGACACGAAACATTTAAGCGGTCCGTTCCGTTTTGGGATAACCGAGCGGGTATTATCGCCAGACCTTGCCGGACCCGATTCTAATTATCGGCTATTTAAAAACCAACTGTATTCCGAGTGCAAGATGGGGCAGTTCAATGAGGGAATGGACGCAACGAACAGGTTTACATTCACACAAGGACATCTATCTATAATTCCAGCAATCTCTGTGTGTGTGTGTCTGTCTGTCTGTCTGCGACCGCCGTTTCTCGACGACCGCCAGTCCGATCTGATTGAAACTTGCCAGGAATATTGCCGGGGCCCCACAGATGTGCATTTTCGAGGTTTGATCTCAATCGGATGAGCGGTTCCCAAGTTACGGCCATTTTATTGCTTTTTTCAGTGTTGAAAAGGTGTATATATGGCAGCTGAAGTGTCGTTCCACCTTATCACCTTATCGTGCCATTTTTTTCTCAGAATAATGATAACAGCATATTACTAATAATAATAATAATAATAATAATAATAATAGCACAATAATTGGCAGTACACGATAATAGCACAATGATTGAATAAAAAGAATAACGTGATACAATGACCAATGTCTGTCAACCAATAACGACCTATATATTGTCTGTCAACCAGACAGGACATGGTGCTATGACATCACGAATGATGTCACAATGCTTCCTCTTTTTTTTTCTTAGTGTATATATGGCAGCTGAAGTGTCGTTCCACCTTATCACCTTATCATGCCATTTTTTCTCAGAATAATGATAACAGCATATTAATCTATCTATAATTCCAGCAACCTCTGTGTGTGTGTCTGTCTGTTTGTCTGTCTGTTTGTCTGTCTGCGACCGCCGTTCCGATCTCATTGAAACTTGCCAAGAATATTGCCGGGGACCCCCAAATGTGCATTTTCGAGGTTTGATATCGATCGGACAAGCGGTTCCCAAATTACGGCCATTTTATTGCTTTTTCAGTGTTGAAAAGGTGTATATATGGCAGCTGAAGGTGTCCTTCCACCTTATCATGCCATTTTTCCCAAATTATTAATAACCAGACTACCACCGGTTCGATCGGATTGAAACTTGCCATGAATATTGCCGGGGCCCCACGGATGTGCCTTTTCAAGGTTTCATATAAATCGGACAAGCGGTTCCCAAGTTACGGCCATTTATCTGTCGACCAATGAGAAGACACGATGCTATGACATCACGAATGACGTCACAATTAATGTTTATTAATGTATTTATTATTATTATTATTATTATTATTATTATTATTTTGCACGATTGACGGTCCGATCTGATTGAAACTTGCCAGGAATATTGCTGGGGACCCGCGGATGTGCCTTTTCGAGGTTTTATATTAATCGGACGAGCGGTTTCCAAGTTACGGCCATTTATCTGTCGACCAATATCTGCGAGAGAGGGGGACGGGAGAGGGGGGGATGAGAGTGGGGGCGAGAGAGAGAGAGCGGCGAGAGAGGAGGGCGAGAGAGGAAGGGCGAGACGAGGGGGGAGAGAGAGGGGTGGGAGTGGGGATGAGAGAGAGAGAGCGAGAGAGAGGGACGGGAGAGGGGGTGTTAGAGGGGGTGTTAGAGGGGGCGTGAGAGGGGGTGGGAGTGGGGGCGAGAGAGGGGCGAGGGAGAAGGGTAAGAGAGAGGGGCGAGAGAGGAGGGGGAGAGGAGGGGGAGAGAGGAGGGGCTAGACTAGGGTTGAGAGAAGGGGGGAGAGAGAGGGGGGGAGAAAGAGGGGGCAGAGAGAGGAGGGGTGAGACTAGGGGTGAGAGAGGGGGTGAGAGGGGGAGAGAGAGGGGAGGGAGAGAGGGGGAGGGAGAGAGGGGGAAAGAGGGGGGTGAGAGAGAGGGGGCATCACAATTCAAGAGAGGGGGAGAGAGGAGGGGGCGAGAGAGGGGGTGAGAGTGGGGGCGAGAGAGAGGGGCGAAAGAGGAGGGGGAAGAGAGGAGGGGCGAGACGAGGGGGAGAGAGGGGGCATCACAATTCTTCTTCATTTGATATGACGTCACAATTGATGCTGGAGACCTGAATATGTTTCCCAGGTGTTTCCCAAGTTATGGACATTTATGATACGGTTGGTCCAATCTAATTGAAATAATGCCCGTCCAGTCATCGTTTACGCACCTATGGGCCCTTACTAGTTCATTATAATAAAGCACGTCTGCAATTAAACAAGGCAAAACATGTATGCAATTATACAAGCAACAAAAGCACGACAAAAGAAATACAACCGTCAACTTATTATGTACACTCACTTGCACTTAACAGCAGTTCCTACTTATTAGACAGGCCCACGGACACACGTACGCACACACACACCCAAGAAATGGTGGAAGAGGCCTTTAATAACGAGCTCCAGCTCGGAGGACAGGTGAGCTGAAACTCAGAACCTATCTCGAACCTCTCCACCTCGTGTGGTCTTCAAGTTGTTCAGACCCGGGCTCTAGCGAGAGCGAGCTGGATCCAATCGCCGAGCCGCGATCCTTCCTGAGCTCCCGCAAATCCTCCCGCACTTCTCAACACGTGCTGGTGAGACGAGGCGCCGATCCTTCCCGTCGATGCGTCGCTTCCGCGAGGAACCACCTCCCGCGCTTCTCAACATGTACTGGTGAGACGAGGCGCCGATCCTTCCCGTCGATGTGTCGCTTCCCCGAGCAACCACCTCCCGCGCTTCTTAACACGTGCTGGTGAGACGAGGTGCCGAACCTTCCCGTCGATGCGTTGCTTCCCCGAGGAACCACCTCCACGAAAAGGTCGATGAGTCGCACCAAGCCAGGAACCAAAATGGAGAACAAAGAGCTCCACCAACCAAGAAGAAGAAGCCACCACTCGCATTTCCGAGCGACTGGCTTAACTTCTTTCCAACCAGGGCAGCTTGAAGCAAAAAGCTTTCCCGAGCCAAGCAGAAACTGAAGCTCACTGATCCAGCTGAAGCAAAAAGCTTCCGAAGGCCTCAACCCTAACGCAAGCCAAGCAGGACCGACAGTCTGCTGAACGGTCCTCATCCGTTTCCAATAGCGGTCGCTTCTGTCGACTTTGTCAGCCAGTTCATCCTTTCCAGTGCTTGAGCGAGCGTGTGGTGCGCGTGTGGGTGTGTGCAGCGCCGACAATGGCACCATTTGTCAGTCAGTGGTGTCAGTTTGTCTGTTCCAGTGTGGGAGAGACCAGCGCCGACAATGAGTGAGGCACAGGTAAGTCACCAATCAGTGAGGAACGGGTCAGTCACCAAAGGACCGTGTGGGTCACTGGATGTCACCAGTTTCATGAAGTGTGAGGAGCTGCCCGTGTTGCAGCATCTGGATCTAAACCCGCGACAGATGATCTCGGTGCCCCCCAGACGTCGACTGGCGTTCAAGGCTGTTGGCAAGTGGGTACACGGCAAGGCTGGGTGCTGTCGAAGGAAAAGACATGCACGCACACATTTCAAGACGTTTTCACTTCACGACTCTTCTCCCCCCCCCCCCCCCCTGAATGATCTGCTGGGTACCCTTGTCTGTGTTTAGTTGTAAGTGAACCCCGGAAAAGCATCTGCTCTCTATCTCTTCTGTCATTTCGATTGATTTTACCTGATTAATTATTCATTTTGATTGCTTTGGAATTTATTCACTTATTTCCCTCAGGAAATAAAGTTCTTTTTATTTATTTATTTTCTTATTAATAAATCATTTGTTGACTTCCAACATGTCCGTATTTGTCCTTTCCTTCCATTGATCTTGCATCTCCGAACCTAGATAGACTGGGAGTTAATTACCACAGATTTGACCAAAAATTGTCGACACGCACCAGCGGTTAAAATGCTTGGCCGCCCTAATTAAGATCTAATAAAGATAAGATTGGTGCTCTTCCGGGGGCGCGCTCCCCGTTCAGGTAACCACGTGACCTCTAGTTAAACGGCATAATTAGACGGTGGACACTGGAACTCATGGTTAACTGGGTGGCGTTCGTGGTTCTAAAACAACCTACCGTACCACCAACGTTAATTGTGAGTGGTCACCTCAGATCCGGCTCTTCCGAGGATAACTGGGGATTAACCCCCCTGAATGACAAACTGGTGTCTCGGTATCCGTGGCCATAACAAGATATGTATATGTGTGTGTATATATATATATATATATATATATATATATATATATATATATATATATATATATATATATATATATATATATATATATATATATATATATATATATATATATACACATTGTTATGGCCACAGGTATCGAGTGTATTAGGAGGGGGGTTAATCCTCGTTTCTCCTTGGAAGAAGCGGACCTGGGGCCACCGTTCCATAATTAACTTCGTGGTACGGTGGTTTGCTTCACAATCACGAACAGCAATCAGTTAACCATAAGTTCCAGTGTCCACCGTCTAAGTTGCCATTTAACTCGAGGTCACATGGCCTCTTGATCGGGGAATGCGCCCTCGGTGATGCACCAATCTTATCTTGATTAGATCTTAAGTAATGCGGTTGAGCGTTTAGCGTTTACCGCTGGTGCACACCAACTATGACAGGTTAATTAGTTTGGGAATTATAATCTCCCAGTCTGTCTGGGTTCGGATAATGCTGGATCAATGGAAGGAAATGACAATCACGGATAGATTGAAATGTGAACAAGGAATTTATTATTCAGAAAAATATATAAATTGAAGGACTTTTTATTTCCTTGTCGATTAAATGGATGAATTCAAATCAAATATTCAATCAACAACAAAAAAAACATTGCCTGGTCTGATGAATCCTGGTTCCTGCTGTTTCACACTGATGGGATGATGAGGGTGTGGAGAAAACCACAGAGTACATGCATCCATCATGCCATGTGTCAACATTGCAGGCTGGTGGTGGTGATGTAATGGTGTGGGCTGTGTTTTCATGACACATATTGGGCCCCTTGATAAAATTGGAGCAACGGTGGAATACCACAGGATATCTGAACATCATTGCCAATCAGTTGCATCCCTTCATGGCAATATTGCATCCATCTGCGAATGGATTTCTTCAGCAGGATAATGCCCCATGCCACAACGCTATGATTGTCCAGGAATGGTTCCATGAACATGACAGTGAATTCAGCTTACTGCATTGACCTGCCAAGTCACCAGATCTCAATTTAATTTTGAGGTATTTGGGGTCTTTTGGGTCATTTTGGTCTTCAGGATCTTGGAGGTCTTCTGGGTCTTTGGGATCTTTGGAATCCTGGTGGTCTTCTGGGTCTTTTGGGTTTTTGGGATCTTCAGGATATTGGTGGTCTTTGGGATCTTCTGGGATATATATATATATATATATATATATATATATATATATATATATATATATATATATATATATATATATATATATATATATATATACATATATATATATATATATATATATATATATATATATATATATATATATATATACACACACACACACACACACACAGTGGGGAGAACAAGTATTTGATACACTGCCGATTTTGCAGGTTTTCCCACTTACAAAGCACGTAGAGGTCTGTAATTTTTATCATAGGTACACTTCAACTGTGAAAGACGGAATCTAAAACAAAAATCCTGAAAATCACATTGTATAATTTTGAAATAATTAATTTGCATTTTATTGCATGAAATAAGTATTTGATCACCTACCAACCAGTAATAATTCAGGCTCTCACAGACCTGTTAGTTTTGTCTTTAAGAAGCCCTCCCATTCTCCACTCATTACCTGTATTAACTGCACCTGTTTGAACTCGTTATCTGCATAAAAGACAGCTGTCCACACTCAATCAATCAGACTCCAACCTCTCCACAATGGGCAAGAGCAGAGAGCTGTCGAAGGACATCAAGGACAAAATTGTAGACTTGCACAAGGCTGGGATGGGCTTCAGGACAATAGGCAAGCAGCTTGGCGAGAAGCAAACAACTGTTGACGCAATTATTAGAAAATGGAAGAAGTTCATGATAACAGTCAATCTCCCTCAGTCTGTGGCTCCATGCAAGATCTCACCTTGTGGAGCCTCAATGATCATGAGAAAGGTGAGGGATCAACCCAGAACTACATGGCAGGACCTGGTCAATGACCTGAAGAGAGATGGGACCACAGTATCAAAGAAAACCATAAGTAACACACTACGCAGTCATGGATTAAAATCCTGCAGTGCACGCAAGGTCCCTCTGCTCAAGCCAGCGCATGTCCAGGCCCGTCTGAAGTTTGCCAATGACCATCTGGATGATCCAGAGGAGGAATGGGAGAAGGTCATGTGGTCTGATGAGACCAAAATAGAGCTTTTTGGTTTAAACTCCACTCGCCGTGTTTGGAGGAAGAAGAAGGACGAGTACAACCCCAAGAACACCATGCCAACTGTGAAGCATGGAGGTGGAAACATCATTCTTTGGGGATGCTTTTCTGCAAAGGGGGCAGGACGACTGCACTGTATTGAGGGGAGGATGGATGGGGCCATGTATCGCGAGATCTTGGCCAACAACCTCCTTCCTTCAACAAGAGCATTGAAGATGGGGCGTGGCTGGGTCTTCCAGCATGACAACGACCCGAAACACACAGCCAGGGCAACTAAGGAGTGGCTCCGTAAGAAGCATCTCAAGGTCCTGGAGTGGCCTAGCCAGTCTCCAGACCTGAACCCAATAGAAAATCTTTGGAGGGAGCTGAAAGTCTGTGTTGCCCAGCGACAGCTCCGAAACCTGAAGGATCTGGAGAAGATCTGTATGGAGGAGTGGGCCAAAATCCCTGCTGCAGTCTGTACAAACCTGGTTAAGAACGACAGGAAACGTCTGATCTCTGTAATTGCAAACAAAGGTTTCTGTACCAAATATTAAGTTCTGTTTTTCTGATGTATCAAATACTTATTTCATGCAATAAAATGCAAATTAATTATTTAAAAATCAAACAATGTGATTTTCAGGATTTTTGTTTTAGATTCCGTCTTTCACAGTTGAAGTGTACCTATGATAAAAATTACAGACCTCTACGTGCTTTGTAAGTGGGAAAACTTGCAAAATCGGCAGTGTATCAAATACTTGTTCTCCCCACTGTATATATATATATATATATATATATATATATATATATATATATATATATATATATATATATATATATATATATATATATATATATATATATATATCTCACCCCACCCCTTCCCCTCTGCTAAGGGGACTAAGGAGTGACGGTTTAGTTTTTAAATTAAAATAGCTTCCCTAGAGTGTAGCATGTATGAACCAGATTCGGAGTGAGCCGACCGGAGTTTTGCAAAGGTCGCTACATGTGCGAGCATACATGCATGCAGGCAGTCCTTTGCCAGGTAGATAGCATGGGTTTTAAATGCTCCCACCCAGTTTTATGTGGAACCCGGTGGTTAAAAAGGAAATGTTGCTGTTTGGGCACATTTTATCACCCTTCCCTTCCCCTCCCTTCACACTGCCTTCCCTACCCCTCCCCTCATGCTTACCGACTTGCAAATCCCCTCCACTCTCCACCTCCTCATGGACATCTCTGGGAGGTTTCCGCATGCTGTATTAAACATACCCCATTTCATTCAATCGTGCACTACCCCCCTCCCCCTTCTCCACAAGTCCTACTGTTACGAATCTGGCAGCCATTTGCACACAACAGCCAGAGTCCCCGCCGTTCAGTTATTTCAATAAGTATGTGTTTATAGTTCGGATCCCGTTCCTATGTTTAATGGGTGATTAAGTGTATGTGCCCAATAAGTTCTTTTGTAGTTAGAATTCATATCCAACAACAACAACAACAACAACAACAACAACAACAACAACATCTTCCTTCGCTCCTGCCACCATCGGCCTTCCTCACGCGCAAGCGTGCGGAGCACAGACGTGGGCGGGGATTCCATCGCCTCAGATCGGAGCCCCGCTCCAAAAAAAGGGCATGGAGTGTTTCCTCTGCCCAATGAGCGAAGGGCGAGCATTGCACGCATGTCCCAGCCAATGGGAAGCCAGAACGCCCAGGGAAAGAAGAATGTCTCGACTAAGCGACAAAGAAGAGAGAAGTGCCAAAACAGCCACAGAACCTCCGCCCAAAAGAGGCGTGTTTTCCCCGCCTACCATGACCCTCCTCCAATCACGGCTGGCCACGACGAGACCCGAAAACACCCCATCCAATCCGGAGGCGAGTCTCCAGAGAGCGGACCCCCCCACCCCGCGTGGGGGAGGGGAGAAGAAAATCGAGTGCTGCATGAGTAAAGGTTGTTGGTCGGACACCCCCCTGTGTTCTGGCCTGCTGGGCGCTCCTTGTCGTGGTCGTCGATCTTCGTCCCTGGTCTTCTCATTGGCGCTTGGTGTGAAGCTGACCTTGTGGGTTCGAGGCCCACCATGGTGGTTTGTGTTGGAGCGTGCGGGCTGGTGGTCGGAATGTCCGACTTCCCCGACAAGGATCCCGGGCTCCACAGGGACAGGTCGGCAAGCCATACGACGCGGCCAGGTACACCACGGAACTCTGTCCCCCCCCCCAACTGAACTATCCTCCTCGGCTGGAGGACAGAATAAAGACCCGGTGGGGGTCCATTTATTTTTGGGTGTGTGTGTGTGTGTGTGTGTGTGTGTGTGTGTGTGTGTGTGTGTGTGTGTGCCCAGTCTTTAAGTACAAACGGTATACGTGTATTGCATCATTGTGCATTTGATTATATTTGGTGTAACTGTCTTTTTGTCAACCTCTCCCCATTATAAATAAACCCCGTGTTAAATGGACCAGCTTGTTTCCTCTCGTTTCTATCATTGACCCAGCACGGTGTGGGCTTGAGAAATAGGGAGGCCGTTTGTGCCATAAATTGTTAATTTGGTCCGGCAGGCTTTGGTAATCCCCACTCGGTTACGCCGGATCCGAGTCGGTTACAGCGACTCGGTTCAGACAAAGTCGGCCGAGGGTGTGGCTTCCCCAGTAGTTTGATGACGTGGGTACTTAGGTAAATTGGAATTAGACAATTAACCCTACCCCACGCCATCAAAATATTGGCATCCATGGTCCACTAAGGAACCCATGACCTTCAGAGTTATCCGAAGGTTACGACCTTCAATTCCGGTGTTCGGTGGGAGACGGCCCAACTGCTCCATCGAGCGGTCGTCCTCACCACCGAACCCAGCACCACAACACTACTACCAAACGCAAGTGAGTCCCCCTCCCTTTTCCCCCCCTCAAGTTCCCCTACCAAACGCAAGTCCAGAACCTCTTCCTCTCTTGCTTACTCCTTCCCAAACCTCCTCCTGCTCCCTATACCCCCCCCGTTCCCTCGCTCCAATCCTCTTCTTAGCTGCCCCCTTCCTCATCCTCCCCTTGCTCCCCAAACCCCCCCTCCCCACTCCCACACCCTTCCTCACTATGCTCCCTCCCCCCTCAATATGCCCGTCAGTGAAGTGACGGGTTGTAATTGTGTGCTTGTGTTTGTATGTGTGTGCGTGTGTACAAATTAAAATTACGTACAGTCCATGCCTCATAATAATGTTTTGAGATGTCTTGCACTATTTTGTAACAACTTTTGTTGGTTTATTCCGCATCTTAATGTGTCTAAAGCTCATTTAGAAATAATATTTACTCCAGAATGGCACACTTCAGAGTTTTCTGAGCTCCG
>NC_140961.1:113887783-113990283 GCF_056783735.1 Eptatretus burgeri | reverse complement strand
GGTCGCTTAAAGTGGCCCGTGTCCGAAGTCGACCTGCGGCGAGGTGCGATCGCCCGGTCTACCCTCCGTGTGGGTACTTAGGTAGGTCGAATTTGGCGAGCAACCCTATCCCACGCGGGGGCCGATTGGCACGATCGTGGTGAGACCGAAAGGTCCACCCGTGACTGGTTCCCGGCGTTAGTCCGAGAGGGTCACGACTGGATTGTCCGTCCGGTGGGCGACGTGCCGCGATTCGAGTTACGTGGCCGTTCGCACGCCGGCGGGCGCGAATCTGCAACACTGGTGTCAGGTCGTGAGATATAAACCCATCGCCCTCCTCGCGGCACTGGTATCGGAGAACGGGAAAACGGGCTCTCCTGTCTCCGGCTAAATTCACGGGAATCGGTCCAGGGGTGAGAGGAACGACCCCCGATTCCCTCAAAATTACGAGCGAGCTTAATTAACCCTTTAAGAGAAGCAAGATGGCGTCTCAAGGCGAGCGGGAGCCGGGGGTATTAGAAATGGATGTAGAATGTGTAGAATCCATGGCTCAGGATGAAATCCCCGTGCAGGAAATGTTGGTTGCACAGGAAAACGAACTCGCCCAACTGAACCCAGAGCCCGAAATGGGTGCGGCAGCGGCCGCGGTGTATGACACCTCCCTCCCCCTCTCCACCAAAACCCTTCCCCAACCCCTGCCGAAACGGCTCACCCAAGCGCACCCGACATGGCCCAGCTATTCACCATGCTGGCAAAAATGTATGCGGAAATGACAGCGAACATGATCAAGCAAATGAACGAAAGGATGGATGTGAATACACAGCAAATGAACAAGCAAATGAAGGAAGAAACGAAAAAGCTGCGGGATGAGACGCAGAACATGGGCCGATGCCTGCAGGCGGGCATGAAGGCCGTGACCAGGGAGATAAAAATGGCGACTCCACGTGTGGGAGCGAACGAGCGGGAAGGGGGTGCAACGGCTGACAGGCCCGCGGTGGAGGCGGGTGACAAAATAATTCGGGGGGAAGTTGGGCGAGGGTCGTGACGATGACCGAAAGGGAAAAATTAAATGGGGAGACCAAAACGTGTGAGACGAGACACGAGGTGACGACAAAGGAAATAATAATAGTTGAGACAAGGGAGGTAAAGGGTGAAGAGGTGACTGAGTTGGCAGAGACACGGGAGATGGGAACGATAGAGGGAAGACTGCACGATGAAGACGGGGTAAGTGACGCACACACACACACGGAGGTAGTGGAGGATAATGGGGGTGAGCTCGCGGACTGGGTCGAGACCCGGTGCGAGCAGCTGGATGGCCTCCTCCAGGAACGAGGGGAGGGAGTATGCCCCCTTGAGGCGAGTCACGACCAGGTGAGTTCGGTCGTGCTTTGCGAGGTTGAGGGGACGAGTGCTGTGGACAGGTGCACGGAGAGCTTAGGGGGTATAGAGGCCCCGGAGACCCTTGTGGGGACACGAATCCCTAGTGTGGTTGTCCCTGTGTGTGTGGTACAAGGTGTGAGTGCGTCCCCGTGTGTGGAAGCGACCCTGTGTGTGAGTGGTGTGGTGGCGATGGTGCCGGAGTACGTGCTTCCCAGCACGCCGTGTGTGGATGAGGCACCGTGTGTGGAAGAGGCCGTGTGTGTGGATGAAACGGCCAGTGTGGATGAGGCACCGCGGGTGAGTGCCCCCGCGTGTGTGAGTGAGGCACGAGTGAGTGGAAGGCCGCGAGTGAATGGAGCACCACGTGTGAGTGGTATGGTTTATGCAAGGGAGACCGTGTGTGTGAGAGAGCGGTATGTGAGGGAGATGTCGGTTGGCATGCGGGAGCACGCAGCCGCGTCTCCCGGTGTGAATGTCATGGAATGGAGTGTGAGCGTCGTAACACGCAGGTGTGCGTGGGTGGAATGGAGGCGACGACGGAGACAAGTGAAGAAAGAAAGCCGAGTCGCGGCTGTAGCTGTTTCGGGGACCGTGCCGGGTTCACCCAGCAGTGAGCACGAGGTCCGTGCTGTGCAACGCACGAGGCCCCCACGTGCTCGCTTGTGAGAGTGAAGTCCCGGTCCGGAAACGCACGCGGTGGATTTGCCGATCCCGCGGACGGACAAAGTTTAGGCAGGATTACGGATTTGGACCGGACGGGTTCTCCACGCGATCGTGTGTGTTAAGCTCCAACGGGCAAAGCACATGTGTTCGCGTGGGGAACCCCTCGAGACGTGGGGCTTGTTTTTTTTTTTTCTGCGCACGGTGACGTCATGGCTGCACGTGGGGTTGGAATCCGGCAGGAGGGGTATCCCTGCCGGATGGTACCGTCCAGGGAGGGACGAGGTACACGTGCAGCTGCATGACGTCACGGGCAGGTGCAAAGTGCGCGAGTTGCCGCGCTGGTGCTGCGCATGGAAAAAAAAAAAAAGCAAGCCTCACTTTCGGGTGCACAGGATTCCTGGGCAAGGGGTGGAAGACCCCCTGCCAGGGCACAGGATGGAAACTAGTTAGGGCGAAGGGTTAGCTTAGTTAGACCGACTTCATGGGGCAGGGGGAAGTCCTCATGGAGTCCGTGGAATGGATTAGGTTGAGGGATTTAGTGAGCTTTAGGTTGGGAAATTGATTAAATGATTTATTTGGAGACAGTGACAGACTTGTGGATGTGTGGAGTTGACGTAGTTTAGCTACGTAGTGTTAAAAGGAACGTGCTACTAGTTTAAGGGACGACGCGGGAGCACGAGTTAGTTAGGGGATGTAGTTAGGAGGATGGCAGAGTTCAGCGGTGTGTGTGTTGAAGAGTTGTGGGTTGTGAGGTGAGTACATGTGCTTGGTGAATGAGTGAGGCCAGCGGGTCTGTGTGAGTGGAGCGTATGGGGACTGCATGGTGCGATGAGTGATTGGGGGGAGGAGTGACTCCCGCCCAAGGGACCCCGGGGTCAGTGTAAAGTGAGTTAGGGGGTTGGTCAAATTTGAAAAATGGAAGTCGTTTTGCTGTTGGTGGGAGTGTAGGCTCGAAACCCGTTTGGAGGGGTGCAGGAGCCCTGTTGATGGGCTGGGAGCATGGCTGCGAAAGGTGAGTATCGCTGAGTGGGTACCCCGGGCACCAGGCTAGTCGGCCGTGGTAGGCCAAGGGCCCATGGGGGGCCGGGATAGCGTAGTGGGCACGGGTGCGCCTGCTTGGTGCGGGGGCCCGGGGCGCCATTAGCCGCGTGGGCAGTGTTGTGGGCACGGGTGACCCTCGGAAAGGGGCCCGGGAAGCCAGCCTGCCACGTGTGCGTTTCAGGGGAGGTGCCATGGGGGGCACTCCCCGGTGTTAGGGAGCTGGTAGGCTCGGAGGCAGTGTAGTGCCCGTGGGTGCCATAGCGGGAGAATCGGCAGAGAGTCGTGCCTGCCAAAGGGAGCCACGTGTCCCAGCCATGAGACCGTGTGAGGGCACGGAGAGAAAATTGGGGGGCGAGGCCCAAAATTGTGAGGACACCAACACAGGCGACGGGAATCTGGGTTGATAGAACCAATAGTTTAAGCGAGAGGCGCTTGTTGAAAGCCCCGGGGTAGTTTAACAGTTAAATGGATAGGGTAGATTAGGAAGTGTACCCCTCCGCACCATCCATCCCCTCGCTCTCGTTGTGGGCTGCTGGACCCACTTTGGGTTAGATCGCTGAACTCTGGGGAGGCCATTCTGAGGCTTGAGTTGGGCCTCGACACAGGACGCTAGCTCTCCGTTATTCCCCTCCGGGAAGGGAACGTAGGGGTTGGGAGTAGGCTAGGTGACAGGATAGGTTAGCCGAACAGAGACGATAAAGGGGGTTAGGGGACGATTTATAGTGGGGAAGTAAAAAAAAAAAAAAAAAAAGTTGGGGCGAAATTGGGGTTTGACAAATTAAGGGAGTGGGTATGTACAGTGACAGGCAAAGGCGATAGGTGGGAGGGAGACAGGTAGGTAGGTCCGAGCCCGCCTTCCAAGTGGCCAGCACCACCGCACTCCCTCCACCAACCTCCACTGAACGGCAAAGGCTGGCCAGCTTCATCTGCAGCTGCTGTGCTGCAAGGCCTGTGCCGGCCACTTCATCTGCTGGCTGTGTTGCTGCAGGGCCTGTGTCGGACCACTTCATCTGCCGGCTGGCTGTTTTTCTTCAAGGTCTGTGCCGGCCAGTTCATCTGCCGGCTGTGTTTGCCTGCAGCGGCCTTCTCCTGCGGGCTGTGTTTGCCTGCTGCCTTTGCCATGCCATGCCCACTGCTCCTGTTCACCAGCCCCCATTCAATTTTGCTTTGCCCCCCCCCCCTGTTCATTGCCATGTGCGCCAGGATCAAGGCAACAGTTTGCAAGCTGCAAGAACTGCCCTGATGGCAGCTACAACACGGGCCTGCAGTGGCGGCCCGTGCACCGTGTTTGTGTTCATCCATCCATTCGTTGTGTTCATTGCGTGTGCCACTTGAGCTGGCACGGAGACTGCATTTGT
This sequence comes from Eptatretus burgeri, assembly GCF_056783735.1. Classification (NCBI taxonomy): domain Eukaryota; kingdom Metazoa; phylum Chordata; class Myxini; order Myxiniformes; family Myxinidae; genus Eptatretus; species Eptatretus burgeri. The sequence goes on along the minus strand of NC_140961.1, from coordinate 113,985,862 downwards.
GCAGCCCATGCACCGTTGTGGTTCACTGCGTTCAGTTCAAACCGTTCATCCATCCATTCGTTGTGTTCATTGCATGTGCCACTTGAGCTGGCACGGAGACTGCATTTGTGCAGCCCATGCACCGTTGTGGTTCACTGCGTTCAGTTCAAAAAGGAAGGCCTTGGACTGTGTGTGAGCAGCCAGCCACGTTCCCTGTCACCTGCATTGTTTTGAGCCAGAGACTGCATGTGAGCAGCCTGGCTCCCTGCTAACTGCTTTCTTTTTGCAGAGTTCATTGATCCTGGGCCATGGTTTAGTGCAAAATTTGTAAGTTAAGGTTAAGATGTACTGTACATATGAGTGCGCCCCCGGCATGTCTGTCCTAGCGCCGGCAATTTTATTTAAGTCGTCCGTGTGAGTGAGTTTGTTTAGGTAGTGACTCAGCCCTCAGATTATTTATTTTGGGGACACGAATACCATGAATGTCGCACTCAGGGATCCGTAGGTAAAATGTACTAGGGGAAAACTACACATGATGGCACACGAAAATTTGACGACTCGGGACGAGTCTGTAAAAAGGGGAGGGGGTAGTGTTGTGGTTGACGAAATTCACAAACCACCATTCAGGTCCCTTAGGTGAGATATCTCTGTAAGTATATGTGTAGTTAGGCCCAAACCCGTTGTTTCGAGGGAATAAATGTCATTCAGTCGGGCTGCGACTCTTCAGGATAGCCGTTTTTCTTTTACTATCTTTATTTTGGACCAGCCGCCATTACTACCACCACCAACCACAACGCCGCTTCACAACAACCACCAACCACAACGCCGCTTCGCAACAACAACCACCAACCACAACTCCGCTTCACAACATCCACCAACCACAACGCCGCTTCACAACAACAACCACCAACGACAACACCGCTTCACAACAACAGCCACGACCTTTACCGTCACAACTCGCCACCGTCGCATCGCCACCATTCTCGCGCCACTTGTGGGCACCGATACTGGACTCGTGTGGGGCGCGCACCGAGCAGCGTGTTCAGAGACATCACAGACTTTCCGAAGAAAAACGGATCAAAAACGACTCACGCCCACTTTTGTTCCGTCCAATCGGTGAGCGAGGGGCGATTTGGCCCCGCCTCCAGGGCGTTGGAGGGCGGTCGCTATATGCAAATACATGGATCAAAAAGCATTCACGCCCACTTTTCCTCGGTCCAATGGGGAGCCAGTTAGAGAGGTGAAGGGTCGGAGGCAAAGGATCAAGGGTGAAAGAGCAAAGCCACGGGGCTTATATAAACAGCTGCGTTCGTCAGTAAAGACAGTTGTGCGGAGTTCAAGAGAGTCGTCGGTGGAGCTGGAAAGAAGTGGGAGAAGTCAAGAGTGAAGAGTTGGGACGAGCCAGGAGAGGAGACGGAGAGGGCGAGTAGACGGAGCTGTGGAGAGGTGACGGCGGCGAAGGCGGACGAGGGGGTGCTCGCGTCGGTGCCGGGAGCTGCACAGGGAGAGGCCAGCAATGCGACTGAGGTCGAGGAGGAGACGCTTGCCGCGGGACCCGAGACAGGGTGATATCCTCCTTCCCCCGAGCATCAGCAACCCCCTCCTGTTTCCCCCCCGCGCTGAGATAGTGCGACAAAGGGGGCCCCTTTCCCACCCCCTACCAGACACTGTCCGCGAGGCCCGCGGAGTTGAGGCACCACCGCCACTTCGCGTCTCATCATCAGACGGGTAGGCCCGACCCGGTCTCGGCCCCAGGCCCGCCTCATCCTTGAGGGTGGTTCTTTTTCTTTTGTTTTGGGAATATGTGTTGTCGGCGCCGTCTGTGAAGTAAAATTGTATAAGTGTTGCCGTGTGCTCGGTAGTCGGATAGATCTGCATTGTTGCATTTGCTTTTTGTGTAATATTGCATTGTCTTCTTCTTTTACATGTGCTTTTGGTGGAATTGTATATGTGTGCTTTCCGTTCATCGCGAAATAAATGTGCTTCATGTTGAACTGTTTTCCCGCTTCGCTTCGTCTTTTCTTTCATTGAATCTCCATCTTGCTTCACGTAAAGGGTTGGTCGTGGGCTAAAACGCCCGATAATTAATCGAACCGTCGAGGCCGAGGAATAACACTGCTCAGTTATCCCGATAGTACGGAACGGGTCGCTTAAAGCGGCCCGTGTCCGAAGTCGACCTGCGTTGAGTTGCGATCGCCCGGTCTACCCTCCGTGTGGGTACTTAGGTAGGTCGAATTTGGCGAGCAACCCTATCCCACGTGGGGGCCGATTGGCACGATCGTGGTGAGACCGAAAGGTCCACCCGTGACTGGTTCCCGGCGTTAGTCCGAGAGGGTCACGACTGGATTGTCCGTCCGGTGGGCGACGTGCTGCGATTCGAGTTACGTGGCCGTTCGCACGCCGGCGGGCGCGAATCTGCAACAATATATATACATATACATACATATATATATATATATATATATATATATATATATATATATATATATATATATATATATATATATATATATATATATATATATATATATATATATATATATATATATATATATATATATATATATATATACATATACATACATATATATACATATACATTCATTGCCTGCTTGATTACCTTTCAGAATATTTTGAAAATTATTCCTGTCTCTCACAGAGGACTTCAAAGCATCCACACCAAGCATGCAAATGCTGCCTCTATTGTTGAGAAAATGAAAGTGTACTTTGAAAAACCTGGAATGAAATGTGGAAATAAATTACAGAATTCTGCAAAGACCATGCCATTGCATTGCCAGACGGAGACACACGTCATTCGCCAAAACGAGAAAGAGCAGTGAACTCTCAGCAGCTCATGAATTTCGTCGTCCCAACAACTTTTGGTCAAAGAGAGCATGTTGAAGAGGAAACAAATGCACATGAAATAACCGCGGCTGTAACCGAACCTCAAAAACACATGTGGCATCAGCAATTGTACATTCCTGTTTTGGATACCCAGAAGTACAGAGTTAGAGAGATGAGTCTCAAAAATAATCAATGGGAATAGCTGAAGCTTGCGAATCAGTGTTAAGATGTGACAAAAATATCATTCATCCACATGTACACTTTCAGAAATATGCAGATCCACTCAAAATAAATCCTCAGCTTACAGTTGCAGAAAAGGACCTTTTTACCAGTACAGATTCTGTTGTTACTCTTCAAAGATTTCAAAACGAAATGTCTCAGAGAGTGTTCCCAAGCTGCTGTATTGCAAACTCATTCAGTTCGCTCTCACATTGCCAGTCGGGAAAATTTTCATTGGTCTAATACTCTAATCATTGTAGGAACTCATGGCCATCAGTTTGGTGTATCACATTCTCCTTTGAAAAGCCCCAGTGAAGTCCAGAACTCCTGGGCCAAAACGGTTTTTGCTGTCCCTTTATTCCAAGGATTATGGCAGCTGAATTTTGGTGGTCGTATGGCAGCTTAGCTGCCGGGGTAGCTATAATTTCTTGAGGCGCGACTGTTTCGCTGATGCAGTGCCCCTCTACCAGTACACACACTGGAACTGGTACTCATTTCGCTGACCTCGGAAGGATGACAGGCTGAGTCAACCCCCTGGAGTATTAATTCAGCGGCCGACGGGGCTTGAAATCTAGGATCCCAAGCCGCCACTCTAACCACTGAGCCAACACCAGGCTAGCTGAATTTCAATTAGCCGAATCAACGAAGGAGGTCATGACGATCATTTTGGTGCATTAAACTCCACATCAGAAAGCTTCAGTGGAACACCACAAAAAGCACAATTTACACACACACACACACACACACACACACACACACACACACACACACACACACACACACACACACACACACACACACACACACACACACACACACACACACACACACACACACACACACACACACACACACACACACACACACACACACGTACAGTATCAGCTGTTCCTAAAATATAATATAATTTAAAGGATTGCCATAAATGATGTTAATTTCACAACATCCTATATTCAACTTTATTTAAATCTTAAATAAAGCAATTGACTGGTGGTCGTATGGCAGCTTAGCTGCCGGGGTAGCTATCATTTATTGAAACGCGACTGTGTCGCTGATGCAGTGCCCCTCTACCAGTACACACACTGGAACTGGTACTCATTTCGCCAACCTCGGAAGGATGACAGGCTGAGTCAACCCCCTGGTGTATTAATTCAGCAGCCGACGGGCTTGAACTCAGGACCCTAGGATCCCAAGCCACCACCCTAAGCACTGAGCCAACACCAGGATATCGCAATTGACTGATTTCCCAACTGCCCAGATCATCTGCTGGTCACTGTTCTTCCTCGAGGTTTTGATTCTCTCAGCCCAGAACCTCTCCAAAAAGCAGATCCACAACCTTGGTCACAGGTCCACATTGGTCGATTACCAACATCAGTAGATCCACAACCGCATTTGCGTCCAGGCAATCGGTCAACCCATCACTGCAACATCACTAATCAGACTCTATATCCTCGTTCAAAAGGTCAGCTTAGGCCATAAATTCAACCCAAAATAGGCCAAATTTTTTAATTGTTGATTTTTTAATTGTTTCTAAAATTGTCAATTTTCATCAGATTAACTTGAAATTTGAACACCTTTTGCATATCAGGTCTCTGAATTCAACCACTTATTAATTTTGAGATCAACATAGGCTAAAAGGTCAATATGAGGCAAATTGGGCTAAATTTTCTAAAATTGTCAATTTTCATCAGATTAACTTGAAATTTGAACACCTTTTGCATATCAGGTCTCTGAATTCAACCACTTATTAATTTTGAGATCAACATAGGCTAAAAGGTCAATATGAGGAAAATTGTGCTAAATTTTCTAAAATCGTCAATTTTCATCTGATTGGCTTGAAATTTGAAGACTATTTGCAGATGAGGTCGCTAAACTCAACCTCCTATTCATTTTGAGGTCAACACAGACCAAACGATCAACTTCAACCAAATTTCTAAAAATCGTCCATTTTCATCTGATTGACTTGAAATTTGAAGACTGTTTGCAGATGAGGTCGATAGACTCAACCTCCTATTCATTTTGAGGTCAACACAGACCAAATGATCAACTTCAGCCAAATTTCTAAAATCCTCAATTTTCATCTGATTGAAATGAAATTTGAAGAGCATTTGCAAATCAGGTCACCAAATTCAACCACCTATTAATTTTGAGGTAAACATAGGCTAAAAGGTCAACATAGACCAAAAGGTCAACATAAACCAAATTTCTAAAATCCTCAATTTTAATCCAATTAACCTGATATTCGAAGAGCATTTTCATGTGATGTCACTGAATTCAAACACCTATTAATTTTGTGGTTACCATTGGTGAAAATATCAACATAGAAAAAAGGTCAACATAGGCCGAATTTCTAAAATCCTCAATTTTAATCCAATTAAATTGAAGTTTGAAGAGCATTTTCATGTCGGGTCACTGAATTCCACTACCAATAAATTTTAAGGTCAAAAGGTCAACACTGCCCTTATTTCTAAAATTGATAGATAGGACCAAAAACTAAATATATCACTATATCTCAAAAAGTTGTGTAGGAGTTATGACAAAACAAGGTGGATGAATAGGATAGGTGAAAAGAACAATCAGATTGGATTTTGGTTCGGATCCAGCCCATCAGTGGGATACAAAACGTGAATTGTTCCACCTGGCTGAGGCATGCACTTTACCAAGTGCTTTTTTTTGTATACCTTGTCGAGGCTCGTATGAGAGCGAACACACAATGCACATCAAGGGAGGCATGAGACAAGAGGGGCGGGAGTGGGAAGCACAAAACAATGGGGAACAGACACATTAGGAGATCTGTGGAAGGGAGAGGGATGGGACGGGGAACACGGGGTATACAAGATGGACATTCAGGGACTTTCAGGAAGGAAAGCACAGACCACTCCCTGCAGGGAAAGCAGAGAAAGCAGGGTCAACACTCCGAGACAGGCTGTTCTACTTTGTGCTGTTTTGCCAAGTTGTCACTCTGTGAGTGATTTTTCATATGTTTGTTTGTGTGTTTGTGTGTTTGTTTGTCCGCTCGCCTCCAGCCCAAACCGCTCAACTGATCGTTCTAAAAAATTTCAGAGATTAATGTCACCGACGCTGCGACGGTCCTGCATTGAAGTTTCGCAAAATTTGGTCGACCAAAAAGGTCTACATCGGCAAATAGGCAATTTGAGCCAAATTTTCTAAAACCTTCAAATTTCATCCGATTGACTTGAAATTTGAAGAGCATGATCATGACACGTCGCTGAATTCAAACACCTATTAATGTTGAGGTAAGCATAGGCCAAAAGCTCGAAATAGGCCAAAAGGCCAATTTGGGAAAATATTCTAAATCCTCAATTTTCATCTGATTGAGTTGAAATTTGAAAAGGATTTACATATCTGGTTACTGAATTCAACCTCCTATTATTTTTGTAGTTACCATAGGCAAAAAGGTCAACATAGGCCAAAAGTCCAATTTGGGTCAAATTTTCTAAAATCTTCAATTTTCATCTGATTGAGTTGAAATTTGAAAAGGATTTACATATCAGGTTACTGAATTCAACCTCCGATTATTTTTGTGGTTACCATAGGTGAAAAGGTGAACAAAGGTCAAAAGGCCAATTTGGGTCAAATTTTCTAAAATCTTCAATTTTCATCTGATTGATTTGAAATTTGAAGAGCATTTTCATGTCAGGTCGCTGAATTTAATGACCAATTAATTTTAAGGTGAAAAGGTCAACACAGGCCTAATTTCTAAAATTGATCAGACCAAAAACTAAATTATCACTATCTCAAAAAGTTGTGGACGAATTATGACAAAACAAGGTGTATGAGTTGAATCGGTGAGAAGAACAAGCAGATTGGGTGTTGATTCGTATCCAGCCCATCAGTGGGATACAAAATGTAAACTGTTCCACCTGGCAGAGGTATGCACTTTACCGAGTGCCATTCCACTTTGTGCTGTTTTGCCAAGTTGTCACTCAATGAGTGATTTTACATTTGTCTCTTTGTCTGTCTGTCTGCTTGTTTGTTTGTTTGTCTGCACAGAACTTTCATGATTTTCTCCGCAACCGCTTGTCAGATTGAGAAGAATTTTTCACCATAGATGTGACTCGTTAAGTTGAATGTTTTAATCGTAATTGTGATGTCTTAGGTTGCGTGGTGTGGCAGTCATATTGGAAAAACGGCAAACTTTGGACCTCTGTATCTCTGAAACCTCACCAAGGAAAATTTTCAACTTGGCATATACCACATACTCCTGATGGGGAATGAGTGTGATTTTTTTAATGACATCATAGGTGCCATTGTTTTGACATCACAATTGCATATGTAGAACCCCACATCCAATCAGTATGAAAATTTTTGAGGGTCATCTCGGGATAAAATGCTCCACAGAAAAAAAAAATCATGACGCCATTGGTCACGTGATTCGGCAGCCATATTGTTGTTGTTGTTTTTTGAAAAAACGACCTGTTCCAGAGCATTGAAATTTGCTCTGAAAATTTGCTCTTAAAAAAAAAAATCTTCTTCTCTGAAGTGGCTGAACAGATTGAGGCAAAACTTTACATGTATGACCACCTGTCCATGAGGAACAAAAGGTTCACACATATGATATCATTGGTCTCATGGTTTGGCAGCCATATTGGATGTATGCTAAAACCTATAAAACAAACCACTCAAAAGAAGTCCTGGTGAGGGTTTGCAATCTATGATTGCTCTTTTTATTGTTGATTAGGTGAGAGCTAATTAGTTATTCCCTCCATTCACAGGTGAGAGATGTGACTTCGTCTATATTTTTCATATATGTATATATATATATATATATATATATATATATATATATATATATATATATATATATATATATATATATATATATATATATATATATATATATATATATATATATATATATACACCTCTCTCTCTCTCTCTCTCTCTCTCTCTCTCTCTCTCTCTCTCTCTCTCTCTCTCTCTCTCTCTCTCTCTCTCTCTCTCTCTCTCTCTCTCTCTCTCTCTCTCTCTCTCTCTCTCTCTCTCTCTCGTACAATTGTACATTTCACATAATCCTATAATCAATTTCATTTACTTCAAAATAATGATCCCTTACCAAAACCAAGAACCACAACCTATAAGCAATTGACTGGTTCCCCAACTGCATGGATCATCAGCTGGGCACTGTTCTTCCTCGATGTTCCGATCATTTCAGCTGAGAACCTCTCCAAACAGTGGATCCACATCAGTAGATTACCTACATCAGCAGATCCACAGCCTCAGTTGCATCCTGGCAGTCAGTCAACCCGTCATTGCAACATCACAAATCAGACTGTGCCATTCTATTGCATTCCATTGGGACCATACTGTGTGCAGAGCGTTGGTGCTGCCTAAGCAGTCTCCTTGGCTATTGGGTACAATGCTGGATGGGTCACCACTCCGAGACAGGATACCAGTAAGCTGGCACTCATTTTGCCGAACTCAGAAGGATGACAGGCAGAGTCAACCCCACCTGGTATTAATTCAACAGCTGAGTGGGATTTGAACTCAGCATCCTAGGATCCCAAGCTCACCATATAACCACCTGACAAATAAGCCAACACCAGGCATACTGCACAAGCTGGAGGATTTAATGTATTATCACATCGTTAAAACTCCCATCACACATTCTATTATGTGATAATATATTTATGGGCTGAATGGCCTCTTCCTGCATTGAAGGTCCTTGTAAGGGAACATACTGCAAATTAATATTATACTCATGAATGATTGAAAAATAAGGTCTACTCCATTCAACATAGACAACTTTGTGGCCATTTGATCTTCCATTATCTCTCATTTGGAATACAACCTTTCACATCATTCTCTACCCAGCTCCAACAGACCGCACATTTATTCAGTTTGCATCTCCTTGTCAACATCTCTCCATCCAAGCTATATTTTTTCAGATTTCCCTTTGTCTCCTTTTAAACCACATATTTGGAATCATATGCATTTTTCATGTGCATGAATAGATGAAAGTCAACTTAAAGGACAGCAAAGTGGCTTTCTGTTATTGCTTCGACATGCTGAGTTGCACAAAAAATTATCCATCCATTGGGACGATACTCTTTGCAGAGCATTGGTGCTGTCTAAGTAGTCTCTGAAGGTATGGGTCACAATCCTGGACAGGTCGCCACTCCGACACAGTACCAGCATGCTGGTACTAATTTTGCCAACCTCAGAAGGATGACAGGAGGAGTCAACCCCACCTGGTGTCAATTCAACAGCCAAGGGGGATTTGAACTCAGGATCCTAGGATCCCAAGCCCACCACCCTTACCATTAAGCCAACACCAGACATTATACACAAGAATGCTTTGAATGAAAGGCATTTCCCTTTGTTGGGTTTCATTGTAGACATTCTTGCTGATGCAGCCTTGAATTTTGAACGTTTTTTTGAGTGTGATGACCATAATGATCGATATTACAACAACCACAATCACTGAGCAGACAAATGAGTTTGAAAATAAATCAAAAAATAATCTTGAGTAAATGATCGCTTGTTCTTTCCATTCAGTGGTGTATCTTCTGATGAGCTGTTCCATACTCTTTACATAGCATTGGTGCTGTTGAAGCAGTTTCTTGATAAAGATTATGCTGGGTGGTTTGCCATTGCCATTGAGAGCTAACAGAATTAGTATTCCCAGAGTATGTCTTCCAGTCACCTGAAAGTATGAATACAGTGAAATACACATAAATAAGAAAGAATAATTCTTCACTCTTACACGCATCAGTGACAAGCACTAATAAAATAAGTGCTGCATTACACTGTTAAAATTCCCAAACACCTTTAATTACTATAATCAAATAGAGATGGCAAAGACAAATTGATATTGCCATTCTGCCAATGCTAATTCTTTAAATTGTACCACCAAATCATTTGAAGAGTCATCTATTTTAAATTATCACATCCTTCTCTGTCATTGTGAGAAAGGCACAGACACATCCTTGTAATTTATGCCAAAGTTTTCATTGGCATTTAGACACGGTTTTCATCGAAAATAGGAAAGGAGATCTGTATATTACAAGTTAAGTGCCATCTACATATTCAGCACATAAAAGGGGGGCTAGGGATGAGGGGAGTAAAGAAAAAGGTTTTGCAATGGGGAAGTCAGGCAGGAAAATAAATGTGGAGATATATGCTGGGGTAGAGGAGAGTACCAATTATAAGTGTCAGCCTGCTGTGACTACACCATTAACTGGGTCATTCCTCATCTGTCATATTCTTTGGTAAAATTCAAAGATTGCACTTGGCGGAGTACTAATGCCAAATTGCTCATTTGGTGGATATGGCGGATGAGAACGCTAATTAGGTCCTATGGCTATGTTAGTAGATCATCATGCTGCGTCTGAACACGCAGTAATAGCGGCACCCAATATATATGGTCTTCAGCCCAAGTTCCCAACAAGGATGAGGCCAAACAAATCGTCTATTTCAATCCAGTATAGAATGTCCAGTCAACTGGCAATGTGTATTAATTATGAGTCTATTTTATATAGAGAAATTGTTTTCTAACAAAGCTTTGCAAAAGAAAATGTCACAAAGTGAAATATCAAAAATTTCAGAACCAAGCTTCTGCCAATGTCTTTTCATAATGACAGGAAATTATCAATGTCTGAAGCCAATATATCTGTTGATTCCAGGAAATTATCTTCGTGACAATGAACATTATTTGACATCAGTTTCACGAATATGATCATATGTAAATATATATATATATATATATATATATATATATATATATATATATATATATATATATATATATATATATATATATATATATATATTTAAGGATTCAGCGTTGGTGGGATTCGGATGAGTGCGTCAATCACTGTCCGTAACCAGTTTGAGTTTTCGCACCCTACTCTCAACAGCCAAATGTTACATATTCGGCGTCACTCAACCACCGCCGTCTCTGGCGATATAACGCCGGCTGGTTCAGCACAGGCCTTGGGTCATGCGTCTCGAATCACGATACCAACGTACCTCTGGACCTTACCAGTTGGGGAAATAGACCACGATTACAGACTGGTTTTGTCAGATACTGAGCGATTTCTGCCAGTCTGTAACCATTTTGTTTTTATATCCAAATCGAGCGGATCGTTCCTTGGCGCGGCACGAATTCATTCAAAGCGGGAACTTCATACGAATCAGCCAGATTTATTGGGGACACATCGGGGAAACACAACACAAGCAAAGCATTCACGACAATGTTAAAATTAATCTATAACCCGTTCTTAACTAGGGAGCTACAGATTACGGTTTCAAAGGGGACCCTAATGAGATAAACCTAAAAGAACATGCAGACAAGACACAGAGTACTTGGTGATGTTTCATGGACGAGAGGAAAGTGTCAAAGCACGAATGTGGCTAGTGACAAGCCAATGTCCACGGATTCGAGCACACAAGCTCAAACACGCCGCGTGGCAAAATGGCACTCGTCCATTTGTCGCAGCCCTCACGCACGCAGCCTCGACGCGTTCAGACCCCGCGAGGTCGACTGCACCAGAGCGAAAGATCCACGGTGGTATGCTCCAGCTGGCTTTTGACAAGGTCCAGCATACAAGTCCAGGCCTGGCCTGTTCACCAGACAAGGCCAAATCGAGGTGTTGGACTCTGCAGATGGATCGGCAGGCGGATCGACAAACGTGTCGAGGACCTCCTCATAAGAGTCGATCGCCGACTCGACGTGCAGGCAGACTCTCCCACTCCCAAAAAGGCAGACTCGACGTGCAGACAGTTTCTCTTACTGCTAAATGGCAGACTCGGCGCGCTCAGGTTCAGTTTTTCTCCCGGCAGATACACCACTGCATTTCCTTTGCTCGCTCGCCTCAAAGCCCACTGGCTCCTCCCTTCAGTTTCACATCCTACTCTCGGCCACTCCCCCTCTCAGAGCGCTGGGCGGGGACTATTGTCCGTAGAAAGGAAGGAAGAAGAAGAACTTCTCAGTACACCACCACTGCACAAACAAATAACAGCCTGTGACATCTCCCGACACACATGCAATGCCCAATTACCGAACAACCTGACTAAACATGCATTTAATGAGGGATCTGGGCTAATCCTATATTTAATAACACACTAAGGGCCATTTCCGCAACAATATATATATATATATATATATATATATATATATATATATATATATATATATATATATATATATATATATATATATATATATATATATATATATATATATATATATATATATCATCATGCAAAATAACATTTTCTTTGTACAACAAAATTTAAATATGCATATCAATAAAATAGATGTTATCAAAGCTTTTCGACTTGCATTCCTCAGGATAAAACTGTAAGCAGATTAAGAATAAGCACCAAACTCTTGATTATAAAGTTACAATGTGATGTCCTCATTGTTGATTGGTTGAGAAAGAAAGGACGGGATTACCTGATTGGTGGAACCACATGGCATCATGAAGAATGAGTAGGTGGAAGTGAACCATCATGAATAATGATTAGGTGGAGATGAGTGACCAAAGTACAGCAGAAACATAATTCTAATAAGCTGAGGGCGAGTTGGGGGGGAGGGGGGAGTTCATGATGACTCAAGTTGACTGGTGGAGTTGTCACACAGTCAAGCCATCATAGTCAGAATAGATATAACGTTCAGATAAAGTATTTCTGTCTACAAAGAATGGGATTGGTTGAGCTGATGGATGTGGCTTCCATTACATGAAGGTGTGCTCAACTGCTTCCTCTGCTCATGATTTTAAACCAGCCAATACAATATTGCTCTACACATTGAGGATAATTCAGTAAATGGTAATCAATTGCAGAGGCACAGGGAATAGTTATCGTTCTGCGTACATTCTTACAAGTCCGAGTTGGTTGTCTCTGTTCAGATGACTGAACGGGCACCACACACTCTATTCACTGAGGCACAACGTCGTTTGTGCTCCCTCTTTAAATGGGTTCCGGACACTCTGTTTCCTGAGGAATGACGTCGACATCATGTCCCTAACAAATCGCGGATGACATCATGATCTGTCGGGAGAGTAGGGAGCAGGCTGAGGAGAGCCTCGAGAGGTGGAGGTACGCACTGGAGAGAAGGGGAATGATAGTCAGTAAGAGTAAGACGGAGTACATGTGCGTAAATGAGAGGGAGGGTGGTGGTATGGTGCGGTTGCAAGGAGTTGAGGTGGGGAAGGTGGATGGGTTTAAATACTTGGAATCAACTGTCCAAAGTAACGGAGAGTGTGGCAGAGAAGTGAAAAAGAGAGTGCAGGCAGGATGGAGTGGGTGGAGAAGAGTTGTGGGAGTGATTTGTGACAGAAGGGGAGCTGCAAGAGTGAAGGGGAAAGTATATAAGACGGTAGTGAGACCAGCTATGTTGTATGGTTTGGAGGCGGTGGCACTAACAAAAAGACAGGAAGTGGAGCTGGAGGTGGAGGAGTTAAAGATGCTGCGATTCTCGTTGGGAGTGATGAGGATGGACAGGATAAGGAATGAGTATGTTAGAGGGACAGCGCAGGTAGGACGGTTTAGAGACAAAGTGAGAGAGGCGAGATTGAGATGGTTTGGACATGTGCACAGAAGGGAAGCAGAGTACATCGGGAGAAGGATGCTGAGGATGGAGCCACGAGGTAGGAGGAGAAGAGGAAGGCCAAAGAAGAGGTTCATGGATGTGGTGAGGGCAGACATGCGGGTGGTTGGAGTGTCGATGGAAGATGTGGATAGAGCGAAATGGAGACGGTTGATCCGCTGTGGCAACCCCTAACGGGAGCAGCCGAAAGAAGAAGAAGATATATATATATATATATATATATATATATATATATATATATATATATATATATATATGTATACATACATATATGTATACATACATATATGTATATATATGTATACATACATATATGTATACATACATATATGTATATATATATATATATATATATATATATATATATATATATATATATATATATATATATATATATATATATATATATATATATATATATATATATATATATATATATATATATATATATAGATATATATATTTATATATATATATATATATATATATGTATACATACATATATATATATATATATATATATATATATATATATATATATATATATATATATATATATATATATATATATATATATATATATATATATATATATATATATATATATATATATATATATATATATATATATATATATATATATATATATTGTTACGGTTGTGGAAATTCACAGAACACCATTCAGGTTTCCCAGACATCAGTAGTGTCGAAAAGTGTGTGTTCAGATTAGATTTCCCCACCGATGTTTAAAGGGTATTAGTCGTGTAACCGGGCTCTGATCTTTGAGTCAGCCATTATTCTTTTGCTATCTTTATTTTGGAACAACCACTACTTCAACAACCACAACCACTACTTCAACAACCACAACCACTACTTCATCAACCACAACCACTATTTCAACAACCACAACCACCTTTCAACAACCACGCCATCCCCACCATAAAGCAACCACAACATCGCCTCACCTTCATCTCCATTACGCCGCCATCTTTTCGCCACCCACGGCGAATCCCATGGACGAGCGCCATCTCCGCCGACAGACGCAGGGGCTGATGATTTCCACAACGTCCGCTTTCCACGGCTGATGATTCCTGCAACTTCCGCATGGTTGATGATTTCTACCACGTCCGCTGTATCCAAGCTTCACGTCAAAATCGGATCAAATGATCAAAAGGGGCGCAGCCAGCGAGGGGTTAAGGGTGAGAGGTGAAAGATCAGACCTCACCCACAGTCCCCATATAAAGGCGCGCTGAACGCCAAGCAAGCAGTCTGTCGGTGTTGGGAGTCTGTCGGGGAGCTGCAGAGAGAGGAAGTCTGGAGTTGAGCTGTCGTCGAATCGGAAGAAGCCAGCAGCCCGGCAATGTTCGAGTCCAGTGGAGGGCAGTCGGAGCTTGGAGCCAGCCAGCCTGCTGTGCCGCGCAGAACTGTGAGTCGGTGGGGGAAGCCAGAGAGAGATCGCCGACGCTGAGGAACGGACACGCTCTTAAAAGAGCATCAACTCTCGAAAGAGCAAAGGCCCGTTCGTTCCTCGGAAGAGTTGTCGGCTAGGCCCGAACCACCAGGCCGCACAGCGGGGCTTGGGCCAACCAGGTCGAGCAGCGCCAACTGCCGTGTCGACGAAACGTCGAGGGTCAACCAGTGAGTCACCACGAGGGTGGCAGGTAACCGCGCGCGGCCTCTCGGAGCTCCTGCGGTCTTCACAGCTCCATGAACTATTAAAGGCCCATGAGGTCCAGTTCTTGCCCTTTCCTTTCCTGGGGTTTTTCTTTGTATAAATGTCGTGTCCTTAAGTAGAATTGGAATAAGTGCACATAATAAATAGAACGGTTGCAGTTCTTTGTCTTGCATACGCATTTGATTGCATACGTGCATGAATGCATACGTGTTTGATGGCATGCGTGCATGATTGCATACTCGTTTGATTGCATACGTGTTTGATTGCATACGTGTTTGATTGCATATGTGTTTGATTGCATACGTGTGTAACAAATAAATGTCTTTGTGTGAATGTTGACCTGTTCGTTGCGTCCTTTCCCTCGATTGAGCTGCCGTATTGCGTTCGGGATATTAGCCGGTTTTTAAATAGCCGATAAAGTAATCGGATCCGGCGGGGCCTGGCGATTTACACCGCTCGGCAAATCACAAATGGAGCGAGCTGCTTAATCGGCTTGTTTCCAAGCAGGTCCCGTTGAGGTGTAAATCCCCGGCATTTCTGTCTGCACGCATACTTAGGTAAATAGACAATTCGGCGATCGGATGGTGTTGTCACACCCTGTCACGCGTGGACAGAATAGTTGGCCGATTTACGGTGTGATTAAAAACACACCCGTAGCTGGATTTCGGCGTTGATCCGAAAGCTGTGACTAGGTTTGCCATGTCCGGTCGTCCGGTGGGCGCGTGCGGCCGTGAATTAGCTAAAAGCGGTCGCCCGCATGCCGGAGTGGTGAGAAACCACAACAATATATATATATATATATATATATATATATATATATATATATATATGTATATGTATATATATATATATATATATATATATATATATATATATATATATATATATATATATATATATATTTATGTTGGCCAGGGTTCGGTGGCGATAAACGACCACTGGGTGGAGCAATGGAATCGTCTCCCACCGAACACCCGGAATTTAGGTCATGAAAATTGAATAACTCCAAAGCTCACGGGTCCCTTAGCGGACCGTGGACGCCAATATTTCAACCGCGTGGGGTTGGGTTAATTGCCTAATTCCAATACACCTAAGTTCCCACGCAGTCTAACTACTGGAGAAACCACACCCTCAACAGACCTCGGGCGGAACAGACCGTTTACCGAGCCTGATCCTGGTGTAAACCGAGTGGGGATTACCAAGATCCTTCGGTCCAAATGAACAATTTACGGCATGAACGGCCTTACTAATTCTCAATAAGCACCATGCTAGGCCAATGGGAGAAAGCACAGAAAACAAGCTGGTACATTAACAGGAGTTTATTTTAACAATAATCGGGGAGGGAGACACAGAGTAGAGTTATCGTGAATAAAAAAATGTAATGTACAATGAATAAGGCACTTAACAGTTACTACTTACAGACGGGGCCCACGGACACACACACACACACACACACACACGAACCTGGACCCCGTGGTCTTTAGTCAGTGGAGCCGGGCTGGGGTACCCGTCTCACATCATGCGGTCACACCGACCCCAAAACCACCACAGTGGGACTCAAACCCACAGCCCGAAGTCCACAGCTCACGACACTGGCTGCTCGAGCACCACCACACTGTTCGGTCACCACCACTACCACGGTGAGCCACCGCAAAGGACCACAGACTGCTCGACTACGACCACAGACCGTGCTGCCATCGCCACCAAGACCGCAGACCCTCCACAGTTGCCACAATCACTGCAGAACACACTTGTCTGCCATCCTCTCGTCTCTTTCTTTTTTCTCTTGAGGTGGGAGGGGTTTCTTTTCCCGCCACTCGCCTCCTGATTGGACGAGGGGTTGTCAGACGACTCGTGGTCAGCCTCCCATTGGTCGGGCCGAACACTTCATCTGGCTAAGGTGGAGCCAGCCCTGAGGTGATGAAACATCTGCTCATGTCCGTGGTCCCGAACACGTGCGTAATGGCGACCGGGTCGAGTGCGGAACGGTGGCGTTGCTGTTGTTGCTGTTGTTGTAGTTGTAGTTGTAGTTGTAGTTGTTGTAAAAACCTAATTATATAATATCTCACAGCGCACACGAAATTCCCATTAGACATAAGCGATGGATTCTAACTATAAACACATACATATCAAAATAACTGAACTACGGGGACTCTGGCTGTCTGTGTGCACAAGGTTTCCAAATCCGTAACAATATATATTATGTTTATGTGTATGTGTGTGTGTGTGTGTGTGTGTGTATGTGTATGTGTATATATATATATATATATATATATATATATATATATATATATATATATATATATATATATATATATATATATATATATATATATATATATATATATATATATATATATAGTGAATATACTGATTCTGGCTCACTTTTCCCCATGTAAATGAATGGGGGATTTTCAGCGATTCATTTTTTTTTTCCCTAAAAATAAACCCCCTTATTATCCCAAGGTATATTTATTTGTCTCCCCCTTTAACCTGGGGACACTTTTTTTTTCAAATAACCCATGCAATAAGATAAAGATTTGTTCAAGTAGTAAAGTGGTAATGTGATTTGTTAATATAAAGGTGATTCTAAAGAAATATCTGAAACGTCTAAGCTTCGGGACACTCTTTTTCAAATAACCGATGCATATTGTTTAGCTCACTCATTGAACCTATAAAGATTTGTTCATTCTCAAATTCCTTCAATAGTTTAATTTTCTTTGCACAATAATCCCCATCTAAAATATTTAAAAACAAAACATTTGAATCTTTATATTTTTTAAGATACCCCTTTTGTGCCATTACGAAATGATAAACTTCTCTTAATGCTCTTGTTTGACCACCTCCTGAGCCACAGGTTATTTTTTGTTAAGCCCCGCCCACTTTTCATAAGCCACGCCCACTTTCAAATGGAATTTTTTTAAAGCCCTGCCAACTTTTCTTTAAGCCCTGCCCAATTTTCACGAGGTATTCCATAAGCCACGCCCACTTCCCTCTCAGGCCCGCCCACTTTTGTGAGAAATTTTTATAAGCCCCGCCCACTTTTCTTTAAGTCCCGCCCACCTTTGCTAAGCCCCGCCCACTTTCTGCGAGGTATTTTTTATAAACCACGCCCACTTTTCCTAAGCCCCGCCTACTTTTGCTAAGCCCCACCTACTCTTACATCATTTCCAGTTCATCTCTGACTCACAAAGAAATCACAAGAAAATTCCAGCATGTTATGGTTTTGAAAAATTGCCCAAAGAAGGCCTGCGTGGGTTTTCCCAGGGAATTTCCAAAGGAAACCACACCCACCAGTCTTTCCCTATAAAAGCCTCAAGCCCAGGCTCCATTTTAAACATTTTTTTTGGTGGTGATAGTGTGCTGTGTCCTGGAACTGGAACTGGAACAGCCTGGAACTCTCCGACTTGTATGGAACTAAACCTTGAAGTTGATGAACTGGATTCAAACCTCTTATCCATTGAGGTAAGATTTTATTTTCCTATTTTCAAACTTTAATTGAAGCATACTCATTTAGTAATTAAATCACTTGATTAATACATTATTATTTTCTCTCACAGGAAATTGTATCTGAAATGCAATATGAAAATACCGATTTTGCCACAACTTGGGGCGAACTTGTTGGCTTGGTTGAAGACCTTGTGAGCGACCAAGACCCACAGAATGAGCAAGACCTTGAGGGGGATGACTTTGGGGTTCCTTGGAACTCTCCGACTTGTATGGAACTAAACCTTCAAGTTGATGAACTGGATTCAAACCTCTTATCTGTTGAGGTAAGATTTTTATTTTCCTATTTTCAAACTTTAATTGAAGCATACTCATTTAATAATTAAATCACTTGATTAATACATTATTATTTTCTCTCACAGGAAATTGTATCTGTAATATGAAATGAAAATACTGCTTTTGTTACAACTTGGGGCGAAATTGTTTGCTTGGTTGAAGACCTTATGAGCGACCAAGACCCACAGAACGAGTTCGTCCTTGATGATCCAACCAAAGAGTTATACCTTGGAGACCAGCAAAGTCCTGAAAAAGAGTTTTGCAACAATAGTACTCATTGTGAGTTATCAAGACAATACCCCCTGAACAAGTTATACCTTGATGAGCCAGAATACAAGTTTTACCTTGGAGACTCACAATTTTCAGACATTTTGAAAAATGGAGTTTTCCTTGATGATCCACAGTTATACTGTGTGAGATCTATCACTGAAACCCATCAAAATTGGAAAAATGGAGATTTCCTTAATGATCCACAGTTATACTATGTGAGATCTATCACTGAAACCCATAAAAATTGGAAAAATTGAGATTTCCTTGATGATCCACAGTTATACTATGTGAGATCTATCACCGAAACCCATCAAAATTGGAAAAATGGAGATTTCCTTGATGATCCACAGTTATACTATGTGAGATCTATCACTGAAACCCATCAAAATTGGAAAAATGGAGATTTCCTTGATGATCCACAGTTATACTATGTGAGATCTATCACTGAAACCCATAGAAATTGGAAAAATGGAGTTTTCCTTGATGATCCACAGTTATACTATGTGAGATCTATCACTGAAACCCACTATATTTCTGGAAATTGTGATTCTACCTTGGAGTCTTGGATAGATGGTTATATTTTGGAGACTTGAAATGTGGGTTCTGGCTTGATAACTCACAATGTGATACATATCTTGGAAACTCAACAGGAATGTGGTTATACCTTGGAGACTTGGACAGTTGGGTTTATTTTGGAGACTTGAAATGCTACCACTCTTTGGGATCTAAACCTATCAAGAAAGTTCTTACTCCCTCTTTCTACATCATCAAACCTGAAAGCCTTAAATGACAGAATTGGAAGAAGAGAAAAAAACATAAAAAATATACATTGTTCGTTCTGGGAAGAAAGTGCAGGCTTACTCCCCCTTTCTACGTCATCAAACCTGAAAGCCTTAAAAGACAGAATTGGAAGAAGAGAAAAAAAAAAACGTAAAAAATATATATCTATAGGTGGAAATCTCATTTTGAAAAAGACATTGTGTTGGGCGAGGATTGAGTTGGGGTTGAGATTTTGAATGTGAGGGTTGGGGTTGAGATTTTGAATGTGAGGGTTGGGACACACACACACACACACACACACACACACACACACACACACACACACACACACACACACACACACACACACACACACACACATACACACACACACACACACATCAACAAACAAAGTTAAGCCTTGACTATTCAGTTGAGGATTCTGTGTTTGAGGTTCACAGATCTAAGAACGTCCACCCCTTGACACACATTATATACTGTTATACACCTCGGACTTGACCCTCGAGTGTCCACAATGGTGTATAGTAGGAGGGAGTGAAGCGCCAACCCATTGCTCCCATTGCACACACATTATATACTGTCATACACCTCGGACTTGGCCCTCGAGTGTCCACAATGGTGTATAATAGGAGGGAGTGAAGCGCCAACCCATTGCTCCCATTGCACGCACACACACACACACACACACACACTCACACACACACACACACACACACACACACACACACACACACACACCAACAAACAAAAGTTAAGCCTCAACTATTCAGTTGAGGATTCTGTGTTTGGGGTTCACAGATCTAAGAACGTCCCCCTTGACACACATTATATACTGTTATACACCTCGGACTTGGCCCTTGAGTGTCCACAACGGTTTATAGTAGGAGGGAGTGAAGGGACAACCCATTGCTCCCATGGGTATTATCTGCTTAGTTTTGTCTTTTGTAATTCCTGTGAATAAAATGAACCTAAAATCTCTTCCCCTTCCAAATCATATATCTTATAAGTCCAAGGAACCGTATCTATTACATCAACAATTTAAAAAAGTTCGTTCGTCCATCATTTAGTATAACCCTTTTCAAAATGAGATTTCCACCTATATATTCTTACGATATCACCAACTTTGAACTTAGGTTTTCTGACATTAATCTCTTTTTCATATTTTAATTTTGTAAATGTTTCTGATGGTTTCATATTTGTTGATGTGTGAATCATGTCATTATACTTATCCACAATATCCTGAATAAAATATGACCATTGTTGTGAACCGAGTTGTGTGAATTTTTTATATAGTCTCTCTTTTTAGGTACGATTAAAACGTTCAACAACAACTGCCTTCCCTTCATTAAAGGTACTGTATAATGTAATACTGTTATTTTTTAGAAAATCCATAAATGTCTTGTTATAAAACTCTCTACCCTCATCAGTCCACAATTTTTTAGGTTTTCTCTTACTTTTATTAAATATCTGTTGAAAGGCGAACATAAGAGTATTTCCTGTTTTGTTTTTTAAAGGGACAACCCATGCGTATCTACTCCTCAAATCAATAACGGTTAAAGCATACTTGTACCCCTTATCATTATTGAGTTCAATCAAATCAGCAGACCAGATATAATCAACTTCCTTGGAATAAACTTTCCTTCTACGAAACTTTGTGAATATTGGTTTATGTAATTCATCAGCTAATTGCTCTTCAGTCTTAATGACATCATTAGAGCCTATAAGTTTTTTGAATTTCCAAGTCCAAGTTTCAATTTAGCACTGATCATCTTCTTCACAATGAACCGATCAACTTTTTCTCTCAAGGTTGGATTTTGTATCAGAGACAAATTATACAACATTTCTCTATCGGCTTCATGCTTTTCTTCCAACGTTGTGGTATTCCCATAATCAATATCGTGTCTCATGCACACTTCATCAACTCTATTGATGGGTTTACTCCATGATTTAGGATTGTCTGCCTCATCTAATCTTTTATCCAAGTTTGTGCCTGGACCACAGAAAGAATACCCTGGAAGATGTAATTCCCCTGGTATTCCAGTAGTTGTAAATTTACTTCCTGATAAAAACTTTTGTATATCTCCTCCTAGTTTGTGTTTGGAGATAAATTGATTTTTTTTTGAACCACACACCAAACATATACCTTTTTGTATAACCCTGTTATTTTTACTTTTAATATATGAAATATTTTTAGTATTAGTTTTATTTTTACATTTGAGACAATAACTCATTTATTTATGAGAAAAATTCCTGCAGAGTGCAAAAACCTTTTTAGTTTCCAACATGCACATTTGAATCTTAATTTTTAAAACATAAAGAATCCTTAGAAATGCCTTCACTCTCTCCTCCATTTATTTAAGAAAATAAATGAAAAACTTGAATTAAAATGAATATCTTGTCGATGACAATAGTCTTGTAGAAAATATTTCAAATAGACTTGTCAATTCTTTGTTTTCCTCCTTGGTGGGTTGAGTTATTTTCTGTAATACACCCAATCTTTTTTTAATCTCATCGGTTTTCATATTTTCAAATTTATTTAGTCTCGCTCTTTCCTCCCTCTCCTTCTCTCTCTTCTCCCTCTCCTCCTTCTCTCTCTTCTCTTTTTCCTCCTTCTCTTTCTTCTCCCTCTCCTCCTTCTCTCTCTTCTCTTTTTCCTCCTGTTCCCTCTCTTCTTCAACTCCTTCCTCATCCCTTATTATCCTTGAATCGCTTACACCCCATAGAATATCATACATATATTCATCAGGATTTCTTGTTATTCCTGTATCCAAAATAATTTTTTTTACAACAGGAAACCAAAAAAATTTCTTTTGAATTTCTAAAAGAGCCTTACCTTTTCTTAACTTTATAATTTTTTCATTATTTAACATTCTAATTAAATCTAAAGTTGTCGGTTTATCAACATCAGCATAATGCTAATCTTTTATTGAAAATACCTCATTCTTATGTTGTAGAACATATTTATTAAAATACCGAATACCCTTTTCGTGAAGGTATGCTTGGACACAGAAATGATAATTTTCTTGAAGCCTTCTTGCTGTCATTTATGCATTAGAAATATATGTTAGATTAATATTATGGCATGAAACACCTCCCCATCTTCCCAGAGTTAAATCATTTTGTATTTCCTTACTTATTATATATAATCCTGTTTTTTCTGTTTTCATGATATAAACAAGGGCAAAACCATTATTATATTTACCCTTATTAAATTCTTTTATTTGTTGTTTACTAATCGTAGCCCCACAAAACTCATTCTCGATACCAAGTGGATAATATTCTTCCTTACGAGACTGATTTAATTGTTCCAGGTCTTCGAGGTCAATTTTAAATCGCCAATTATACCCTAAATCATTCATATCATACCCCCATTGTTCTATTCTCATACAAACGATACGCCCTACTTTATAAAAATTTATTTTAATTCGAACTGTGAATTCTGTATGACCTGGAGATAATATCAACACTTCTGTATCTTTGGAATACACGGCCGTTTTATTTAAGGATATATATTGTGATAAATCGCTTAATCTCACCAAGTCATTCGCGTCAGTCGGGCTTGGATAATTTTTTAATTTATAAGCATTTTTCATGTTAATATTTTTGGTTATATTATATTTATGTAGTTCAGCCTGTGCCTTTGCGTAATAATTTGATAAATCAATATCCAGTTCTTGGGATACACCAAAGATAGAACCATCTTTACCAACATAAGTCACTTATATTAGATTAAAAATAATATCATAATTTTTTTTTATTTTTGTTGAGTTGAAATAACACATATAGACATAATTGACCACAACACTTAGAATTTAATTCTTAGACTTGAAATGTTTGATAAACACCATTCTGTAAGAATTTTATGACTTCAACAGGTGGTGGAAGACCAAAACTATCAAAATAATATTTGTCTTGACTATTAAAAATACAAACCCAATGAGAACCATTCCCATTATTATCTTCTAAGTTCATAATAATATTCTTTGTATGTTTCGGCACATTTGTTAATTCATCTCTCATACAAATAACCACATTATGAATTTTTAATTTCTTACAATATTTGACAAGTTGTAAATTTGATGTTGTATTCTTTCCAAATTCTTTAAACCACTCATCAATGCTCAGTTATTTATTAGAAAGATATAATCCATTACCTCTTTTTGTTAATTTTACACCTGCTTGTGCTATGGAAGAAAGCATATCTCCAACTTACAATCTCGCTTTATCAGGCAGACCTTCAAGTTTTTCAGCAAAATCTACAATTACACCACTTCCACTAATTTGTTTCTCCAACTCTTTGTTATGTCTTTCCAATTCTTTTTGAGCCTGGAGTTGAGCCTTCCTTTCGTTGGCAGTTTTCACCGCTGTTGAAATACCACCCGTCAATGCTCCAACCGCACTTAAACCAGCAAATAAAGGAATTAGAAATGGGAGAAATCCTCCACTCATCTCTCTTATTGAATATTTTTTCAACATTGGTTTTGTCATTTTAATTTTAAGTGAGCCAGTGTCATTCAAGATTTTAACCTGTTCTCTTGTGAGCAAAACATCAATTCTTACTGCTCCTTTTCTCTGAATTGTATTAACGTTAATCATCCAAGGCTTTTGATTTTGAACACAAGATGATAGTTTATGAAGATTGATTTGATTAACATATACCCCAGTTGGTACTTTGCCACTCATTTATTTAACCAAAAATTATGTGAGACTAATCATCACACCATTATCTGTATTAATCTGTAATTCTGTTTCTTCTAAAAGCAAACAATATGTATCAACTTCTTCACTCTCTCCTCTTTCAATGTATAGGGAAGTATCCACTCGATTAGACTTTATAGTTTCCTTTTGAGTGCTCAGGTCAAACGCATAGATTGTATACAAACTTTTAAATGCTGTCATATCCAAAATAGGTTCTTTATTTCCATTACTTTCACACACCTTTTGGTAAGACTTGTATGCTTCAGCAAAATCATTTTTTTCCCAATTAATTTCCAATCTATCTCGTGGATAAAATGTTCCATCTGGAGAAACACGAAGTTGTTTCACCTTAGCATTATCACTCAATGCATTATTCTTATCAGTCGCAGTATCACCATCTGGCTTTTTAAAAACGATCCACAGATATCGTGGCTTTCCTTCCAGAACACCCAAATTCCACGTGTAAGTGGTTTGGTTGAGTTTAACGTGTTGACATCTTCTTTTGAGGTATGATACACTGAGTGGTTTCTTTGAGTTAAGTCTTCTATTCAACATCTCTTCTGTTTTAAGATTAGGAGTATATTCACTGACATACCAAACTCATTTCCTCAATTACAAATTTATTCTGATCACCAAAAGCATTACCAACACCAAAAAGCAATCTATTTTCATTATCATTCCTTTGTAGTTGAAATCTAATTTTAAGACCATACAGAACTTTATCATGATCACAAAATCCAGATATACCTTAAAGAGGAACTGCCACAGTAAAACTATTTACTGCTTTTGTATCATCATTATACGCTCCTTTCCTTTGAGTATATCCAGGGTCTGTGTTTGTTCCCGTTGACATATCAGGAATAAAACCTTCAACAGACCCCTTTCCCATTCTATCACTGAATGTATAGAGTGTAAATTTCATCATTTCAGATACAGCAGAGACATAATCAACCGCTTCAACTTCTTGTGTTCCAATATACAAACGCACACTATCAAACATTTTCCAGAAGAAATCATTTACAAGTGTAGCGTTTGTGTTATTCCCAGCCTTAGTGAATATAAATTTACACAACAAGAAACTTTCGGATAGATTCAAATAGGTTTGTTGATGATTTATTTCAAAACTTTTTGTACCATTCGTATTCCAGTCTGTTCCAGTTATTGCATTTACCTTGAAGTAATCTTCTTTTTTAGTGGAGTTTGAGATAATAATAGTATCATCCAAATCATAGATACTATCAATTGCTTCCATACTTGTATTTATTTAGGAAAAAAAGATGTTAAAACTTTTGAAACCATGATCCAAGTATTCGAATTATTTTCTGTCGTTCTTGGGGGGACAACTGAGTTTTGCCTTTCTTAATTTCTTTTATTGCTTGTAATTTATGAGATTTCTTCTGGGCATCTTTTATGCTCTTTACAACACCTGCTACATTTCCCACAGCAGAAGCAGTTTAACCAATTATATCTTTATGTTTTAGAATAGTTGAACCAATACCCATTAGAGTATCAATTATCCCATCTCCTCTAAATTGATGTCCAACACCCCTTTGTCTCTTAGGTTTATAGTATCCTCTACCAAGATACATACCTTCACCCTTGTAGTATGGGGAAAGGAACATCCCATCCCCGGTAATTATTTTATATTTTCCCAACTCGTGTTTCCTCACAATAACCATCGTATTTATTTCTTGGAAAACTTCATGTAGGTGAATTCTGATGGATATAACTTCTCCATTAAAAGAAATCATACGATTATCTTGGTTGGTTATCCTAAAATTTACTCTGTGAATGGTTTTTCCTGACACAGGGAGATAAACCAAATTTTTGCGTTCCATATTGAATTTATAACCAATTGGGGTTGAGTTTGCGCTGAATGAAAATATTGTATTTGTTTTTATTCCATCATTATAAGCACCATCAATCAAATCACAGTGAATTAACACCGAATTTATTCCTGAGGATATTTGAATGACATTATCACTGTAAAACATCCCATTAGTTTCAATCTTTTTTGAAGAGAAACCCAATAACTCTCTAAATGAATTATCAATTGTGAAATCAACCTTGTAGTTATTTTTAACTTTAATCGTTGATTTTGAAGTATGTTTTTGAATTTCCATAACAATATTTTTTGGTTCATCACCCTGTTCTTTCATAAGACGAGCAATTTCGGAAGATATTTGAGAAATCTCATCTGCTCCGGGTGAGACTGTTATCGTTTTGTATCCACTTCCGGGATTATAACTAAACTTGTCATTTTTATCAGTTATATTAAATAAGGTATTATAACTTTCCATGGACAATAAAGATGCCTCATATTCTTTTGTTGGGTCAAGTTGTAGTGGGTATGGGAATGAAGATGTGTGGTCGCTTGTTGTGAAATTAAAACTCAGGATTGTGCTTCTCATCTTATTTAATATGAGATAAAATGTCTTTATATTGAGATTTATTAATTATTTTCATGTTCATCAACTGGCCTAAAATGGCTGATGCTTCATTAAAACAATTGTTATTTCCAGCCTTCTTACTACCTAACAACAATAACAGTCTATTAACTAATTGCGATGGGTCATTTGGAAGGAAACTAATACCTGAACCAAGGATACTTAAAGCCTGAATAACGTGTTTCTCCTTCTCATTTTTCCTACTTTTACTAGAAATACTAACCCTATAATTTAGAGTGTTCAGCAGATCAATATATACTCTATCATCATTATTTTTCATATCCAATGGTTTATCAATATACTTTGATTCATCCCTCACAGTTGAACCTTGTCTTCCATCTTTTGTGAGAAGAAACATTAATCTCAGAGTTAGTTTAACAGGGGGTTGAGCAGAACCCAAGAACCTTAATTCATCATTAAATATCAATACCTTTTCTTGAACAAGATGAAATATTGCTGGTTGTTCTGTTGGAATGAGTCCTGCTTTGGTTTTTGAATCCGCTGAATATTCATTGTTTTGAAGAGCATTCACAATATAATCAGGGGTTGATTAATCTCTTCCAGTTGTTGAAATAAACCTTCATCATCATATCCTAATTCTCCTAAATGCTCTAATTCTTCCTCCGTCATTTGATCAAAATCTTTTAACATTTGAAGTTTTTTAGGAGTATATTCTACTGTGGGAACTGTGGAAACATCTTTCATTTTTTCTTGGGAAGTTTTTAAAAGTGGTTTAAAAAATTTCTCTTGTTTTCTTTCAAATGCTTCTTCGTCCGTTAGTTTCTGTCTGCATTTCTTCTTTATGTCTTCCTGTTGTTTTACAACTTTTGAAACCAACTCTTGATGTTCCTTAAATCTTCTTGCTCTTTCTTTTGCATCCATTTATTTATTGGAAAATATCATTTAATGAATTGTAAAGATCAACAGGGAAATTTTCCTTTTCTTCGTCATTCAATTAGATGTGTTCAAATAAATCCTTTTCTTTAAATATTTTATCAAATCCTTTATTAACATTAATGCGAGTTGTAATTTCTTCTTCACTAATACTTGCATCTCTGCTTTTCATACGTTTGCATTGAGTTTCTTCATCAACATCAAAACCGAATGATAAAATCTTCACTCCGCTCAGATGTTTAATAATTTGTCTCGTTCCTTCTGGATTAGTTTCTAATATCCCAAGACCACCAGATTTTAGTTTCCTTAACTCACTCTTACAATGTGAATATTTTGTTGTACCAAGAGAAACCTCCTCAAATATTTGAACTTCATTCCTCAATCGCATATGTTCCTCCACTGAAATATAGTGATAATCTTCACCTTTTACTTCTCCAGGTCTTATTGCTCGAGTTGTTGTTGATACAATGCATATCACGGGGTGTTTTTAAAGTAAATTTACAATATTCTCATTTGTACTACACAAGAACCTTGATTTATGAAAGATTTTTCCAGAAGCAGATTTACACACAAGATTCATAATAATAGTTGTCATTTATATCTGTAATTGTTTATAAAACAAAAAATATATCCCTTAATATCTCATCTTGTTTCACAACAATATATTTATATTTTTCAGTCGTGTGCTTCATGTAATCCCCAAATTTATTTTTACTACATAATGTAGAACAATTATCTCTCCAAAAATTATTGATATCTATTGAATTTAATTTGAATAAAATAAAAGTATTAGCATTGTTTCTGATGGAACGACGAGGAAGTTGAAAGTACGATTGACTAAGATAAATACAATTACAAGAAGAATGTCTCCCTCTTGTGTAGTAGCTGTCCATTACCGTTTGGTTTCTCTCATTAACACAATCATCAAAGATAACGAGGTTCTTTTTTGATTTATCCAAATCTTGGGGAGACGGTATATCATCCGTATTATCACGAAGAATACAAGTTCTCGGATTTGATTTCTTTTTACATCTCTGTGTATCACAAAATAGTTGAATTATATCTTCAATGTTATAATCATTTAGGTTTTTTGAAGTTTAAATAAACCGATTATATCTTCTCTTTGAAGACCAGCATTAAAACCTTGTGAGAGTAGTTGATACTCTGGTTGAAAACTCGACTTTATGAAAATTATTAAATTATCATAATCTAAAAAGTTGGGAGTGAGGAGCATCTTTAAAAGTAAGCAGATTTTTCCACATCCACTTGAACCAATTATGAGACATCTTAATGAATTTGGGAGATTTTTATGGTTGTTAAATTTTATCATATTTTTCCAAATGGGTAAAAAATCATTCATTTTTATATTTGGAAAACAGGTTATTTAATTTATTATTGGCTTTTTTAGAAACTCTATATTTTATGCTAAGTTCAGGTTTAATTTCAAGATAATCCATGATTTTATTTATGCAATATCTTGTGTTGATATTTCCCTGAAAATCACATCCATGAATAATAGATAACAATCCTTTGAACATTTCTCTAATACGGTCAGTTTCTTCCCTTGTAAGGAAAGGTGTTTTATCACCCTCATACTTTACATTCATTTCTCTAATCAATCTTGTAAAGTAATTCATTTTTGGGGTAAATCTAAAATAATTATTTTCCTTTTTATATTTTTGATTATCATTAATTAGAAGATAATCACAGAATATACATTGTTTATAGGCTTTTGACTCTGTGTTTAATCCCCGTCTTTCACACGCAGGACAATTCTCAAATTTGTCATATGGAGAATCAGGAAAGTCTAGCCTATTTATAAAGTAAAACTTTACTTAAACTGAAATACATCTATACTTTCAGTTGTATATTGACTCATATTTAATAATATTACCATCGATATCGATATACTTTTTTTCATTACCAGATTCAACGACAACATTTTTTATATTAAAGGTAATTTTAAAATGATCGTTAAGTACTATTGAACGAAATGTCATTTCACCTGATATATTAACATCCTTTATTTCATCAGGATTTACATTTTTAGGGTTGTTGAAAAAAATACAAATTTCTCCTTGCATATTAAAGATGGTCTTATCTTTTCTTTCTAAAGCTTCATCCATAAGGTTTTTGTTTTTTTATACTTTTTCTTGTTTCATTGCTTTTTCTAGTTTTGAATATATTACCAGAAGGAGATGAGAAACTTTTGTTAGAGATACTTTAATTGATGTTCTACCAGGTATACTAAAAGCCCTTCCAGTGAAGGAAATTGACGAACTCATCATATCCACCATAATTGTTTTTATCCAATAGTTGTTATATTTATCTTTGTTCAATTTTACATCCTTGACATATTTCTCAGTATCTTTAACAAATGAAGAGATTGATTGAAACTTGTCTTTTGTGTCTTGAAACATTGTATTTATTAAGTGAAAAAGTTGGAGGATAAAATGGTTTTTTAGCACAGATTCACCTGTAAAATAAACGAAATTTTCATCAAGAAAATTTTAGTTTAAGCAAAGATTTATTATATAAATATGGTGAATACAACATACTGCGATGTTTGTAATCACAAATATAAACATTATAGAAAACACCTCCGAACCAACAAACACACAATTAATCTATTTCATAAAATATCTCCTCTTGAGTTGGAAAGAAAACAGTGATATCTGTTCAAAGGATGTTTTGAAGAGAAGTTATAATAGACATCTTCAATCACAAAAACACAAGAAAAATGAGTTTAAAGTAAAGGGAGACTATCATATTGAAAACACTGATGGGGCATTTAAAGGGCATATAAAAATAAGGATTTTTCAATTTGGAGAACCCGGTCCATCATCAATAGCTGAATCAATTAAAATAGTGAAACCTGATGTTGAAAAAGTTATTAAAAAGACATTAAAAGAAATGAAAACTTTAAAGTTTTATATGGGAGTGCAAATGAATATGAAAAGACAAGATGAAGAACAAACTCCTTATATGAGAACAGATCTTCATTTTGTAACATCATTTCAAGATTTTTTGAATAGTGGGGTTTATGAAGAACTATCAAAACAAGAGGAGGATGTTGATAATACAGTGGTAGGAAGTGGATTCAATATTAAAAAAATCATCTTTTTAGATATACACATTCTAAAATCAAACCCTCTTAAAGCTTCTTCTTATATTGAATTACCAAAAGAAATAAAACTAAAGAAGGCAGTTGTTAATATTAAGAACAATGATAATAAATGTTTTCTCTGGTCTGTTCTTGCTCACTTTCATCCACCAAAATGTAATTCAGAAAGAGTAAAACAATATATGAAATATGAGAATACCTTGGACATTAAAGATTTTAAATTCCCAATGCCACGAACAGATATTCCTAAATTTGAGAAAAAGAATAATCTTTCTATTCATGTATTGAAATGAGAGCGAGAGATGAACCTTCAGAGTTTAGGCTTTATTCCATTTGATTGGAGCCGCTTCTGTGGGCACACCAGGAAATACAGGTTCAGCTAGGAGTACATAAGCAGAAACGTATACATGTGCAGTTAACCATTGCAGACTAATCCGCGTAAGCACGGAGTTCGATATAATCTCCATTCTCACCAGTCAATGAGCACCTTCAGTTAACGAGCATCAAGTGGACAGCCGATGTCAATAGCAATGCCCCGGGGACAATCCACCCGTGCCGCAGAGACCTCCCCTTATACGCGAGACGCACAACATGTGATCCCGCGTCATGTCCCTTGATTCACGTTAATTCACCACATTCTCCTCACCTTTAAAATGTAACTAGGGGCCCATCTTACACACCATGATTGCTTTAGCACTATAGGAGTATACATTTCAAGCAACGCGGACTAATTGATCTACAGAAGCATACATGCCAAGCAGTGATTATTTTGAGTTGTAGGAGCATGGAAATGAGCATCGATATATGATATAATGGGCATATAGGAGCATGAGCAGCGAGAATGCCGATAATCCCCTTTACAGATTGAGTCGTCGAGGGGGCCTTATTCGTCGACCTCTCCGGGAGTAAACGGCAGTTTCACTTGAGGGAGACTCCCGATCCTCTTGGTGAGCCTCGACTTGTGCCGGGGATGACTCCTCGATCGCTCTCGGGGGGAACACGGCAGCCCCGTCGCCTGGCGGAGTTCCTGGGGGGGAAATGTCAGAAGGAGGAGAGCCAGGAGGTGGTGTACCGGCGGGAGGAGTACCGGCGGGAGCCAGATGGCGAACCGACACCGTGGTCTCCCTGCCATCCGGGAGCCTGACATGAGCATACTCTGGATTAGTGTCAATGAGTTCGACCCCCTCCACCAGCGGTTCATACTTGCTTTGTCGTACCGGGCGTTTCATGAACACTGTACCGGGGTGGGTCAGCCAGTTGGGCACCGTTTGACTGTCAACATAACGTCGTTGGTGAGTAAACATACGTTCGTGAGGAGTGGCATTTGTGGACGTGCAGAGCAAAGAGCGTATGGAATTCATTGCGTCAGGAAGAGCAACCTCCCATCGCTCGGGGCCCAGTCCTCTCGATTTCAGCGCCAGAGTTATGGCTTTCCAAATAACTCCATTATACCTTTCCACCTGCCCGTTTCCCTGTGGGTTGTAACCCGTCGTTCGACTAGTTGCTATGCCGTGCTCTAATAGGAATTGTTTTAGCCCGGCCGACATGAAACACGGCCCTCTGTCTGAATGTATGTACGAAGGTCTCCCAAACATAGCGAAGACGTCAGAGAGACATTTTACGACAGTGCCCGAGGTCATATCCGAGCACGGAAACGCGAAAGGGAACCTTGAATATTCATCAACAACGGTGAATATGTATCTGTTGTCTGTCTCGGTGGGCAGGGGCCCTTTGAAGTCGATGTTTAGTCTCTCGAAGGGGGAAGTAGCCTTGATCAGTCTGCCAGATGCCGCACCAAAGAATCTGGGTTTTAGTTCAGCACAAACAGGGCATGAAGCATTCATTTGTTTAATATCTTCAACAGAATAGGGAAGATTTTGTCTGCGTAAGATTTAAATGTGCCATCCTGGTTACCCCTGGGTGGCACAGAGACACATGGAGGTCTTGCAAAGCCTGACTGATTGTTGCCGAACTGTAGACCCGGGAGAAGGTATCTGCAGCAGGGTTTTCCTTCCCGGGCCGGTAAACAATGTCGTACCTGTAGCAGGCTAGGTCTATCCGCCATCTCATAATTTTTTCATTCTTAATTTTCCCGTTATTTTTCCCATCAAACATGAAAGCCACGGATCGTTGGTCCGTAACGAGCGTGAAGTGGTTTCCCAGTAAATAATGTCTCCATTTACGCAGCGCTTCGACGATGGCGTACGCCTCCTTCTCTATTGCCGAGTGTCTCTGCTCGCTTCTAGAGAGAGTTCTCGAGAAGAAAGCGACCGGCCGCCCAGACTGATTAAGTGTTGCAGCTATGGCGTGATTTGAAGCGTCGGTCTCCACCACGAAGGGCACCGAGCTGTCGATCGATAAAACCACGGACTTACTGATATCATCCTTGAGATCGTGGAAAGCTTTCACGACAGCGGCATCTGGTGGAAAGTTTTTGCAATGCACTAGGGGATGTATCTTCTCGGAGTATTGCGAAATCCATCTTGCATAGTAAGCGAACATCCCGATCACCCGGCGCATTGTCTGCAAGTCCTGAGGTGGTGGAAGCTCACGGAGCGGGTGCAATCGCTCAGGATCAGGCTTAATTGTGCCGTCGGCTATCGTGTAGCCGAGAAGGTCAATTGACCTTGCCGAGAATACGCATTTCTCGTAGTTGAGAGTCAGATTATATTTTCCAGCAATGCTCAAGAATCTGTCCAGATTCCTATCATGTTCCCTCTGATCCCTACCGCACACTGTGACATTATCCACGTAAACAAAAGTGTCTTCGAGGTTTTCATCTGAGATGATGTCGTCCATAACCCGTTGGAAGCAAGCTACTCCATTCGTGACACCGAATGGTATCCTTCTGAACTGGTAGAGGCGCCGCCCTGCCTGGAATGCAGTGTACGGTTTGTCTTCCTCTCGGATGGGAATTTGATGATAGGCGCTTCGCAAGTCGATGGTACTGAATACCTTATAATTGGCCACGCGTTCGACCATCTCATCTATGCGCGGCAGGGGGTAGGCGTCGAGTTGGGTGAAGCGATTGACCGTTTGGGAATAATCGACAACCATCCGTCTCTTATGGTTCTGACTGCTGGTTACTAACACCTGTGCGCGCCATGGCGAATCGCTCGGTTCTATAATTCCCTCCTCCAGTAATCGCTTGGTTTCTGAAGTGATGAAATTCATGTCAGCAGTGGTATATCGCCGCGATTTGATCGCTATCGGTTTGCAGACCGGCGACAAGTTAGCGAACAGCTGGGGGACGTCACCTCCGCGGTGGTCAGCGCATTTAAAATTAGACGAGGCTTGCTTCCTCCAAAGGGTATTTCGATGCTCGTGTGCTGCTTGAGGACATTATGACCCAGAATTACGTCTGCGCACAAATCACGAAGCACCAGCACCTTTACATCCCGATGCGTGTACCCTTTTACGTCCAATTCAACATTGCAGTACCCTCGTACGCGGGATTGTAGTGAGGTGGCGGCCATGCATACCGTATTGTCAGTCGGGTGGATTACCCATTTCCTGCCCTTCACTAGCGAGCTGTTGACGAAACTTTCAGAGCTACCGGTATCAATCAGTGCCTCAGCCATATGCCCGTTAATTCGCACGTTGATGATAGCCTTGGATAGATTCCCCGGGGAGGCTGCAGTCAATTTATTTTGCGAGTAGAGAGCCGCAGAAGTGGGTTTATTCCTCCTTAGAGTAGATTTACATACCCTGGCATAATGCCCTTTCTTGTCGCAATTCATGCATGTGGCATCTCTGGCTGGACATTTTTGACGAGGATGCCTTTTGTACCCACAAAAGAAGCATTTACCGACCGGAGCAGTTGCTGAGGAGTTTGACGAGGTCTGGGTATCCGGCTCCTCGGGTGTTTCTCCATCCCTCATGTCTGGCTGTGTCTGTGCCAGTGGGGTTCCTTGGGTTCCCATCGTAGCAGCGTTCATGAGCAGCATCGGTGTCCCAAATGACTCAGATTGCTGCTGAGCCGTATCCATCGCTCGAGCCTGATCGACTACCTTGTCAAGAGTGGGTTGCGCTTTCTCTAGTAAGCGTTGCCGTATGTGGGCTGATCTGAGTCCTTGGATGAATGCCTCCCGTGTCGCTTCCTTTCGGTGTTCCTCGGCGCTTACGGCCCGGAAGCTGCAGTCTTTTCCCAGCTGATTCAGAGCTTGCAGGAACTGATCGATTGTCTCCCCGGCTGCTTGCTTGCGTGTGTTGAGAAGATGTCGTATGTATACCTCGTTCTTGGGCTTCACGTAGAGCGCCTGCAGTACGTCAATCGCTGCTTCGTAAGTGTCGCACCCCGAGAAGAGCCTGTACACGCCGGGCGAGACATGATTCACGAGAGCGGCAAATTTGTCAGCTCCCTCCGCGATGATGGTCAGATAGTGTGAGAAGGAGCAGAACCAATGTGACCATTTCATTTCTGCGTCAGTCGTGTTTGGGTCTGCGTCGAACCTCTCTGGTTTGTAGATCTTGTCCATCTTTGGTTGAGAGAGCCGAGAAAATCAAATGGAATAAATTGAAATGAGAGCGAGAGATGAACCTTCAGAGTTTAGGCTTTATTCCATTTGATTGGAGCCGCTTCTGTGGGCACACCAGGAAATACAGGTTCAGCTAGGAGTACATAAGCAGAAACGTATACATGTGCAGTTAACCATTGCAGACTAATCCGCGTAAGCACGGAGTTCGATATAATCTCCATTCTCACCAGTCAATGAGCACCTTCAGTTAACGAGCATCAAGTGGACAGCCGATGTCAATAGCAATGCCCCGGGGACAATCCACCCGTGCCGCAGAGACCTCCCCTTATACGCGAGACGCACAACATGTGATCCCGCGTCATGTCCCTTGATTCACGTTAATTCACCACATGTATATGGATTAACGGATACAAACAAAGTTAAAATATTAAAAATTTCAAACAACTATAAAAATGAAGAAACACACATTGATCTTTTATATTTTAGTGTTGGAAATAATTCACATTACACATACATCAATAATTTATCAAGATTAATCTCTTCTCAGCTATTCAGAACAGCAAACAAAATATATCCTTGTAAGCGATGTCTTAATTCATTTCATACAAAAGAACGATTAGAACAACATTCAAAATATTGTAGTAATCATAAATCAGCTGTAATTACAATGCCTAAACCTGGTGAAAAGATTTATTTTGAAGATTATAATAAATCTATCATGCACCCATTTGTGATATACGCTGATTTTGAGTGTATCCTTAAAAAGATAAATACTGCTTCTCCTAATCCAAAAGAATCATATACAAATAAATATCAAAAACATATTCCTTGTGGTTTCTGATATTATATCAAATCATCTGTTGGAGAAAAGTATAACAAACTTGAACATTATAGTGGAAAAAAAGCTTCACAAGAGTTTGTAAAACGATTAGAAAAGGATTGTATAAGACTCACTAAATTAATGAAAGAAACAAATCTCTTCTTCTTCTTTCGGCTGCTCCCTTTTAGGCGTCGCCACAGCGGATCATCCGTATGATCCGCATAGTGATTTGGCACATGTTTTACGCCGGATGCCCTTCCTGACGCAACCCTGGTCGCCTCTTACGACACAGGGATATGGTACACCTATTTTAACCGGGGTATACACCAGCCCAGTACACTGGTACTCACTTCGCCGACCTCGGAAGGATGACAGGCTGAGTCAACCCCCTGGTGTATTAATTCAGTGGCCCAACGGGGCTTGAACTCAGGACCTCTTGGATCCCAAGCCGCTGCCCTAACCACTGCGCCAACACCAGGTAATGAAAGAAACAAATGAACCGATGAAATTAACCAAAGAAGAAAAATTAGAATTTAGAAAGAACAATATCTGTCATATTTGTGAGGGGGAAATTAAGGAGTCTAAAGTTAGGGATCATTGTCATCTTACTGGTAAATATAGAGGTCCTGCTCATTCCTGTTGTAATCTTAATTATAAATTACCTTCTTTTATTCCAGTCTTTCTTCACAACAGCGCCAACTATGATACACATCTATTTATAAATGAACTTTCAAAAACACCAGGGAATATTTCTGCCATAACAAACACAAGTCAAAAGTATATTTCATTTACAAAAATGATATTCACAAAACCTTTAACTCGTATTAGGTTTCTAGATTCTTACAAGTTTATGGGAACACCACTAGCCTACCTTGCATCAAATCTAAGCTCCACGGACTCTTTTCCAAATCTTAATTCATTCTTTCCAAAAGAGGAAATTCTCACTAAAGAGGAAATTCAGATTAAAGAGAGAATTCAAAGTAAAGAGGAAATTCTAATTAATGAGGAAATTAATGAAGAAATTCTAACTGAAGATGAAATTCTAATTATAAAGAAAATTCGAACAATGAATGAAATTCTAACTAAAGAGGAAATTCTGATTAAAGATAAAATTCTGATTAAAGAAGGAATTCTCACGAGAGAGGAAATTCAAACAAGGAATGAAATTCAATGTAAAGAGAAAATTCTTACAAGTAAGGGAATTTATCCTTATGATTATATGGATTCATTTATGAGATTTAATGAAACACAACTTCCTTCAAAAGAAAGTTTTTATCATAACCTTTATGAAGAAGAGATAAGTGATAAGGAATATAAACACGCACAAGAGATATGGAAAATATTTAAGATAAAGAACCTTGGAGAATATCATGATTTATATGTAAAAACATGTTTTATTGTTAGCTGATGTGTTTGAAGCTTTTAGATCACTCTGTCATAATAAAAATTTTTATGGATTAGATCCTGCCTACTATTTCACAGCTCCTGGTTTAGCTTGGAGTGCAATGTTGAAAATGACAAAACAAGATATAGATTTAATCAGTGATGTTGATATGCTTTTGATGATTGAGAAGTCCAAGAGAGGTGGAATATCACAAGTATGTTCAAAAAGATATGCTAAAGCAAATAATAAATATCTTCCAAATTATGAGAGTGAAAAAGATAGTAATTATTTGATGTATTTTGATGCTAATAATTTGTATGGATGGGCAATGTCTCAATCTCTGCCTTATGGTAAATTAGAGTGGGTGGAAGAAAAGGATTATGAAAAGGCTTTGATGAATATTGTTATTTCTTCTCAAGAGGAATTGAATGACGAAGAAGAAGGTTATTATTTTGAAGTTGATTTGAGGTACCCGAGTGATCTTCATAATAAGCATAAAGACCTTCCTTTTGCATGTGAGAAAGAAACCCCAAAGAAAGAATGGTTCAGTGACTATCATAAAAGTTTTAATATTAAAGGCAAATCAACAGAAAAGTTATTAACAACATTCTATGATAAAGAGAGATATGTTTTGCATCAGAGAAGCTTAAAACAGTTTTTGAGAGAAGGATTGAGAGTAGCTAAAATTCATAGAGTTTTAAAATTTAAACAAAGTCCTTGGGTGAAAAAGTATATTCAATTCAATACAGATATGAGAGCAAATACAAAAGTAAAATTTGAAGGGGACTTTTATAAATTAATGAATAATGCTGTATTTGGAAAGACTATGGAAAATGTTAGAAACAGGCAAAACATTAGATTCGCAACATTTTGGAAAGAATCTTCGAGATTGATAAATAAACCAAGTTTTGAGAGAGAAGAGGTTTTTTCAGAGAACTTTTCTGCTATTCATATGAAAAAGGAAAGTATTGTAATGGATAAACCAATTTATATTGGAACAGCAGTTCTTGATTTATCAAAGATATTGATGTATGATTATTTGTATAATGACTTAAAGAAAGAGTATGGTGAAAATGTTTCATTGTTGTATATGGACACTGATAGTTTTATCCTAGATATAAAAACTGATGATGTTTATAAAGATATGAAGAAAAATATTGGAGTATATGATACAAGTAATTTCAGCAAGAAGAGTGAGTTATTTTCCAAAAAGAATGAAAAGGTTATTGGTAAGTTTAAGGATGAGTTGTGTGGAAAAGTAATGAGTGAGTTTATTGGATTGAGAGCAAAGGCATATTCCCATCGTTAAATTTGGTGATAAGTATGGTGATCATGCTTATAAGTATGGTGATCAGATTGATAAAAGGTTAAAGGGAATAAAGAAATATGTAATAAATAAATCAATAACTTTTAGAAATTATTATAATTGTTTGATGAATAAGAGAGAAGAATATAGGAAAATGAATACAATAAGAAGTTATAAACATAACATATATAGTGAAGAAGTAAATAAAAAGACATTAGGAGCCTTTGATGATAAGAGATTTATTTTAGATAATGGAATAGATTGTG
The DNA here is from genome assembly GCF_056783735.1 of Eptatretus burgeri. NCBI lineage: Eukaryota > Metazoa > Chordata > Myxini > Myxiniformes > Myxinidae > Eptatretus > Eptatretus burgeri. Next base: position 113,946,319 of record NC_140961.1, on the reverse strand, counting down.
TTCCATATGGATATTGTATGATAGAGTGAATAGAATAGATTGTGTTTTAACGATGGGAAGATGGGTTAGGGTTTTTTAAGGGCTACCACCGCGTTTTTTCGCAATATATAAATGGTCAAACCAAGTATTAATCAAACTAAAGAGTGGAGAAAATCTCAGTCTTGGTATATAAATGGAAAACATAATGAATGTGAAAAATATCAAATAAGTCTTATTGAAAAAATAACTAAAACAAAGGTAAATAAAACAAATAAGCGAATCAATTTAAAAACTATTGTAGTAAGTTAGAGGATGTAAAGAAAAAAATGAATATCCTTGAATGGACTGAAAACTTTGATGGTTATCAATTGAACAATGAAAAAACAATTTACTATAATCTCAAAATGATATGTGGCTCAGGAGGTGGTCAAACAAGAGCATTAAGAGAAGTTTATCATTTCGTAATGGCACAAAAGGGGTATCTTAAAAAATATAAAGATTCAAATGTTTTGTTTTTAAATATTTTAGATGGGGATTATTGTGCAAAGAAAATTAAACTATTGAAGGAATTTGAGAATGAACAAATCTTTATAGGTTCAATGAGTGAGCTAAACAATATGCATCGGTTATTTGAAAAAGAGTGTCCCGAGGCTTAGACGTTTCAGATATTTCTTTAGAATCACCTTTAACAAATCACATTACCACTTTACTACTTGAACAAATCTTTATCTTATTGCATGGGTTATTTGAAAAAAAAAGTGTCCCCAGGTTAAAAGGGGAGACAAATAAATATACCTTGGGATAAAAAGGGGGTTTATTTTTAGGGAAAAAAATATGAATCGCTGAAAATCCCCCATTCATTTACATGGGGAAAAGTGAGCCAGAATCAGTATATTCAATATATATATATATATATATATATATATATATATATATATATATATATATATATATATATATATATATATATATATATATATATATATATATATATATATATATATATATATATATATATATATATATATATATATATATATATATACACACACACACACTAGAAGCCTGGTGTGTTGGCGCAGTGGTTAGGGCAGCGGCTTGGGATACAAAAGGTCCTGAGTTCAAGTCCCGTTGAGCCACTGAATTAATACACCAGGGGGTTGACTCAGCCTGTCATCCTTCCGAGGTCGGCGAAATGAGTACCAGTATACTGGGCCGGTGTACACCCCGGTTAAAAATAGGTGTACCATATCCCTGTGTGTCGTAAGAGGCGACCAGGGTTGTGTCAGGAAGGGCATCCGGCGTAAAACATGTGCCAAATCACTATGCGGATCATACGGATGATCCGCTGTGGCGACCCCTAACGGGGGCAGCCGAAAGAAGAAGAAGAAGAAGAAGAAGAAGAAGAAGAAGAAGACACACACACACACTAGATATGTGTGTGTGTGTGTGTGTGTGTGTGTGTGTGTGTGTGTGTGTGTGTGTGTGTGTGTGTGTGTGTGTGTGTGTGTGTGTGTGTGTGTGTGTGTGTATATATATATATATATATATATATATATATATATATATATATATATATATATATATATATATATATATATATATATATATATATATATATATATACATACACACACACACACACACACACACACACACGCACACTCGTTGAAACGATGCAACATAAAGACAGGGCCTAGCTAAGGAAAAGTTTCCTTTTTCTCTCAAAATTATCCCAGTGATTCCACATACTTTCAACAAAATTATCCCAGTGGTCCCTCGTACCACATAGAAACAAACTGACTCAAATGCATTACCCTCTCCTTCGGCGAGGGTAACAAAGCTTAACACAAGCAAGTATGTTATAATTACAGTTTTTTTTGATTTAACATGCAGAAATAGAAGATTTGAGAGGATATGTGATGGAAGGAAAGTGAAATAGAGGGGAAAATCCAACAGGAAAATTCAGTGTTTATCGCACAATGTCATTATGCTGCAAGTACATGTACGGAAACAGGATGGTTTGTTAAAGATGAAAGATGCTGTCGTCACAGTTTCATATTGGTGCTGCAGAATGGTGCCACATAACAGACCAATCGTGCATTTTGGGTGAAAAGCACGAAAATTGGCACAGATGTAGCTTTTAATGTGCTGAACATTTCTAGATATGGGGCCATTTCAGTTTCTTCCAAGATGGCCACCAAATTCAAAAAGGCCACCACTAAGTAAAAAACTGCTTTCTGACTTGTTTAGAATATTCAAATGTATTAATTTCATATTTTTCATGCTCTTTAACCGTGATATTGCATAGTTACTTTCTATGCTGATGTTTGCATATTTCATCAATGCAACAATTTTTAAATGGCACAGAAATCCAAGATGGCCGCCATGCTTAAGCAGTTGAGGAGATTGACCTCTCTGAAAAGGAGGTAAAAGGGTCGTTTTTGCTGAATAACATCCACGTGACTTGATATATTCTTTCCATGCTTTGAGTCGCATATTGCCTCATATATTTAAACCAAATTACTTCGTTAAACCAAATTGTTGCTTACCTCATTTGCATGATAAAAGTGGAATGCAAACACTTCCTTCATATAATAAAGCACATTAGTTCTGCAGTTGGCAAAACGTTCTTATGACAAACTTTCATCTCCGCAATACGTCTTTAAGTTTTGGAATATCATGTGTAAATACAAAGTAATTGGACAAAAATAACCGTTTTTACCTCCATTTATAGAGGGGTGGATCTCCCAAACTGTTAACTGGATAACTGTAAAAGCTAATGTATCCTTAATGAAGTCAGGTTTTCTTCAAATTATAATTATTTTATTACTATCACATGTAGGCATGGGCTTTACTATGATTTGTTTTTCAAGTGAAGCGTCTATCAAAATGGTGCACATTCATCTTGTTATAATAGATCTAAGTCATCGCATAGCAATAAGATTCAGCAAAGGTTTTTTTAGCAGTACATTGTTACTTATATATAGAAACAGCAATCTACCTCTAGGCACAAAATGATGCTTAATAAAAAATATTATATATATATATATATATATATATATATATATATATATATATATATATATATATATATATATCGAAATATTGTAACGTGAAAAAAGAGATTTTTTTTTGGCCTACTAGCCTACTCCGTATAGACAAGAAAGATTTGCAAGATATAGGGCCTCCTCGCCTACTCCTTGGCCGATCAGAGAACCCAGAAGTCCCCGGTGGGCCCCCAGTTACTGGTGGGCCCTAGGCCAATGGCCTTTGTTGCCTATTGGAAAATCCAGACCTGTTAATATTGCTTAATCATGTTATTATGCTCACAGTCTCCGTGACACTTGCAATATGTTGTACATGCCATCTCCGCGTTCACACACCTGTACTGGCGCAGACATCCTCTTTCCACTTTGCAGCCGCACTTAGGAAGTTCTTTGCACGATTTGGATGCTTCAGGCTGGGTTGTCCACAGAGGTTCCCACAACTGTGAGGGCCCTTTAAACCATCCCCAGTCAGCGGAATCTGGTAACTCTGGATCTCGCAGTAATGCCTGCCCCCAGCAATGCCCTGCCTGATATGCTGCCCGCTTTGCGTGTTGACACAGTGCAGCTAAAGTAGGTGGAATGAACTCAATGGATCTCCCCTTTTGAGTAAATAACTCTCTTCGGGCATCGTCAACACTGCAACAGCAGCTTGTCCGGTCATACATGACGACAACAACCCGTTCAATTGTTTGCATTTGTTCTTTCAATGTTTCGTCTGAAGGAGGTACTCTACCAAGAGTTGGAAAGGCTTCTACGACATCTGTGAAAACCTTCATTGTGTTCTATGCTGTTTTCTTTCCTCGGTTCAGAAAGAATGACGTCTGATCACAACCGGTGAAGGCGTGGAAGATTAGCAGAGACAATATATTTATCTGGATCTTGGGTATGGGCAATGGTGTGTGCTGGTATGAGTCTGCAATTGTTTTCTGTGCCAAATAATACCCATATTTCACTCAGGTTCGTTTGGTTGAACAATGCTATTGCCAAGACAAGCACATCAGTGTCCACAGTATGCAACATGACTTTCTGGTATCCATTCACAGCAGCATCTGCTGCGTGGAGTAGTAGCCTATTGTTGGCTTCTTCGTGTGCACATGGAGAAAGGCGACTGATGTCTTCTCTTGGGGGAATTCAGCAATATCGATTTGCCAAATGTATCCTCTTTGAATCAGCTGGGCATCGCAGTGGTTCTTTTGATGTCTCTTGACACAAAATGCATTTTGTCCAATCTATCAGCGATGATGATTCAGATGTTGAAGGAGTTTCTGGACGTTTTCTGGGGTCTAAAATCTTGAAGGATTTAGCCATTGTTGGTATTTTGATTACTACACCACCACCACAGCTTCTACAACTAACAGCATGCACTGTGATCTGGAGATACTGATCTGAAAGAAGAAAATGAAGGATGAATGAATGGATGAATGTGTGCGATATACAGAGATTAACTGTAAGAACGTTAACTGTGATGCATGGTACAATTACCACATTACAGTTTCATATGTTTGTCACCATTTCATCATGTAGCAGCCATTTTGAATTTGGCAGCTATTTTGAATTCGAAAGCCATCTTGGTTAAGAAATGAAGAAAATGTGAAACAGAAGGTAAAAGTTAGTGACATTTCACATTTCTGGTCAATTTTCCAACCAATCATAGGAAATATATTCGTTTATATGGTTGTATCGGAAATTTCACCCACGGCGGCGGCCATTTTGAAAATGACCGCCATCTTGGAAAAAATGCAGTTGGCCCCATATCTAATATTGTTCAGTAGGTAAAACACTACAACTCTGCAAAGTTTCATGCTTTTCACCAAAAGTGCACAATACTTCCACCATTCTGCAGCACTAATATAGGCCACATGAGTTTACCCCTTATCTCTTTCTCCAGTCAGCATGGAGACATGTAGTAGACATGGAGAACTATAGGTGCAATTAACAGAAAAATATAAACAACTTCGTTGTCAGCTTATCCACACCAGGAGCTGAACAGAATGAACACTCTCAAGTCTACAGATCCATTAAGATGTCTAAAGGAGTAACAACAACCTTTACCAAGTTACCACAGACAGGCTGATGAGAGATTTGAGAAAATACAACATGAACCACTGTTTCATTCACTCAAAGTGAGGCAAATTAATTTACATGAAGCAATTACTTATGGTTCAGATTTCTTTCACAGCCAGATGCATTCTTCTCTGCTTTGAAGTGTTGTCTTCTGAAGTTGAGGATACTTATTTTGGAATAGTATTTTTTTTCACGGTTTTAGTTTATTTTCGGTACGAATTTGTTCATGTTCTATATTTGTGTCTCGTGTGCTTTTATCAGTATGTTATTGTTGATTTTGTTTGTTCTTATCTGGGCCACATGCTCTTGTTGGACTCATTCACCATTTAGGTTGGATGCTGTATTTCCTCCCTTTCCTCTTTTCCTCTTCATTCATTTTCCAGGTTATTTCCCTGATGCCAGAATTTATGTGTTGTCTTCCCACCCCTCTCCCCTCCTCTTTGTTGCATCGTTTTTCCAAAGACAAAGAAATTTTTCTAAATTTTCAGAGACAAAAAAACTGTCCCAGACTGTTACCTCCCATGGCAGTTCAAATGGCAGGAAGTGGTAAGTAAGCCACAAGTGTTTGGCAGTAAAAAGCAAAACTAGTTAAGCACCTACCCCCTGGATAGGTTGAGTTTTTGCATTATTTGCTGAAAAATGTATCGTCTGTGTTTTGCAAGAAGACTATGGATGTTTGTGTGGTGTGTGTGCATGAAAGGTTAGAGATGGTCTAATCGAAACGTTTGAAGGGTACGTTCCAATAGTAGTTGGGGGTCTAAGCGGTCAGGTCAGGTCAGATACGGGAGCATGCATGGGAGCAGCGCGTGGCTGCATCCACTTTCCGTTGGTACTACAGAGGCCTCCGTCTGGCCATTCTCCAGGCAGATGCCTGGCCCATCCCAATCTCCTTGAGATGCTGATCAACCTGCAGCAACCATGAGGCACGTGGTCGGCCTATTGGCCTCCTCCACTCACGAGGCTCCCTCGCTGAAAGAATCTGGTGACCAGGATCAGCATCAGGAAAACGAGCCACATGTCCATGCAGCCGCAGCTGATGCTCACGGAATATGCAGGTAACAAATCTCATTTGAGACTCTCAGCAACCGCTCGTTCGACACAAAGCCTGACTAGCAATAGCCAAGATTCTCTGAAGAGACCTGGTACTCTGTTTCAGACCTGGTACTCCAAGGAATCAAGTCTCCATCTCAGATCTCTGGTCACAGTCCAAGTCTCACATCCATAGAGCAAGACTGGAAGCACCAAGGACTTGAAGACTCGGACTTTCGTCCTCCCGCACAGGTATAGGCAGCGCAACACCCCATGATCCAATGACTCCATGACTCCCCAGGCCCGACTCAGATATCTGTTGACCTCTGGATCACAGCCAGCAGAGACATGAATATCACTGCCAAGGTAAGTGAATCTCTCCATGACCTCAACATCCTCGCCACAAACAGGTACAGACAGGATATCAGTGTCCAAGATGTCATTGAAAACCTGGATTTTAGTTTTGACCCAGGAAACCCATAATCCCAGTGGCTCCGACTCCTCATTCAATACTTCGAGGGCCCCCAAAAGGATACCGAGAATCTCCGCAAAGACGACTGCATCATCTGCAAAATCAAGAACACAGATATTGACATTCCCAAACAATGCACCGCAGCTTGATCTCTCCTAGCATCCTCCCCAGAATCCAATCCGTACAAGTGCTGAAAAGTGTGGGGGCCAGTAGACAACCCTGACAAACTACAGTAACAACTGGAAATAAGTCAGAGATGGTACCACAGTAACACCACATCTCACAGCACTCTCAGGAACAGAGTATATTTCAGACATCAGACTGATCAGTTTTTATGGCACCCCACGAAGACCAAGAATCCTCCAGGGGGGCAGCATGATTCACTGAATCAAACACTTTACAGAGATCAACATCGGCTGCAAGCAGCCCCTGCCAAAACTCTCGTCCTCGTTCATTCAGGAACCGAACAGCATGGATACGGTCAATCATTGACCTCTTTGGTGTAAATCCTGACTGCTCTGGATGCTGGTGCTCAAGCAGATGGTGGTTAACCTTATCAAGAATTATCTGAGCAAAGAACTTGCCCGGCATTGAGAGCAGCGTCACCCCTCATTAGTTGTTGCATTGTTGGCGATCACCCTCCCTTTACAGAGAGGGATAACAAGGCCCCTCTTGCAGTCAGTTGGGATGATGCCTGTGTTATAGGCAGAGCACAGAACTGCATGCAATGACATGAGTACAGCATTTCCACCACCCTTGCGAAGTTCAACATGGATGCTACAGATCTCAGGAGCTTTACCCATTTCAACCGGTTCACCGCAACCTGTGTTTCCACAAACGAAGGTGGACCACAGTTGATTTGAGTGTCAGCAGTCAGGATTGTAACACCCCTGACATCCAACTCAACAGCTGGTGGATCAGTCTGGTACAACCGCTCAAACTAACTGGCCCAGCGATCCTTCACTTCGGACTCCTCTGTCAAGAGCCCACCACCCTCTGCTCTTACTGAAATTCACCGAGGGATGGGCTTGGAAGAATGCAATGCACGAATTCCCTGGTAAGCAGGATGAGAATCTCTTGACCACAGGTGATGCTCTTCCCCTTCACAGCTTCCTCACACATAGGCCTCCTTGTCCACCCTTTGTGAACGTACAGTTTTATGCCTCAGTTCTTTGAACAGCTCAGCTCTGCCATTCAGCCGGCCCTGTGACACTGGTCAATGGTATCCAGTGTCCCTTGAGAGACAAAATTCTTCTTCGCCCTATGGTGAGTTCCAAGACATCCTCTGGCAACATCAAGGACGGTGGTATTGAAGGCACTCCACAACTCTTCAGGATTCCCCAAAGTACTCAGACCCCCCAAATCTCCACTCAGCCTCTTCGCAAGCTCCTCAGCTACCCTCTCAGCCTTGAGCTTGCCAATATCCAGCCGAGGGTGGGTTGGTCCCATTCTCTTGGATTTAAGCTGCAGCTTCAGAGTTGCGACAACAAGCCTGTGGGCAGCATTGAAGAATTGAACACTCCAGTAGACCCTGCAGTTCTGGATCATCCTCCAGTGACCATCAACGAGCACATGGACAATCTCCTTTGCCACACCACCAGCGTTGGAATACTAAATCCAGCGATGAGCCTGTGGGCACTGAAAGCATGAACCAGCCACCCTAAGTCCATGACTTCTTGCAAAGTCAAAGGACTTTGTGCTATTCTGGTTCACAGTTCCAGATCCATGGGGACCAACACATGTCTCATAACCATCCCTATCAGTTCCAGTCCATGCATTGAAATCTCCCAAGATAAGAAGAGCATCTTGCCTGGAGCACTGATCAACCACAGACTCGTACGTGGCATATAATGTGTCCTTCACGGTGAGATCACTCACCTCAGTTGGAGCATATACAGAGACCAAGGAAATGACACCCAAGGAGTGACGAATCCTTAGTCTCATAAAACACTTGTTGACCCGTGTTACCTCAATTATCATTGCAGTCAACTTATTGGACTCAGTTACAGCAACTCCTTGGGCATGGTTACCATCAGTGACCAGACAAATCGTAGGTGTAACCATCCGCCATGATCTCGCTGCAATCTGGTCTCTGAACCTCAGAGAATGCTGCCATACCGATATCCAAACGCTTGACCTCAGATGAGAACAGAGGCAGGTGATCATCCTCTCTTAGGGATAGGACATTCCAGGAACCCCCCCCCCCAAGGGACCACCTCAGGTTAACCCAAGGAGACCGCTTTCTGGTGGATGACACCTCAGCAACACCCTGAAACTTGCTTCAATATGTAATATATATATATATATATATATATATATGTATATGTATTATATATGTATTATATATATATATATATATATATATATATATATATATATATATATATATATATATATATATATATATATATATATATAGATATACACAACCAAAGAACCACGCTGACGTCATGTACATAAATTATGCCAACACATCACCTCCAAACTGCAGACTGAGATTTAAAGCCTGTGATCACGAATAGACGATAACAGATGTCGATCTCGATATCGCCCTTGTCGTGGGCTCATCAAGACAACATTCTGCTGATCATTTATTCGTGACCATAAATGGCTCAATCGTAAATAAAATGGATCCCCCTAACTTGACAATCACAGCAGGGCACAGATCGGGGCCCATCACAGCGCATGCTGCACGACCTGCCAGTAACAAGTGTCGCCTGCCACGCAAGCACATTGTTTCTGCCCTACTGATCACTAACCAGGAGGTTTGCAACCAGCAATATTAAATTCAACCAATGAAGCACACTGACCCTATGACATGACGCTGACATCATGGACATAAATTATCTCAACCTGTTCTTAATAACCAGAACAAAAATGAGGAGAAGGATTGGGAGTAATTCTAGCCACCTGAGGTAATTGATTTGGTGATAGCTGATTGGTTATTCCCTCCAATTACTGGTGAGAGACGTGATTTGGTCTCAATATTTTTATGTTAACTGCTGTTGACATTGCACGTGATATGTGCTTGGCAGCCTCGGTGGTGCATGGCTCTGTCTATGCTGTCGCTGACGACTCGCCAACAAGTGATGAAATGGGTCTGGTGGATGAGGGGGCATGTAGCATTGGGATTCTCTTCATGTATGTATTACTTGTAATTGTCTGTAGCTGTGGAGGAACCCAGGTCGGGGTTGACATTGCACAGGGGTTACCTTGTGTAGGTTTTCGTGGTTGATTTTTTTTAATCTGCTGAACATGTGAATTTTCTGGATGATTACCTCAAAGGAATGATTCTTCTCACATTTCAGTTTTTCAGATTCATGCAATTTCTCCTTAAATGGAATCGGAGTTATTTACATAGGAAAAGAAGAATGAAATACCATTATTCTATGAATGTCTATAGACAAAAACAAAAAACATTTCAAAAAAAATGTAAAAACATAGAGCGATGAATGTGTGTGTTGTGTGTTGTGTGAAGGAGAGAAAGGAGAGAACGATAGAGATAGAGAGGTGTGGACAGTTCTTTGAATCTCACCATGCATCGTTGGCTGCATCATCACAAATCATCACTTCCCCTCTTTGTCCCCATACCCCAAGCCCCCCCCCACCCAGATATATAAGAAGACAGTTATCTTTAATATACCACCACCATAGGTCAAAAGAAATGCATTAGCTATTGGTGTTTGATGGAGAAGTTCAGTTTCCTTCAAGCTCATTGTGAACTCTTTCCAGGCACAGGCCTCGTTGAGTTTATAAATGATAGGGTTTGCAACCGTTTGAGGTAGATCTATGCATCCTCAACAAATCAAGGAAAGCTAAATTGAACTGCCATAGTAATGTGCCAAGTGCATGCAGATAAAGAGAAAACAAAAGCGGGAGAAGACCACAGACACCTGAGGAGCAGACCAGCCGCTGGACAAAGTGCATCCAATGAATCGCCTGAATTGTTTCCATTACATGTTCAGTCCTCTCTGTAATACAAGATTTAAACCATTCAAAAGCAGGTCCAGAGATAAAAAGAACAGGAGAAAGATGGTTACATATTAAATTACTGTATTGTCATCGGTGTCAAAAGCAGCAGATATTTGTAATTGATTCCTTGATCGACTTTGCATAGAATATCATTTGATATCTTCAGCAGGGCGCTCTTAGTTCTGTGTGACTATTTGAACCCAGACTGGAAGGGATCTCAAGGAGACAGCTGGTGCATGTAATCGTGAAGCTGATTGTGAATAGGGAATTATTGGATTCACATATCTATTTTATAACCATTTCACACACGACGTTCGGTCAGAAGGAAACAATTAGCATTTGGTTTTTTGCTGCTTTGCAAAGTTTCTGAGAAATCCTTGATTACAGTTTCGCATGGCAGAAAAGGAGGTCGTTTTCTGTGTGACCTTTGTGCAGGTATATATTTCTGGGAATCTGAGTGGTAATTCAGTTTTATTGATGAGATAGCACTATGCTGTGTCAAATGAAATTACAATGTGGATGAAATACCGTTCCAAGGTCTTTTTCAGCTTTCAGCCCAGCGGCTTTTGATGACTAACTGCTGGGTTGGCAAGTGAGGGTTTGTATCTAACCCTTGTTTCATGATTAAACTAAGGTTTAAATCCCATATATTAAATGCATTCGTCTTAATAATGTAAATCACATAAAAGTACACTGATGTCTTGTAATGTCTCGATTTTGCATGCCATTCGCATACAAGCTGCTGTGTTGATGTTGAAAATCAATGGAGAAAACCAAATGATTATTGCCTCTGCCATCATCGTGTATGATGGAGTGCATACAGACACAACGTCTAATTATTGTAAGGACTGTACAATAAAACCTGAATGTCAAAAGAGTTTAAGATCCTTGTCAGTAGAGGTTTCGAAGCAATATCTCATGTTAGTTTTTCGGAATGCAGATGGAGCCTGCACTGATCATCCATTTATCGTTGCTACAACAGCCGAGCGACTTCATCGAACTCATAATGAATCAAACCAGTCATTGAAGATGTTCAACTTGGAGAGACTATGCAATGAAGCATAGAGGCATTCATTTCATTTAGTTGCAGTGGTTGTTTACAGGAACAGTATGACCACACTGGACTTTGTGTTGACATCTAATCTACAAAAGGAGCTCAGTCTCGGCGTGCCTGCATTCCTGCGTGCATTCGTTCAGGCATGCGTCCGTCCAGTGGGTGCTTCTAGTTACTATCAATGAAACATACTCATCTTCCAGTGTCGGCTGGAGTGCCTCAAGGCAGTGTCTTAGGTCCAGTCTTGTTCATCATCTACATAAACAAGTTCTCCAATGCTCTGAAAAGCCATTTCTTCGTTTTTTTCAGATAAATCCAGATGCATCAGTCATTCCTGACATTACAAAAGTCATGAAGGCAACACGATTTGATGATTATAGCACATAAGCAGTATGTTAGTGGTAGGCACCCAAAGGTATCTTTCCAAAGAATTCAGACCACATTCACTTCAAACAGATGAAATATTGAACAAATATTTGCCTTGAGTATCAGAAGACAACATATGCAGCCTATGTTGATATGAAGATATCCTTTGATTTGCTGGATCAGGACTGTCTTAGGTTCCTCCGAAAAACAGTAGAAATCCCTGGAAAAATTGAGAACCTTATTATGGCCCTCTATACAGAAACAACTCGCTGTGCTCATCTAGTAGGAAGGTATTCTGACTCCTTTCAGTTACTGGTGGAGTGCATCATGGCTGTGTGCTAACCCCTAATCTTTTTTGATTAGCTGCTTATTACATCAAGATGCTGACGTTTTTTTCTCAATGATCAGTTTATCGAGATGCAAATTGATGTGGATCTTGCCAGTGAGAATCCCTTCACTCACCGAGACCACCTTTGGTACTGCTCTGCTGGTAGGAAACATCAAGGTCATCACAACTGTACTACAGCACTTCATTGAGTATGTCATCACTTGGCTTATATTTCAACTGGTGCAAAACAAAGATCCAGTTATTAGAAAGAGAGGAAGAGAAATCTTGCTGATATGTTTATCACAAGCAACTGTAATCATGAGGTTAACAGGGTCACCAAATTTCAATATCTTGTGTCAAAGGTGGTTGTTGTTGTTGTTGTACAGCTCCAGACAAGCCCCCGCATGGAGATGGCCAATCAATCTCACTGGAGTGAACCATATCCAAGATGGTGTACCCCACCTTCATGAAGAGAGAGGGAGAGAGAAGAGAGAAGAGTTAGTGAGCCAGTCTATGGGGACCGATCAGTACTCTGACTGGCCGTGCTGCTCTTTAACAAATTGGGGCAGCAGGATAGAGTGGGGAAGATTTGGCACAACCACTGCAAAGAGGCATCCCTGTTAGTTGCTCGGTCAAGGTTGATTTCAATTGTTATTTCACACTTGAATGCTATCGATGAGCAGCAGAGACCATTTTGGCACTCAACTTCTTGACATCGACCTCAAAACTGAAGATATGCTTTAACAAATCTTTATTGCTACCCATATTCATATATGCTCATGAGAAATGGATCAGGCTACCACCACAACAACAACTAACAAACAAATGAAGGGATGTGACACATGGGCTCTGACGAGTCTTAGGAATAAAATGGCAAGAGCACATCACAAATAAGACTGTTCAAAACATGTCTCAGAAACCATTGCTTTCTTGAATGATTGATCATGTACATCCACATTGGTTTGGGTGCGGATGCTAATACCAAGAGTCAGATGAAACCGTTGCACTCTCCACCCAACCCCCATGCATTTGGAAGCACTCTAGGAGGGAACCACATACGAGATGGCAGGATACCATGCTGTATATGCTGCAATCATCTAGTTCTGGAACCACAATGTAAGATGTGCCGAACCTAGGAACCGATGTTGCCAAGTGGAGACTTTTATCACTGTGGCAACATCAAAATAGTAACTTGCTCCACTCTCTATCTATCTATCATTCTAAGTGCTTACCCTACGTGCACGAAGTGAAAAGTGTGGTTAAGCAATTGGATCACTTTGTCTATCTGGCTGTCCATCTGTGTGTCTGTCTACAGAAGTCAGTCTATGATAGAGGAACAATTTCATTTTAATTGAATGTTATATTTTTGAATACTGTAGAACACGAATTGGAACACGAAGCAGAACACGAACGTGCAGCTTAGCAAAACTTTGGCTCTGAATTTGTCAAATTGTACGAAATCTCGTCGCAATTGTGCATGCACATATATGAGTAAGGTCATTTTTTAGTCTGTCTGTCTGCCTGGCAGTGAAACAAAATTGAAAATCATTCCAAACAGGAAACTTAGTATTTTTAGGGACACCATGAAGAACATAAACAGGCACAAATAACGAACTGAACATGTTAAATAAGCTGGTGAAAAAAGACGGAACATCAAAAGGTGGTAAACTTCCAAAAAATTTCTGCAACCCTTAAAACCTATGTAATATTTCAATTGAATTATATACTTGAACACTTTAGAACACGAATCACCGTTTGGCACTTTCAAAAACATTCCGTTTTGCAGGATTTGTGCAAAATATTTAAGTTGTCTCATGCCCTGAGGGCAGAGTAACTGTGAGATTCAGCATTTAGACAAATATGGTGGCACCTCGTGCTGTTTGTTGAGTGCAAAACGCAAAGCAAGCCTTTAAAAGACCCTTCCCATGGTCTTTTCTCAAGACTGTGTGGGGTAAGGTGTTCTATGAACTCTATAGTTTAAAAATATTTTACATGGTGTCTCTGAGTTTGAAAAACTGAGAATTACTACTTCTGATCATCATGGCCAAGAGGATGGGTGAGATTGGAGTGGGGAAAGGGGGAGGGAGTTTCAAGTTCCATTTCGCAGAAGGGAGGAGGATTCCTTGTCTTGGCATGTGTGAGGATCAACAGCAAATTAAAGCAGCATCATTGCATTTCTGATGTTTTTCCACCTCCACATTAATGACAATATAAACAAATGGATTGTTATTGATACAAAATATTATTCAAATGTAATTAGATAATTACCCTGTTCAACAAGTTTTATGAAATACATTTTTCTGATAGTGATTATACTGTAAATGTATATGAAAAAAACATTGGCATTAATGAAAAAAAAATTATAGATGGCTTTTGATGGAGTTTTCAAGCTTTTTTCTGGTTATGGCCCAGCCAGTGTAGTATTCCACAAACTCTTTTGTTAAAAAAAATTAATTGATGGTTAAAACAGAGAATTTGTATGTATGTACAAAGTGTTTTAAAATATGAAGGTCTCATAATTAACAATTCCCAAAAGCTTGAATGTAAACTGAATGACAATTGCACAGCTCACGTGACACGATGTGTCATTGGGGGTATTGAATCTGAGTTTGCACTTGTACACGGGAAAATAGCCACTTTAAGCTTGCATCAGAGAGGCATTATCATCAAATGTTTTCATCTGAGTGGGCAAACTCTTGTGGACATCCATCGCCAGCTGATCATAGTTTATGAGGAGTGAACAATGGATGTTAATGTTTGGAAGCTGTTCACATTCAGCAACATTCAGCATGTACTGTAGAAGATTTTATGATGAGCAATTGTAGAATAACGGTGTAGGAATATCGTCATTGCCACAGGCCTATCAAATGCTTTTCTACATGTACAATTTTACACACTGACCTCAAAATGTCAAAAGTGTCTGCACGCTGGATGCCCCAAATGCTCACAGGCAAGCAAAAGACCGCACGATTCTCCAAGTCTCAGAACATGGTGAGCAGGGATGTAGCAAGTGGGGGACATTTTGTGACCACCATTATGACGATCGATGAAACATGGATGTAACTTATTCAATCTCGAAATAAAAAGGAACTTGACACATTTGAAGACATTCCGACTCACCTCCAGCAAAAAAAATTGTCTGCAGGCATCAGCTGAGTTGATAATAGTGGTCATCGTTTGGGATGCTCATGGTATCATTTTCTCCCATGGTGTTCCAAAAGGGCCAAAAAGGTTGCTGGTATAATAGTAACCATGAAGTTTTGGAAAATCAGTTTTCATCAGCCAGGCAGAAGAAATGTCCCGAACTTTGACAGTCAGGGTTTCACTTCCATCATGACAATACCACCAACGCATCGGGCTACACAGGTGCAACAATTGCTCGCATTGAGCTGATCACATTGCACATAGAGCAGCACATTGGACCAATCATACATAAATCCACCATATTCATCGGATCTTGTGTCCAGTGATGTTTGATTTTCCGAAATATTAAAGACAGCCTTCTTGGTCACAACTTCTCATCCAAACCAGAATTGGCATTAATGATTTGTCAGAACTCTTTATAACCCTGAATAAAGTTTTGCTCACACCTTCATATCAAAGATGGACAGATTCCAAAGGCTTATAGCACTCCATGGGAACTATGATGAGAAGTGAAGTTTTTAACTTTTGTAAGTCTTAAATGGTTGTTCAAATATTTCAGAAGACCTTCATAGTTGAGTGCAGCTCATACATTGCATGTGTGCATACATAATATGTATGTATATCATATATATATATATATATATATATATATACATAATATGTATGCATAATATGTATGCATACATATTATGTATTATGGATATTAACGCTGCATTGAGTAGTGGACTGTTCTATACATTGTCAGAGACGGTGACTAAGCTTGGAGTTGTATTTTAATTTTTTCCAAGGTACATTTGTTCATTGTGTAGGGGAGGTTAAAACGGGCTGTCTGTGGCCAACACCCTCTGTTTGTTGGTCAGCACCTCTGCAGCCATTGTTGCTGTGGCACATGGGTTCACAACAGTTGAGTGCTGAATGTTTGGGTAGATTCCTACATGTGATGGTTTGCCAGCTCAAAAAATGAAAATATGTTTCAAAAAGATAGTTCCAAAGTATGACATAAATACGAGGCAGCATGAGATAAATTACATCAAAAGTTAAATTTACCCAGTCCACTGTAGATCAATTTCTGAAGACACACAAGAAAACTGTCAGTATTCAATGATAAAAGAGACTTGGATGCAAGAGAGGTTTCACAAATTGAAAGAATCGAATGTTGAAACGTCAGTTCCCCAGGAAGAAAGCAGCATTGTCAACTGATCTGAAGTTGAAGCGCCATCATGCCATACATCATTTCTTATATAACAGCTAC
Source organism: Eptatretus burgeri (assembly GCF_056783735.1). Lineage (NCBI taxonomy): Eukaryota > Metazoa > Chordata > Myxini > Myxiniformes > Myxinidae > Eptatretus > Eptatretus burgeri. The sequence continues at coordinate 113,929,609 of NC_140961.1, read as the reverse complement.
AAATAAAAAAACTGCACCAGTGCAACATACACATTGGCCCTGGTTATAATCCCTAAATATGTGCCTATTGAGTGGAACCATGTAAAGTTTTCTACATGGTATGGGTAGCCCAAAATTGTTCATTATCCTTCTATTTAAATATAGCAGCAAGAATAAGGTGAAGCCCCCTGTTCTGATCTGCAAAGAGATGCTCTGCAGAAGGACAATCATAGTCTGATGCTGGAAGTCAAAAACATTTATAATTTGCAGGTGTATATTGGTGAGTGTTACAGTGCATATTTTAAGTTCTGCATGTTTACAGATACATTCTGTCCTCTGTATCAGGAACAATGGGAATAATGAACATTTAGAACATGTTTTAGTCAATGCATACAACCCCAGTATTCATGATCCACATTGCTAGAAAACCAAGATTATAGCGATCACTTTATCCCAAAATGTTGAAGGCAAACACAATAACCTATGTTAGAAAATCATCTAAATACAGATGTTTGACAAAAACAAATCAAAACAAGAAAAAGAGCAATCAGAGATTGCAGACCTTCGCCAGGACTTCTTTTGAGTGGTGTATTTCACAGGTTTTATGGTAAACCCAATATGGCTGCCAAACCATGTGACCAATGACATCACATGTGTGACCCTTTTGTTCCTCATGGATAGGCAGTCATATGTGTAAAGTTTCCCCTTGATCTGTTCAGCCATTTCAGATAAAAAGTTTTTTGAAGGATTTTTTTTAATTTTAAATAATATGGCTGCCAAATCACGTGACTGATGACATCATCAAAAAAATTGTGGACCAGTTTATCCTTGGACGACCCTCAAAAATTTTCATACTGATCGGATTTAGCTTTCCACATATGCAATTATGATGTCATAACTAAGGCACCTATGACATAATAAAAAAAATCACACTCATTCCCCATGAGGAGTACTTGCTCTGTGCCAAGTTTCAATTTTTCCTTGGTACGGTTTCAGAGATACAGGTCCAAAGCTTTTCTGTTTTTCCAACATGGCTGACACATCACGTGACATATGACGTCATAATTAGCATTGGACCATTCTTCATGATTAGTCACACCAATGGTGAAAATTTTGTCTCAATCCGACAAGTGGTTGTGGAGAAAAACACGAAAGTTCTGCGCAGCCAAACAAACAAACAAACAAGAAGAGGTCATGCAGAGCTTGACACTTGCAAAATTTATAAAACAAATTTGACCTAAAAAAAATAATTGCTGGTTGAATGAAATGACCAAACATGCAACTCCTCTTTAAATTTCAAGTCGGATGACAATTGAGGATGTTAGAAATACCACCTTAGTTGTTGACCTTGGGCCTATGTTGACCATTTGGTGTATGTTGAACTCAAAAATAATTGGGTGCTTGAATTCAGTGACCAGAAATATAAATCCTCTTGAAATTTCATGTCAATCAGATGAAAAGTGAGGATTTTATAAATCTCACCTAAGTTGTTGACATTGGGCCTATGTTGACCTTTTGGTCTCCGTTGATCTAAAAAATAATTAGATGGTTCAATTCGGTAACCTGAAATATCAATCCTCTTCAAATTTCAAGTCAATCAGATGAAAATTGAGGATTTTAGAAATACCACCTAAGTTGTTGACCTTTTGACCTAAAAACAATAGGCTTCTTTCTTGTGCCAAATCTTCGATTGGAAAATAACAAACAAACTGACCCAAATGCAATACCCTCTCCTTCGGTGAGGGTAATCATCCAAACACACAAAGCATACACAAGGAAAATTGTTGCAGGAGGAGGCTGTTTGGCCCATCATGCTTATACTTCACCAACCCAAGTCTTGACATCCATCCATATACAAGCTCTCGACCATGCACACAAGCCAATATTCCCATACCCCTCTATCCCCAATGCTTCCAGGTACTGATCTAAATCCCATTTAAACTTATCCACTCCGTCCACTACCACGACCTTTATGGAGAGACCATTCCATGCATAAACAACTCTCCGACTGAAAGACCCCTGCCTTAAAACTGTCACAACGCTCTTTTTTTTACCCTCAAGCTATGGTCATCACACTGTACACTGCTGAAAAACTGCACTGCACTGCATCTTGTCCACACCCTTCATTGTCTAAAACATCTCCATTCCAATTGATAAAGTCCTGCCTCCTTCAACCCTTCCTCATAGCATATTCAAGATAGCCCCAGAATCAATGTCGTCGCTTAATGCTGTACCCGCTTTGTGGCAGCGATATCCTTTCGTAGATGTGGTGACCAAAACCATACTGACCCAAAATGGAAGAAAGCAGTGTGTCCAATATCGCAATTTTGAGATACTGTGATTTGTTTGTTCAATAGCCACCTTGTGCGGAGTGACTGTGTTATTGAATCCACCGATCTAGTGAACAGTGCTTCTCTGAGAGCTATGACATGTAGAGAGACAGAGATACTACAGATACAATTTCATGTTAAAGCTGAAATTCGCCAAAAATGGATATGCGGTACTGTGTTCTTGCATTTTTGAGCAGTGTACACAAGAAGAAGAAGAAGAAGAACTTTATTTCACCAAGTAAGTTAAACACAAGGATTGTGTCTTGGTGTTGGTCACACATACAATCATAATAAATCATAGACTCAGAAAACTCAACCAGAATACATCAGACAATAAAACTGAGTTCAAAATAAACCAATGTCACCCGCAGGGTGACCCGTATCTTGCCAAAAGGTGACCACGTGTGACTTATTTAAGGTCACACTGAGGTGAACAGAGCTGCTATCCACCAGGAGCGACTCCTTGAGGAATATCTGCCTACGAGAGATTCCGATGAGAATCGTTCTACAGAGTAACCATGAAAAATATGCGTTTGCCTCATAACGTCACGAAATGATGTCATAATGTCTCAAGCTTGATATATCTCGAAAGCACTCATCGAGGTGTTCAATTTGAGGTACTACACGATATGGTTCCTAAAACTTGAAAATTTGACCTTGGGGTCAAATATGTTTGACCTCAGGCGCTAACCATGAAGGTCAAGGCCAATCGCCACCAAAAACTAATCAGCTGAGCGCCAGACCATATACTACATTCCCATAAAGTGTGGAGATGATTCGATTAAAATTACTCAAAAAATAAGGGTTTCGTCGACCTCCATGATTTACTGGAAAGTGACCTTGACCTTTGACCTTGACCTTTATGTGTGATGAAGGGTATTGCAGTAATACTACGATATGTGTAACCACAAGAGTTTCCGATGAGAATTGTGCTCTACAGAGTGATATAAAGGTGAAAAATCCAATGATTACAGACAAACAAACTTAAAAAAAAAAACTTACTAAGTAACAGATCATGCAAAAACTTCGTTTTGGCAAGATAATAAGCTCAAGCTACACCACAACAAAACAATCACTCAATACACATCACAAGCACAACAAAATGTCAAAAATTGACTTAATTAAAATGATACAATCCCCAGTGTTCACCCTCCTCTCCCCTCCGCAAAAAAATGTCAGTAGAAACAGAAGACCGCTGTTTATGTGGTAATTGGGTTCTTGGTTCCTCCCTGACAATGGTTTAGATGAGATGTCATTAAGTTCTTCTACAGTGTTTATATATATATATATCTATCTATCTATCTATCTCTCTCTCTCTCTCTCTCTCTCTCTCTCTCTCTCTCTCTCTCTCTCTCTCTCTCTCTCTCTCTCTCTCTCTCTCTCTCTCTCTCTCTCTCTCTCTCTCTCTCTCTCTCTCTCTCTCTCTCTCTCTCTCTCTCTCTCTCTCTCTCTCTCTCTCTCTCTCTCTCTCTCTCCAACATCCCTATTACCAGTACACTGTACTCATTTTGCCGACCTCAGAAGGATGACAGGCTGAGTCAACCCCCACCTGGTATTAATTCAGTGCCAACGGGGCTCGAACTCAGGACCCTAGGATCCCAAGTCAGCCACCCAAATCACTAAGCCAACACCAGGCTATTACATCCTATTATTTACAATTTATCCCCCTGTATATTCAACCTAAAAACCCTGTTAGCATTTCCTATAGCTGCTTGGCACTGAACTGTCTGCTTACCACCCGTATCTATTACCACCCTCAGATCCTTCTCCTGTGTCACATGCTCTAAGAGTGTCCCTTTCATCATGTAACTCGAATCCATATTTTCTTAATTCTTACCCATCCTAAGCACCTTATATTTCTTTATATATTTATTTATTCCCAGCATTTTTCCCCACCTTGTTGAAGAAACAGGTCCAGTGGCTGAGGGGGTGTGTGGCATTGGGATTCTCATATATGTGCGACTTGTGAATGGCTGCAGCTGTAGAGGAACCAATGTAGGGTTAGAAACAGCAAAGAGTGCCTTCAGAAAGTATTCACACCCCTCGACTTTTGTCACATTTTGTGTCACAACCTGAAATGAAAATGAATTAAATAAAAAAAATTGTCACCAATCTACACAAAATACCCATAAATGACAAAACTGAAAACATGTTTTCAGAAATTTTTACAAAACAATTAAAAATTAAAAGCTGAAATGTCTTACATAAATAAGTATTCAACCCCCTGAGTGAATATTTTGTTGAAGTGCAATTGACAGCGATTACAGCTTCAACCCATCTTGGGTTTGTCTGTGTCAGCTTTGTAGAGAGAGAGTGGCTTTGGTTTGTTTTGGACTTTTGTTTACAGCCTCAGGAAGGGGTGCGGGGAGGGGGAGATAGGAGAGAGTCATGTTTTTCCCTGCTGACTAAGATGGTCACCGGATAGATAAAGTTTTATAAGGTTGTTTATGACTAAATCCGAGAAATGTGTGTATTCAGCCCTTTACTAGCTCTCTCAGCATATACATTTATTAAATTATTTCTTAAAAGCACTAAACAAAGTTAATTTTGCATTTTTACATTATTATAAATTGCATTTTTACATTCAATTAATTTTTAGGTTTCCACAGTTCCCCCCTTTTGTTCAAATAGAACAACCTAATGGTTTGTTCTGCGAGGACAAACCGACTGAAAATATAAATTTGTCATCGGCTAGTGGCAGGCTCATTTCCACATCACCTAGACTTCCGTTTGTGGTGAGGAGGTTGAGGTCGTGGAGAGATTCACTTACCTTGGCAGTGATATTCATGTCTCTGCTGGCTGTGAGTCAGAGGTCAATAGACATCTGGGTCGGGCCTGGGGAGTCATGGATTCGCTAGATCATGCGGTGTGGCTCTGCAGGTACCTGTGTGGGAGGACGAAAGTCTGAGTCTTCAGGTCCTTGGTGCTTCCATTGTTGTTCTATGGATGCGAGACTTGGACTCTGACCATAGATCTGAGACGGAGACTTAATTCCTTTGGTACCAGGTCTCTTCGGAGAAAGCTTGGCTAATGCTGGTCAGATTTTGTGTCCAACGAGCGGTTGCTGAGAGAGACTCGGATGAGATTTGTTACCTGCATAGTCCATGAGCGTTAGTTGCGGCTGTATGGACATGTGGCTCGTTTTCCTGACGCTGATCCTGCTCACCAGATTCTCTCAGCGAGGGAGTCTCTTGAGTGGAGGAGGCAAATGGGCCGACCACGTTCCTCATGGTTGCAGCAGGTTGACCGGCATCTCAAGGAGATGGGGATGGGCCTGACATCTGCCTGGGGGATGGCCAGACGGAGGCCCCTGGAGTTCCGGTGAAAAGTGGACGCAGCGACGTGCTGTTCTGGCACATGCTCCCATACATGACCTGACCTAGACTTGAGCTCTGTGGTGAGTTAACACCCAAGCTAGTGGATGCAACCCCTGGGGGCCACCACCTCCCCATGCCCACATAGTTGGGGCACCCAGCGATTTTGGAAGGAAAGAACCATGTGCACACCAAACATATACATCAAATAGGCAATTGCCTTTTTCAATTATACATTATACTAATCAGATATAATTTGAGAAGCCATTCAAATTCTATTTTTCTACTGAAGTTTTAAAGGTATCTCTATTATTTCACATCTCTTCATTACAATCATCCATCTGCTTTTGGTTCTTTTGCGACAATTGTTGAATTCTTTCAAAAGGGTTTTTGTCAATCCCAAAGACACGAGTGTCTGTACTTTCATATTTTCCATAAGATACCACTGGCATGGTGTCTTGACTCAATTTTTTACTAGGTTCTTCATTTTCTGGATTTTCTGGATCTTCTGGATCTTCTGGATCTTCATAGTTGCTCAGAGATGGTCAGTCCAGGGAAACTTCACGTGCCATCAATGTCGGTACTGTGGCAAATTTTCTCACATGCACTCATCGATCATTACTTTTATGCATGCTATGATGACAACAATAGCAATGAATATCATAAGCCCAACGACCAATATGTGGAGTATCCATGTTCCCCATCCACCAAACATATTGTTATGGTTGTGGAAATTCACAGAACACCATTCAGGTTTCCCAGAGATCAGTTATGTTGATAAGTGAGTGTTCAGATTAGATTTCCCCACCGATGTCTAAAGGGATTTATTTGTGTAACCGGGCTGTGATTTTGAGTCAGCCATTATTCTTTTGCTATCTTTATTTCGGAACAACCGCATCTCAACAACCACAACCACTACTTCAACAACCACAACCGCATCTCAACAATCACGCCATCCCCATGACAGTGCCAACCACAATATCTCCTCACCATCTCCTCAACAAAATCTCCACAAACGAACAACATTGCCACACCTTCATCTCCATTGCGCCGCCATCTTTTCGCCAGCCATGGCGCATCCCAACGAGCAGCGTCTCCGCGACAGACGCGGGGACTCCCTCGTTGGGGTGGGAGCCGATGATTTCCACAACGTCCGCATGGTGGCGATGATCTCTGCCACGTCCGCTCTCTCCACGTTTCGCGACAAGATCGGATCAAAATACCAAAAGGGGTGGAGCCAGCGGGGGTGAGAGGTCAAAGGTGGGGGATCAAACTCACCTCCCACGGACCCCATAAAAAGGCACGCTGGAACGCGTCGGCCTGGAGAGTCGGCCTGGGTTCGCCGAGAAGTCTTTGAGCAGTCTGTCAAGGTTCGAGTTCAGTGGAGGGCTGTCGGGGTCATCGGAGTACAGTGAAGCCCGCAGCGCAGCCAAGCCGGCAGTATGGTGCCGAACTGTGGGTCAGTGAACACAGCCGGAGAGAAGTCGCCAGCCGGCCCCGAGATGGTCCGAGCAATGCTGAGGAATGGGTAGGCTTTTAAAAGAGTATCAACTGATAAAATAGAGCAAGGCCCGTTCGTTCCTCCGAGGCGTCGTCGGCTAGGCCGATCCACCAGGCTGCACGGTGGGGCCTGGACCAACCGAGCTGCTGTGTTTACGGCGAAACATCGAGGGTCCCCCAGCGAGTCACCACGAGGGTGGCAGGTAACCAGCATGGCCTCTCAGAGCTCTTGCGGTCTCCACAGCTCCGTGAACATTAAAGGCCTACGGGTCCAGTTCTGCACTTTCCTTTTCTGGGGTTTTTCTTTGTATGAAAGTTGTGGCGCCGTGTCCATAAGTAGAACTGTTAAGTGATTGTGTAAATAATAAATAGACAAATGGCTGTAGGTCTTTGTTTGCTCGTGTCCTGTCCCTTACCCCCATTGCATTCATTGCCTTGACTGCATACGTGTGTAAATAAATGTCCTTGTTTAAATGTTCACCTGTTCATTGCATCCTTTCCTGTCATTGACTGCCATTATTATGTACGGAATATAAGCTGGCTGTTAATAGCCGATAAGATAATCGGGTCCAACAGGGCCTCGCGATAATACACCGCTCGGCAAATCGCAAACGGAGCGAGCTGCTAAAGCGGCTAGTTTCCAAGCAGGTCCCGTTGAGCTGTAAATCCCCAGCATTTCTGTCTACACGCATACTTAGGCAAATCGACAATTCGACGATCGGACCCTGTCATGCGTGGACAGACTAGTTGGCTGATTTACGGTGTGATTAAAAACACACCCGTAGCTGGATTTTGGCGTTGATCAGAAAGCTGCGATTAGGATTGCCCGTCTGGTGGGCGCGTGGCCGTGACTGGTTAAAAGCGGTCGCTCACACGCCGGCGTGGTGGTATCCATAACACTATTTTCCAACCACGACACCAACTTCCATCCCTTATTATAATCATGATACTTTGCAGCTACCTTCCTTAAGTGTTGTACCACGTCATGGATATGTACCTTTTAATGATGCCTGGGGTTTCACGAGATTATTCATTCGTATCCTTATACAGTATCTATCCTTGTCCCAGTAATTTGTCCCTCAATTGTTACTTTTTCTTCCCCATAGTATTGGCATGTTGAGTTACTCAAGTAAGGTCAATTTCCTTTTTACTTACTTGGCAAACTATTCCCACTTCTCTATTTATCACCTCAAACTATGGTGGGGATTTCTCGAATCCTTCCCCCCTTAGATAGTGAGGCAAAATTTGTCCTATATCGGAGAGTGTGGTCATCTTTTTCTCTTGTATATAGGAAGTTACGTTTCACCCGATACTTCGGATAGTACCAGTGCCAATAGTCAGTACATTGGTATCCCCCCTTTTCCGAGTTACTTGTTATCTCTCGTACTCTCACACTTACATCCCATTTTGTCCCTCCTATACTAGATAGGACTGGGTTAGCTTGTCTACGATCCTGGTACCCACATATATCTTCCCCTGAAAATTGGACTGCCGAGAGGGGCAGTCCATGCTTGGATAAGTGGGGTAGCTGAGCAAACCCAACACTTGCTCTTATTCATACTTTTAGCATATTGTAAAGCAATCGCAAAAAATAAGAAGTGTTAAGTGGATGTCCAGTTATCCCTTCATGTAACACTATGACTCATTTCAGGCCTACAATGTCTATGTCTCCTTCATCCAGTGTAACATTGGGGGCATAATTATATGGAAGGGTCATGTAAGTGTTTGTCCCATATACACCTTTCTCATGCAATTGGTCCTGATGTTTACCTTCTTCGGCCCTGCGTTTCCAGTCATGATCCTTTCCTTGTTTTCCCCTGCTCTCAACCTACCAAACATTCTGCTCTCCTTGACATTCCTATAATGCCCTCACTGTCTGTAATTGTCCATATTATCACAATTATGCACGTGCTAATCAAGAGCACTGCTATATATGTCTTGAACCCCCGGTAACGTTCTTCCCACTTGCAGATTTCCTTTCTTCTATTTACGACTTCCTGAATGCTTTTTGCAGTGAGATGCGTGAATCCATGATTGGCTTATCTTTGCACTTGACAGCTGTGTTGGTGACCAATAATACCTGATGTGGTCCGGTCCAATGTGCCGTCAGTGCGTTTTTCCACTTGAACACCTTGATGCATACACAGTCGCTGGGCTGGATGCTCTGGTGTTCCTCTGCAGCTGGTCTGGTCATGCTTGTTTGACCTGCGAGTCAAATTATTTGACAACCTTTGTTAAGGCAGCACAGAAGTTTATTGTTGTCTTGTCCATCATGTATATGTCCATATGTTTTATGGACACTTTACAAACATTATGGTGTTGACAATACACACAGCTTCTACAAAAAAAATTCTGCCACAGCTGCAAATCCTGGAGCGTGCCATGTTCATAGCACCTCCTTCTCTGTCCACCTTTTGCTCGTGTGGCCACTTCCGTTAGCCAAACGAGCAAACCATGGTAAAAGCACCTTTGGGGCAACCACTTTACCCTCCTTAGAGACCCAAAGTTTTGTTTTTGTGATGTAACAGCAATCTATTCTCTCCCACTTGGTTCTTTCACTTGCCTCAGTTACCGCCTGTAGTGCTGAAATGTCATCAGTAGTTGGTGCCCTTTCCTCATTTTCATCTATGATGAGCATATTTGCCATTTGTTGTGATGTTGCTTCTTGTTTTGCTGCTAAGTCAGCGAACGTATTTCCTTTTGAGACCATATCTATCTCTTTGCTTCATATGTGATCGACATTTCACTATGGCTATTTGTTTTGGTGAGTGAATAGCTTCTAACAGTTCCACTATCAATTTACCATTTTTGTATAGCGTACCTTGCGATGTTATATACCCTTTTATTTTTCCAAAGTGTCCCTACATCATGTGCCACCCTGTACACATAACAGGAATCCGTATATATTGTTATGCTTCTGTCCTCGGCAAGATCGCATACTGCAATTAGCACACGTCGTTCTGCCTGTTGTGTGGAATAATGTCGAGGTAGCTTACCACTTTCCAAGATGTCATTTTCAGAGCACACTACATATCCTGACAGTTATGACCCGTTTGCTGCTTTTGTTGATGAGTCATCCACAAAGACGATCATTTTGGGGGTTTTGCAGCAGGATGTCCTTTAAGTCTGTCCAGGAAGTAGCAGTTTTTGTCATTACTTGCTTGCAGTTATGTTCCTCTCATCATCAGCAATTGGCATTAAGTTGCTATGTTCAGTGTTGGACATCCTTTGATTACCACTTTCTTTGCTTGAATTAACACTAAGTCATATGTCATTGCTCTTACTGCTGATAGGTGTTGCGTTTTTGCTTTTAGAAATACAGAACTTACACAGTGTGGTACTCACAGTACGAAAGGTTGACCGGCATCTCCCGCAATGAGGCTGAGTCTTTGGGCCTCTCACTCAATCACCGCAGGTTGGTCAGTGGTCTTTCTGTCTTCTACCGTCTCCTCTCCAACCTCGCCCCCCTGCTCTTTCTCTGCAATTTGTCCCCACCACATTTCCACAGGGCGCTCAAGGTCCGCCAACAACCCCCTTCTGGTAAAACTACCAAAATCACGAATCACTGCTCACCTTAAATCTTTCATTCCTCTTTTTTCCCACTTTTGGAATAAACTCCCTCACTCTATTCAATCCCATTCTTCCCTCCAGGCTTTCAAAACAGCTGTTCACCACCACCTCTTATCATCCCTCATCCAATTCCTCGATCTTTTCTACCCCCGATAATCCACCCAAGCCCAATTCCTTCAAATTCCCTGCTTTCCTTCCTGAAAGTCCCTGTAATGTCCATCTTGTATACCCCGTGTTTCCCGCCCCATCCCTCTTCCTTCCACAGATATCCCAATGTGTCTGTTCCCCACTGTTTTGTCCCTCCCACTCCCGCCCCTGTTGTCTCATGCCCCCTTGCTGTGCGTTGTGTGTTAGCTCTCACACGATCCTCGACAAGGTATACAAAAAAAAAAGGTGATGTCATCACAATCTGACTTGTCGTTTGTGCAGCGTATGAGGCAGCAGCTACTGCCCACAAATGCAAATGGTGAAAATCCTTGTGCCACAGGGTCTAGTTCCGTACTGTAATATTCTACAAGACGCATTTTGTCACCATGCTGCTGTATTTGTACTGCTTGTGCAAATCCATCTCTCTCATGGGTAATCAGGCAAACCCAAGGCTGGTAGCATTGTCAGAGCTGTTTTGACCTTGCTAAAGTTTTCTTCTGCCTGTGGTGTCCACTCCTTTGGCTCCGGTGCTTTGTCCAGCATCATTTCTAACAGTGGTCTAACCAGTACTGCATAGTCAGGTACCATCAATCCATCCATTGGGACCATACTCTCTGCAGAGTGTTTGGTGCTGCCTAAGCAGTTTCCTTGGCTATTGGACACAATCCTGCAAGGTGCCACTCCTATACAGATCAGGTACCTTTTGGCTACAAGATTCAGCCATCCCCAAGAAACATCTCATTTATTTCTTTGTTCTGGGTTTTGAAACGTTCAGAATTGCCTGCACCCTGTCATTTGACAATCTTCTCAAGGTTCCACTCAATACATGCCCCAGGTATGTTACCTGGGTTTTGCACAGTTGTAATTTGGCCTTTGGTACATTATGTCCTTTGGCAGCTAGTGCTCTTGAAAGGGTTAAGGTGTCTTTTTGCACTTATCTTCTGATGTTAACCCTCTTGAGCCCCAGTGGTGTTTTTTTTGTTCACCCAGAACATTTCGTGGGCTCTAGAGGGTTAAGCAAATTAGCAAATCATCTACATACTGTACCAAGGTAGAACTGTCAGTCTTTCCAGGCAAGATTTGTGTGTTGCACTTGATGATAGTCTCTCTAATTACCCCCTGCTTGAGTAGGGCCGCAGTCACCGGAATAATTCCTGTTCTGGCCTCTTCACGAATAGGTTCCTGTTTGATACTGGGTGGAGGCTTGGTTTTACCCACAACAATGTGCACTGGCTCTGCATTTTTATTCTTCCTACTTTACTTGGGTTTGTAGTCCACAATTCCTTGAGCACTTGTGCCAACAAATCCTCTTTCTCTGCCATCGATAACATTTATCTGCATGGTAACATTTTATCCGCTCAAAAATGACCATATAATCCATTAGAGGCTGTTCCCACATGCACCCTTTGTTTTCCTTCCATGCGATAGAAATTTCTGCCCCATACCTGACATAACTATTGTCTTGACAAACCCTTTAATCATGTGATCATTGGCCCAATCTCCTTTGCTTTCGTTACAGTCCCTTTCGTTACAATTAATGTAACATGCGACATTATATTCATGGATTGGTACATCAAGTCGCATTGTTGTTGTGTAAATTACACCTCTAACCCAATTCCCTCTCTACACATGCAAAGATCAACAGTTTCTATATTGAATTCCATACCGAGCGCATTTTGTACTTCATTTACATCATTCACATCCCCTTATTCAAACATCATTGTATGCTGTACAGTGGAGGGGGTTAACACATTCTACCATATTTTCATCGTGATGCTCCATCCAATGTTTTATATCGGGAATTGTTTTTTAACTCTGTCAAATTCTGCTCAGTTATTTCTCGGACATTTCTATAAAAAATGAAACATTTCCCCATTACCTTTCAGATTTAAGGTCGGCTCTTCTGAAGGGGTCACTGTTAATAGTGGTGATGTTCAGGTGAACCCACTCTCGTACTGTTTTTCATGCCGTCTCGCCTGCCGGTGTTCTCCCAACCACTCTCTGTACTTGAGAATCCCTACTCGGTCTTTGGTGATTCGGGCAGTCCCTCTTTCAACGTCCAGCTTTCCCGTATGTATTATGTCCACAGCCCACAGCCGTTACACAGAGAAAATACTTTTTTGCCATCATGAACGAGTTATACTCATTCACATTAACTCAATCAAACATGTCATGGTAACCATGGTGATAAAATACCTTGACCCATGGTTCACAAAGTTGTCATACACACAGCTGGAACCACTTCTCTCATTACATTACATTACGACCATTACAAATGCACTGGCAAACCACCTTGTGCAATCACCAGTTGCCATGTTTTTCACCTAGCATCCTCACCTGCTGGCATTTGCTTACACACACATGGTCAAACATCCATGCATCTACCTGCAGTCATTCACATAATGAGCGACCTGTACCTGCATGCTCCAACATGCAGCGTTCTCTGCCACATCTGCATAGCTTTTACCGTCAATTTTAAATCTTTCTCCTTTTGTGCAAATTAGCACACGAGATACTCATTTCTCTGTAAATTTGATATGAATACATTGGCTTCGACTTAAATAAGTTCCAATATCCTTCAGCTGTAAACCTCTGTCCTGGTGCTCCACACGCAAGGCATCAAACATCTCGAGGTGTGTCCCACCATGCTCAAAGCAAGCCATCGCTGGCACACCAATCAATCAAAAATTCCTGTACAATAGACTGCAAAAACTCAGATCATGATATAATGATGCAACCAATCGTGCCGATACAACAAACCTATTTTGATGCCCAAAGAATTGTCGTGTTAACATGTTGATTACAGTGCACTTTGCAATCAACAGACAAAAATCGAACAATTCTTTCAGTTTCAATTCTGCAACCAATTTATCATGCGCATCCCCCCACCTTTTGTTTTTTTCTTATCAGCCAAATCTCACACACAACCTGGCAACACAGGCAAATTCCTCCATCTCACAGCAGGGTATTTTCTTCCATGTACACAAACAGCTGATGCTTACTTTGCTTTTCCATTTGGGTGTAGATTTAGGTGTAGTTTTATCATTTTTCCTTTTCTCGAAACCAAACTGAACCTATATATTCTCTTTAAGTAAGATCCTTACAATTCAACTATCTCTCCACTGGATCCAGCACGATGACCTCACCCGTTCATGCGAGATCTGAAGGTCAATCGTCCCAGAAACCTACCTTGCATACACAGGCAAGGATCATGCGAGCTTCCTCGCACCACACTCGAGCTTCGTGAGGATATTATTATAATTCTCTCACATTTATAACCTACAGTACAACTGGGTATGTACCCACATGCACTGAAACGTTGTATGCAAATTATTTCAGAACATTGACTCAATATTAACACCTCACATTAAATCATTTTTGTTCCATATGCAATGAATTAAATCATACCTCCTCTATCAATCTCGCTCTTGCTACTCGCACCATTGGGAGGAGAGCTATCGCCGGTAACATTTTCCGTACTTCTGTTTTTTTTTTAAGGGTAGCTTATGCATCTTTTAAACTCCTATTTATGCTCACACTCTTCGCCTGCGCCTCTCAAGGCTCTCTTTGGGCCACCTGCCACAGATTTTCCAATTGACTGGTTTTTGAGTCTTTTTTTTGTTTGTTTGTTTCTCCTCTCTGTTTTCTCTCCCTTCTAAGTTTTGAATTCTATCTTGATGAAATCTTTGCTTTTTCTGTTCTGTCTGTCCACAACTTCACATCTTTTGAAGTTCTCGACTCTAAGGTCTCATTCATATACTCGGCATTTGACCCGCTAAGAGTGAGCACATTGCCATTCCTTGCTTTACCATGCTGATTTCCATAAATCTACTTCTAAATCACTTCGAGCACTCGTCAGCATTCCTTTCTTTACAGCGATTTCTTCCCTTGCATCTATCCCCCCTCTTGATTCGGTGATTCTAATCCGATACGCATTGCCTCTACGCTGTTTTAATACAACTTGGCAAACTCATCTGCACAATGCTTATGCCCTCCACCTCGTGACATAAAAGGCGCTCTTATTAAAATATATCAAGATGTTATCCTGTCTCCAATATGTAGTGTCTTTTCCGCTGTTTACGCAGCGCCTCCGCCCTCCAACTTGTGACTAGGCGCTTTTATCAAAGCATACCAAGATGTTATCCTATCTTAAATAAATATTTTCTTATTCCTTTGAATATACCCTTACAATAAAAATAAAACTGTCTTTTATTTTACTCAACAAACCGCTTTGTATATATCTTTACCTTCTTTAAATTTTAGTTCGGAGCTGCACAACCTTCCATGGAGAGGTGGGTAGTCTGCCTGGGAGAGACATGTGCTCCAGCAGAGATCTCTCACTTTTGGCTTCACCAGTGTTCACTCATCACCAGGCAGAAACCCCTCTCCTTGGATAGAGAGTTAGGTCCCATCCTCACCACCAAATCTGTAGAAGCAATTTTAGTCCCAATAAACTATAATTCGAATACAAGCTGAATACAATACAAGCTGTATTGAATAAAATACAAGACACTCCTGTGCACAGAAGGAAGGCCCCAGCCTGCTACATATTTGCAAGCTGAAGACTTAAGATGACATAGAATATTGAGTGTATACATTCAGTTTTTACAAAGGTATCAGATGGAACTTTGTGGACTTCAAATTTGCTACATAGAGGGGTTTTGGTTTGTTTTGGAGTTTGTTTACAGTCCCAGGAATGGGTGTGGGGAGGGAGAGATAGGAGAGAGTCATATTTCGCCCTGCTGATGAAGATGGTCACTGGAGAGATGAAGTTTTACAAGGTTGTTTATGACTAAATCAGAGAAATGTGTGTTTTCTGCTCTTTGCTAGCTCTCTCAGCATATACATTTGTTAAATTATTTCTTTAAAGCACTAAACTAAGTTAATGTTGCAATTTTACATTCAATTAATAATTCAGTTTCCACTGTAGTTCCATGTTTTTTTCCCTTTCCTAATGATGGAGCTCACTGTACTCTTGGGAACTTTCAACATTCTAGAAATTGTTTTATTCCCTTCCCCAGAGCTATGCCTCCTCTCAATTCCATCTGGGAGTTCTATGAACAGTTCCTTGGACTATATGGTTGAGTTTTTGTTCTGACTTGCACTGTAAACAGTGGGACCATATACAGAAAGGTGTGTTTCTTTCTAAATCATATCCAATCAAGTTGTAGAGTCATCTCAAGGATGACCAAAGGAAAATGAATCCACCTGAGCTCAATTTGTAATGTCATGGTGAAGGGATTGAATATTTATTGATGCAAGACATTTCAGTTTTTCATTTTTAATTAATTTGGAAAAAAAAACTCGAAAAACATTTCTTTTCCATTGTCATTATGGGTCATTTTGTGTTGATCGGTGAGAAAAAACAATTAAATTAAATCCATTTTAAATTCAGGTTGTAACACAACAAAATGTGACAATAAGTCAAGGGGTGTGAATACTTTCTGAAGTATTGTACATTGTGCAACTTTCTTTGGCAGGAAGAGAATGGATGTTGAATTTATGGAAATCCGAGTTGTGGGTGAGAGATGTAATTGGGTGTGTATGTATATATATATATATATATATATATATATATATATATATATATATATATATATATATATATATATATATATATATATATATGTTGTTACGAATCTGGCAGCCATGAGCACTCAACATTCACGTCCCCGTAGCTCAGTTATTTCATTAAGTAAATGTGGATAGATAGCTCCCTTTGCCCTATGTCTAATGGGAATGAAGTGTACGTGCACTATGGGTTATTTTATAGTTAGGATTTTTACACCACCAACAACAATGGCATCTTCCCTGGCTTCCTTCCACCATCGGCCTTTCTGACATGCATAAGTGTGAGCGCGTGTGGGCAGAGTTCCATTGGCAACCGACGCATTGGCTCCGCTCCATGGTCGAGCAAGACGTGTTGCCTTCAGCCAATGGGGAAAGAATGAGCAACGTACGTCTCATTCCAGCCAATGCGGAGGCAAGTCGCCCGAAGAAGGAGGAATGCCTCTCAGGGGGGTCGGGCCAAGAGGATGCTCACCATGCCCCCCGGACGAATCACGAATGGCGAGTGGATCACCTGAGATGAACCGGCCAATCCAGAGGCGAGTTGCATCGGGGGGTCAAGAGAAGCACGGGTGTGTGCGAAGAGGTCCGTCCTTTTTCCCTTGAGCCTGTCCCGCGGAGGATCACCTGCCTGCGAGTCTCTTCTTCTTCTTCTTCTTCTTCTTCTTCTTTCGGCTGCTCCCGTTAAGGGTCGCCACAGCGGATCATCCGCATGATCCGCATAGTGATTTGGCACATGTTTTACACCGGATGCCCTTCCTGACGCAACCCTGGTCGCCTCTTACGACACACAGGGATATTGTACACCTATTTTAACCGGGGTATACACCGGCCCAGTAAACTGGTACTCACTTCGCCGACCTCGGAAGGATGACAGGCTGAGTCAACCCCCTGGTGTATTAATTCAGTGGCCCAACGGGACTTGAACTCAGGACCGTTTGGATCCCAAGCCACTGCCCTAACCACTGCGCCAACACCAGGCTACGCCTGCCTGCGAGTCTGTCCCACTGATAATCGCTTGCCTGTCTTGTCTGCTGTCGCTCACTGTCTTGTCACTTGCCGCAGGAGCGTGCTGGAGCCGACGCTACCCTCCGTACCTGGTGATTGCAGCGGCATCGAGTTGCGGGTTCAAGTCCCGCTGAGCCGGATAATCAAGGGCCGCACGAGGCGGGAAGGTCCAAGCTAGCTTCTTACCTCCAGCTCACCTTCCCTCCGAGCTGGGGGTATCAATAAAGACCAGATGGGGTCCATTTCCTTTTTTTTTGGGGGGGGGTGTCTGGTGCGGGCCAGTCCTTTAAGTAGCACCTATATAAGTGGTTGTGTATAAATTTCCATTTCTTGTATATTCGCATAACTCTGCCCTTACGTGCTCCCCTCGTTCCCCGATTATTGTAAATAAATCCCCTCTTGTTGAATGTCCCAGCTCATTCTTGTCCTTTTTATCATTGGTTTGAAGCACTTCAAACAGGAATTAGGAAGCCTCATTGTTGCCGTAATCGTGCAATTGGCCGGCAGGTTTCTGGTACCCTCCGCTCGGGTTACGACTCGGTAACGACCCGGATCGCGCAAATGCTGCCGAGGGTGAATTTCCCCGGTAGTTTGACGACGTAGGTAATTAGGTATATTGAAAGTGGCAATTGACCCTACCCCACGTGGTCGACCTATTGGCGATCTTTGGTCCGATAAAGGACCCGTAACCTTCCAGATTTATCTGAAAGGTATGACCTAAATTCCAGGTGTTCGGTGGAGCCAACTTTACTGCTCCCCCTCGCGGTCGTGCTTGCAACCGAGACCCGGGTCCACAACAATATATATATGTATATACACACATTTCTTTGATTTAGTTGTAAACTACATTGTCAAACTTTATATATCCATTGACCATCTTCATCATCAGGGCAAGACATGATTCGATGCAATGTACCCCCCCCCCCACACCCCTTTCCAGGGCTGTAAACAAACTCCAAAACAAACCAAAACCCCTCTATGTAGCAAATTTGAAGTCCACAAAGTTCCATCTGATACCTTGGTAAAAACTGTATGTATACACTCAATAATCTATGTAGTCTTAAGTCTTCAGTTTGAAACTATGCAGCAGGTTGGGGCCTTCCTTATGTGCACAGAAGTGTCTTGTATTTTAATGAATAAACAGCTTGTATTGAATTATAGTTTCCTGTGGCTAGAAATTGCTCCCACAATCACACCACAGAGCCTAATTTCTTCCCCTCTAAACCATATTCTGGCTCGTAACATGACATTCTCTTCCGTCCTGAGCAGAGTGACATCCACACTGGTGTGATGTCTTTCCAGACCATTATCATTTACCAAACATGTCTTTGTGGAATTTTCCTTTATCTGTGCCCCTAAACCAACTTGTCATTCCACTTCTTATCTGTGCCCACAAAACCCCATTGTTTTTGTCAGGGTTTATTCTAAGGAAAATTTACAACTACACAAACTCTGATGCGAGGCAGGGGCGGAAAAAAAATGGAGGCTGCGAAGCAGCCGAGCACGACGGCTGCGCCGTCGTGGCGCGTAGCAGCGCGAGGCCCGGAGGGGCAAGGCGCGTGGAGCGCGGGAGGGTGTGGGAGGGGTATCCCCTCCCGCCGGGTGGCTCTGGGGGGTCTCCCCCAGAAAATTTTTGATTTCTAGATGCTCTGTGGTGCATTCTGAGTGGTGTCTTGACCAGTTTCATCTGTCAATCTGCCATATATGGCTATTTTGCAAGAAAACGATATCTAATTAATTACACACACATTTAAGAGTGGGCTTCTGTAACTCTTGGTATGAATCATCATCACGTGATACATATCCACAAACCAAAATATACCAGTCACCCATACCTATTGTAATGTCTCTTTTCAGACTATATATATATATATATATATATATATATATATATATATATATATATATATATATATATATATATATATATATATATATATATATATATATATATATAAACAAATAGACTGAAAACTCAATAAATAAGTAAGTTAATAAATAAACAAATATATTCTGTTTTTAGTACATGTGAGGGAATTTATATAATTATTTTTGGACAGGCATGGTCATCGGTCAGAATGGATATCAGGAAATGGTTTAGTCCAGCTGGTGGTGTAGCATCCAAATCTGGTGAGGATGATGATCCCATGCCAGGTACATCAACAGCTGCAGATGAAGACAAACAGTCTGAGGCAGATACAGAAAGTGTAGAAGATGAATCAAGAGAATGCGAATTGGAAAGAAGTACTTCTGAAGGTAGTGAAAACACAAATGACCCTCCAGCAGATAACTCAAATCCATCTACAACCAACAGTGATCAAGGATGTTTTGTCCACCTTCACAGACATGGGAGACACTTAGTTTACTGTGATCCTTGTATGAAGGAGTCTCATGTTGTGAAAAGGTATGCGCCAAAGGGGAAATTACCTCCTATCACCCTACTCAGAGGAACTGTGTACCGAAAAGCTGTCACAGATGTTCATGTTAAATCTGAAATGCACAGACAAGTCATGAAAAAACAAAGACTAGATTCACTTTCCAGGATGGAAGTTGCGCAAATCTCTCATTTGGATAAATTAATATCAACAGCAAATGAAGACCTTGCAAACAAAATTGGCAGTCTACTAATTCTGGTGTACGGAGATGGCAAGAAGCTGTCTCTATCTGCAAATTCCTTCCCCATGAGAGTAGTGACTTACAGAGAGTCACACAGCTTCAGCTTCAATGATCCCTCCCAGGAAGTAAAGCTTGACAAGGACCTCCAGTATGTGAAGTTTTCACCTCCAGTTTTCACAGAAGCAGAACACAAAGTAGACGATGACAAGCCTGACAAGGTGGAGGTACCACCTAAGAAGAAGTTAAAGAAATTCTTACTTCTTACAGTTTTGCTTACTTGGACAGGTTCAAATGTTCATTTTCGTTAAGTTCTACAGATTTTGTTTAATCTTACTCATGCTAAAGACAGCTAGCGAGTTGGACTTACCTGAAACTTGGTTCTCATGTTAGTCATAGTCAATCTCAGGCTCAGGTTTATGATTTTGTTCATTGTGTGACTATGAGCAACCACTTGTGGTTTCACATCTACTGTAAATACGTTTGATAATCCTCACTGTTTAAGATATTATTTGTCATGTGAAATGTGGTAGTCTATGTCATATATTATGATTTATGTAATATGTATGATTGCATTATATTGTAAGGTTTATAAAAAAAAAAGTTTTGGTCAGCTATCAGACTATCAGTGACGTCTATTGTGGTTCCTTCCTAGTTTATGACACCCTAGCCATGCAAATTCAAACAAAGAACAAATTGACAACTGCACAAATCTGGATTTACAACTGCTCATTTTGAATTTACAACTGCACAAAAGGGGTACAACTGCACGTTAGAATAAACCCTGGTTTTTGCTTATCTCTCCCTGAATTTCTCTCAATTGCTCTCTCAAACAATCTTTATTTTCTTTCATTTCCTGCCTCACATCCCTCATCTCTGCATATATTTTGTCCATTAACTTTTCTGTTTTTGTTTAGTTTAAAGGTCCCCCGACATGCAAAACTTTCTGGTTATTTATATATTAACTTGACCTTCCTAGTGAAGAAATCACCCATGTTTTTTTTTATTTATCAAAAATGGGATCATTAGAGCAATATTTCGATCATTTATTGTGCTTTTCACAACTTGCTATGCCCCGCTCCTAAAAAAAGTTGACTTCAGCGAATCGCAGCGTTGACGTCACATACAGAAACTCGTACAGAGTGGATTGACTTGAGATCTCTAGAGTCTAGACCAGCGTTTCTCAACCTTTTTACCCTTGTGGAACCCTTGGAATAGTTTTCTTGTCTCTGGGAACCCCTGCATAATAATTATTATATACCATTATTAATATCTAGCTCTTTTATATTTTATCGTAGTTCACGTGGTAAATATAATATATTTTTTTCGGATTCCTGGTTTAAGGAAAAAAATGACCTTTTTGTCAAATTTATTGGCAATGAAAAAAAAACATACTGCTCGTTTATGAGACCTCACACCGAGGTTTTAATTCACAAAAAAAAATGTATATTTTTTTGGATGAAAACGTCATTTTTGAAAGTGTTTGTCAACCCCGAGTCTGTTTGACAATTAAAAAACACACCTCATGTAACTTGATCAAATAAAGCTGAAGCAATAAAGGTAAACAGAAGAACTAACACACACACACACACACACAGAGGGACAGAGGGACAGAGGGACAGAGGGACAGAGGGACAGAGGGACAGAGGGACAGAGAGACAGAGAGACAGAGAGAGAGAGAGAGAGACAGAGAGAGAGAGAGAGAGAGAGAGAGAGAGAGAGAGAGAGAGAGAGAGAGAGAGAGAGAGAGAGAGAGAGAGAGAGAGAGAGACTTCGCGCTAAGAAGCACAGAGAAGATAGATGGACACAGTGCATGCATCCCGTACTTGAGTCAGTCACTCAATGATACACGAATCCTCCGCGTACTGGACGTCCACTAACCAGTGAGGGCGGTTTCACACTGGCGCCATATAGACATCGTTAAATATATTCCCTATGGCTGTTATAATTTGAAATAATATAAGAGGTTGAAGCCTCTATTATAATAACCAAGGAGTTTCCAACAATATGCCGTATGTGAATAGTAAAATTACGAATATTAAATCAAACAAAAACTACTCAAAAATACATTAGCCTATTTATTACTGTTTCTCGCGGAACCCCTAGCGACCTCTTGCGGAACCCGAGGGTTCCGGGGAACCCCAGTTGAGAAACGCTGGTCTAGACTATTCCGATAAATCAGTTGTCCGTCCGACTAGGCCGATAAATCTGACGTGCTGTAGCTTTTATATATTATTCTCTTTTTTTCATTGTTTTCTACTGGTGCTACATGACGACAGTAGGAATAAAATAAATAAAAATGCAACAGAACGTCAGATTTATCGGACTACTCGAGACAATTGTGTCACAAGGTGTGTTCTGCACACAAGTTTTCATCGTATCCGGACAGCGAGATTGCTTCGTTTTATGCGCGGAGAGATACGGTCGATGACATGCGCCAGCCTTGATTGTGATTAATTCGCCACGGAGAAACATGTCCGCTGCGCTGTTCCCGTCACCTCACTAAAATATTTCTGATATCGAGCAGTATGCAAGTCAAATTCACATTATTGAATTACGAATAGGATTTAGTCTAACCAGTTGTTATTTCTGAGTCTTCCTTCGATGTCCTCCTGCTCATTATGAACTCCGGGAATTTCATCGCCATTTTTCTCTGCTTGTCCTGATTCGGGCTCGAACTGCAAAGGCCGTATTCCATTTCCAGCTACCTGAACTTCACCTCCCGCAACTACGTTATCCGACAATTCTCCATGTGATTCAGACCAAAATCCTTCATTTATCTCACACTTACTGTCGCTACCAGACAAATCAAAGTCCATGCCATCCATTATTCAAAACCAAATGTTCAATTTTTTTTAAAGCAGAAATGAACGAAGCGATTGAGTCGACCAATCAAATGTGGAAACACACAGCAAGCCATTAGAATCACGTAGATCACCAACCCCAGTCATTAACGTGCAGCCTTTGTCATCCTGGAGTTGACGTCATGTGGGTTACGCCCCTTTCAGGAGAATTTTTAGGGGCGTTTCCGAAGAGGCTTGTTTTTTTATTTTACATTTTACAGAATGAGTATTGTGAAAAAACATTGTCAGATCTGAAATCACGATGAAAAACTATAGGACATATATAAATGATATTTCAGTAGTTTTGCATGTCAGGGGACCTTTAAGCAAGGCCTGGAAGTCTGACATACCAGCCTCATGGGCAGACTGCTCAGGAGTGGGGAGGTTCTTACTCTAGGCTCCTCCCTGCTAGGCCCCACCCTCGACTCACCTCAAAGCAGATGTTCTGCACAATTCATCATTTTGTGGACATCCGCCATCTTGTCCACTATTCCCTATTGACGCTCAAATTTGCAAATAATAAAATTAAATCTCAGATGCCCAATCTCGCATTATTTGGATTTCAATAATTTTCCTTGGGAAAATTAAAATGGGTTAGTATCCCACTCCTGCCACCAGAAGTCACGTCAGACAGTCTCCATTACCATTGGCCATCTGCACCAAGATATTTTATCCTGCGAACAGCAGAAAGGTCTCTAACTACTGCGTTTAAATGAAATTATTCTACACCTTTACTGTTACCCAGGGTCACCAGCATGAACCAAATTTTGTGGCAACATGCACAGGAGGCAGAATAATGGAAAACATTTCTTACCTTGATAATGGTATATTTATAATGAGTATGTTGAGAAGAGTGGATGGGACGGACAAAACAGGACAAATCATGTGAGTCAACAGACATAAAGATGAATGTGAGGACACGCAAACATACACAAGAAGAAACAAAGAACAATCCAAACCCCACTCGGTACCACAGACTATGAAACAATGCGGTAAGCAGGCGAGAACTTCCCTGGTGTAATGTTGAGTGGTGTGCAGAGCTATTGTGCAGCACGTTATGGATGGAGTGGAGGCAAGGGATTATGAAGTGGTGTCCACGTCTCCAGAGAGCAGTCCCCCCTGCGCAACAGCGAAGCTGGTGTGGGATGGAGAGAGCTGGAGAAGGAGAGAGCCAGAGATGAAAAGAGCTGGAGATGAAGAGAGCCGGAGACGAAGAGAGCCGGAGAGTAAGAGAGCCAGAGACAAAGAGAGCCAGAGATGAAGAGAGCCAGAGACGAACAGTGAGAACAAACAAAAATTGATATTATTTTCCAACGGGTGCCACTTTGTTCTGTGCACACGTGCAGACTCAGGCCTCATGGACCCTGTATGTTTACATGGAACTTCGATGGTGGGTCCTCTGGCCTGTCTTCTGTACTCTAGGACTGCCATCCCTGCAGTGGGTCTGTTCACGAGCTGCCCGCTGCTTTGGGAGGTGCCATCCTCCAGGCCAACCATCCTCCATGAGGTGGATGCAATAATAATAGTATTTATCCCCTCTTCCAGGAATGGGGTTTATCTTACCCTACAGTGGACTTGTTTGTTGTTTGTTGTGTGGACCCTTCAGTGCTGTGCACTATGGTGTACAGTGGACTTGTACACCATAGTTTGTTGTGCACCGGCCAAACAGATCACGGTCAGTCCTTTTGAAGTGTAAGCACTCCCGTTGTGCCTTTTTGTGGATGCAAGTCCTCAGTTGGCCCCACTCGCTAACGAGGTTTTCACGTATACAATCTTACCCTGACTATACTGTCTAAAAATTACATATGCATCCTGTCTTGTTACACTTGACGCTTAGGAGGCAGTGTCACATGTAACAAGACGACTTAATCTGACAGGTTCATAACACATGGCCATCTCACCTACTCGAAACACACAGTCTATGTTATGCTTATATCAGTCTAGCTATGGATCCCTCCAACTCCTTTCCATGTAACAGTATTTCATAAACATCGCAATAGTGAGGTTGAATCACTCAGCAACAAACTGCTCTTAATGTTGTGGTGGCTTTTTGGTATCAAATAAGGATCCGTTTTAAGAGCAAGATTGGTCTGCAAAACTGCTGAAGAGCTTTACATTAACTTTTTTGTATAAAAATGGTTAAGGCTCATGGAAGTGTGAGAGCAGAATAGAATGGAACAAAATGAAAAAGGGGGAAATACCAACAGCAGAATAGACATGAGAGTGAGAGTGAGAGAAAACTGAGGAGGGGGGAGGGGAGGACAAATAAGGTGAACAAGCTGAAACATACAGCAAGAAGAGGAAAGGGGGGGGGGAGGGTGGAATAGAAAATGGACATATTGAAAAACAAAAAGAGGAATTTGTATTTGTCTTTCCACCCCATGCTTGCATGTTTTGTGTCCTGTTTTTGTCTGTTACATCTTGATCTGTTCAGTGTACTAGCTCTTCTGTGAGCCTCGACTATGTATACAAAAAAAGGTGATGGAGAGTGGGAAAAAAATCACAAGAACATGGAAGAGGGGGATGTTTTGGAATGGGGTCATTTGGGGTAGAAGAGAGAAAAAGAGTGTTATTCCATTAGAAAGAGCATATTGCAACAACTGTATGGATAAACAATCTCTGCCGCTTTCTGCACACCATTAAATATAATTAACATAAATCCATGTAACGTCCTTCGATGTAATCGTATTACCACTATCATTTGTATTCAATTTGTTCTGCTGTTAATTGCAATTACATAACTGTGTTTTCCTCACAAATTGATTTTTGAGTTTAACCATTCTTTACCCTCAAGGTTGGAAAGGTTTGGGATAAGCTACAATGCAAACGAAAATGCAAGCTACAGTTGTGTGTTCTCTTTTAAATGTTTGGATTAAGAGCAAAATCAAATGAAAATTCGTGAATGACATTGAAACAAAATGCAAAATGAAAACCAGACAGATGATATTGTGCTAAGTTTCATGCTTGTGTTTCAAAACTTACTATGACTTCATCGTAGAATGAAAAATGGGACCACGGCTGTGGCTGTATGGACATGTGGCTCGTTTTCCTGACACTGATCCTGCTCACCAGATTCTCTCAGCGAGGGAGCCTCATGAGTGGAGGAGGACAATGGGCTGACCACGAACCTCGTGGTTGCATCAGGTTGATCAGCATCTCAGGAGATGGGCCAGGCATCTACCTGGTGGATGGCCAGATGGAGGCCCTTGGATACTGGGGGAAAGTGGATGCAGCGACTCGCTACTCGCTGCAACCACTCTAACAGCTCGGTGCATGCTCCCATTCCTGACCTGTCCCAAAGGTCACCTGGATCAGGACCACCAGTCACTCAAACACCCAACAGAACCCCTAGACCCTGATTTTTTTTAAGGCCATGAACAAACGTTGGTACATCACGGGTGATGAAGGTTGTTGTTAAGTTTCATTGAAATCGTGTGTTTCGTTTCGGAGAAAGCAAATACACCTTTATTAAGCATCAGATATGAAGCTTGTGGTCAAGTTTCATCAAAATCTTGTGTTTGGTTCAAGCAATAATGACTGAAGTGTTCAGAGACTCACTCACTCACTCACTCACTCACTCACTCACTGATTGATGACTAACTAACTCACCTATGGTCACTGCTCGATCACATAAGCTCACCGGACTAAAGTCCAGGTGAGCTAAAAACTCTTAATTGTGAAGGTGAGTGTCGCTCACAGTAGGCATTTGTGGGCTGGCACCATTGACCATATCTAAATTCCTGCCATAACCCCTGTGGTAGGGTAGTGACCAGTCCATATTTTTTGACAAATAAACATGATAGATAATTATCAAACGTTAAAGGAATTTTATTCTTCTTTAAGAATAAAATTTTCACTGGATTATAAAACATTTGCAGTCACTGTCCTGACTTTACTTCCCCACAATGGATGCAATGCTTAACCTCCAGTGTCTAGCTGAACAAAAGGACAGCTGGCTCTTCATTTTGACTTTTCTGTATCCTGGATTGGCCTTCATCCAAAAACCATCTTCCCTTTGCCTTCCATGAGCAGCACGTTTCACAAACAGATGTTCTCTCTTTTAACAAGCTCACTTTACATTTACTCAATAAATACCATCATTACACAGAATATGCTGTTGAATTATTCATTTATTTACTCGGCGTGTTATTCCCGGAATAGTTTTAATCACAAAACATAGCTTTTCACACAAATGTATGTGTTTGAAATGCATTTTTGGAGTAAATTTGGGAAATATTGGGTCATTCACATATTATAGGATATAATTTTGGGTGGATTTCAGTAAGTAATTGTGTAAATGTTTATTTTATTTGAACATTACAAAACTAAATGTATTTGTACATGATTTGAAATATTCATCAAACCGATTCATTAGAAATGTTCTAGCTCGATGGTGAAGAAAAATTATCCATGAGTTCTTTCTCTCCCCAATTATTTATACCTTTTTACATGATCTGTCAGGAAAATTTTTGGCCCAATTTTTTTTGCCATCTGGCTTGGCAAGCCTGACATTCAACTAGAGTGGTAGGGTAGTGAATCTATAATTCGTCCATAGTTCACCTAATCATCGTGAAAGACATTGTGGGATCTATGTAACATCGACAAACTACTGCTAGTAGGTGGGACACCCAGATTAATGTCCATCGGAGGGAAGGTGCACATTGCGATGGATCGGATTACCCTGTTTGCAAGTACCAATCTGATAGTTTCTTGTCAGATTTGGAATCAAATCTAACAAGACAGCTCAAAGGTAAGTCGGATACTCAGCACGCTACTGTCAGACCACCAAATGAAGAAGTACATGTAATAATTACCATGCACATTCACCTTGTGATCATGTCAGGCACTTTATACTCCTGAACAAATACAAAAAAGCAAAATAATAGAATTGGACCAAACAAATAACTCAGAAAACATCAATATAGTCAAAATGCATTAAAACCTTTTCTTTTAATGTCATGCTGTATTTGAGTGAAATTTGATGTAATTTGCAATCAAGCTCTTTAAACAATATAATTAGCTTTGCATAATTTGACAACTTCTACCAGAGAATGGCAGGTCATGCTATAAGGAAGTAAAATAAAAGTGAAAAAAAATATTACATTCACATTTGCAAGTATCAGCTGGCTGCAGACTGGCTGAAATAAATGGAAGCAGAGATTCATGGCTTCCATGCAGACCAAAGCAAATTATTTGCTATAATTGTCAAACCTGTTTCTGCACAACAAAGGAAAGCTCATTCAAAACATCCAAGTAAGCCATTAGGCTGTTTAAAGGAAATCAAACTCATATTTCAAAAAAACTAAATTAGTCCATTTGTTATTCGCCCCCAATAGATAATTTCCAAAATGGGGGCTTTTGGATTCCATCTCAATTTTCGTGTCCATGCATGCGTGCATGTGTCTGCAACCATATCTCAGACGTGCATGGACAGATTTTATTCGTACTTTAAAAAAGACAACAAATGATGGTATACATATGTATATCCTTTTGTTTTGCGATGCGATCAAAGATGGCCGACTGGCGGCCATTTTAGTCGTAAACAAGCTCAAATGAGCGAAGATCCTCGTCCTCTTAATTATGACGTCATACAAACGAATATGACGGTGTATGCCCCGGTTAGAATAGGTGTACCATATCCCTGTGTGTCGTAAGAGGCGACCAGGGTTGCGTCAGGAAGGGCATCCGGCGTAAAAACCTATGCCAAATCATTATGCGGACAACAAAACTAATTTCCATACCGGATCGGTCGAGGCCCGGGTTACCAACGACCGCCACCGGTACCGGTGGTCAGCAGGGTACCAGTGGAAATTGTGCTACTGCTGGGCGAAGGAGGAGAAGGAGACGGGGAAGGCGAGTCCGGAGGCAGTGGGAGAGGGGGAAGGGTAGAAGTGTGGAGGTGAGAGTTGGAACTCTGAATGTTGGGACGATGACTGGCAAAGGGCGAGAGTTGGCTGATATGATGGAGAGAAGAAAGGTGGACATACTGTGTGTACAAGAGACCAAGTGGATGGGGAGTAAGGCGAGGAGCATTGGAGGTGGTTTCAAACTGTTCTACCATGGTGTGGATGGGAGGAGAAATGGTGTCGGGATAATCCTGAAGGAAGATCATGTCAAGAGGGTATTGGAGGTGAGGAGGGTGTCTGACCGAGTGATGAGTGTGAAGTTGGAAATTGAAGGGGTGATGATGAATGTCATCAGTGCATATGCCCCACATATGGGGTGTGAGATGGAATATAAAGAAGATTTCTGGAGTGAGTTGGATGAAGTGGTGGAGAGTGTATCCAAGGATGAAAGAGTGGTGATTGGAGCAGATTTCAATGGACATGTTGGGGAAGGGAATAAAGAGGATGAGGAGGTGATGGGGAGGTACGGTCTCAACAAGAGAAATGTGGAAGGGCAAATGGTGGTAGAGTTTGCAAAAAGAATGGAAATGGCAGTGGTAAACACGTATTTCAAGAAGAAGGAGGAACACAGGGTGACATACAAGAGTGGAGGAAAGTGCACACAGGTGGATTACATCTTAAGTAGGAGATGCAACCTGAAAGAGATTAGTGACTGTAAGGTTGTGGCAGGGGAGAGTGTGGCTCGACAGCATAGATTGGTGGTCGTAGGATGACTTTAGAGGTGAGGTTTAGGAAGAGAGTGAGGGCTGAACCAAGGACCAGATGGTGGAAGCTGAAGGAGGAAGACTGTTGCATGAAATTTAGGGAGGAGGTGAGACAGGCGTTGGATGGTGGTAAAGATGGGTGGGATGATTGGGCAACGGCAGCAGAAGTTGTGAGGGAGATAGCTAGGAAGGTACTTGGTGTGACATCTGGACAGAGGAAGGAAGATAAGGAGACTTGGTGGTGGAATGAGGAAGTACAGGAAAGTATAAGGAAGAAGGGGTTGGCGAAAAAGAAGTGGGATAGTCAGAGAGATGAAGAAAGTCGGCAGGAGTACAAGGAGTGGCGTCGAAAAGCAAAGAGAGAGGTGGCAAAGGCCAAGGAAAAGGCATATGACGAGCTGTATGAGAAGTTGGATACAAAAGAAGGGGAAAAGGATTTATACCGATTGGCAAGACAGAGGGACCGAGCTGGGAAGGATGTGCTGCAGGTTCGGGTGATAAGGAACGCAAATGGGAATGTGCTGACGAGCGAGGAGAGTGTGTTGAGAGGTGGATGGAGTACTTTGAGGAGCTGATGAATGAAGAAAATGAGAGAGAGAGAAGGTTGGAAGAGGTGGAGATAGTGAATCTGGAAGTGGGGTGGATCAGTAAGGATGAAGTGAGGACTGCTATGAAGAAGATGAAAAGTGGAAAGGCGGTTGGCCCAGATGGTATACCAGTGGAGGCGTGGAAGTTCTTAGGAGAGATGGCAGTGGGGTTGTTAACCAGATTGTTTAATAAAGTCTTGGAAAGTGAGAGAATGCCGGAGGAGTGGAGATTAAGTGTACTGGTTCCGATTTTCAAGAATAAGGGTGATGTGCAGAGCTGTGGAAATTACAGAGGGATAAAGTTGTTAAGCCACACCATGAAGTTGTGGGAAAGAGTAGTGGAAGCTCGGTTGAGAGGAGAGGTGACGATCTGTGAGCAGCAATATGGGTTTATGCCAGGAAGGAGCACCACTGATGTGATGTTTGCTTTGAGAATGTTGATGGAGAAGTATAGGGAAGGCCAGAAGGAGTTACATTGTGTGTTTGTGGATTTAGAGAAAGCTTATGATAGGGTGCCAAGAGAGGAGTTGTGGTATTGTATGAGGAAGTCAGGAGTGTTGGAGAAGTATGTGAGGATCGTGCAGGATATGTATGAGGACAGTGTGACAGCGGTGAGGTGTGCGGTAGGAATGACGGACCGGTTTAAGGTTAAAGTGGGATTGCACCAAGGATTGACTCTGAGCCCTTTCCTGTTTGCAATGGTGATGGACAGGTTGACGGACGAGATCAGACTGGAGTCTCCATGGACTATGATGTTCGCGGATGACATCATGATCTGTAGGGAGAGTAGGGAGCAGGCTGAATCGAGCCTTGAGAGGTGGAGGTACGCACTGGAGAGAAGGGGAATGTTAGTCAGTAGGAGTAATATGGAGTACATGTGCGTAAACGAGAGGGAGGGTGGTGGTATGGTGCAGTTGCAAGGAGTTGAGGTGGGGAAGGTGGATTGGTTTAAATACTTGGGATCATCTGTCCAAAGTAACGGAGAGTGTGGGAGAGAAGTGAAAAAGAGAGTGCAGGCAGGATGGAGTGGTTGGAGAAGAGTTGCAGGAGTGATTTGTGACAGAAGGGTAGCTGCAAGAGTGAAGGGGAAAGTATACAAGACGGTAGTGAGACCAGCTATGTTGTATGGTTTGGAGGCGGTGGCGCTAACAAAAAGACAGGAAGCAGAGCTGGAGGTGGCTGAGTTAAAGATGCTGCGATTCTCGTTGGGAGTGACGAGGATGGACAGGATAAGGAATGAGTATATTAGAGGGACGGCGCAGGTAGGACGATTTGGAGACAAAGTGAGAGAGGCGAGATTGAGATGGTTTGGACATGTGCACAGGAGGGAAACAGAGTATATCGGGAGAAGGATGTTGAAGATGGAGCCGCCAGACAGGAGGAGAAGAGGAAGGCCAAATAAGAGGTTCATGGATGCGGTGAGGGCGGACATGCGGGTGGTTGGAGTGTCAATGGAAGATGTGGAGGATAGAGCGAAATGGAGACGGTTGGTCCGCTGTGGCGACCCCTAATGGGAGCAAGCCGAAAGAGGAAGAAGAAGAAAAACGAATATGACGTCATTGTGATGTATCAGGTTTGCAATAAATTATCTGTGCTAACGCCTGGCTTGATTCCCGCAAACAAAATTCAAACAGCTTGCCTAGTTTCGGAGATAATGGTATAGGCGATTTCCATTAGCGGTGATATTATGACGTCATCGTTTTTTCTCGGAAGACTTTCTAAAATCGGAGATGGTTACTGCCTGCGCGTGGGCTTTCTGCATATACATGGCAAGTTTCACAAAGATCCGATGAAAACTCTGGTTTGTGAAACAAAAAATGTCAAAAAATAGGAATGACGTCATAGTGATGTATCATATGTGCGGTAATTCATCTCAGCTAATGCTATGTTCAATTCCCACAAACAGAATTCAAAAAGATTGCCTAGTTTCGGAGACAATTTTTTAGGTGATTCCCATTAGCGGAGATATTTTGACGTCATAACGTTTTTCCGAGGAGGAATTTTCAAAATCGGAGATCGTTACTGTCTGCGCAGGGTATTTTTACATATATCTGCCAAGTTTCAGGAAGTTTCGATGAAAACTGAAGGCTGTGAAATAAAAATGTCCACAAGAAGAAGATGAAGAACAACATGAGTAAGACAAAGAGATCCTCCACGAGGATCTTAAAAATCAAGTGTCGAACACAGATAAGGAATGATGGCACACATATGTACATGTTTTGTCTTTTTTCGAGATCAGATACAACATGGCCGACCGGCAGCCATTTTGTTATTTTAATGTGTCCACATACACAGAGCGATACAGAGAGAAACACATATACATTGAACCCCCTAACTTGACGAGGCAGCAGGGCACAAATCGAGTCCCATCACAGCGCCTGCTGAACAACCTGCGAGCAAAAGTGTCACCTGCCACACGAGCACATTGTCTCTGCCCTGCTGAGCACCAGTTATGAGATTTGCAGTCAGGAATACTACATTTAACCAAAGAAGCACACTTCGACCGTATGACATGATGTTGATGTCATTTGCATAAATAATGCAAATGTTGCGAGCATCACGTCATCGGGTCAGAGTGCGTCTTTGGTTTAATACAAATCGATATTTAAATGCAAATTAACCTCCATGCTCTTCCAGCCAAAGAATGCTGCACAAAAAAATTGGAAACGTCTTTCATCTATCATCTGCTAAGCTCTAAAACACCACAGTTTTTTTGTATACCTTGTCGAGGCTCGTATAAGAGCTAACACACAAAGCACATCAATGGGGGACATGAGACAGGAGGGGAGGGAGTGGGAAGGACAAAATAGTGGGGAACAGAGACATTTGGAGATCTGTGGAAGGGAGAGGGATGGGATAGGGAACATGGGGAATAGAAGATGGACATTACAGGGACTTTCAGGAAGGAAAGCAGGGAATTTGAGGGAGGTGGTCTTGGGTGGATTATCGGGGGTAGAAAAGATCGAGGATTTGGATGGGGGATGCTAAGAGGTGGTAGTGAACAGCTGTTTTGAAGGCCTGGAGGGAAGAATGGGAATGAATAGAGTGAGGGAGTTTATTCCAAAGGTGGGAAAAAAGAGGAATGAAAGAGAGAAGGTGAGCAGTGATTCGTGCTTTTGGTAGTTTTACCAGAAGGGGGTTGTTGGCGGACCTTGAGCGCCCTGCGGAAATGTGGTGGGGACAAATTGCTGAGAGAGAAGGGGGGCGAGGCTGGATAGGAGACGGTAGAAGACAGAAAGACCAGCTACCAACCTGTGGTGATTGAGTGAGAGGCACAAAGACTCAGCCTCATTGCGGGAGATGCCGATGATCCGAAATGCCCTGGTTTCTACAGCGTGAAGCCGAGAAAGGTGGGAGGCAGGAGCATCAGCCCAGAGAGGAGAGCAGTACTCCATCAGGCTGCGGCCAAAAGCTTTGTAAGTGGTCAGGAGCTCAGGTGGGCCGAGGAAGGATCTTGCATGACGGAGGATTCCCAGCCGGCGCCTGGCTTTGGAGGCGAGGCTTGAAATGTGGCTTTCCCAGGAAAGGTCATGGCAGATAGTGAGACCCAGAAGCTTGAAAGAAAGGGCTTCTTCCAGAGGATTGTTGAGAAAGTGGATTAGGGGGGGGGGTTCTAAACGGTCCTTTCGAAGAGACATGGTGAGAATATGAGATTTGTCCGGATTGAAAGATATGTTCCACGTTTTGGACCAGTTTGTGATTTTATCCAGATCAGCAGTGAGCGAAAAAGCTGCTGCCTGCTGGTCTGATGGATGACCGATGGTACAGCAGAGGGTGCATTCATCAGCAAAGAGATATAGAGGATTTTCCAGTCGGAGAGATCATTGATGAAAACCTGAAAAAGAACAGGGCCCAGAACGCTACGTTGAGGAACTCCAGCCTGCACAGGAAGAGGGGATGAAAGAACTCCATTTAGGGCCACACGTTGACTGCGACAAGAGAGGAAGTCTGCGAGCCATGAGTGGAGATGGCCTTCGATACCATAAGAAGAGAGTTTGGTGAGCAGGGCAGGGTGCCAGACTGTAACAAAAGCACGAGATATATCCAGGTATACGGCTCAGATTTCCTGTCTGGCACTGAGGGCTTCCATCCATTGTTGGGAGAGCAGAAGCAGCATATCCACGGTAGAGTGACCTGGTCTGAAACCAAATTGATGATCAGAAATCAAGCCATTGGAGAAGAGGAAGGATTTGATGGCTGAAGCGATGATGGATTCCAAAACCTTGCTGATTATTGGGAGAAGGCTGATTGGTCTGTAGTTACAGGAATCTGTTTTTGCACCTCTTTTTGCAGGGCAGTGATGTTTGCTGATTTCCAAGCAGATGGCAGATGTCCTTGAGCAAATGAGAGGGTGAATAGAACAGAGAGAGGGTGAGCAAGAGCAGAAGAGCAGGCTTTGAGGACACATGGGCTGATGCCGTCTGGACTGGTTGCAGAATCTGAGTCGAGGTTTGACAGCAAGCTGTCCACCTTGTCAGGAGAAAAAGACTCAGAGTCCAGGGACAGTTGGATACAACTGGGTAAGGTGGGTAGAGAAAGTGATGGGTTTTGGACACAAGATTTAGCTGCAAACACCGAGTTTAGGCATACAGCTTTTTCACGTGCGGTATCAGCAGTGCTGCCATTTGAGGTAAGGGAGGGGATGGAGGGGGAACATACACCAGAAACAGATTTGATTAGATGCCACCAGGATTTTGAGGAGGGGGAGAGGTTTGAGAGTTCAGACTTGAGATGAGAAAGATGTTGTTTTCAGGCTCTCCTGAGGGTGGATACACACTTGTTCCGTGATTTATGGAAGGAACTGAGATTGCCTTCAGTTGGGTTTGCTTTTCATGAGGCAAAAGCAAGTTGTTTCAAGACAACTGCCTCACCACAAGCTTCAGTGAACCAAGGGTGGGAGGAAGGGTAGGACAAGTGAAGACGAGAGGGGATAAATCTGTGCATGAGGGAGAGCAAGTTTCTTTGAAAGAATTCCCAGGATGAGTTGATGTTGGAGAAAGTAGAGATAGGAGACCAGTCTATAAATTTGAGGGCTGCTCGGAGACCCTGCCAGTCGGTTTGAGTGAAATGCCAGACTCGACGGCAGTGAGGTGGTTCTCTGATAATAGCCAGAGAGATGTCCACTTTGACAAGGACGTGGTCAGAAGAACCAATTGGAGCAAAGGAAGAGCAGCAGATATTGTCAGGGAAATTTGTCAAAATCAGATCCAGAAGAGATGGAGTACCATTGGTTGAGATCTGGGTAGGGAAGTTGACCGATTGAGTCAGTCACAATGAGTCGCAGAAAGCTTTTGCTGAGGTGCCATGACAGGTGAGAGAGGTACCCACACCTAGCCAACTGGCATGATGACAATTGAAGTCGCCACATATGAGGAAGAGAGAGTTTGGATGAGAAGATAGAAGTTGGTCCATGTTTTCAGATAGTGAGGTGTCGATGGAGTCATCACTGTTAGGTGGACGGTACAGTACACATATAAACATGATGTGGGAGTTGAGGGGAAGCCGTAACTAGAGGTATTCCTGGGGGTGTGGGGGAGTGAGGGCAGTGCATGGAGAGTGAGGAATAGAGTCTTCGATGAAGAGAGCAACTCCTCCACCAGGGCGAGGCTCAGGTCTATCAAGCCGGAGGACGGAGTAATCAGGGAGAGATACTTGGGAGTCAGAAACCTCATGGAGGAGGAAAGTTTCTGTTAGGCAGATTTTGTCTGGTTTGTCAGTGGAAACCTGAAAGGAAAGATCTGAAAGGTTTGAGCGAAGGCCCCAGATATTTGAGGTCCATACTTTTAATGAAGATGTAGGGGAGGAGGCTTTGTGTGCCGGGGATGGGGGGGGAGATGGAGTGTAGGACAAGGGACGAGGGGGGAGGTAAGGAGTGTTGTTGAAAGAGTGTGGTGGATTGCAGAATAGCTAGGGGAGGGGCTGAATGATGAGGAGAAAAGGCTATGTGTTGCCGGGGGAGAAGGGGGACAAGAGAGGGGGAAGAAGGCAGTTGAGGATTTGAGGAGGTGGAGTGAAGAGATGGAGGTGATAGGGCAGTGGAAGGAGGCAGCTTTGTGGATGGGAGGGGGGCAACTTTGGGAAGGATGAGTGAGGGGATGAATGGTGGGAGAAAGGTGAGGGCTGATTTTTTTGAGAGAGGTGAGAGGGAGGCTTGGAGGGAGAAGAGTGGGATGGTTGCTTTGAGAGTGAGGGGTGAGAGGAGCGAGTTGTCACTGAAGTTGGAAAAAAGAATGGTTGATGGAAAGCGAACATTCATAGCAAACTGGGGTTTTAAAAAGTTTTAGGTCAGTTCTGCGATTAAACACATTTCTTGAGGGATGCAATAAAGGCGAATTCAGAGAATGGAGAGAAGAAACGCTGTAACAGTTGGATTTTTTAGGCAAGGTATGAAGGAAAGGTCGAATTGAGATCAGTCTGTTTAAATAGCAGAAGAGTAGTGCATTCTGATACAGTAAAGAGTACCACACGTGTGAAAGAGTAAGATGAAGCATTATAAGAGATTGTGTTTGTTATTATTATTAATGTTTGAGAGAGTTTTCAACAGATTAGGTCATGGAAGTGTTGTAGAAAAAAATCGAGGAAGAAGAAGATGAGGAAGAAGAAGAAGAAGAAGAATCGGAGAAAGGTAGTAGTTTTTATTTTGTTTAAGATAAGAATTAGATTGATTAGTTGGGCGGGGGGATGTTAAGAAAGTGGGAAAGATATAAATTGAAGATAATGGGGAGAAAAAACAAATAAACACGATCGTACACCGAGGGGAACAAAGGGTAGGCCTCAAGCCTCAACGATAGGCCTCAAGCACCCAGTAAGACAAGTTCGACCAAATCTCACAAAATAGCACGATTTTTGAAACATAACCGAACTAGGAACACACAGTAACATGTAGGTGAGAAAATAAACAGTTAAAACGGGACAGATAACGACCAGAAACTTAACTTTGAGATCGTCAGCAGGGAGCCCCCAAGGAGACCTGCCAATGCTCCAAACCCAGAACCAGAATTTTTCAACCGGAGTTATAAAGATGTGACAAAGCTAACAACTCTCCCTTCCCTTCCATGGGGAACTTTTTCATGAGCTACATGTACAATAGCATCATAATTTATCTGCAGGTGTACATGTACACACCTTTTTAAAATACTCTGTTGAACTTGTCACCTCCAAATGAACTAGTACGATTTCATAAATGGCAATAGAGACAAACAAATCAAACAGTTATTCCATGAAAAAAACATTTGCTACTATTCAGGTCAATGTGTAAAACCATATTATAGTATAATAAATGGTATCTTAAAGCAGTTAACAATTGTAAATGGTCCATTAAGTCTATTGGAGAATGACTTCCTCCTCTTCATCACTCTCCCTATCACTTAGATCATCTTCAACATCACTCTAAGTTGCTTGATCGAGGCAATTCCAACAGCTGTGGAGATCAGTACAAGACAATTTATGTGCCACACAAGGACATGATCTGCGCTCACACTTTGACTTCTTACATTGGCAATGCATGAGCTCAAACATCTCCTCTGGTGCTGGAGACAAGTCCATCCTCTCTGTGACCATGTGATCATCTTCCATCTGCTGGCCAAGACCAACAGATGAAGGGATGTCCAGATTGTATACCGAAGCCATTCTCCATATGGCAGCTTGGTAACTCGCTCTATGCACATGCTTCTGAAGAGTCTTCGTTTGGACGCATATCTGATTATAGTCATTGTATGCAGCTTGAACTGCTAGTTTAGCTAGTACCTTGCTTTGTATATGGACAAACATTTTTCTGTGAGTACAGGGCACAGGTGAATGGCTCCAGCTTTGACAGCAAGGTGATGATTCCTTTCCGTGTGCTGGTTTTGATGATGGTGTTTCATCCAGGTGCAGGGGATGCTTAAACCAGGACAAAATAAATCTTACTCAAATTTAAAACGCAATGACGAGTTATTAATGAAGTCCAGTTGATGATTACTTTGTTTCTCCAGTGGCTGGTTAAGAAGAATAATCTACTGGCATCGAGCCGCCACCGCTTTCATGGTTTCAAAGATGGCTAACAGAAGAGCAAACTTGTTCCTTTTCGCCGTAGCCATTCAGCCAAACAATCAAAATCCACCTCGCTAAATAATCTTGGCGATGTTGAAAAAAAGTCACCACCAAATATTGACCAGCCGCTGACTCGTTGAGCAGCATTGAGTGACTCGTGAATGGGAATGACAGCCGGCTTCTAAGGGCAGGCATGTGAGCTCCAAAGTATCTCGATGACGAGCTTCCATTTAAAGAGGAGCCCGCAGCATCCGCCGCATCAATTGACTGCCAAGAAGGGATACATTTACTTTCTTACAAATATTGGCAAAATGTGGAGAAAAATTTATGAGTCACACCAACTAGCTCCCTTCTAGATCGATGACCAAAGAGAGACGATTGAAAATGATGTAGATGTCAGCCCTAATTAAAGGCCTGCACAAATAACTTCGGCCAATGGACATGTCTTCTGCAATGAGTTTTCCTCACATTTGATGCAGTTGGCGGTGGCAAAGTGGTTCATGCAGATGTTGATGGGTGTGAACTCGTCCCTGTTGTGTGTGGGCTCACAGGAACAGTGGGGGTCGATGTAGCTCGAGTTGGATGAGTTGTATCAGACTCTTTATCCATGTAGGCAGCCTTGAGTCTGTCTAAATTGACCGTTTCAGACTTCCCATTGAAATAAAAGATGAACTACTTGTCCTTTCAGGTAATGATTTGGAAGGGGCCCCCAGTAGGGAGGTTGCAGAGAAGCCCTGACAGTGTTGTCACATACATTGGCTCCCTTGAAGGGCCCGGCTAATTCGCCACCAGTGTTAACACGTTTGCTTTATTAAAAATATTCGCAAAATGTGGAGAAAAATTAAGGAGTCACGACAGCAGTATCTCACTAGGTGAATCGAGAGTATGAATTCTGCTCCAAGGGTGATGAACACATCAATAGACCTCTCTCCTCCATGATATTCCACACTCTCATCTTTCTCTCCAATAGAAAGCACTCACGTCCTGTAAATTAATGCAGTCCAAGGAGAGCACTCAATCTTTGCGGACCCAGCTTTCAGACAACCTTATTCACATGTACAACCCTCTTCACTTTCTGCCCTGACTGGGGGAAAATGTTGCTCATTGCTGAAACATTCGTACACAGAGCGATGGCAAGAATAAACACATTTGTTTCAGGAGTCTTGATTATGTTTCCAGCTTGTCTCGCAGCAAACTTTTGTGTCGAAGCAAATGGGCATCTCCTTCCTCATGATAACATGCTAGTTCCTTGATTTCTTCCACCAGCACATCACCACTCCTGACAGAGGAGTGGCATTCACTTCCAAGAGCAAGAAAAACCTTGGTTTCTCCAGAGATTAGTGCAGCTTTTTATTTCCATGCAGTGAACAGGAAATTAACATCCTCCTCTTGTATGGCCCAAGGTCGAGGAGCTTTCCCCACTGCTTTGGAATCTTAAACTGATTTGCAAGGATATTAACTGTATGGATACCTTCCTAAGTTCTTCTCACTCGTTCAGCATACTTGATGCTTTTTAGCTCACCTGGAACGTAGTTCCGGGGAGCTTATCGGATGGCATGCCATCTATTAGTCCATCCGTCCATCTGTCTGTCCATGCATCCATCCGTCTATAAACACTTGCAACTTTTTCTCTGAAACTACACATACAATTCTGATGAAACTTGACCACAATCTTCATCATCTACGATGATGAAACGTGACCACAATCTTCATCATCTACGATGTACCAAAGTTTGTTCACGACATTAAAACAAACATAGGGGCAATACCCCTGGGCGCTCACCTGGTAGAATAATGATACTGAAGAGGAAGTCAACATGGGATGGAATCAGAAAAATGTAGCTTCCAATGAACCAATGTTATAGCAAATAACTATGTTGGGGGGCAACCACCCCCCCATCTCCGTAAATCACCCTTCGACCCTGATTTTTTAAATAGCGTTAACAAACTTTTGTGCATCAAGGGTGATGAAGGTTGTGGTCAAGTTTCATCGAAATTGTGTGTGTAGTTTTGAAGAAGAAAGAAAATATATATTTTCAGGGGAACCCCCTATAGACCCCCTCAGACCCCATTTTTTTTAATGGTGTGAACAATGTAGGCATCAGTGTTTACCTGACCAAGTAAGTATGCATACAGGTTCCTGCTAGACTATAGTTCCACTACATTGTGGCGAGAAGTGACTTTCTTCTTTAGACCCACTGTTGAGAATGTTTTCAGGTTCATCTTCTTCAAAGGAGCAAAGAAAATTACGTTTTCTTGCTTGAGACAATCTGTAAAAAAAATGCCTGCACTGCCTCATCTCCTCTTTCTTTTGCCTTTGCTTGGTCTTTTGCCACTTGTTTGGGTGCAACCACTCCAGATGTTCAAATGTACCAATTCTTCAGTCAAATGGATGTTCAAATTGATCCAAGTCTTTGCACTTTTGGGCCACTTCACTCTTCCTCACCATCTGCTCACAAGATCTTGCCATTTCTGCATGCAGAATGATAGGAGGATATCCAACGATGAACTGCTCCTTTATTGGTGGTGATGCCAATCAATCCTTCTCGAGTCTTGGCATCCCTGTTTGACGTCTGCTCGATACACATATCCATAGGTACTGTATATGAACATATCCATGATGTTTTGTCTCTGATCACAGAACTCCTTTGTGAAACTCTTTATTGGTGGCCGGGTATCTGGAAGCTATATTGTGCATCTCCACTGCACAGCCAATACACAGATGAGTATCAAGTATAGTTGATTCTGTCATATTCCATGAACCAGAGCGTCATAGATCAGAGAGTGGAGAGATGAAATTCAACATTTCCTTCACAAGATCTGTGGACAAATATGAGAAGTTGCACAATGTCTATGTAGTGTTCCAGAATTCAAATGTAGGATTAGCAGACTTTTTGGATACAAACTAATTGTTGGAAGAAATGAGAATTCAGGGCACAGCTCGTGGAGCTGATTTTTTTTTTCCACCTGAAACATAAGGCCTGAAGCCTGAGGCCTACAAGTACTGTCACCTTCACAAAGCCCGTGACGCTTATCGGCTCCAACCTTTCGATTGTTTGATCTCTTGATCTATTAGCTCCAGCTTATTCTTCACTCGAACATCTGCCATGATCAAAGTGGGTGGATACTCGCCGAAACGTCGACTTTACCAACTAGTAAATCCAGATTTTTTCAGTGATAAAATTTACAGTCGCTTCGGTTGTTTTACACTGAACGGAGAACTTATAGGGAGGGCTTGGTGATTGTGAATATGACACTTCCGAAGATGTCTTAGGCTTATCAAAATTGAAGATGTATGATTTTTTTTTTCAGGTTACAATTGTGGGTGGCATGAGACCAGCTGTTCAACCAAAGGGTATAAAAGCAGATATACATGCATGCTAACACTTTCTCCATTCTACACAGAAGGATTATTACTTGTATTGCAAAACTGAAGATTTTTCAAGTATATTGGTCAGTCGATTTTTTTTATTCTTCCTGTCTGTTTGTTACATCGCGAAATAATTAGAATTTTCCTTTTTTTTTACCAAATATGTTGGTCTGTAGTGTTTGTCTGTTTGTTCTTTGACTGTTTGTCACACGATGACAGAATCAACTATGCTTGAAAACTGTTTTGAAGCAATCGTTTTGAAATTTTTGGTGTGTGTAGGTGACCGGCCATGGATAGCAACGCTAAATTTTGGTGAATATCTGAATCCAAATCCGGATCTGAGAATTTTTTAAGTG
>NC_140961.1:113637783-113882783 GCF_056783735.1 Eptatretus burgeri | reverse complement strand
GTGACCTTAGGGCGTCCCTGCGGCGGCCGGCCATAGAATTTTCAAGGCAGACGCAAGGTAGCCTCAAGGTGCCCACAAGGTGACCGCTGGGGGGCCCTAAGGCGAAGGTGGAAATAGTGCAGCCGCCGTAATTTTTTGGGGGTTGGCAAATTCATTTTTCATTGATAAGAGCCTACAGAAAATGCACGAATAACGCAAGCCCACCATACGCCCTACGTACGGTCGACGTGGAACACAACTATGTCATGGCTTCGGCTTGTCGAATTGCTACGGCCAACCTAGAAATGAAATAAGCTATAACTCTGCGCTTTAATTCCACGGAGACCCCTACGGGCTGTAAAAGATAGCCATACGGCATAGGGCCACCCTGAGGCCACCTCAGAAACTCTGCGGCTGCCGCACGTTTCTGTCAATTCAGGGGGGTATGGCCACCGTATCCTAGCTGTAGAGCAAATGTGACTCGTGCTTAAGTGAGGTGCTAGTGTTGGTGATTTTGGACGAACGATGCAGAAATCAAGAACATGGCCAAATACCTAGACCTCAAGCATGAAGTGAAAAGATCCTGGAAGCTGAAGAATGCCAAAATTGAACCAGTTATGACGAAGAACATCACGGGAATGATGAAGAAGAACCTCACGGATATATTAAAAACCATCCCTGGGAACATCACTACAAACGAACTACAGTTGGAAGCCATCCTGGGCTCAGTAGCGATCCTAAAGAGAGCCCTCAGCATAAACTTTGAAAACAAAAAACTTCACAGCTTGGTCCGTGAATCATGACCGCTTACCAAAATGAAGGTGGATAATTTGAGCCCACTCTCGGAGTGCATCACACATGCACGCACTTTCCTGAAATAAATAAATTCCTGAGCTTGTTTTAAAACTATGCCGCTTATATTGATGTTCATTTGATTTGGGTGGTTGCTGACTGATGACTTGTGTCTGTTTTTGTGATGTTGGTCTTCATGCACAGTTCACGACCGCTACTGTAAACACAACCTTCAAGGATTTGCAGGTCTTCTGCCATCTCTGTTAGCAAGACGTACAATGTCGTCTACGAATCGTAGATTTGACATAACTTTTTCTTGGATTTTAACTCCTTGCGGCATGACGAGTTCAAGCAACAGATTGAAGAGCTGGGATGGTATCACACATGACTGATGGACCCCAACTATCATGCTGAACCAGTCAGTCAGATCTCCATTCACTGTTACTGTGTTCTTTGACTTGCTGTAGAGTGCCTGAAGTAGCTTGGTGATTTTAATGGGGGAAGCCAATTACTTTAAGTGCCCTCCATATGCCATCTTGCCACACATAGTCTTGCCACATTTGTCTTAATGTGAATACTTGATCAACTGTTGATCTTCCTGGGTGAAATGCAGCTTGCGCTTTGTCAAGTGTTCAAGTATTTCTTCAAAATTTGTTCATCATTCTTCCTTGAATAGTAGTTGTTAACATTTTCCTTGTGTGACTAAGCAAGCTGCTGCCTCTGTAGTTCCCACAGTTTTACTCATCCTTCTTTTTGTATATGGGGGTAATGATGGCTTTACCCCAGTCCTCTGCAAATACTTCACTCTTCCAAACCAACTTTCACAGATGGTATTTCAGCGGAAGCTTTCAGTTCCTCAGCTGTGACACTATCATTTGTGTGTTGTTATTTTTCGTCTCTTAATTTGCAAAAAAAAAAATGTTTGTTGTACAAGTATTCATAGTTTTCCTTCTGGCGATTTTTAGCAGTCTGCAGGTCTGTCAGTGCTTCCTTTTTTTACTCTTTACTGTTTGCATTCTGGTTTTTGACTTGTTGATAATTTTCTTGATGGTCAAATGCATATGATGAGGAAGAGTCAAAATTTCCATCATATTTTCCGATGTAATTATAGATGTCCCCTTGTTCATCGTTAGGGCTCAAGAAAAGGGAATAATTTACCAATTCCTGATAAGAATGTATATGGCACCTTTATAGCAAGCCAATTAAAAGTAATGGCAGTCAGATGCATGGAGAGAGAGG
Source organism: Eptatretus burgeri (assembly GCF_056783735.1). Taxonomy (NCBI): domain Eukaryota; kingdom Metazoa; phylum Chordata; class Myxini; order Myxiniformes; family Myxinidae; genus Eptatretus; species Eptatretus burgeri. Next base: position 113,880,773 of record NC_140961.1, on the reverse strand, counting down.
TAAGATGTTCCCAACCACCTGTCCACTTCATCCTCCTCATTCCTTTTGTTCTGGATAGTGAACATTTTTATTTTGAGATTTCCCACCAAACTGTCAGTGAAGAAACCAAGGGTGAATATGTTTGGGCTACTGAACATAGATGTAAGAGGTTATACAGGGTGGGAATATGGGATGGTTTTATACATTGTCTTCTTACCCCACTTCATTAGTCTTGCCCCACCAACAACAAACCCGTCAGGGTTGCGAGACTATTGCAACGTGCTTGTGTGTGCATGCGTGCGCGCGTGCGCGTGTCCACATCTCTATATTTTTTATATAATTTTTTTCGCTGCAACCGCTTGTGCAATCGATGTGTTTCTTCAAACATAGGACGGACTCCCCATGGATAATATTTTATTAATAACTCTGACATCATAGGTCACATGGTCTGGCAGCCATATTAGGTTAAAGGAAGAAATTTGGACATCTCAGAAACCGCTCAACAAAAAAAATTGAAACATGGCATTCGGCATAAACTCCCCATGGGGTATATCGGGTGATAATGATGGCATCATCAGTGAAGTGGTATTTCAGCCATAATTGGTTCAAACGAAATCCTTATCTGAAAAATCTGAAATTTCATACATCTGATCTGCGACCCGATGTGAGTGAATAATTATATTGGAGACATTATCGGTCACGTGATCGTGCGGCCATATTGGATTGAAATAAGAATGTAAAAAAAGCTACTTCTCCAGAAACACAAAACAGATCGATGAAAAACTTCATACGTATGGTTGACTCGCCATGGAGAATATATGAGTAGATTTTAAAAAAATTTCATATTCTCCTTCTTTCACACAATTGAGCCTTAATGTGCACAAAATGCAGTGCAGCATATTATAATCAGTTATAAATGAGAGTTTGAATATTTGAATGACAGTTTGAGATAATGGATTGATGGAGGTGCTGTGTAATGGACATGTCTATCAGGTGAAGTGTTTATTGCTTCATATATTATGATATAAAGAGGTGTATGGTTAAGTTAGTCATATGTAGTAATACTTTCAATAAATATATTAATTAAATAATTCGTATAAGGATATTGCTTTGCTGTGTTGACTGACTGTCTGGACACAACTTTGAGGTTGTGGGTCCATTGATATTGAGTAATCTACTGATTTGGACCTGCGACCGGGGTTGTGGATCCGCCGTTTGGAGAGGTTCTGGGCTGAAAGGTTCGAAACCTCGATGAAAAACGGTGACCAGCAGATGATCCGGGCAGTTGGGAAATCAGTTAGTTGCTTATCAGTTAAGGTTATAACTTCAAATAAAATAGCTTTTGTAAGAAATTACAAGTACATAATATATCCGTGTTTGTGTTTGTATGTGTGTGTGTGTGTGTGTGTGTGTGTGTGTGTGTGTGTGTGTGTGTGTGTGTGTGTGTGTGTGTGTGTGTGTGTGTGTGTGTGTGTGTGTGTGCGCGCGCGCGCGCGTGTGTGTTATGTCTGTGGCTTCCTTCTTGGGACTACCATGCAGTAATTGGACTATATTTTGATTAACAAATATCCTAATAATTAATCAATATAATAAATAAAGCTAAAGATAATGGCAAAGTATGTGACATAATTGGTTGCATGGATGATATGGGTACATGAGCCATAATAGCAGTGGGCCATAATAGTCGTGTGTTCAGTTCACGATTTAATCATTTTTGTTCAGAATGAGTGCATGAGGCGAGACTTTGCACTCCACCAAGTGTCATTCTAGTTGTATTTATTGAACAACAATATTTAGTTATTTTAATACCATGTTGAATGGCAATTGTTTCTAATATAAATGTTGATTATTAATCCTGCAAATTTTTCCTTCTACTCTTTTATAATTGGCATTAAAAGGAATGTAAGCAGATAATAGCGGAGGCCTCACTGAACTTCCTCATCCTTAGTTAAATTCCCCAAAAATGAATCCAAATAAAATTTCTATCTGGTGCACTCACAACAGGATTTGCTGCAACGTGAAGCCAGCTGACTGTCTCATCTGCTCGTACTTGCTTGTGGTCAAAATTAATATGAAAATCCCTGGATGGGATGAACACAGGGTTGACTAACTTTGCTTCATGGAGTCTCTTTCTGAACCATAGTCGCTGTGGCAGCAACATGATGCTTGATTGATTAATAGTTAGCGTTAAATGATGAATCTGAAATAATGGGGATAACGCATCTCTAACAACGATGAAGCATGTGGATCAACACGGCATCGTCTGAGCCACACTGGTGAATAATGCTCATTCAGCGATGAGTCGACAATCAGTGGGAAGATGTGAAGAATAATGCACCAATGCTGCTGTCATATTTACGAATTTCCTCCCTCATTCGGGTCGATGAGTCCCTTAAATGGTTAATTAGTTGGAACAGTGGTGCTTTGAATGTTGAGTGTTTTTCACATTGACTAAAGCTGGTGTAGTAGTGTGTACTCATCGGGGAGATTGTGCTATGTTGGGACACGGCTGATTAGGGACATCCCTTCTCGAAAATATAGTATTGTTGTGGTTGACGAAATTCGCAAACCACTTTTCAGGTCCCGTAGGTGAATTATCTCTGTAAGTATATGTGTAGTTAGCCCAAACCCGTTGTTTAGAGGGAATAAATGTCATTCATTCGGGCTGCGACCCTTTTAGACAGCCGTTTTTCTTTTACTATCTTTATTTTGGACCAGCCGCCATTACTACCACCACAACCACCACCAACCACGTCTCAACAGCCATCACACAACAATTACCAACCGCAATTCCGCTTCACAACAACAGCCACGACCCTTGCCGTCACATCTCGCTCTCGCAACCATCGCATCACCGCCATTCCCGCGCCGCTTGTGGGCACCGATCCTGGACTCATACAGGGTGCGCACCGAGCAGCGGGTGCAAAAACACCAGCCTTTCCGAGAAATCGGATCAAGAACGATTCACGCCCACTTCTGTTCCGTCCTATCAGCGAGCGTGGGGCGATTTGGCCCCGCCTCCAGGTGCGTCAGAGTATAATCGCTATATGCAGATTCGCGGATCAAGAATCATTCACACCCACTTTTCCTCTGTCCAATGGGGAGCGTGGCTCCGCCCCCGAGCGATTACTGATCCAAAAATCTGCATATGATTTCTCCTGTCGCACTATAAAGCGCCGAGCGCGGAGCAAATCGAGGCAGTTGGACGGAGTTGAGAAGAGTGGAGAGTGGGAGAGTTGGAGAGTTGTGGCGGCGGCGAAGGCAGTCGAGAGAGTGTCTGTCGGGGTCCGGGAAGGCTGGAGAAGCCAAGGATCTTTGTGGAGGTCTGCGCTCGTGTCAGAGTCGGGGAGCTGCGGAGAGGGGAGGCCGGTAACGCGACCGAGGTCGCGGTGGAGATGCTCGTCGCGGGACCCAAGCCAGCGAGATATCCTCATTCCCCCGAGCATCAACAACCCCCTCCTGTTTCCACCCACGCTGAGATAGTGTGAGAAGGGGGCCCCATTCCCACCCCATTCCAGGCAGTGCCAGCGAGGCCCGCGGAGTCGGGGCGCCGCCGCCATTTTGCGGCTCATCACCAGACGGGTAGGCTCGACGCGGTCTCGGCCCCAGGCCCGTCTGCCCCCTTGTAGTTGAGGGTGGTCCCTTTTTCTTTTGCTTTGAGTATATGTGTTGTCGGCGCCGTCTGTGAAGTAAAACTGTATAAGTGTTGCCGTGTGCTCGGTAGTCGGTAGTAGATCTGCATTGTTGCATTTGCTTTTTGTGCAGAATTGTTGTGTTTCTTCTACTTTTACATTTGCTTTTGGTGCATAATTGTATATGTGTGCTTTCCGTTTGCCGCGGAATAAATGTGCTTTATGTTGAACTGTTTTTCCCGTTTCGCTTCGTCTTTTCTTTTATTGAATCTCCATCTTACTTCACGTAAAGGGTTGGTCGTGGGCGAAATACGCCAAATAATTAATCGAACCGTCGAGGTTGACGATAACACCGCTCGGTTATCCCGATAGTACGGAACGGGTCGCTTAAAGTGGCCCGTGTCCGAAGTCGACCTGCGGCGAGGTGCGATCGCCCGGTCTACCCTCCGTGTGGGTACTTAGGTAGGTCGAATTTGGCGAACAACCCTATCCCACGCGGGGGGCCGATTGGCACGATCGTGGTGAGGCCGAAAGGCCCACCCGTGACTAGTTCCCGGCGTTAGTCCGAGAGGGTCACGACGGGATTGTCCGTCCGGTGGGCGACGTGCCGCGATTCGAGTTACGTGGCCGCTCGCACGCCGGCGGGCGCGAATCCGCAACACTGTTGTCAGGAGTGGGACACAAACCCATCCCCCTCCTCGCGGCACTGCTGTCGGAGAGCGGGAAAACGGGCTCTCCTGTCTCCAGCTAAATTTACGGGAATCGGTCCAGGGGTGAGAGGAGCGACCCCCGATTCCCTCCAAATTACGAGCGATTCAAATTAACCCTTTACGAGAAATAAGATGGCGTCTCAAGGCGAGCGGGAGCCGGGGGTATTAGAAATGGATTTAGAATGTGTAGAACCCATGGTCCAGGATGAAATCCCCGTGCAGGAAATGTTGGTTGTGCAGGAACACGAACTCCCCCAACTGAACCCAGAGCCCGAAATAGGTGCGGCGGCGGCCGCGGTGTATGACACCTCCCCTCCCCCTCTCCGCCAAAACCTCCCGATTCTTGCCGAATCGGCTCAGCTGAGTGCGCCCGACATGGCCTGGCTATGCGCCATGCTGGCAGGAATCAGTGGGGATATGCACGAAATGAAAACAAAAATGGAAACAAACACGAACGAAATAAAAGGCATGAACAAGCAAATGAACGAAGTGAAAACGAAAATGGATACAAACACGAACGAAATAAAAGGCATGAACGAAAATATGGAAACAAACGCACTCAAAATGAAGAAAGAAATGAAAGGGCTGCGGGGTGCGACGCAGAACATGGGCCGAAGCCTGCAGGCGGGCATGAAGGCCGTTCCCAGGGAGTTTAAAATGGCGACTCCACGTGTGGGAGGGAGTGCAACGGCTGTCAGGCCCGCGGTGGAGGCGGGTGACAAAGTAATTCGGGAGACGTGTTGGGCGAGAAGTGTGAAGGTGATGGAGAAAGCAACAGTGACGGTGACCGAGAGGGAAAAACTAATTGGGGTGACGGAGACGTGCACGAGGGAGATAACAAGGGAAGAGACGGAAATAATAGTTGAGACAAGGGAGATAACAAGGGAAGAGGTGACTGAGTTGGCAGAGACACGGGAGATAGGAACGATAGAGGGAAGACTACACGATGAAGACGGGGTAAGTGACGCACACACACACACACGGATGTAGTGGAGGATAATGGGGGTGAGCTCGCGGACTGGGTAGAGACCCGGTGCGAGCAGTTGGATGGCCTCCTCCAGGAACGAGGGGAGGGAGTATGCCCCCTTGAGGCGAGTCACGACCAGGTGGGTTCGGTCGTGCTTTGCGAGGTCGAGGGGAGGAGTGCTGTGGACAGGTGCACGGAGAGCTTGGGGGGTATAGAGGCCCCGGAGACCCTTGTGGGGACACGAATCCCCAGTGTGGTTGTCCCGGTGTGTGTGGTGTCGAGGTGTGTGTTCACGAGTGTGGTGAAATGCGTGCTGCAACGCACGCATAGCGTGGGTGCAAGGGCGTGTGTGAGAGCGACCGAGTGGGTGACAAAGACCCCGTGTGTGGAAGCGACCCCGTGTGTGAGTGATGTGGTGGTAAGTGTGCAGAAGGGCGTGCTTCCAAGCGCCGTGTGTGAGTGAAACACCGCGGTTGAGTGCCCCCGCGTGTGTGAGTGAGGCACGGTGTATGAGTGAGGCACCGTGGATGAGTGCCCCCGCGTGTGTGAGTAGTACGGTTTGTGTGAGGGAAATGGCACGAGTGAGTGAAAGGCCGCGAGTGAGTGGAGCCACGTGTGTGAGGGTAATGGCATGCGTGAGTGAGCGGCCGAGTGTGAGAGAGACAGCGTGTGCAAGGTCGCTGTGTGTGAGGGAGATGTCGGTGGGCATGTGTGAACATGCAGCCGCGTCTCCCGGGGCGAATGTAATGGAGTGGAGTGTGAGCGTCGTAGCACGCAGTTGTGCGTGGGTGGAATGGCGACGACGACGGCGACAGGGGGACAAAAGCCGGGTCGCGGCTGTAGCTGTTTCGGGGACCGTGCCGGGTTCGCCCAGCAGCGAGCGCGAGGTCCGTGCTATGCAACGCACGAGGCCCCCACGTGCTCGCTTGCGAGAGTGAAGTCCCGGTCCGGAAACGCACGCGGTGGATTTGCCGATCCCGCGGACGGACAAAGTTTAGGCAGGATTATAGATTTGGACCGGATGGGTTCTCCACGCAGGCGTGTGTGTGTGTGTGTGTGTGTGTGTGTGTGTGTGTGTGTGTGTGTGTGTGTGTGTGTGTGTGTGTGTGTGTGTGTGTGTGTGTAGATATGCCAGCGAGATATCCTCATTCCCCCGAGCATCAACAACCCCCTCCTGTTTCCCCCCACGCTGAGATAGTGTGAGAAGGGGGCCCCATTCCCACCCCATTCCAGGCAGTGCCAGCGAGGCCCGCGGAGTCGGGGCGCCGCCGCCATTTTGCGGCTCATCACCAGACGGGTAGGCTCGACGCGGTCTCGGCCCCAGGCCCGTCTGCCCCCTTGTAGTTGAGGGTGGTCCCTTTTTCTTTTGCTTTGAGTATATGTGTTGTCGGCGCCGTCTGTGAAGTAAAACTGTATAAGTGTTGCCGTGTGCTCGGTAGTCGGTAGTAGATCTGCATTGTTGCATTTGCTTTTTGTGCAGAATTGTTGTGTTTCTTCTACTTTTACATTTGCTTTTGGTGCATAATTGTATATGTGTGCTTTCCGTTTGCCGCGGAATAAATGTGCTTTATGTTGAACTGTTTTTCCCGTTTCGCTTCATCTTTTCTTTTATTGAATCTCCATCTTACTTCACGTAAAGGGTTGGTCGTGGGCTAAATACACCCAATAATTAATCGAACCGTCGAGGTTGACGATAACACCGCTCGGTTATCCCGATAGTACGGAACGGGTCGCTTAAAGTGGCCCGTGTCCGAAGTCGACCTGCGGCGAGGTGCGATCGCCCGGTCTACCCTCCGTGTGGGTACTTAGGTAGGTCGAATTTGGCGAGCAACCCTATCCCACGCGGGGGGCCGATTGGCACGATCGTGGTGAGGCCGAAAGGCCCACCCGTGACTAGTTCCCGGCGTTAGTCCGAGAGGGTCACGACGGGATTGTCCGTCCGGTGGGCGACGTGCCGCGATTCAAGTTACGTGGCCGCTCGCACGCCGGCGGGCGCGAATCCGCAACAGTATTATTGGTATGACATTAAGTGTAAACACATTGGCACTTAAATATCATTTCAGCAAGAAACACTCCAATAGGCAATGTCCCAATGCAACCTCTTCCCCCAAAGCACCCCTGTTTACCCAATGTAATGCAAAGGCAAGGAGACATCACTCTACTTTGCAGGATTAAAACGGAATTATGATATTGACAAAGCAACATCATCATCATCATCATCATCATCATCATCATCATCATCATCATCATCATCATCATCATCATCGTCATCCTAAAATAGGCCATTTGGTGTCCATCTGTTTGTCTGTATTACTATGGGTGTCGATTGATGGGGGACAGGGGGGACAGGTCCCCTCCACTTTTTATCAAGGGGGGGACAACATATCGATTTCCCCCCCCCCACTTTTTTCATTGAACGTAAGTTACGCAACACAAAACGAGCTGCTCTAGTACAACCAGGCTGAGATGCTCCTCAAATACAAGAATAAATTTTTAAATCTCTATTAAAGTTTTATTGGTCTATTATAGTTCTATTAAAGATGATGGGTTAACAATTCAACATTGAGAATCCGTGCTTCCCAAGCCATGGTCTCCCACCGGCCAAGCGTCCATAGTGACGTCGCTTTTTGATCCTTCAATGTCGGCTCTTCCTATCATTGCGAAGCAGAATTCGCCAAGCGTTGGATTATTCACCCACTAACAGAGAACGTGACCTGGACATTTTGAGGTATGTTGGGACGTTTTCGGACTTTGCATCGTCATTTTATGAGTGTTTATAGAAATCGCGGCTTCATGGCCCGGAGCGCCACGCCTCGGCTAGTGTTAGGCCGCAACGGCTCGGGGCCCCTTTGGCGACCAAAATAGTTTATTTCACCTTTCTAACTTATATCGCCGAATTCCTGATGTTATTACCTTCACGATGATGTGTGTGTTTCATTTTTGCGACTTCGCACCGTCGAGTTATAAGCCAATAAAATATTTCGCGGCCTGGTATGCTGATTGAGATAGTGGAGCTTGTGCAGGATGACGGGGTTTCACTCTACCGGCTCGCACGAACGAACGGAAAGATATTTTGTAAATATATTTTCATATTTCGCAGTCGATAACAGTGGCCTAAATTCCAACGTTGAAAACCGGGTGAAAATCGAAGGAAAGTGGGTATTTTGGCGACTAAATTAGCTTTTAATACTTGGGAAACATAAAATAAAATGTGCTGATTCACTCGCTTAAGCGGCGGTTAATGTAAATAATTTTTTCATCAGTGCTTGGACTTAGGTGAGGTATAGACCTACAAAACGATAGGAATCATTCGGTCGTCAGACTTATGAGGATTAAATTATAGATTTTAAAAGGTAGCTGTTGAAAAATATGCAAAATTCACCGAAGCTGTTTGGACAAACGAACGGAAAATTATTTTTGATTTCTGTTCTCGGATTATACAGTATCTATAGGGTAGTAATGAGATTACCTCGAAAATCCGATTAAAAAAGGCTTAGGCTTAGTAGCTAAGCCGCGGCCTGCAATTTTTACAAGGAAAAATAACTTTCCGGAAGGAATTTCTCTTCCGTCATCATCCGAATAATTTTCCGTTTGCACGAGGACAAATACGAAGGAGAAACCGACAGAATAAGGTGTCTCATTAAACTGTGTGATTTAGAATGATTAAATTAGAGATTTCAAATGCAGCATTGAATATAAAATAAAGAGGATTGTACATCCAAAGCCCTACAAACTGCACCGTTCATAAGAGACGCCCTTGATTATGTCCAGGTACTCAGCAACATCTACAACAACTCTGGAAAATTCAAGCATCTGTACTTGAATATCCACGCTGATGATGCTGACACTCCTTGCCCTACACGCCTGAGGCCAATTTGCCCGACGCGTTGGCTAACTCGTTCTCCTGCTGTGAAATCGATATTGGATAACTACGAAGCGGTGCTGGATGCCCTTCAACAAGCACGTGATGACTTTGGTACAAACACGGCATCGCGAGCCACCGGTATTCGAAGCTGTCTTTCATCAGGAAAGTGTGTTCTCGGTCTGTTTGCATCATTGCCCGTTCTCCAATCCCTTGAATACCTCAATAAGGCACTTCAGGGTTCACAAGTTACCGTCTCTGGTATGCTTATTGCTGCAAAGTTAACTGCACAGAATCTCCAATCTCTTCGTACCGACCAGACTGTTAAGGAGGTTTTCGAAGCAGCACAATAGAAGCTCCAGCAGTGCCAACTAGATCCAGTGACCCTCCCTCGTAAGCGCAAGCTTCCGAAGAGACTTGATGGAGGCACGCAGGAATACACTGCCAATTCTGCAGAGGAGGTATACAGAGTTGAATTTTTCAAAGTCATCGACAGCGCATCCGAGAACTTGAACGAGTACTTCACATCAACCGACCTCATGGCGTATAGGGACTTGGGTGAAATGCTCCTGTCTGGGTCATTCAAACCACAAATAGTCCGCAAATATCCCAAACTGTCGGATTCCCGAGAGCAAGAACTTGGCTTCTTTCGGAAACAGTTCAGTGGTTCATCTGTTGAGGATTACCGTAAGATATTTGTAGACATGGTGCCGGAAGTCCGTCGAATGTTCCCACAGGTAGAACGTTTCCTTAGGCTACTATTGGTTTCCCCAGCAAGTTCATGCAAAGCTGAACGGTCATTCAGCACACTCAGACGTATGAAGACTTGGTTACGTTCCACAATGACCCAACAACGCCTCAACCATCTCATGATCTGTCATGTTCACCGAGATCGTCTAACTGCACTGACCCCCCAAGACATTGCTACAAAGTTTTTAACTGGATCGGCACACAAGAGGGTTCATATTTTTGGCAAGTTTTAAGGTAAGTTGACCGTACTCGTGTAATATCAATTTCATGTATGTCAGTCTAGTTTTATGTTTTGTGAATCAGTTCAAGGGTCATGAAAAGGAGGCTTGATAAACAATTATATATATATATATATATATATATATATATATATATATATATATATATATATATATATATATTCCTTTGATGACACTTGAAACTTTGAAATGTGTATGATCAATGTTTAATTTTGCTCCGTCTGCTTACATTTGATAAAAAGATGGTCGATAGATGGTCAGATTAATTTAAGGGATTTGTGTGATCAGAAGACAGCATGTCAACGAGCGTATAAAATCAAGAATTCGCAAGGGTAGACTTGCTGTGTCCATGCCAGCACGAAGTGGGCTTCGTGGTCTGGACATGCAATGTCCCCCCCTCCCCCCCACTTTTCAAAAGCAATCGACGTCCATGTGTATTACAATTGGTTTAACCGCGTTTCATTCGGTCGTTTACTTATCGAATCTCAACCAAGCTTCACAGGGGGACGAAGGGTCAAACGACGGAGGTTAACTTGCCCCCAATCTCAAGGGGGGTTGTGCCTTGGATGAACTCCATGTTGAGATGTCGAATAGTTAACATGGCGTTTCATGGAGCACACCTTCCGGACGTAAAAGTTATGATAACCACAAACAATTCAGTCAATTATGTTCAACGTGCAGTTACATTTTTAAACAGTCGCTACTAAACTGGAATACGTTTCGAGGAAACTTGACGTGCTTATCGCGCGTACCTCAGCCACACGGATCAGAGCCATCTTGACTTGCTCGGCCTCTGGTTAAGTGGCAATGATCTTTAGCTAACAAATCTGCTTAAAAGAGTCTTCACACATGAATGATGAATCCCATTGCCATTTCAAAATTTTCTAGCCATGATCAGATTATATGTGTCCATTTTATATGGATTGGTTTATAACATATCTTGGGGCCTCTCCCGGCCATGGTTTCAAGTGTGATATTGCCACCGACACCGTTTCAGCCCAATTGTGACCTTTATTTGATGCATAACCACATTCCTCAGGTTCGATAGCATTTTTAATCTCCAAAGGGAAATTTGGAGAAAATTTGATGTCCTTAACGGATGGGAGGAGTATCGGCTAACAGTCGCTGGTCCACACACCTATCGGTACTATTATAACCAGTTCCATTAAGTCGTGGTTAATTTCTGGTGACATTCATGATAAGATGTCTCCAAACATCCCTATCCTGCATTGCTTTCCAAAGGTATGGCAGACAACCTGGTTGCAGCCTGTACCCCCATCCATTGGTGGAGTGTTCCATTACCAATCAGCTTGCCAAGCCAGCCGTTTCTTATCAACCGTTTTGTTGGAGTGCTTGCCTGAGTGCTTAAAATCAAGCAAGCCATTTGGTGAGCGCTCTACAAGCTGATTGGTAACGGAACACACATCTTCTGAACATGTCAATCTTCGAAGTTGACAAGATTTCAATATTTATTCATAATATAATACAATTTCTTTCACACCATAATGCCAAAGGCTGCCAAGGCAGTTTCCTTGACAAGGAGTACAGTCCTCGGCAGGTTACCCCCAATAGTTATTACCCCAGTATACTGGTACTCATTTTGCCAACCTCATAAGGATAACAGGCTGAGTCAACCCTACCTGGTATTAATTCAACAGCCCAACAGGGGCTTGAACTCAAGACCGTAGGATTTTAAACCAGCCACCTTAACCGTTAAGTCAACATTAGACCTTTTATTAATTGTTAGGTTTAAATAATGACCATGTGGCTGTTTCACTTTCCTTCTTCACTGTCTGCAGCAGTCCTGGTTACTTTCTGCAAACAGAATAGCATCTTCAGCATACCTTAGGTTGTTGATACGTCTTCCTCCAACGTCGATTCCAGCATCGATGTCATCCAAGTTATATTTTTCGTCAAAATTATTCTAACCACAAATTAATCGGTCAATTCCATCCAATGATAATGGCATAATTATAATAATAATTAACATGCAGGCTGGCAGGAAGGCTGACAGCAATGCACACTCTACTCTAAGCTGTCTAGCCTGGGTTTGAATCCAGACCAGACCTTGGTTTTAATGTTGTCCATTTATTTTTAAGTCCTCACACCCCCGCCCAAGAGCAAGTTCTCACTGTGTTTTGGGTTCGCCTGTTTCGCATTCCGATCTCAGAAAGAAAATGATGAGGCTAGAATATGAGGTTAAAATCTAACATATTGAACCAGACTTGGTGGTGTAATGATTCGAGTATCTGCTGTGAGTCTGAGAGATTAGTGGTTCAAACCCTGGCTGAGTTGTACCAAAGATTTTAAAATGGTATCTAATACTTCTATGCATGGTGCTCAGCATTTATAAAGGATAGAGCATGGACAAACCACTTGGCAATAACAGTGCAGGCTTTACTTGGCCCAATGGTATACTCATGCTGTCTTCCCTGGCCCTCCCCTGCCCTCCTTTCATGCCGCCTTCCCTTGCCCCACTCCTCCTAAGTCCCCCTTCCTTCACAATCTCCCACCCTTCATCGCTCCTCCACCCCTCCTCAGTCTCCCTCGCTCCTTTCTCCCTCCCTCCTCTCTCCCTCCTTTCTCCCTCCACTCCTTCTTACTCCCCCTCCCTTAATATTCCTAACAAAGGAATTCATATTTTTCCACTATTTTGATTTTTCTACTGTCTGTTAACGTCCTTGTAATTCATTATACTACCCGAAAATGGAAGAACACAGTATATCCAATTTAGTGATTTTGAGAACATCAAAATTTAGTGTCAGTGCTTATGCGCCACTGCTGCTTTGAACTACGCTTCTCTGAGAGCTTGGACTTAGCCTATTTGCAGAGATAGAGGAGATACTGTGAATGTGATTTCATGTAAAAGCTGAAATTCGACAAGAATGGATATACTGTGTTCTTCCATTTCAGAGCAGTACATATATACATACACCAATGTGTGTTAGTGTGTCAGTCAGTCAGGTAGTGTGTGTGCTTCTCCTCCATAACTCCAAAACCATAAAAACCTAGTGGCCTGAAACTTTGCAAGAAAGTGCATGAGTGAAAATTGGATGCTTGGATTAATTAAAACACTTCTTTTGACGATAATTAACAGTCTTGTTTAAATATTTCATTGTCAGATGCATCCTCGGCCACCTCATTCTCAATGGATGAGGTCTTTAGGCGCATCTTCGGTTACCTCGCTGGGGTCTTAATTCGCCATTTCATTCAGCCTGCTCAACCATTCCTTGACTTGGAACAGGCTGAAACGATATCTTAACAATAAAGTTTTATTTTTTCACTTTCCTCACTCGTATCATCAAATGCCTGATCATCATGCCAACAAATCGCTGGAACACTGCAATGCGTATAAACACCCAGAAACCAGCAATTGTGGCTTTATTTTATTTCTGCACATGCCATAACCTCTAGAATCTCTTAAACGAAGCCAAATTCCAAAGTTAAGCTCCAGAATTTAACTTAGCAGCAGTTCTGACTGCTAAAAACTGTTTATTTGTCGAATTCAGACATATTTGACATTCTGGACATCTCTGGGAGGTGTGTGTTTAATATGACAGTTCGATCATTGCTAATGACATGGCAATCAAGTCATTCCTTGTCAACCATTTCAATGGAGTGCTTAAAGCACTTGATGAGTGCTCTGCAATATTCTCACTGTCACGGAATATTGTATATCGATTGATTTGAACAATGTTCAGAGGCCACTTGCCTGCGATGACCCAATGTTGTTTGTGGTCACTTCGACATAGCTAAATACAAAAAAAATTAAAAAATTAAATGTTTTGCTAACATCATGGCAGGACAGCTGAGAGGAAAGCACACTTGCTCAAAGCTTTCTTGCCTGGGTTTGAATCTCAGGCCAGCTATAAACTGTCATCCTGGTGTTTCACTGGCAAGGTGATTCATCAATGTGTGTGCCCTTCAACTGGACATCACATCTGCCAGAATTCCCCCTCTCCCCTCTCCTCCCCTCCCTTTTCTCACTTCCCTCCCCCCTTCCCATCTCTCTCCCCCTCTCTGTCTCTCTCTGTCACCACACGTATCGGAGCGGTGGTATCTCTGTATGTTTCCAGATGGTGCTTATGTCCAGATGGTGGTTATCTCCATACGTGCCTGGATGATGGTTATTTCCAGATGGAACCTCTCATCACACTGCCCTCCCGTCACATGCCTTCCCTTTCTCTCCCTTCACACTTCTTTCCCCTACCTTCGCAATGCATTTCCTTCCCCCACCCCTCCTCTCTCACCACCCTTCCTTGCTCTCATCCCCTTCAGAATCCCCCACCCCTCCTCGGTCTCACTACCGCCTCACTTCTCCACCCCTCTCCCCCCCCCACTCCCAACCCCTGAGTATGGACCTGTCGTTCGGATTGTGGTTATGTCTGGACAGACCTTCCAGTTACACCTCCTTACCTTGCAATCCGCTCATGCTGCCTTCCCTTGACTTATCTGGACAGTGGTTATGCCCAGATGGTAGTTATCTCTGCAGGTATCTGGGCGGTGGTTATCTCCAGACGTATCTGGATGGGGGTTATGCCTGGATGATGGTAATCACCATACCTGTCTGGACAGTAGTTATGACCGGATGGTGGTTATGTCCAGACAGACCCTCCCCTCACACTGCCATACCTTGCCCTTCCCTCATGCTGTCTTCCTTGGCCCTTCCCTGCCCTCCTTTCATGCTGCTTTCCCTTGCCCTCCCCTCATGCTACTTTCCCTCCCCCCACTCCTCCTAAGTCCCCCCTCCTTTTGCACTCCCCCACCCTTCATCGCTCCTCCACCCCTCCTCGGTCTCCCTCCCTCCCCTCTCCCTCCTCTTTCCCTTCCTTCCTTCTTACTCCCCCTCCCTTAATATTCCAGTCAGTGAAGCGATGACTTGTACTGCACTGGATTTCAACTTCAACAAAGACGTACACAGAATGCAGTAAGAAAAGGAATGAGACAGCTGATCAACTTCAACACAGACTTGCACAGGATGCAGCAAGAAAAAGAATGAGGTGCGTAATAACATGAATGATCAACTTCAATACTAACTTGCACATGATGCAGCAAGAAAAAGAATGAGACAGGAGAATAAGACAGCTGATCAACTTCAACACAGACTTGCACAGGATGCAGCAAGAAAAAGACGGAGGCGGGAGAATGCGATGACTGATCAACTTCAACACAGGATGCAGAAAGAAAAAGAATGAAGCAGGAGAATGAGCCGGCTAATCAACTTGAACGCAGATGTGCAAAGGATGCAGCAAGAAAAACAATGAGGCAGGAGAAGGAGTCAGCTGATCAACTTCAATACACACTTGCACAGGATGCAGCAAGAAAAAGAATGAGGTGGGAGGAGGCCATGGCTGATCATCTTTGACATAGACTTGCACAGGATGCAGCAAGAAAAAGAATGAGGTAGGAGAATGAGATGGCTGATCACCTTCATCACATACTTGCACAGAATGCTGAGCAACAAAGATTTTGGAGGGTAATGCATTCTCAGCAAACATATACACAGCAGCTGTAATGAATTGGGCGAAGTATCTGAAATATTGTGCAAGAGCATAATTGCAGTCATATCACCTCACCATGTGTGTAACTGTTCTGTGAAACATTTCACAAATGAATCATCAGGGAAAGGGGATGGATTTACGCTTTGTTGCTCCAAGAGGAGAGTCCAATTAGCTCCACTATTTGCTGTACCTGCTCAACTACCAAAACTTTATCAAGGTAATGATGGAAAATACCACAACTTCTGAGACAACATTCAAAGTTGCAATTCGGCTTTGCTCCAAACACAGTCATATCAGATATCTGGAATTTATAAACAAATTGTATTTCACCTGTGCATGGACATGTATTCGCATATGATGTATTCACATGTTATGCGAAGTATATAAATTGTGCACATTAAACATAATTTCAGGATCTGATGATTTGCCTGTACCCATTTTGGAAGACCATATGCAGCATCGAACACAAGATGTCAAAATGTCATACATGTCTTTGCCCATGGCTTTCCCACGTGTGCCCCACTCATCATACATAATCTCTGCCGGTCTGTCTATCCGTCCATTTGGGGAGGAGCGTCCAAATTAAGGGCGGACTTCCCCCATTCAGGGAGGGTCTTCAAAATCAAATCGCTGCCATTTTGCTTGCTCTGCAGAGCCTCTTTTGTAAGGCTCACACTTTCTTACACTCTTAAGGCTTTATCTTGACTCCAATTCGATATCTGATTATATTTTTTTGCAGTTGCTAAGATGGTTTTAGTTTCAGTTGCAACAAATGGGATGGAAATTAACGTTTTTAGATAAAAATGCATTTTTAATGAAATTAAGGCCTATTATATAAAGTCAATTCAGACTCCCTTATGGCTTTATCCTAATGCGAATTCACCTTCCGATTTCATTTTTCATGGTCGCGAAGATGGTTTAAAACTAGGTTGCAAAAAACGGGAAGAAAATTGGACGAAAATTTGCATTTTTAAACAAATGCATTTTTCTTCATTGCAACTCCTCATCCTCAAATGCAACTCCTCATTCCCCTCATTCTAACTCAAGATGTACAAATGTCATGCATATCTCTGTCCATGGGTTTCCCACAAGTGCCCCAATAGTATCTATTAAAATGTAGGAGTGATTGTCTGTCCGTCTGTCAGTCCCCGAACTCCTCCCTCAATTTTGGGGCAAGCCCCGCCAAACCTTCTGTTGAACCTTTTGTGGTCCCGCCAGGTGTCGTAAGGTGGGTGGGAGGTTTCATAAATACCTCAATACAATTATAATTTTGAGTTTAGATCTGTACTAAGCTGCTCCCTATCCAGATGTAACATCAAATGGCATATATATTTGTTTACCTCACTATGTTTTGTTATATTTACCTCCGCCACCGAAGGTGGATGGAGGTTATGATTTTCCCCATGCCTGTTTGTTTGTCTGTTTGAGAAGAGGTTATCTCAAAAGTTGTGGAAGGATTCGGATGATATTTGCTGGAGAGCTTGGGTATGAGATGAAGACAAAATGATGAGACTTTGTTGAAGATCCAGATCCGATTTTTTTTGAAGTGATTCTTCACCATTGAGTGATAGGTATAAAACGGTTTATATAGCATGATATCTGAAAACGTTATGCACGGATTCAGCCGAAACTTAGTGGATGAGTTGGATTGTTGACAAGAACAAGCCGATTAAATTTTTGTTCAGGTCCGAATCCGTGAGATACAAAACATGAACTAAACAGCTTGGCGAAGGGGTGCGCTCTACCTTTTGCCCTTCTCGTAAGGGTATGGTATTAATTGGTGATTGGAATGATGCATTTAGAATTAAAGTATAGAGAGATTGAGTTTAAAGTAGAACGAGAAAATTATTTGAGATTTTTCATGCATGACATTTGTGAGGTTTCTCTCAGCGAGGCATCCTCGTGAATGGAGCAGGCCAATGAGCAGACCACGTGCGTCATTGTTGCAGCAGGTTGACCAGCATCTCAAGGAGATGAGGATGGGCCAGGCATCTGTCTGGGGATGGCCAGACGGAGGCCACTGGAGTACCGGTGGAAAGTGGATGCAGCGAGGCACTGCTCCAGCGCATGCTCCCATACCTGACCTGACCTGACATTCGCAAATTCGGCATTTGCTGATTCGCCATTGACATCATGGAAATATTACCCACCTTACTTCTGTTGGGGTCAGCTGCAGTAATTTTTTTGCCCATGTCCTTCACGAACCGGCTGTCTATGCCTGACATTCGACTGAAGGCGCCTCAGGAATGTGGAATTTATTGGTTCATGGTTTGGCATTCGCCATTTCTGCATTATCGATTTGCTTTTGGGCTCCCTCTTGTGTATAACATGGGTACCTCTCCAGTGTGTAAAGTGTGTGTGTGTGTGTGTGTGTGTGTGTGTGTGTGTGTGTGTGTGTGTGTGTGTGTGTGTGTGTGTGTGTGTGTGTGTGTGTGTGTGTGTGTGTGTGTGTGTGTGTGTACATATATATATATATATATATATATATATATATATATATATATATATATATATATATATATATATATAAATATATATATATATATATATATATATTTTTTTTTTTAAAGAAAAAAGGTGATTCAAACCAAAAGTAAACTGGATCTACTCCACTGATTTGAGCAATACGCAAGAGCAGACCTGGTCTCAGGCAACATTTCACCCACTTCACAACAGGCTTCTTCAGGCCAATTGAACCCTATCATTGGCACTTTTCCAGATTTTATTTCAATATGACCGCTCATTTCTGGTCATGTGCTGGTGATCGCAGTCAAATGGAGGAGTGCTTTTAGATTTTGAAAACCTCAAGCAAATAAATGTAAAATTCCATGATCGATGGGGTGCTCTGCTCTTTTTTGTTTTTACTTACACGTGATCTTGAATTGTATATGTGTGTGTGTGCTTGTTGTTGTTTTTGTGTTACCGAGGCATGAACACTGCTGGTTTCGTGTCTGGGTTGGACGTGATGAGGTGTGGGTTGTGTGATTGTTGGGGTTCCCGTTAGTGCTCTCCACATGCAGATGTGGTGTTTAGGATCGAGTGTTGTTGTTTCTTGCTCACCTTATCCAGCTGTTTGCACCATCCAGTTTTCACCATTTGTATCAGAGGTGTATTGTGTGGGTATGTCCACCATCTCACCAGTTTTACCACCTTCTCGGCTCTTCACATGCCAAGCTTCCAGTATCAACCTGTGTTGTTTGTTGGATGTCATGTCCAGGACATGGGTACAATCAAAGACAAATTTGTGGCCAATTGCAGGCAATGACATGCTATGGCCGACTGTGTCACCTTTCTCAGCCTAATTGCTCGATCATGTTCATCTGGCCTTGCCATGTTCATCTAATTGCTCGATCATGTTCATAAAACATGTTAATATGGCAAATGGCTCGGGAATTTGGTGTTATCAAATATATTTTGCTTTGAAACTCACAAAGAGAAACCATATAACCTTTGTAAATGATGTACCTCTACCTTGTAGTAACTGCCGATGATACATCCTGATTGGGACACAAACTGTACCTCTATCGACTGTAGGACACTCGACAAGTGTCTTAAGCACTCATGCAAACACTCCCATTAAATGGTTGACATACCTGCCAACCCTACCGATTTAGCCGGTAGACTCCCGATTTTCGAGGCTATCTACCGGCTACCGATTTTACATGCTTAATATAGCGGTTTTTAAAATTCAGGGAAAATTTTTTTTATCCGAGTTACAGAATACGATACTGTACAGTACCTTGCAGTTTACGTTTTTTCCATCGTCTATGCGCGCGTCTACACTGTTACACGCGTCTGCTATCGTTAAATCTGATTATCCACCCTTAGTTTAGTGATAGCAGATGCGCGTAACTGCCTGGTGTCGCTAGCGTCGCACGGTCGAGTGGACAACAACAAAGCCATTTTTCGTGCGGATGCTTTCACAACAATCACAATGGATGCGCCTGAAAAGAAAAAGCCACCTTTGCGGTACGACAATGTTTTCAAGGACGAGTGGACAAAAGAACATTCGTGGATCAAGGCGTCGCGGAAAGGTACGGAGCACGCGTTCTGTGAGTTGTGCAGGACTGATATATCTGTGTCTCACAGCGGCTACGGAGATATTGCCACTCGCATTAAAACGAACAAACACGTGAAAAACGCGAACGCTGTCAAAAGCACACCGGGTAATGAAAATGTTTTTTTTTTGTTTTTTTTTCAAAAAATTTCCAGGGGAAAATTGCGTCGAGTCATGCAAAAATCTACCGATTTTCATTCCAAAAAGGTTGGCAGGTATGGGTTGATACGGAACAGGTGGCCAGGCTGTGGCTGCATACCATGTAGGATCCCTTTAACTTTAAAGCCAGTCTTCACCACTCCCACAGCAGTTAAATAAATTAAATAATTTAGTTCAAATCATGACTTTGTCCACAAAAGAGTTGTTGTTTAACATAGAACAACCCTGGAGACATCGCAAAGTTTAATCGTCCATGAAATAAACATTGCAGATAATCCGCCATGTTGCCTGCTCATCTTTACATGGGTCATGTGGTACATCGGTTTGCGGTCTGCGCAAATGCTATAACTTTATTTTAAAACGTCTGTTTTTCACAAGATTTGCTTTGATGCCTTGTAGAGCACCTCACAAAACCTCTGAAAATATAGACACAGATCTGGCAAATGTTATGGATAAGCAGTCCCTCTGGGGGACAGGGGGCGATGTCAATCAGTGAATGCATTAAATCATATAGCTCAATGAAGCTGGTTAATATTGGCACATTCCTAAATATCTTGTTCACTCAATATACAGTAATTCTTCAAACAGTAGAAAAAGATAAGTTTAATGCTTTGGTAATTTCACATTTTCTTGTGAATATATGGAGAAGGAGGGACCATAGCCTTGCTTGCTTAAAGTAAGTTGGTATATAAGCTTAGTCATAAGACTCATTATTTATTTTTAATTATCAGATTTCGCTCCAGATTTTGACACATATTTCGTCTAGATGGCGAATTTCAATCCTCAAACCCAAAATCATATTTCGATGATATACTTTCATTAGTCCATGGGAGTATATCATGGAAAATTGTATCACATAATGCATGAAATCGCTCCAAGCTCCTAATTTGAAAACTATAGCACTTACAAAAGCGATGTATTCAGCGATTTATAGCAAAGAGGAACAGGCATTCGATAATATGAGTGAGGAAAGTGAAAGAAAAACTTTTTCATGAAGAGAAGATTACGGCCTGTTCAAGTCAAGGTGTGGTTGATGGCACGCATGCCAAAAAACATGGCGGCTTCAGACCCCAGTGAGGGAACCCACAATATGTCTTAAGTCAACAGAAAGTGAGGTAGCCGAGGATGGTGCCTGATAAATGATATAATGAAATATGGCCGTTAATTATCTTCAAAAGGGGTGTTTCAATTAACCCAAACACCCAATTTTCACTCGTACAGTTCCTTGGAGTTCAATTAGTGTGTGTAGAAAGTGTTAGGTTGCTAGGTTTCATGTTTTTGGAATTATGGAGGAGACAAATACACTGACACACACACACACACACACACACACACACACACACACACACACACACACCAGTCTACCAGTCAGCTGTCTTTGATCAGATCATGTATGCCGTCATGTACTGTGCTTGTGCTAAATTTGAACAAAATTGGACCAGGCACGTCTGAGAAATGGTTGGGGACACAGTTAAGTAACGACATGGCCACCAGTCGGCCATCTTGGAACTGATCTCAAAACAAAATTATGTGCTTATGTGAGCAATAGTTCTTTATATGTTTTTCAAGTTTGAACAAGATCGGTAAATTTAGGCATGAGAAATGCTTGAGGATGTGCTCGACACTGGGTTGTTGTTTTTTTACAACGAAAATGGCCGCCAGTCGGCCATCTTGAATCTGATGTTGAAAAAATAATGACGTGCATATGTGTATCATCATGTGTTCTCTTTGTGCCAAGGACAAATAAAATTGGTCCATACATGTCCAAGGTATAGTTGCGGATGCACACACGCACGCACACACGCATGCATGGACACGAAAATCAAGACCAAATCCATAAACCTTCTTTTAGGATGAAGTCCAAAGGGGGCCAATACAACATGCATGATGGACTTATGTTGTGGGTGTTTGATTGTGTTCGAGTCCAGTTTCTGTATGGATGTTTGAGTCTAAATGCAACCATTTGGCAAATCGTGGAAGTGATGAGCAGTGGTTTAAAAAACATGCTGCACATGAAACAGGTGTATCTATGTCCTATAAAAGCACCAGTTGCCTCAGTTGTGAGGCTGTCAATTAAAATGCCATGTCCAATGAATGATCAGAGGAACCAAGCCATCAGTTTCGTGAAATCAGTTCAGAAAGTGTCGCTCGACACTTTCATGTCCACCATTCACCAGTTTTATGCTACATAACTGAGACAGAGCCACAGGAAGGGTCAGTGGCAGTCCTCATCCTGGTGCACAGCATGTGAGATCAGAAAGACAAAACCAAAACGTCGTTGTCAGTCACCTCTGCAACCACTTCAGGGCAGCATGAGAAATGGCCAGAATCTCCATTGGAACAAGGGGACGACTCATCAGTGACAAATCTTGACACATCAACACTGACTTGCACGGCAACGATAGGCAGCAGCTGGTGGTAAAGTAGGTGGGAGATCGTGGGCAAACGTCATCTTTTCCAATGAATCAAGATTCAACATCAGTTTTCCAGATGAACATCTTCATGTGTACTGTCGGCAAGGACACCATTTTGTTCAGGGCTGCATTATTGAGAGAGACTGTTTTAGAGTAGAGGTGGCGGTGTTATTGTTTAGCAAGCAATCATCAAATGAACCCTCCACATAATGTTGCAGAGCTTACTGCAGCCTTACAGTTCCATTGCACAGCAATACCACAAGCTCTCATCCACCTCCTGTATTTATCCTTGCACTTGTAGACTTCAAGCGTGCATTGCTCCCCAAGGTGGTCACACCCAATATTGGCATTGACTGCACAGACCCCTGCATTGTTTGACGTTTTTGAGACATCACGTGCACATCCCGATTTTCCCGACTCTGCGCAGATTCTGTAGGACTGTCCCTGCCAAATCTCACGTGATTGTATACATTGATCCTTTTTCATTCACATGCTATGAAATAAATGTTCATTTTAATTTGGTTTGCATTCTCATTGCCTCTCAGTGTCCTTGCTATAATTCACGGACCAGTGTTTGTGTGTGTGTTTGGTTGTCACGCTACTTCTGCTCCAGTTCCTAGACAATTACATTCAGGTTTGCTACAGAGGATCAGCATAACCCCAATTAATATTTTAGGGTGTTTTTATCTTTGCTGGTGGTCTTGGGGGGGGGGGGGTGCGAGGGTGACACAAAATCTCTATGTAAATGTGTATCCACCATTTACTGTACAGCTCACTAGTACAGGTGGTCAACAAGAGGAGGAAATTTTATTTTGCTTACCAGAGCTTTCAGTTGCCTATTAAAAAGTACTCGTGTGCTCCATGCATACACGATACTACTGAAGGCTTATAAGATTAATAGATTTAATGAAAAGCACAAAACCTTTACAATTACCCCACACAAGATGCTCTCATATTTTATTATCACCTTTAAACAGCCCGGTGGAAGTTATTAAACATAAACTGTTTAAAGTTCTTCCAAGGATGCTGTCTGTTCTTTTTCTTAAACCTTTTTTTAACGTCTCCGCTGACGAAGTCGCCGGGGGCATTATGTTTTCGGGTTGCCCGTCTGTCAATCCGTACATACTGTACGTACGTACGTCCGTCCATGTTAATTTTCTCTGTTTTCTTTGCAACCGCTTATCTGATTGACGGAAAAGTTTCAACATCGGTGCGACTACTCATGTTGCATATTTTAATGATAATTATGACGTCATAGGTCATGTGGTGTTGCAGTCATGTTCGAAAAAAGAAAATTTTTGAGCCTCTGTATCTCCGAAACTGCTCCCTGGAAAAAATTGAAACTTGGCACATGTGAAGTACTCCCAATGGGAAGCAAGTGTGATTTTTGATGTCAGAGATGGTTTCGTTATAACGTCATAATTGCATATGTCAAACGCTTTATCCACTCAATATAAAAAATTTTGAGGGTCATCCAGGGCTAAATTGTATAGCGGTGGGGGGGGGGGATGATGACGTCATCTGTCATGTGGTTTGGCAGCCATATTGTTTTTAACATAAAAACCTTTAAAAAAAACCTTCATCACCGAAACAGCTGAATAGATCGAGGTGAAACTTTACAGGTATGATTGCCTATCCGTGAGAAACAAAAACTTCTCCACCTATGACGTCATAGTCATGGTTTGGAAGCTATGATTTTTTTTTTTAAAGAATAAACTTTTAAAAACCTTCTCCAGAACGACTTGACATATCAAGGGGAAACTTCAGCCATGTTCCCCAACACTTGGGGATACCAGTGTTCACAAATAATTAATAGGTCATATGGTCTGGCAGCCATATTGGACTGAATCAATATCTTTAAAAAGTCATTTATCTTAAACAGCTTCATCGATCGTTATGAAACATCATATTTATGATGTAGTAGTCATGTGAAATATACGTTTGAAATTTCAACCTGATCGGATGCATGGTCTGGCAGACAGAATTATTTAATATTTTGAATCTGAGTTCAGGGATTCAAATCATACTTGGTACAAGTATATATAATGATGTAATAATGTGTGCGGAGGCATGCATATCTGGCAACGTCGTGATGTCAAAGAGTGCCCTTCTAGTTTATTGGTTTTTTTTACTGCACAATAAAATACCATGCTAACTCAGGTTTCTTTGGACCTCAGTTTGGGCTTAATTAAAGTCATTCACTGATTATACCCAATACTAGTTATTGGAATTTGAGATCTGATATGTATCATACTCTTCATAGAGTATTGGTGCTGCCAAATCACTTTCTTGGCACAGGTTATGCTGGGTGGTTTGCCTTTGCCTTCCCAGTGGTAGTCAGGATAGGAATTTGGAATATGGCCAGGGTGCCGTGATAGCTCGCCAAGTCTTCGTGAAGTATACCGTGGGATCTTTAATGTCCACCAACTAAACGGTGGCAGACGGAATTCCTCATTTAACATCCACCGGAGGGACGGCACACATCTATGCCTCACCTTACCTGTAAAACACCAGGATGTCAGTTTATAGTTGTGCTAAGATTCTATCCAGGGTTGAACAGCTTAGAGGTGAGTTGCAGGACAAAGTAGTCAATATAACATTTGCAGACCAGGAGGGGGACATAAAACTAAAGGGCCGCATGAAGGCATGAATGCAAGGAAGCTGTAAGCACAAACCTTCACAAAGATAGAAAGAAAGAAAAGTACAACTAAAAACAAGTCTGAAGACGACAATGGTTCACGAGCGGTATTTGACGATGTAGATAGTTTCAGAAGTCAAGGATGAGACAATGTGATCATTTTTGACCAAGTTATAAAAATGATCAACATGATGTGGTATGGGTGACAGGTTATTAGCTGCAAAATGTCGAAAACCCGGTTTTGTTCAACAACTATCAAAATTTGACCTTTGCATAACCTTTAAAGGTCACAAAACAATGCTGTGGACATTAAAATAAGGAAACAGGATACGTGCTATAGCTTATTGGAGTTAGTTCATCGAAGAAGGTCGAAAACCCGGTTCGATTCCCACAACTTTGAAAATTTGACCGTTGTGGCCTTTAAAGGTCAAAGGTCAAGGACTATGACCTTTGGTGCAAAACTTCCTCTGGAACATTCCAGGAACAATATAATGTCATATAGGCTATATGGCATTTCGCACCCCTCGGATTATCCATACTTTGATGAAATCAGCGTAAAAACAAACTTGAAGGGGGTGCCACGGGCAATGTGTTCGAGATAGAGCAAAATGGTTTCAAGACTTTTGGTGGGGAATGACCTCAAGATTATGCATAAAAAATATTGTCATCCTCGCTCTCAAATTTTGGGCGGTCGTATGATTTTTATGTCAAAATTCGCAATTTTCTGAGTTTTTGACCTTGTGACCTTGATCTTGGGACGAAAATGAAAAATTGGACGACGACAAGTTTTATATAATTCATTTTGCTATTCAAATGCTGAATAACCCATTCCTTTCAGTCAATTCCCTTGGAGAAGATAGATTTTTAATCTGACTACCCCCTAAAAATGGCTATTTTTGGGCGTGGCTCCGCCCACAATGGGCGTAGCACGCCCTCATCCAGGAAAACACAACTAGACGTTGATGTCGAACACATAACCAAGTTTCATCAAGATCGGATCAAAGTCCACGGAGTTATGCTCTGGACTTTTTGACCACGGAGTTGGATACACAGACAGACACACAGACAGACAGACACACAGACATAACGAATATAGTGGTCACTCTGGCTGGCGCTCGTGAACCAAAACAACTGTTAAAAAGAAGTTGGAAACCAAGTAAAAACGAAGAACAAAAAAAATCAGAAGGATGAAAGGCCAGCAAAAGTAAGCATGCGTTACAGGCTCAAATATCATGAGCATAATGAGTGGTTCACCACTCACAAGGAAGGAGAGCTCAGACTGGTGTTGTGACAACCAAAATTAATCACCAATCCAGGAATAGGTCTCCAAATGCCATTGTAACGAATCCCACCAAAAGGGAACAGTGTTCTATGGTCACATGCATTTGGAGGACTTCACAGTACTTATCCACCCTCATTATTCAGGAATTGCATCATATGAAATCTACATCGTGGCAGTTTAATTCCACACTGTACAGGAACTAAACGCTGTAAGTAGTATTTGAGGTTTCCTTCTCCGGATCTGTCGTGAGATTTCAACTGCAGAGGCCATGAAGGACACGGTACATGATTCATTAATGAGGCGCGAAAGAGTAGGCAGATGTTATAGTGGATGTGCAGGGCAATTTAGCAAATGCAGAACCAAAAACAGATAATGAGGTCTTAATGAGTTTCCAGTTGAGGAATGTTCAAACAGCCGATCTGATTGAGTGACCTTTGCCACCAGAAATAAATGTATTTGTCAATCCTCAGTAACAAAATTTTCCCTGTAAATTCCACTTGATGGATTGCAAACTCTGGGATCTTGTTAATGTGTCTGCAAATTTAAATAGATCACCAGCACATCTTCTCTCTCCTTCCTCCTCCCAACCTATTGGAGAAAATATTTTTCAGCGAGACATTAATTGACTCGTTTCCAACAACTGTTGGCAGTATCGTCTCGAGGTGCCTTTCTTGCATTTTATCCTGAAAGATAATGTGCATACCGCATATGTATCTCTTTAACAAGCATTGTGTAGCTTTGCATGCTTGTATGTACCTCCCGACTTCGAGCAGAACTGCACGTGTTCAGATTTATTGCTCGATCAACTTTATTTAAATAACTTGTAAGTGGGATTTGAGGTTCAAAAAATACGGTTTCAAAAATATGAGAAATATGAGATACGGTTCAAAAAAAGGCCTTTCTCATTTGAGAAATAATGTCGTCCATGACAGGTGTTGGGTAAAATTGCACACTGCCCCTTTCGGGTGGGTGTTCATTTAGAGATTTCCTGGGAAATTTAACATTTTTTTCTCTGACGATATGATTTGCTACTCTCAGACATCTTGATGTCTTTGGCAGATGCAAGAATATGATGGGGGTGGGGCAGGGATATTATAACGAAGGTATGATTGTTTACCTGCAAATGAATTGGGTTCAAACACCGTCTGCAATAACCACTCTTACTGATCTGCCATTGAATGCAGTATTTTGTGCAATATCGTGACTATGCTAGAAATGTTTTGTTTAATAATATGACTTTCCCTACAAAGAATTTCAACACAGGAGGAGGCCATTGGTTGTTGTCACCAACCTGTGGTTGTTTGTCCATGCTCTGTACTCTTTATGCTCAGCATCATGCAAAAAAAAAATATATCACCACTTTTTAAGTCTTTAGCATGATTTGTCTGGAATTTAAACCACCAACTTCCCAGACTCAGAATGAACATTCTAGCCATTACACCACCGAGTCTGGTTTATTAATTTTAGCCCCACCCCTCCCAGGTAACAGCTCGTTTGGGGGCTTAGTTTTGGGGTACTGTCAGCCCATCTGTCCGTCAATCCGTCTGAGGCCTCACTCTCTACTCTAAAGTTACTGGATGCATTTATTTCGTATTTGGCACTTCTATGCAATAATGTCTGGGCATGAGGCACGGCACGTCAAACAATTTTGGGATCGGAGTCAAAAATTATGGGCTCCTCCATTTTTTTTCTCGAATCTGGCAATTTTAAAATATACTAGATGACCCGTGAACCTGTTGGGTTCCCGTTGTGTCAACGGTTGATGAAAAAAATCATTTCAAGAAAAAAAGAGATAGCTCCAATGAACTATACCGCTGAGGTTGTTTGCATTGATCAAATACTCTCGAAGAGAACTTGACTGAATCGGGAACTGTTTTTTAATAATTTTTTTTGTTGCCCGATTTGAACGAAACTTGATATTGTGCGTCAATGTGAAAAAAAATTGGAGAAAAGAAAGTCGAAGTAATTATTGTGCGTAATCTTCTAAACACAATTTTATTTATTAATGAACACAGAAGTATTAGATCAAAATGGCGATGTTTATTTTATGCTTATAAATAAATCGTTCTTTGTCTTTACTAAATGTTTGAGATTTTAAAATAAATCATTTCAATAAAAAAAATATAGCTCCAGCAAATTATACCGCTGAGGTTGTTTGCATTGATCAAATATTCCCGAAGAGTACTTGACTGAATTGGGAATTGATTTTTTAATATTTTTTTTCTTTGCCCAATTTGAACGAAACTTGATACTGCACACTGCAGGAAAATGGTGAGTAAGGTGGCCCTAATATGTTTGCGCTGTTGTGTACCATTTTGGCTGTATTTCGGGAACACACATACAGTGGGGAGAACAAGTATTTGATACACTGCCTATTTTGCAGGTTTTCCCACTTACAAAGCGCGTAGAGGTCTGTAATTTTTATCATAGGTACACTTCAACTGTGAAAGACAGAATCTAAAACAAAAATCCTGAAAATCACATTGTATGATTTTTAAATAATTAATTTACATTTTATTGCATGAAATAAGTATTTTATACATCAGAAAAACAAAACTTAATATTTGGTACAGAAACCTTTGTTTGCAATTACAGAGATCAGATGTTTCCTGTAGTTCTTAACCAGGTTTGCACAGACTGCAGCAGGGATTTTGGCCCACTCCTCCATACAGATCTTCTCCAGATCCTTCAGGTTTCGGGGCTGTTGCTGGGCAACACAGACTTTCAGCTCCCTCGAAAGATTTTCCATTGGGTTCAGGTCTGGAGACTAGCTCGGCCACTCCAGGACCCTGAGATGCTTCTTACGGAGCCACTCTTTAGTTGCCCTGGCTGTGTGTTTCGGGTCGTTGTCATGCTGGAAGACCCAGCCACGCCCCATCTTCAATGCTCTTGTTGAGGGAAGGAGGTTGTTGGCCAAGATCTCGTGATACATGGCCCCATCCATCCTCCCCTCAATACGGTGCAGTCGTCCTGTCCCCTTTGCAGAAAATCACCCCAAAGAATGATGTTTCCACCTCCATGCTTCACGGTTGGGATGGTGTTCTTGGGGTTGTACTCATCCTTCTTCTTCCTCCAAAACGGCGAGTGGAGTTTAAACCAAAAAGTTCTATTTTGGTCTCATCAGACCACATGACCTTCTCCCATTCCTCCTCTGGATCATCCAGATGGTCATTGGCAAACTTCAGACGGGCCTGGACATGCGCTGCCTTGAGCAGAGGGACCTTGCGTGCGCTGCAGGATTTTAATCCATGACGGCGTAGTGTGTTACTTATGGTTTTCTTTGATACTGTGGTCCTAGCTCTCTTCAGGTCATTGACCAGGTCCTGCCGTGTAGTTCTGGGCTGATCCCTCACCTTTCTCATGATCATTGAGGCTCCACGAGGTGAGATCTTGCATGAGCCCCAGACCGAGGGAGATTGACTGTTATCTTGAACTTCTTCCATTTTCTAATAATTGCGCCAACAGTTGTTGCCTTCTCACCAAGCTGCTTGCCTATTGTCCTGTTGCCCATTCCAGCCTTGTGCAAGTCTACAATTTTGTCCCTGATGTCCTTAGACAGCTCTCTGGTCTTGCCCATTGTGGAGAGGTTGGAGTCTGATTGTTTGAGTGTGGACAGCTGTCTTTTATGCAGATAACGAGTTCAAACAGGTGCAGTTAATACAGGTAATGAGTGGAGAATGGGAGGGCTTCTTAATGACAAAACTAACAGGTCTGTGAGAGCCGGAATTCATACTGGTTGGTAGGTGATCAAATACTTATTTCATGCAATAAAATGCAAATTAATTATTTAAAAATCATACAATGTGATTTTCAGGATTTTTGTTTTCGATTCCGTCTTTCACAGTTGAAGTGTACCTATGATAAAAATTACAGACCTCTACGTGCTTTGTCAGTGGGAAAACCTGCAAAATTGGCAGTGTATCAAATACTTGTTCTCCCCACTGTACATTAAAAAAAATATACATGCATACAAGATGAGAGTTTTAGTAATATATAGACAGATAGATAGATATTATAGGAGAGAATAACGAATACAGAATTGCATATACTGTACGTACTTTCGGGGACCATTATTTATATACACTTTCCAATCTCCACCTCCGACATACCACCTTGGATTATTTATTTATTTATTTAATAAATCTCCACGACAGACATATCATCTTGAATAATATATATTTTTTATATATTCTTTACTATCTCCACTACCTACACATTTATTACTTGCGAAATTGAGGATTCGCAAGAACAGAAAATTGGTTCATCTGAGCTGTTGTTCTGTTTCTGTCTGTCAATGTGTTTGTATGTCAATCGCCGACAAGTCACATTTTTACTCCGATCTTCACGAAACTTCACCACCTGGGAGAGGTAGTGACAAGCTGGAAGCCTATTGTTTTTAAGGTCATTGGATCAAAAGGTCAAATCGATCATTAATTTTCAACCAATTCACTTGATATCTATGTAGATTATATACTGCAGATAAAACTCCAAAACTTGGGTGGACAGTGAACCCTCATCGAGGTGAAGTCTGTTCAACCGCTGTGGGTATGTCTATTAATTACATACTGTTTGAACGTAAGTTAGACCATGAGTAAGTCTGTGGATTACTTATTATATTGGACCTTGACTACATCTATTAATTGCAGACATTTAATAATAATATTAATGCCATTCCTTTTGTGTCGTGAAGGCACATTTATGCTGCTGAGGCAGTTTCATTCACAAGGAGTACAGTCCTGGACAGATTACCACTCCGACGCAGGTTACTCCGAATTATTACCCCAGTACACTGGTACTCATTTCATTGACCTTGGAAGGATGACAGACTGAGTCAACCCCACATGGTGTTAATTTAACAGTCAACAGGGGCTTGAACTCAGGATGCTAAGGTCCCAAGTCAGCCACCTGAACCACTCAGCCAGCACCAGGCTTATGGATTGTTGGAACATACCTTTTATACATGTAGACCTTTAGAGCCTTTGTACCTTTTAGATCCCCTATACATTTTAGAAGTCTTTAGACCATTTAAAACCTTTTATACTCTTTGGACCTTTTTTGACCATTTACACCCTTTAGACCCTTGGGACCCTTTAGAAACCTAAGACACTTAATAACCATAAGACCCATAAGCCCCCAAAGGACCCCTTAGACCCTGGAGACCCCACAAGAACCCTTAGTCCCCTAAGATCATATAGACCCTGTTAGACCTTCTGCAATAACACGAGGTTCACCAGTCCTCATCAAAGCCACCACTTAGTACCAAACTGAGAGGGTGCAAAATATAAGTATTTAATTAAATTTCTCTCCTTTTTTCAAGTTCTGCTCATCATGGAAAAGTGTCAGAGGGAAAAGTCCCATGTGGCAAAGAGAAAACTATGTCCATGGCAACAATTTCACCCCCATTTTAATCAAATGGGATATTTTTGTGATTTTATTGTTGCAAGATATTAGATTGAAACTTGCACAGCTTATTTTTATGCATGTGTAGTATATTTGTATGAAATCTGGTCAAAATTAGTCAAAGGTCAAGGTGAATGGCATCCAAAACATGTAAAACACCTATAAGGCAGCAATTAGAAAATGTATCAACCAAATTTGTTATGCACAACATTCCATCATGTAAAAAACTTGAAAGGTCATATTTTCCAAATAATCAAATTGCTGTTTCCTTGGCAACTATTGTTTATTTGGATTTTGCAAGTATCATGCTGCACACATCTTTTTGTTCATTTATTTGCTTTGCTATGTCAATGTAAAATCTATACATCCCATTTACAAAGTGTGGTTGGGGGCTGTCTCCTCGATGAGAACTTGCACCCTTGTTCATTATGTCTCCCCTCCGACATGTCAGTGAGAAACTAAACAGATATAATGGGGTTCGTGGTGGATTTGGATATGTTTAAAGAAGTGAGGCAGGAAAAGTGATATAAGCAATGGCAGAAGCAACATACATACTGTGTCCTCAATACCTACTTCAAGGAAAGAAAATAACGACTCATGACTTTTACAAGCAGAATGTCAAATAGCCAGATTTATTATCTAATAGTGTGAAGGAGTTTCAAAAGAATGGTAAGCAATTTGAACGTAATAGCCGATGAATAATTTGTGACTTGGCATTGATTGGTAGTTGGAATTTTCATATCACAAATGAAAAGAAAAACAAAGGCCTTAAGTGAATTCTGTATATAAAACTTTGGAAGCTTTAACATGCAAATGTAAGACGAAATTTACAGAGCATATGAAAAATGCGATGAAGTTTGTATCTTCTGAAGATGTAAATGGAATGTCTCAAATAAAAAATGACTGGATTGATGAGAGCCAGCAATGTTTTTGGAATAAGCACTGGCAGGTTTCAAAACGAATGAAAAGCAGTGATAGAATATCGGATTGCTCAAACAGAAGAAAGAAACTCACAAAAAGTGGCAAAATACTAAAGACCCTCAATATAAAGAAGATTATAAAATTTTGAAAAAGGAAGCTAAGAAAGAAATAGCTCCAGTAAAGAACAAAGTGTAAGAATGGGGGAAAAGTTTAACCACACCAGAGGGCAAGAATAAAATTTTCAAAAGAGCCAGGCAGATGGCAATGGACAGAAAAGATGTGGAAGAAGGTTGTTTTTTGGATTCGCTATATATGCTAGATATCCCTTATTGTCGGGTTTTCCGTGTGTGTGTGTGTGTGTGTGTGTGTGTGTGTGTGTGTGTGTGTGTGTGTGTGTGTGTGTGTGTGTGTGTGTGTGTGTGTGTGTGTGTGTGTGTGTGTGTGTGTGTGTGTGTGTGTGTCTGTCTGCAACGCGAGGCTCCACAGCACGAACCAGCGAACCGATTTCAATGAAACTTTGCCAACAGGTGCCATATGGTCTGGGAATGTGCGCGCTTGAATTCCGTTGCCTAGCAATCACCCGTTGCTGTGCAGCGGCCAAAAACCGTGTACAGTATTTTCAATACTTGTCCTTCGGTTTTCAATGTAGAGAAACGAGACTTCGGAATTAAACACTTCGAGATATTTAGAAAATTTTACTCAAGCCGATTTTTGATTGAGGTTTTATTTTTCAAATGGTAGTCCTTCAAAAATCAGGTGTCTATTTACCGTCATTTTTTATGAGGGGCTTAGGAAAGTGGGCGGAGCTTAGGGAAAGTGGACATGGTTGATGAAAAGTGGGAGTGGCGTTGGAAAGTGGGCGTGGCTTATGAAAATATTGTGTGGCTCGGGAGGTGTGGTCAAACAAGAGCATTAAGAGAAGTTTATTGGTGTGTGTGTGTGTGTGTGTGTGTGTGTGTGTGTGTGTGTGTGTGTGTGTGTGTGTGTGTGTGTGTGTGTGTGTGTGTGTGTGTGTGTGTGTGTGTCTGCAACGTGAAGCTCCACAGCACAAACCAGCAAACCGATTATTTTTCAAATGGTAGTCCTTCAAAAATAGGGTGTCTATTTACCGTCATTTTTTATGAGGAGTGCCAGTTGGCAAAATACGCAATAGGAAAAATCTTGCCAGGCAGAGGAACAATTGTATGTGAACCAATACGTCTAGGTAATGAATTTTCATCGGTGGATCAGTCAGAATGAAAAGCATCGCATCCAGCGCTTCGATCCTAGCGAATCCCTCGTCGCCTACCGGCTTGTTTATTTTTTTGTTTTTTAAACAAAAAACAGATATCTAGTGAGAAGAGATGATTTTGTTAAGCAATGGAAAGCTTATTTGAAAATGTCTTGATTGAAGAAAACAATGGAAGAATAACTTGGAATGTAATAGAGTTGAAGGTACAGAAAAAGAGATATGTGAAAAAGAAGTTAAATCAGCTATTCCAAGTTGAAAAAAAAGGAAAGGTATCAGGTCCACCTGGATTCTTAGTTGAAATTATAAATTTTGCTGGAGATGTGGAAATTAAATAAATGACGAAGTTGGGTTGAAATGTCTGGGAATAAGGAATGGTCCCTGAAGATTGTGCAAATAACACCATTGTGACCTTGTTCAAGATGAAAATGAAGTGAGGCCTTTTATTATTTTCTTCCTATTGGGGAGTTAAATAAGTTGAGCAGGCTTTTAAAGTTTTTGAAAAGGTGGTTGAACGAAGACTATGAAAAGTGATAAATATTGCCAAGAACCAGTTTGGTTTTATAACAAGATGATCAACATCAGAGGCAATATTTATTTTAAGGCAATGCCAAAAGAAGTATTTGCTAAAGAAAAGGAAACTGTCATGTTTTTCTTGACCAAGATAAAGCATATGATTGAGTACCGAGAGCACTTGAAAGGAGCTCTCAGAAGACTGCTCACTCTTAAAGAAATGGTAAAAGTACTCATGGTAATGTATTTTTAAAAATCAAGAACTATGATAAAGACCTACTTGGGATGTACTGAAATGTTTGAAGTCAAGATAGGATTACACCAGGGATCAGTTTTAGGTACAGTACTCTGCTGTTTGTAATAGTGATGGAATAATTGATGGAATAATTAATGGTTGCAATTCCCAAGTGATTTATTGTACACTGATTAGTTACTATTGAATGCTGAAAGTGAAAAAGAAGCAAAAGAGATGCTTCCAAAATGGAAAGTTGTAATGGAGAAGAAAAGTCAACTTTAATAAAATGAAGGATATGGTGAGGGGCGAAAAATGAGAAAGGAAAGAAAGCAGACAATGGCTTTGTTCAACATGTGAAAAAGGAGTTGGATAGAATTCAATTAGATGTAGGCAGGTTATAGATGGAGTCACAAGAAGCGCAGTGGTATCACAGGAAATTTGGTAATAAAAGCTGGGATTTTCAAAAATGAAAGATGTGAGGCTCAATCATTTGAAGAAAAAGATACACAAGGATATACTGTACAAGAATACTAGATGCAGGAGGAGGCCTTTCAGACGGTCATGCATGCACCACATCAAGCCCAGACAAATTTTATCCTTCTATGGTTAGAAACGAATTAGACAGCTTCTGATGCCATCAGAGACAAAGTGATTCGATGAAGAACTAGAAGGGCACTCTGGAGAGCGTATACCTCCACCATGCAATGCCTGATCCAGGAGAACATATCAGGCCCAATATATTTTTGAAATATCATGCTTTGACATCGCAACATCACCAGATATGCCTCCACCCACATTATTACATCATTATACATATGTGCACCAGGTTTGATTTAAATCCCTGAACCCAGATTCAAAATATTTAATTATTCTGGCTACCAGACCCATGCGTCCAATGAGGATTAAATTTAAAACACGAACTCCTCATGATGACTACATCATAACTGTGATGTTGATTGATGAAGCGGTACAAGAGAAATTTTTTTTAAAGATTTTGTTCTATCCAATATGGCCGCCAGACCATGTAACCTATTAATTAATTGTGAACACCCAGATATTGCCAAAGCTTGGGGAACATGTGGGTGAAGTTTCCACTTGATCTGTCTAGCTGTTTTAGAGAAGATTTTTTTTTCAAGGTTTATTTTTCAAAAAAATCATAGCTGCCAAACCATGTGACCTGTGGCATCATAAGTGAGAAGGTTTTGTTCCTCATGTATAGGCGATCATAACTGTAAAGTTTTGCCTCGACCTGTTCAGCCATTTTGAGGAGGAGGATTTTTGAAGGCTTTTATTTTTTTAAAAATATGGCTGCTCAACCACGTAACCGATGACATCACCAATGCCCCCCGCCCCACCCCCGTACAATTCAGCCTGAGATGACCCTAAAAAATCTTCATCCTGTCTCGTTTCTATATATATATATATATATATATATATATATATATATATATATATATATATATATATATATATATATATATACATACTCCAGTCAAAAGTTTGAGAACACCCAAATTTTTCTACTTTTTACTGAAATTTAAGCAGTTCAAGTCCAGTGAATAACCTGAAATGGGACAAAGCTAAGCGGTAAACAGCGAGAGGTTAAAAAAAAGTTTAGGTTACCAAAAACTGAAAAATAATGTAAATTTCAGAGTTGTTAAAAAAGGCCCGTTTCAGGGAAAAAGTAATGGGCAACTGCAGCTGTTCTGCAGCAATGGAAGTGAATTAAGTCTTGAAAGTCGATGCAAACAATTCCTACAGTTGTCCCAACTTTTGTTGATTAGTTACAAACCCTCTGTATAAAAGCAGTGTTGGAACAGACTATGTTGCTGCACAATCTGAAGCATTATTTGGACAATATTGCACTGCAGGAAGTAGTATATTGCTATCATAATGGTGAGAAAAATATAATTAACAAAGGAAGACAGACAGACCATTATAACACTTAAAAGTGCAGGTCTTTCCTTTAGAGAAATTGCAAAGAGCCAAGGTGTCAGTGAGTACAGTTTCCTACACCATCAAAAGGCACTTGGACACTGGAGGAAACTCTCACAGGAAGAGGTCTGGCAGACCCAAAGCCACAACACAATCAGAAGACAAGTTTCTGAGAGTCAACAGCTTGTGTGATAGGCAGCTCACAGGACAGCAGCTTCAAGCACAGCTTAATACTGGTAGAAGTAAGGAAGTCTCAGTTTCAACTGAAGAGAAGACTTCGAGCTGCAGGTTTGACAGGTCGAGTGGCAGTAAGAAAGCCATTGCTAAGATGGCAAAATAAGAAAAAGAGGGTTGACCGTGCCATGATGCACCACCAGTAGACTAGTGAAAACTGGATGAAGGTCTTATGGACTGATGAACTAAAATTTGAAATCTTCGGGTCATCATGCAGGTTTTTTGTACGCCGTCGAGTTGGCGAAAGGATGGTTCCTCAGTCTGTGACACCAACTGTCAAACATGGAGGAGGAAGCGTGATGATCTGTGGCTGTTTTGCTGGATCCAGAGTCGGCGACTTCCACAGAGTGACTGGCACCCTGAACCAAAAGGGCTACCACAGCATTTTTCAGCACCATGCAATACCCTCTCGTCTATACCTAGTTGGTCAGGGGTTCATCCTACAGCAAGATAATGACCCAAAACATACCTCTAGGCTATGTCAGAACTACGTAAGAAGAAAGGAACAAGATGGTCGGCTACAAATCATGTAATGGCCAGCCCAGTCTCCAGACTTAAACCCCATCTGTAATGTCTGGAGAGCAGTGAGGGACGTAGAGTCGTGAGGGCTGTCAAGCTCTGTTTATTGCGTGTCCGGATGTACACTACTCCGAGCCTCTAGCGGAAGTGAACAGCTATATGCCCTGCAGACACGTGACTACCAACACCACTCCTCCACGCCCCCACAACGCTCTCCGCATTGGGCTTTGCACGCGTATGCCAATATGCCACATTCCTCCCTCCTAAAGTATGATTATGAAATGACAATTATAATGATAAGCATAATTGGCAAAGTATACTTTGCAAAGTATACATAATTGACATAAAAACTAAAGAGGAACAAAACGACATCAACCATGTAAAATTTCCAAAGTACCACGTCACACGATCCAACCCTGAGATGATGGTCAGCTGTGAATCACCCAGACGAGATGGCACAAAAGAAAACGTGCTTCATCTGCACAACCTGTCACAATAATGCCGTCGTTATAATCTGGCCCAAAATTCAGCCCTCTATCCCCATCACAACATATATCGTGTTGGTGCGAGTGAGTTGAATCCCAAATGCAGTGGACTGGCGCTCGAGTACAGAGTTACACGACGAAGCCCATGATGTCTGCAGACCAAAATAACCATGGCCGTGTTAAAGATAAAAAGAAGAAAGTTTGGGAGCACAGTATAACAATGCAGCAGAAGCGCCCCCAGGCGGCCCAAGCTTACACGCCTTCCTGTGAGGTCGAGGTGACATGATTAGAAGAACCTCCTGCGCCCCCGGCTGACAAGCTTGCTCGTCCCCCCATGGACAGAAACAGGTAAACACGCTGAGTCCGCCAGACATGAGGGCACCGTCACTGGCGTGGAGCAGCAGGGAGGGCGGACTTGGGAAGATAACAGCCCGGCCCCCGCGAGAGTAACGGGAGGGGTGACGCTGAACAGCGCCGGAGTCCCACGTGCAAGTCGAACCGGCAATTAGCCGGCTCTATTACCAGCAATCCCATACAAAACCACGCATCAAATCCAGTCGAGATCTCCATGCACGTCCACACGGACGATCAGCGTACACTGCACCCACAACCATGTCATAAAACAGCAAGAACATCGTCTGCACAGATGCAAACTTCCCTTCACGTACAGCGCGTTCCCCCAGTATAATTCCCACACATGAGAGGGCAGCGAACCGTGGACTGTCATTGAAGCCGGAGATCAGAAAGACCTCTTTATTTGCAATGATCATCCGCAAGTTCTTCACATCATATTGATCATATTGATCATCATATGGATTGATCCCAACCAAACACATTATGCTCACACGCGGACTGTCGGCATTTGCTTTAATAATGCCATGCTGAATCACTCGTGCTGCAATCATCAAACACACAACAATTAACCATTTATAAACCACATTGCGCGGACGCCTCTTGGTTGTCACGGCGTTGAGGCGACTTGCGTGCCGGTCCCCATCTGAACGTCGCAGAGGCCACCTTCGATGGTCGCGTTCCACGAACTTATTTAATGCGACCAGCTCGCTCCAATTCCCCGCTGAAATCGCCTGCACGACACGGGTGTGCACTGTATCATGAGCGCAGCGCAAGCGCGAGAGTCCGTCGCAGCTGGCATGACCCTCGTTGCTCCGGAACCATATATCGTAGTTGCAGGAAGCAATGACCGGAACCCCATGTTGCATCGTCGCGGCTCCTGCCACCAGAACCTCACCCTCGGATCTCGAGGGAGGCCCGGGCCCAAACGGAGGTACGGTTCCCAAAGGAGACACAGGTGCACCTGGAGGTACAAACTCCGAAACAGGAACCTCCTCCTCCTGACACTCTAATCGGCTCGGCACGGGACGTCCAAGGCCACTGGCTGGCGCCATCCAGTCTAGTTGAATGCGGGCCAACCCGCTCCGACCCAAAAGGGTGAGCCCCTCCCCTCGCACCATGAACCGCGAGAGCGCGACCCTCTGACCTTGATGGGTGACCAAGACGTGTGCCCAGCCAGCTGCTGGTAGCACTTCACCGGTATACGTGTGCAATGCGAGGGTAGACCCGAAAAGACGTAGACCGGGGAGTGCACGAGCGGTGCGCTCGCTCATGATCGACACCGCCGCTCTGGTCTCAACTCGAAACACGAATGGTGCCCCGATCATCTCGACCTCCACTGTCATTGGTCTTGTCACCTTCGGACGAATTGAAAACAGGCTCAACATCGGTTGCATTTCCTGCTCCGGGCCGCCAGGATCGCTATGCCCAGGCTGCAGGACTCGACCCGGGGCGTAAAAGTGTACGCCATGCACAAAACACCGTACCGGCAGTAGGTCTCGACCCGGGACATTGGGGTCGCTTCACACACCGCCATCCATGACCGTTATGATGGCCAAAGACACTCGGCACACACACCGTAGAAGTCCCTGAGCGTTCAGACCGCCGTCCAACTGATCGCGTTGCAATGTTTGTTCACGA
Source organism: Eptatretus burgeri (assembly GCF_056783735.1). Lineage (NCBI taxonomy): Eukaryota > Metazoa > Chordata > Myxini > Myxiniformes > Myxinidae > Eptatretus > Eptatretus burgeri. Next base: position 113,841,121 of record NC_140961.1, on the reverse strand, counting down.
CCCACACCGAAGACTGTGCGTGCGGCCGTGGGCGCTGGGTACACCGCATGGACTTCCGGATCACCTGCCGCGCTCTGGCCATCGAGGCTCCGGACATCTCTCAGAGTCTGTGCGACGGCCGACGCCGCGTCTGAGCTGAATGTAATGTCCTCGTCCTTTAGCCATGGCATTGCAGAAACCATTCCCTAGGATTGCAAACCAGAAATAAAATGATCTCTGAGCCGTCTCGCCATTCACTCGACGTGAATTTGCAGGTGTCGGCGAGATTTCTCACCCGTGCGGCGAAACTCGCAATGCGCTTCCCTGGGCTCCTCGCCAGGTGATCGAACTTGCGCCGCGCGAACTGCGCTGATTTTCCCGGCGCTCCGTGTGCCCTACAATCCAATTGCACCGGCCAAAGACTCAAAGTCAACACCGAGGAAAACCAGGCACTCTGCACGCGCTGATCCGAAACAGCCTCGTCGCCAATGTAATGTCCGGAGAGCATTGAGGCACGTAGAGTCGTGAGGGTTGTCGAACTCTGTTTATTGCGTGTCCGGATGTACACTACTCCGAGCCTCTAGCGGACGCGAACAGCTATATGCCCTGCAGACACGTGACTACCCACACCACTCCTCAACGCCGCCACAACGCTCTCCGCATTGTGCTTTGCACGCGTATGCCAATACGCCACTCCGACCCGACAAATCATGTAATGGCCAGCACAGTCTCCAGACTTAAAACCCATCGAGCTGGTTTGGGATGAACTGGACAGAATGGTGAAAGCAAAGCAACTTGCAAGTGCAACATATTTGTGGGAATTTCTGCAACAGTGTTAGGAAGAACTTTCCAAACAATATTTGATTTCAATTGTAGAAAGAATGTCACGAGTATGTTCAGCTGTTATATCTGCAAAAGGTGGCTACTTTGATGAGTCAAAAATTTAGATTAAATTTTGTTCAACAAAACGATTCCTTGATTTCTTTTTTTACCTGCAATTGTTTATTTGTTCTGTGCTTTAATTTCAGAGTACATTGAAACAATAAACTGCCTAAATTTCAGTAAAAACTGGGAAAATGGGGGTGTTCTTAAACTTTTGACTGGTAGAGTATGTGTGTCTATATATATATATATATATATATATATATATATATATATATATATATATATATATATATATATATATATATATATATATATATATATATATATACATTGTCACTATTCGTTGTTCGCTGTTGTTTTTAGAGTGAATATTAACATTTGACATTGTCATGCAATCAATTGAAGCTCTCTCATTCGTTACATTTGAAACTAATGTACCATTTTGATGCATTTGGTTGACATACTCTAAATATTTTAAATGATAATTTAATGGTGGAAAATTTTTATTGTGATGAATTAAATCCAATTAATCTTTTTTTGCCAAATAAATATTTTCGTAGCAGTCTGATTGCAGACATGATTGAATGTAATCCAGGCTGACAATGAATTATGTGCTTTGTGGAAGGCGATGGGAAAGATTTTAGAAAGAAAAACTTTTGAAATGTGTTTCCACTTTTCATGAGAGTTATTTAAGAATTCCAGTTCATCTGTCTCGCAAAATTAAATGTTACATGAGGCCTGCCTTGAGAGCTACCGTCCATCCACTTGTGATCCAGCCTCCAGGTTCTAATCCTTTGTGACATTTCACTCCGATCTCATCATCTCATCATCATCATCTATCCTCTTTGGGCCAAGTCACCTATAAGGCTGCAACGCATACTCTCCAGACTGCCCTGTTTCTTGCTATCGGCCTAGCTTCATTCCATTATCTCCAGCCTATCTCTTTTCTTTCTTTTCCACTGTGCTCCTCCAGGTTGTTCTTGGATGTCCTACTTTCCTTCTTCCTTCGGGCTTCCATGACAATGCTGTCAAGTAGTTGTTATCATCTTTCATTCTCAGAATGTGTCCAATCCATTTCCATCTCCTGATCTTCACTTCATCACTGATCTTCATTACATTGGTTCTTTTGAGTAATTGTTCATTTGACACAATGTCATGGCCATCTGATTTTAATATCCTATGCAGACATTTGAACATAAAGATGTCAAGTTTCTGATTGTACCCTTCGTTTATCTTCCAAGCCTCACACCTATATAATAGTACTGATTTGACAAGTGAGTTAAATAATCTTAATTTGGTTTTCAATGTATAAATTCTTGAGCTCCATAATTGCTGAGTTTCATGCAGGATACCATAGCTTTACAAATTCTGTTCCTAATATCCTCTTCTCCACCTCTTTGTTTGTTGTTTGTTGACTATGGTCCCGAGAGAGGTGTACTTCTCAACTGCCTTTAGATTTTGGTCTCCGATTTGAATTCTGTTGCTTTCATTATTTATCATCAAAACCTCTGTTTTCTTCTTGTTTATCTTGAGTCTGGTTTTTGATGCAAATTGATTCATTTTTGTTACTTTAGTTTTACATATGTTGCAAGCGAGATGACAAATGGGCAATGTTGTCAGCAAAGTTGAAGTCCTCATATTTGATTGTAACCCTCCACCTAATCCCTGTGTTGTTGCCATCTGTTGTCTTCCTCATTGTCCAGTCTACTACTAGCAAGAATATAAAACTGCACATTGCATCTCCTTACTTCACTTCTGTTTTTACCATGAATCACTCTGATTTTTTATTTTTGGATACACTCTCTAGGTTCGTATGAGAGCTGACACACAGAACCTACAACAAAGGGAGCAAGAGACAATAGGGGCGGTAGAGGGAAGGAGAAAAACAGTGTGGAACAAAGACATGAGGAGATCTGTGGAAGGGAGAGTGATGGGGCAGGGTACACAGGGTAAACAAGATGGACACCACAGGGACTTTCTGATCTTACAAGACAAGGGCTTTCAGGACGGAAAGCAGGGAATTTGAAGGAGGTGGGTTTGGGGTGGATTAACGGGGGTAGAAAAGATCGTGGTTTTGGATGGGTGAAGATAAGAGATGGTGGTGAACAGCTGTTTTGAAGACCTGGAAGGAAGAATGGGATTGAAGAGAGTGTGGGAGTTTTTTGCGAAGGCGGAAAAAGAAGACCAATGAAAGGGTGAATGTGAGCAGTGCTTCTTGATTTTGGTAGTTTTACCATAGGCAGTTGCTGGCGGACATTGAGCACCCAGTGGAAAAATGAGGGAGGGGTGACATAACTCAGATTTTAATGAGGGAGCAGATTTTATCTGGTTTGTCAGTGGCAACCTGTATGGAAAGATCTGTCAGGTTTGAGCAAAGGCCCCAGATGTTGAGGTCTACACTGTTGAGGAAGAGTGAGGGGAGGAGGTTTTGGGTGCAGGGATGGGTGGGGGAGGTTCAGACGAGGGAGGAGGGGGGAGGTAAGGAGAGTTGTTGAAAGAGTGTGGGATATTGCAGAAGAGCTAGGAGAGATGGCCGGATGAGGAGGAGAAAAGACTTGGTGGTGATGAGTTGAGGTACAGTGGGGAGTAATAAGAGAGGGTCAGAGGGCAGTTGAAGATTGGAGGATGTGGAGTGATGAGATGGAAGAGAGAGTTTGGGTTAAGGAGGCAGCTTTGAAGATGTGCGGGGGGGGGCAACTTTGGGGAGGGGAGTGAAGGGGAAGATTTGAGGGAGAAGGGTGAGAGGGGAGGTTTGAGGGAGAAGGGTGAGCGGGGAGTTTTTGTGAATGGTGAGAAGGAAGCATCGAGGGGGAAGAGTGTGAAGGTTGCTTTGAGAGTGAGTGGAAACGATGAGAGCAGGCATAGCCAAGGTGTAGCAGGGAGAATTTGGGAGAGGGGAAGGATGAGACTTGGTAGAGGTATGGTGAAGAAGGGAGCAGGCAAGGGAAGGTCGAAGATTTGAGGGGATGGGAAGAGGGGGAGGTATGCTGAGAGGAAGGAAGGAGCATGTTTGTGGTGACGAGTGTACTGTTTGAGAGAGTGAGATATCTGTTAGGTTAGAATGGAGCCCATAGATGTCAGAACACCACACTTTGGGACAACAGAGGAGGAACTGATACTGAAGCAGAAGACAGTGAAGAGGTGCCAAGAACGGAGGTAAGATGAGGGGCAAGATGGGATGGGTAAGGACAGGGGATCACACGTGAGGGGTTAGGAGGAGGTATATTTAAGAAGGTGGGGGAATTGTTTCTGAAATTGGAAAAAAAAAAAAGGACGATTGATGGAACACGAACTTGCATTGCAAACTGGGATTTAAAATGTTTTTTTAAAGTCAGAGATGTAATTGAAGACATTACGTGAGGGATGCAATGAAGGAGAATTAAGAGACTGGAGAAAAGAAATGTTGTAACGGTGGGAATTTTTAGACACGGGATGAAGGAAAGGTCAAATTGGAAACAGCCTTTTGAAGAAGAAAAATTCGCGAATTATGACACAATACTGAGAACCACACATGTGAAAGAGGAAGTTTACAGACTTTTAAAACATTTTAAGAGACCATTTGTTTTTTTAAGATTAGGTAAATTAGGTAAAGGACAGGTTGAAGAAAAAAATTGTGAAGGTGTCTGGTGAATGTGGGTTGGCAAAAGTCGAAGATGGTTGATCGGAGAAAGAAGGAAGAAGAAGAGTCAGTACAGGAAGTCACGTGGTAACGTGGGGTATAATGTGAGGGAAAAGGTATTTTTATTTATTTATTTATATTTCAAGACATGAAACAGAGGGCATTAGTTGAGAGGGATAGAAGGAGGGTGGAGGGAAAAGTGGAGAAAATAAAAGCTGATGGTAATAAGGAGAAAATACAAAATACACGATCGTGCACACAAACGGGAAGAAGGGTAGGCCTCAAGGAAACCGGATGTTGAAAAGACGACAAAAATTCAACAATTAGCACAAGTTTTAACACAAGACCTAACTCGAAACACGCAGTAAACACAGAGCTAACAAAATGACAGCAAAAATGTGAAAAAGTGACTAGAAAACTTATCTTAGAGAAAGTCGACAGAGACTGAAGAAGAACCACCACCGTCACTCAAGAACTGGAACCGGAAAAGGATTCCTCTCCTTCCTCCAGCACTGCACGTTCACTGTCCTCATATAAGATCTGTACCATTCTGATTATTTTGCTTGAGATTCCATAACTAGCCATGATCTTCCAAATGCTTTCTCAGTGCAGTGTTGAAGGTGTTTTTTCAAAGTCCACAAAAGTGTTATATTGGGTTTCCTCCCTTTGTTACCTGCTCAATGATGTGCAAAATATAGCTTTGTTCAACTGTGCTTCTACCTCTTCTAAAGCCTGCTTGCTCATCCCTCAACTTGTTGGCAACTCCATATCTAATTCTATCTATCAGCACTCTTCCAAATACTTCACTTGGAACTGATGTGAAAGTAATTTCTCTCCAATTTCCACATTCTGTAAGATCACATTTCTTTGGTATTTTGACAATTAACCCATGCGTCCACACTTTAGGTACTTGTTCTTTGTCCCAAATTGCTTTAAACAAGTTGTCAAGCCACTCCACTGTTGTGTCTTTGTCCGCTTTCAATAATTCCATCCTTGCCTTCAGATTTAGCATTCTTCATCTCCTTTATTGCTGTTCTAATTTCAGTTTTTGAGATATGACTTGTGCTGATTTCTTCGATAACAGGATCACCGTCCTCTTCTGTTGTTATTTTTTTTTTTCGAAAATCAAAAATCGGCTTCTGCGCTTTTATGCGCAGTATAATCATCCTCTTTGTCAAAAAATTTCAGCCTGATCCGTCAAAAACTGTATGACTAGTATGCAATTGTATTACTATATGCTTTCACCCCAACATTCGCGCTAGGATTCCCTAACATAGGGTTAGGGAATCGAACACAAATGATGAATGGACAGGTACTAGTCATGTTCCTATATGTAACAACGAACAGCAAAAATGCCATCTGATGGGTTCTTTTATCTACATATTTCAAATTCGCCTTAGTCTAGCAACCACCCATGTCACCTACTGGGTTGTTTGTCTGTCTGTCTGTCTGTCTGTCTGTCTGTCTGTCTGTCTGTCTGTGTGCAGGATATCTCAAAATGTTTTGGACGGATTTGGACAAAACTTGGTGAACATGTTGGCTGTGTGACAAAGAAGAATTATTTCAATTTTAGTGAAGATCTGAATCCGGATCCGGATCTGATAATGTTTTTAAGTGATTCTTCACCATTGAGAGATAGTGGGAAACTTATATGTAGCATGATATCTCAAAAAGTTGTGGAAGGATTCTGATGAAACTTGCTGGACAGGTTGTGTGTCGCAAGGACGAATTGATTTGATTTTGGTGAAGATACAAATCCAGATCTGGATATGAGAATTATTTTATTTTTAAAGTGATTCTTCACCAATGAGCAATAGGGCCACATATATATGTGTATATATGTGTATATATATTGTTGCGGTTTTCGCGCCCGCCGGCGTGCTGACGGCCACGTAACTCGAATCGCGGCACGTCGCCCACCGGACGGACAATCCAGTCGTGACCCTCTCGGACTAACGCCGGGAACCAGTCACGGGTGGACCTTTCGGTCTCACCACGATCGAGCCAATCAGCCCCCGCGTGGGATAGGGTTGCTCGCCGAATTCGACCTACCTAAGTACCCACGCGGAGGGTAGACCGGGCGATCGCACCTCGCCGCAGGTCGACTTCGGACACGGGCCACTTAAGCGACCCGTTCCGTACTATCAGAATAACCGAGCGGTGTTATCGTCGACCTCGACGGTTCGATTAATTATCGGGCGTATTCAGCCCACTACCAACCCTTTACGTGAAGCAAGATGGGGATTCAATGGGAGAAATGACGAAGCGAAGCGGGAGAACAGTTCAATAATAAAGCACATTTATTCGCGGCACACGGGAAGCACACATTCAATTCCACCAAAAGCACACAAAAAAAAAGAAAACACAATTCCATTTACACAAAAAGCAAATATAAAAGCGAAGACAATGCAGAGCTAATACCGACTACCGAGCACACGGCAACACTTATACAATTCTACTTCACAGACGGCGCCGACAACACATACCCAAAACCAAGGAAAAGAATACCCCCAAGAATGAGGCGGGCCTGAGGCCGAGACCGGGTCGCGCCTACCCGTCTGGTGATGAGACGCGGAGCGGCGATGGCGCCTCACTCCGCGGGCCTCGCGGACAGTGTCTGGCAGGGGGTGGGAAAGGGGCCCCCTTGGTCGCACTATCTCAGCGAGGGGCGAAACAGGAGGGGGTTGCTGATGCTCGGGGTATAGAGGATCTTTATTATCCCTGGTGTGCGTCTCCACCTCGGCCAGGTCGCGCTGCCGGCCTTCCTCGGGCGTGCAGCTCCCGGCACCGTCGCGAGCACCCCCTCGTCTGCCTTCGCCGCTGCCGCCTCTCCGCCTCTGGACTCTCCACCCTGGACTCTTCTTTGGGCTCTCCTCGTTCGACTCTCTTCAGCTTCTCCAGCTACTGCAGGCTTCGGGCTCCAGACTTCCACACGGCTCTGACTGACGAACACGGTCCTTTTATCCCCCCGTAGCTTCGCCTTTGACCTTTCACCTCGCTCCCCATTGGCCCGAGAAAAAGTGGGCGTGAAGGCTTTTGATCCACAAATTTGCATATATCGATCGTTCTGGAGGCGGGGCCAAATCGCCCTCGCTCACCGATTGGACAGCAAAAAGTGGGCGTGTGTCGTTTTTGATCCGTTTTTGAAGCACAAAATCCGTGATTTTGTACACGCTGTTCGACGTGCGCCCTGCACGAGTCCAACACCGGTACCCACAGCGGGGCAAGAACGGTGGCGATGCTACGGTTGCGAGGTGTGACGTGAAGGTCGTGGCGGTTGTGGTGAAGCGGCGTTGTGGTTGGTGGTTGATGTTGTGGTTGTGGTGGTAATCATGGCGGTTGGTCCAAAATAAAGATAGTAAAAGAAAAACGGCTATCCTGAAGAGTCGCAGCTCGCATAAATGACATGTATTCCCACTAGACAACGGGTTTGGGCCTAACTACACATATACTTGCCGAGATACCTCACCTAAGGGACCTGAATGGTGGTTTGCGAATTTGGTAACCACAACAATATATATATATATATATATATATATATATATATATATATATATATATATATATATATATATATATATATATATATATTTACATATAGATGTGTATATATATATATATATATATATATATATATATATATATATATATATATATTTACATATAGATGTGTATATATATGTATATGAATATATATATATATATATATATATATATATATATATATTTGTATATCGATATATATATATATATATATATATATATATATATATATATATATATATATATATATATATATATATATATATATATATATATATATATATATATATCATGGTGTTTCAAAAATTTATTTGGCCTGATATGTTGTTATGGATCACGCATTGCATGGTGGAGGTATGCACCCATCTCATTTCAATTTTATTTCAGTTCGCACTAGTTGGTGGTCGCTTGCAATATCTGCATCCCCCATGATTCGAGTGTCCATTATTGATGCCCTATGTTGTTTGCTTACCATCACATCGTCTATCTAGTTCTTTGTCTTTCTGTGTTTGCTTATGTATCATCTTTTTGTAGGAAATGGTGCCAGTTATCACAAGATTATTAAGTCCACAAAATTTGATAAGCTTTTCTTCATTTTAATTTCTATCACCTAGACCATGACTTCCGATGACGCCCTCATATCCCTCGTTGCCACCTCTCACTTTGGCGTTGAGATCACCCGTTATTATCAATAAGTCGCGTTTGTATTCCCCATCGACCACTGATTGTAATTGCTCATGGAAGTTTTCTTTGTCTTCGTCACTTGCATTGTTGGTAGGTGCATAAACACGAATCACAGAAAGCTTCACATATTTAGAGAAGAATCTGGCATATATTATCCTTTCATAAATCAGTTTCCATTCAAGTCGTGATTGCTCAGTCGTCTTGGACATCATAATTGCAGCTCCATGGTGGTGTACGTTATCTTCTCTCTCTGAAAATGACATTCTCTCGAGACTTCAACTTGACTTTTCTGTACCCTGTCCACCTGCACCCACTGATCCCAATATATCAATATTGTATCTAGCCATCTCATTCATAATTTGAGCGGATTTACCCATTGTGTTTCGTGTTCTTACATTCCAGCATCCAATATTAGTTATTTATTTTGGCCTGCTTATCGAAGTTGTCGGCCGCTAGATGTCCTTTTGGCTCTGGTCCAGAAGTGCCATACTGTCCACAAACCTGATGTCATCATCCTCTGAGACTTGGACCACCACCAAAGAACATAACCAGCAAAAGCTGGTATTTGAATTTCACTTGCAGTTTCCGTAACAATAGTTTTGAACTGAGTGGGTTGTTGGTCCGCTACAGTAGTTATATTTTCAGGGTTTTCCTTCCCTTAGCCAGAGCCTCATCAGCCTAACACCGCAAGGTGTTCGTTTCCAGGGTGCAACAATATGGAGGTGCAGTTGATTAGGTGCTCTACAGTTCATGGCAGACTCCTCCTTTTCGATTTCCACCAAAAACTGAGCTAGCCGGCCCCAACATCACTGGCTGTGATGCCGAGGGCATGCACAACCCTCACTCTGATCTATATCACAGATATTAACTTTTTAGATGGCCGATGATACTTCACCCAAATTGATTTTTGTATCCAAAGTGGAGGCTCACGGAGGAGTGAGAATATAAAATGAATCAGGATGGAACAGAGCAAACTCAACAGTAGAATGAGAGGTGGTGGGGGGGGGGGTGGGTGATGGTGGCACACTAAGAGCATGATTGATTGATAAAATAGGAGATTTGGAAAAATAAGTGATGTGGGGCAGAATGAGGATGAGAGGAAGACATACTTGGTGGAAATGATGCATACAGCCACTAACTCTGAGGAAGGAAAAAGGGGAAACTTGGAAAAAGGTGGGTGAGGAGAGGGTTAATTGGGGTAGAACAGATCATGACTTTGGATGGGGCATGATCTGAGATAGTGCTATGTCACTGTCTTGAAGACCTGGAGGGAAGAATGAGATTTATGTGAATGTGGAAATTGGTTCTGCAGGAGGGAAGAAAGAGGAACGAATGAGCAGAGATGAGCAGTGATTCTGGATTTTGGGAGATTCACCAGAAGGGGGCTGCTGTTGGACCACATGCACTGATATGCAGAAACCTGGTGGGGGTACAATTCACGGAAAGAGCAGAGGGTGCAAGACCAGACAGGAGAATGTAGAAGACTGAGAGAAAACCGACGGTCTGATTTTAAAGACACAGGTCCACAGACTCAGCTTCATCACTGCAGATTCCAATGATCTTGTAGGCCTTGGTTTCCACAGCAACAAGCTGAGTAAGGTGTGATGCAGGAGCACCAGCCCAGAGGGGAGAGCAGTACTCCATCAGGCTGCGGATGAGTGCCTTGCAGGTGCACAGGAGCTCAGGTGCACCAAGGAAGGACTTTGCACAATGGAGGATGCCCAGTCGGCATCTGTCTCTGTAGGCCAACTTTGACATGTGGTTTGTCCAAGGAAGATCGTCGTTGATCGTGAGACCCAAGAATTTGAGTGATTGAACTTCTACAAGTGGATTGTTGAGAAAATCGATTGTGGTGGGAGAAAGGGGGGGTTGTAGGTGTTGGGTTGCCATATGATCCTCAAGGAAAAGGATAGAGATTGTGAAAATGTGAGATTTATCAGGATTGAAAGACATATTGCAAGTGGTTTACCAGTTTGTGATTATTTAAAGATCTGAAGAGCAGGAAGTGGTTACATGTCTGAATGATGAGGGATGTCACGGCATAGGGAGAAGTCATCAGCAAGTCGATAAAGAGGATTTTACAGAGACTCATACAGATCGTTGATAAAGATTAATAGGAAGACAGGGCCATGTCTCAGGGGCACTTCATCCTGCCAGGAAGAGATGAAAGGATTCCGCTGAGAGCCCACATTGGCTATGAGAACAGAAGTCAGTGTGCCTTGTATGGAGTTGGCAGGATGACAGACTGTATCAAAAGCACGATATATGTCGAGAGAGAGAGACAGTCCTGATCTCACCTGACATTGAGGGCTTCCATCAATTGTTAGGTGAGTAAAAGCATCATGTCCGAGATGTAGTGATCTGGTCTGAATCCCAATTGATGATCTGAGATGAGGTTGTTGGAGAAAAGGAAGGATTTCATATCCTTCTATCGAGTGCAGCCTGTGGCTGTTGGTTGCATCATTGGTTGGGACACGGCTATGCCGCTGATGCAGTGTCCCCCTTACCAGTACACTGGTACTCATTTTGCCGACCTCGGAAGGTCGAATGCCAGGCTGAGTCAACCTCCTGGTGCATTTTAATTCAGCGGCCAACGGGGCTTGAACTCAGGACCCTAGGATCCCAAGCTGCCACCTTAACCACTAAGCCAACACCAGGCTAGGATTTCATATAAACTCTGATGATGAGTGGAAGTCAGCTGATAAGTCTGTAGTTAAGGGAATCAGTTTTTACACCTTGTTATCTCCACCACCGAAGGTGGACGTAGGTTATGTTTTCACCCCTGTCAGTTTTTCTGGCTCTTTGTGTCTGTCTGTGAGCAGGATATCTCAAAAAAATTATTGATGGACTTGGACGAAATATGGTGGACAGGTTGGGTATGTGATAAGGATGAATTGCGTAGATTTTGGTGAAGATTCGGATCCGGATCCGACACTAGAATTTTAAAGTTATTCTTCACCATTGAGTGATAGGGCTAAAAATGATATATAGCATGATATCTCAAAAAGTTATGGACGGAATCTGTGGTTGAGTTGTGTCGGTGCCAAGAACAAGCCGATTACCTGAGATTTTGGTTAATGTGCGGATGCAGATCTGACATATCAGTGGGATACAAAACTCACACTGCTCAGCCTGGCAGAGGTATGTTGCCAACATCATATGCGCACTGGTCAACCTACACCCCTTTCTCCCATGCATACATTATAAATATATGGCCACTGATGTTGTCTCCTAATGATCTTAATGTTGTATTGTTGGATAAGATTAATAATGAGGCAATTTTTAAACATTTTGCATTATGATTATTTAACTAATGGATATAATTTCAGCAAATTTATCGAAGTACCAACTTGGCTCACTGGTTGCATCAGCACGGAGTTGTGGATTTGCTGCGATGTGGTGCTGCTCCCAATTAAGGAAGGAATTCTGCCAGGATGGTTTTGATACTTCGTCTACCCTCCGTTGATTTAAACCCTGGGATCGTTAACGTCCACCAACAAATGATGGTGGCAAACTCCAGCTTAGCATTCATCTAAGGAGCGGCGCACTCAATGGTGCAATGCCCTGCCTATGAAGCCCTCGAATATCTGTTTAGGTTCACGATGGGGATCAAACCAGAGTGGAGACAGCTTAAAGATAAGTGCACTACCTCTGAGTCATCCAGTCAACCAATATAATATACTTACCATAGGAAGCCAGAATTGAGATTAATGATGCATTTTAACCTATACCATGCATGGTATCCCTAAGAGAGAGGTCACAGGTTGGCTCAGTCAATGCACTTATCAAGCTTGCTTTGCCGAAAGAGTGAAAGTGCTGTCTTAAGAGTTTAAGTCAAGCAGGGGATCATCATGATTGGTTTTGCTTAAAACTGACAACGTGTAAAATTCGCATCTCCATCAAGTTTATTATCCAGATACCAATAAAATATCCATTTGAAAGAAAATTATGGATTCTGTAAGGACATCCATCTCGGAGTTGATGGTAATCTTGCGGATATGGAGATAAACAGTTCTGGCTTTGTACGTAGACAACTTGGTGAAGAACCCCAGGTGGAAGCAGAGCATAAGCTCAAAGAAGTTCAGTCCAGTTGTTGAATTGTTACATGCCAGTTCGTATAGCCTATTACATTTGTATTTTATTTTTCGAACTTACAAATCAATAACTGTGATGAAACACTGATGCCATTCACGAAAGAATGATGCTCATACACGCTCGCGAAGCAGCTGCGTCATTATGCCGAGTGGTTGTCCTGAGGTTTGATGAGGTTTCATATAACATACTTTGGAAGATTTTTAATGCTCTGAAACGTTACAGTTTGAAACGTTTTGAATGTTTATTGAAGCTATAAAAAGCCTGAGGCCAGCAGTTCCAAAATCGTTTTTCATCTCTCAAATGCAATGGCTTTTTCAGTTCACAAAGCATCCAGGTAAAGGAAGAAAAAAATACACAATACGCTCTGCAAAACAAACCTGTGCAGTGGTGATAGGTGAGAAGGTGGTAGAGGATGGGGGTGGGAAACAACCCATTCCTCACAAAAGTCTTCTTGCTGTCAGAGATGCTGCAGAAAGAAAGCTTTTTTTTTCACACCTGGATTTCCTCTTCTGAAGAATAACACCAAAGGCAATTTAAAATAATAACAAAGTGACACAGATTTTATGCACACACAAGAATGTTCTACTGATACTTAATGTGTGAAATGACGACTCAAATAGATTCTCGGCTTGTTAGTTGTTTTTTTTTTTTGCTGAGCGTGAGATATAGAATGCAAATTCCAGGTGATATCCAGTCTTAAACTATGGAGTCGACCTGACCTGCTGAGATTTCAGTAATCCCCTTCTGGAAACATCGATTTTGATCTCCATTGCCTCAAACCATTTGGTGAAAGCCTGTCATCTGAAAAAGATGGAATATGTGAGATCAGCATGTCTTAGTGCTCCCTGTACACTTTAAAAAAATAATAAATAAAAAAATACAAGGTCTAAGGCTCGTAATGGAGCTGCCGCTCACATGCACACGCTCACAAAACGGACAGTCAGTACTGACGAGACAAATACTTAACACAGCCACTGAGCTTGGAGGTGGTGCCATCACTTCATGGGATACGCTGGGTACCAGTGACGTCATAATAATGGCACCGCTTTTCTCACCGCACTCAGTGGAGCATTTCCTCAGGAGGAATTTCCTTCTCCCCATGGATGCCAACCGATGGGGATTGTCCGTGTTCTTTCCTTTTAAATGCTGAATGGCAAGTAAGGAAGCAGCACGTACCTTTTTTAGCTCACCTGGAATGTATATATAGTTGAGGAGAGGTATTTACATCACACGGTGTCCGGCAGTCAAGCTGTATGTAAACACTCGGAACTTCTTCTCTGAAACTGCACGCACAATTTAGATGAATCTTGACCACAATCTTCATCACCCATGATCCACTGAAGTTTGTTCACGGCATTTAAAAAAAAAATCAGGCTCAAAAAGGGTCTACTGAGGGTCAAAGTGGGTCCAAGTTTGACCCCTAAAATAGGTATTTGTTCCGCTACCTGTTCAACCATCTGAGAGAGTGAAAGTGTCACCCACTCCATATGCACCTGCACTTGCAGAACTTGTACCAGAAACATCTCTGACTGGTGACTTTCCGGACAAGGATGTTTCGCCCACTGTGAGCGAAGTCACATGCCAAGCACCAATGTGCATTAATCTTTAAAGAGGGATTGTAACATACTGTGATGTCAGGTCTAGTTCCTGGCTCCACCACCTGGTAGTGTCAGGAGTGCTATTGCTGTGTTACCACTTCGGGTTGATAAAATGGTGTTTGGACGCTTGCTTTGTGTCTTTCAATGTCTCAAATTGCAATACCATCGGTCTCGTCAAGACCTATTGCAATGGTAATGATATTATGTTCCAAATTTAGTGAAGACATGATGAGCTGTTTCTGATCTATACACTTACATAGACTTGTTCAACCCTTCGAATACTTGGTGTGCCACATTGGCCAATTTCTATGGCCCTTTTGAATGTAGGATCCTGGACTAACCGGACATAGTACTCAGATTAAAAAAAAACAGAAGAAGACAGCATTTTTAATGGAGGTGTCAGTATGACTTTGGTCAAAATAACATGGGAATCAGGAAAATGACCAAATCTCAATGTCTGAAAAATAAACTTAAGAGATCTTGGAAGCTGAAGATCGCCCAAATTGAACCAGTGATAATTGGAGCAACAGGAATGATGAAGAAGGAAGACCCACATTAATCATCATCACGACCGAACAGAAATCTTAAAAACGAACCACAGTTGGAAGCTCTCCGGGACTCAGTGATGATGCTGAAAAGAACCCTTAGAACAAAACTTTGAGAACAACAAGAATTTACAGCTTCGTCTTTGAAAAATGGAGGTGGATACGAAGTCCCTGCTTATAGGATGGAAATTGGTATCTCGGTTTGACTCGATCACCTTTAATTTGGTCTTCGGAAAGCAACCAAAGTCGTGGCACCCCCGGTTTTGTCCATCTTTTGATAAAGGGGTCAACGGGTCGCGGTGGGGATGCTGGATGCTGTAGTTTACTGTTGAATTGCTCTCGTTATGCAATTTTGATGGTTTGATGGTGAGTTTTGTTGTGCTATTGCTCTTGTTTTTGTCATTATTTGTTATTTTAATTACATTTGGAAAATAACGGCACTCGGTCGAGCGCATAATTCCGCCAGGCTCCACCAGGGTAATCAAAATTGAATTGATTCGTCCTTGTCACACATCCAACCTGTCCACCAATTTTCGGCCAAATCTGTCCATAACCTTTGAGAATTTTGTGTTATGTATGGTGGTGGTGTGGTGGTTTCCACACAGCAGGTTTATACGTCTGATGCTGTAGTAAGGTGAGCTGTGGTTTACCAATCCTTGCTTTTAGCTACAGCCGCTGGATAGCTCTGTGAGTGAAAACAAGGCCAAGTGTGTAAGTCCTTCCTTCCAGTTTATAGCCTCTACCCTCGCCAAGACTTCCAGACTACCTCCTTGTGGTACACCTTGGGAACAGTGCTCTTGAGGGCATTGGCTAAATGTCTGGAGGATCTTGGAGTAAGTTGGTACCCAGGCCTAAGGCCTGTTGCCTGTCGATCTGTGCTGCTTCATGCAATGGCGGTGCATTGTTATATTGTGGGTGGAGTCAGACCAGCTGTCCAGTCAATGGGTGCAAAGCAGTGTGGTGGAGTCAGGATAGATGAACGCTGACCCATGTATAAAATGTGATATTTTCTAAGTTTTAAAAGGGCAAAACTCTGTGAAAAATTAATGAAACGCTCTGAAACTCGAACTTGTTCTGTAACTTGTCATGATAAAGCCATGCAGAGTTTCAGTTGAATATGTTGGATATGCTGCTTCTGCCCTCCAAACAATCGATGGAGGTCCTCAATACCGGACATGAAAATCAGAGCCATATCCCTAGACATATCAGGTGCTTTCGACACGGTCTGGCACCCTGCCCTGCTCACTAAACTCTCTTCCCATGGTATCCAAGGACATCTCCACTTGTGACTCGCGGACTTCCTCTCCTGTCGCAGTCAACATGTGGCCCTAAATGGAGTTCTTTCATCCCCTCTTCCTGTCCAGGCTGCAGTTCCTCAAGGCAGCGTTCTGGACCCTGTTCTTTTACTGGTTTTCATCAATGATCTCTTCGACTCTCTGGAAAATCCTCTTTATCTCTTTGCTGATGACTCCACCCTTTGCCGTACCATCTGTCATCCCTCAGACCGGCAAGCAGCAGCTTCTTCGCTCACTGCAGATCTGGGTAAAATCACAAACTGGTCCAACACGTGGAACATGTCTTTCAATCCGGACAAATCTCACATTCTCACTTTGTCTCTCCAAAAGGACCATTTGGCAAATCCCCCTCCCCCCTTCCACTTTCTCAGCAATCCTCTGGAAGAAGTCCTTTCTTTCAAGCTTCTGGGTCTCAATATCTGCCATGATCTTTCTGGGAAAGCCACATTTCCAACCTCGCCTCCAAAGCCAGTTGCCGACTGGGAATCCGCCATCGTGCAAAGTCCTTCCTCGGCCCACCTGAGATCCTGACCACATACAAACCTTCCGTCAGCAGCCTGATGGAGTACTGCTCGCCCCGCTGGGCTGGTGCTCCTGCATCCCACCTTTCTCGGCTTCACGCTGTAGAAACCAAGGCATTTCGGATCATTGGTATCTTCCACGATGAGGCTGAGTCTTTGGGCCTCTCACTCTCTCACCTTTGGCAGGTCGGTGGTCTTTCTGTCTTCCACCGTCTCCTCTCCGGCCTTGCTCCCCCCCCCATGCTCTGTCCGTGATGTTTCCCCCCTATATTTCCACAGGGTGCGCAAGGTCTACCAAGAAGCCACTTCTGGTGAAACTACCAAAATCAAGAATCACTGCTCACCTTCACTCTTTCATTCCTCTTTTTCCCGCCTTTGTAATAAGCTCCCTTACTCCATTCAATCCCATTCTTCCCTCCAGGCCTTCAAAACAGCTGTTCACCACCACCTCTTATCGTCCCCCATCCAAATCCTCAATCTTTTCTACCCCCGTTAATCCACCCCAAACCCACCTCCTTCAAATTCCCTGTTTTCACTCCTGAAAGGCCCTGTGGTGTCCATCTTGTATACCCCGTGTTCCCGACCCATCCCTCTTCCTTCCACAGATCTCCTAATGTCTCTGTTCCCCGCGGTGTTGTCCTTCCCACTCCCGCCCCTCTTGTCTCATGCCCTCCTTGCTGTGTGTTAGCTCTCAGTATTAGCTAACAAAAAAAGTTATCATAATAAAGCCATGTACCAAGTTTCATTTGAATATGTTAAAGGGTATAGGGGGAAAAAAAGTCTGAAAAACACAGGTGAAATGGACAGAGTGTAAACGTACAGTCTCCTCCAGTGAAACTGGTAGGGGACTAATAACAGAACAGTCCAACCAATATACTTGCGAATCTTCGATTTCACAAGTAACAAACAAACAAACAAACAAACAGACAGGGGTGAAAACATAACCTCCGTCAACCGGTAAAAAATGTTTATTTTTTTTTAAAGGTGCGATTTATAGGCATTCTGCATTTCTAGGACGGATTACTTTGCCAGCAGAGGAGCTTTCTTCAGTGTGAACTGCCAGCTATTGTCATCGGTATAAGAAGATGCAGTGGAAAAACTACAAAAAGCTGAGACATCACTTACTTTATGTTGAGCACCTGTTCTGTAATGGCACCAGAACCAGGGCCAGATTTACTTGCTTGTGGGCCCTAGGCCAAACCTTATCAGTGTTCCCCCCTCCCCCCCAAAAAATTACATATATATATATATATATATATATATATATATATATATATATATATATATATATATATATATATATTAGTGGGGCAACTTAGCTAAATATAGCATAACAATTGTGCATTTTGTGAGGAAAGCACCAAATTTGGAACACTAGTAGCCTATCATATTGTTACGGCTGTGGAAATTCGCAATACACCATAAAGGGTCCTTAGATCAGTTATGATGCTAAGTTTATGATCAGATAGGTCCCCACCGTTGTTTAAAGGGTTTTTCTTCGTGTCACGGGGCTGCGACTCTTTGAGATAGTCGTTTTTCATTATCTATCGTTATTTTGAGCCACCATTGCCACAAACCTCCACGCAAACAACAACCGCCACCAACTACACCACAACTACACCACACTCACACCACCCCCACAACAATCACCACCATCTTCGCCACTTCGCCCGCCATCCTTCATGGACCACGGTGGACGGTTTCCACGGCGGAAACCATCCGAGAAGGATTGGCAGAACAAAAGCTCTTGTGAGGCCTGTGGGGTTTTTTCCCGCCTATTTTCCCCGCACTTGGTGTGAAGGAAAGGGGGAGGGCAGCTCGCCGCCGATTGGTGGATGCACAGCGTGAGGCAGTCGGGGTGAGGGAACGCCCCTTTTCGGGAACCTTCTCGAAGGAAGGTAGAGCCGAAAACGGGGAGGAGCGAAGGGCGGAGCCCCGCGCTGTATAAGGCGGACCGTGCGCAAGGCTCACTCTCTCTGTCGGGGTCGTGTTGGATTCTACTCACTCTCTTGGTGGACGTTATCCTCTCGCTTCATCTTCGAGCTCTCTCTTGGTGGACGTCATCCTCTCGCTTCATCTTCGAGCTCTCTCTTGGTGGTCGAGGTCGGGCTCTCTCGTCTTGGCGTTGGGCGACCTGTCGGTGAAGGCCGGGCCGGTGGCGAGTCCGGGCGACGCCTCGAAGATGCAGACGGGAGGCGCAGCCCTGCCGGCTGTGTGGTGCGAATCTGCGCATCTGGTGAGAGACGCCGGAGAGAACTCACCGACCACATCATCGCAAAGGCCCAAGAGCAGTCCCGGCTACGCTAGCTGACGTGGGAACAAGGTGTCGCGACCTGCCCACCATCACACCTCGAGGGGGCAGGTAACCATCATGGTCTCACAGGCCTTTTTGGTCATCCGCAGCCCACGACCATAAAGGTTTACGAATCCCGTCTACCTCCCTGCCTATGGGGAGGGTTTTCCTGTTGTTTTTCTATGCATGCTGTGGCGCCGTGTCCTGTTAAATAACTGTTAAGAGCATGTACATTCTCATTGTAGGCGGTTGTATTGCTTTCTATTTGCCTTGCTTGTAAATACGTGCATGACTGCTCTTGCTTGTATTGTGTGTGCAATATGTGCTTTATAATAAATGGCCTTGTGTGCAATGTATCCCGTTTGTCGCGTCCTCCTTTCACCACATTGAAAGTGCCATCTTGCATCGTGGAATGAGTAGTGGGTTTTGAACACCCGAGTAAAGAAGAATCTGAACCGTCGAGGTCGGCGATAACACCACTCCGTTATCGCTGTAGCAAGGAACGAACCGCTTAAGCGGTTCGTGTCCTAAGCCCACCTGCGGCGTGGTGCAACCCTTCGGTAGGTTACCTGTGCGGGTATTTAGGTATATCGACATTCGGCGATTCACCCTATTTCGCATGGGTGGAATGCGGACTGGGTTGTGGTGAGGTTAAACCCCCACCCGTGACTGGCTCCTGGCGGTAGTTCCAGGAGGGTCACGACTGAATTGTCCGTCCGGTGGGTGACGCGGCTGCCATGAGAGGTACGCGGCCGATCGCACGCCAAGCGGGCCAGAATTCGTAACAATATTATGAACAGATTTGGATATTGGGCCATCTCAAATTCATCCGCTGATGGCTGTGGCAGCCATTTTCCACTGCCATCAAAAATTTGGAGATGGCCCAATATCCAAATCTGTTCATAACATGATGGGCTACTAGTGTGCCAAATTTGGTGCTTTCCTCACAAAATGCACAATTGTTATGCTAAGTTGCCCCAATATATCGTAATATTGTAATGTAAAAAAAAGAATTGCAGCATAATGTAACGCATCAATAATTTTTAATCAAATAAGTTCCATATCATGTACATCGAAGTAAATGAAGTTCCATATCATGTACATCTTACACATAGGAATAATGGAAAAATACAATGAAACAGAAACATAATAAATTTTGCAAGCACAACTATGTGAAGTTCAAAATTACATTTTCCTGCTTTTTTTTTCTATGGCAAATTTGTCAATGATACTGTTTGTGTCAAGGGATTGTAGGAGGTCAGATTCAATGCATAGTAATGAAAGTGAGTTTAATCTGGTTTGTCCCAAAGTTGATCTCAGGTTATTCTTCACCCAAGATAGAGTAGAGAAAGACCTCTCTCCTTGACAGTTTGTAATGGGGATGGTAAGGAACATTCTTACCAAGATATAGGGCTACTAGCCTACTCCTTGGCTGATCAGAGAACCCTCAAGTCCCTGGTGGGCCCCCAGTTACTGGTGGGTCCTAGGCCAATGGCCTATGTTGCCTATTGGAAAATCCGGCCCTGACCAGAACGCCATGGTTAAACATCGCTAAATCGTCAAAAGGATGGGAGTTTGTACATTAAATAACTTGTACATTTAGTCTCGATTTGCTTTTTCAGATCAGAGTGGCATTTTGAAGGCCAATAAAAATCAAACAAGAAAACAAAGATTTCAAACTCAAGAGATTAAAGAAAATTATGGTGCGTGGATGTAATCAGGAGTGAAATTCGTTTTTGGGGCGTACACATTTTTGTGCATCAGGAATTATGTTTTTTTTGTGGAAGATTAATGAAGGAAAGAGCAAGCTATTTTATTTATTTATCTACTGCCTTTTGGGTGGGGAGGGGGTTGTTAGTTCAACTGTCATTCCTGGTGTTGGCTTAATGGTAAGGGTGGTGGGTTTGGGATTCTAGTGTCCTGAGTTCAAATCCTGCTTGGATGTTGAATTGATACCAGGTGGGGTTGACTCAGCCTGTCATCCTTCTGAGGTTGGCAAAATGAGTAGTAGCTTGCTGGGATAATTTGAACCATTTGAGTATCCTGTGTCAGAGTGGTCATCTGTCCAGGATTGTTCCCAATAGCCCAGGAAAATGCTTTGGTTGTACTGATGCTCTGTGCAGAGCATGGTCCCAATGGATGGATGGTTCAACTGTCCATGTTAATTTCACTATGATTTTCAAATTTCATGGAGTAAGTTAGTTTTTTTTTGTATACAAGGAAAAGGCAAGAACATGGATCAGGATGCAACATTCGAGAGAAGGGGGAAATGCCAACGTCAGGGTTGAAGGATAACATAGGAGACTTGGACAAATAATTGGTGTCGGTAGGAATGAGGGGAAGCAGTGGATGCATGGGGTGGACAAAATGATTACAGCAGCAAACTCTCAGGAAGGAAAAACTGGAAATTTGGTAGTCGAAGGACGTAGATGCAGGAGTAGGAGTAGCTTAACAGTGGTGGAAAATATCATGTTTTTGGAAGGGGGGGGTGATCTGAGATGGTGGAGAACAGCTGTCTTAAAGACCTGTGGGGAAGAATGAGATTAAAGAGAATGTCAGAGATTCTAGATTTTCTTTCACCAGAAGGGGGTTGCTGGTGGACCACATATGCTCTGCAGAAACCTGGGGGAACAAAGCACAGACAGAGCAGACTGTGCAAGACCACAAAGTTTGCCACCCCCTTGAGTGCTAATTGTGTTTATCTTTGTCTTTGGAACAATTACACCAATTCATGCATACAAGCCTACTCCAACATTGAAAATGATGCCATGAAATATTGTGTTGCATGTGCAGCACACTCTGCAGGCTCTGTGTCCATTGTTTATGAAGTGCGCACAGAAGGTGGTATTCCTCTAAATAACAGTTCTTATCCAAGCTGTCGACTCTATGCACCAGGCCCTGCTGTTTCAGTGCTCTTGGTCCAGCTCCAGCATCAAAACAGCTTGAGCTGTTGGAAGAAGAAGAAAAAATTAATCTCTGCACACCAGACAACGCAAGCTTCTTCCCTGCTGCGTGCAATGTATATATGCCATTGGCAAGAGGACAAAAAAGAACCTGAAATGAAAATCACATTTTAAGACACGTCACCTTCCCCAGACAACTATTTATCTCAACTGAGAGTGTAAGACAATATATTTTTTGGAATGAATACTGCAAGAAATTGTATTATGTTTACGGAACCAAAATTGTTCGTGGCAGTTTTGCTTTTAAAGCAATCAAAATCATGCCAACAAATCATTCAGTTATTGTTGTTCGTGAATGCGATATTGGAATGAAATTAAATTACGAATTCGCTCTGCTGGTTGCATCATTTTTTTGGGGTGTGTCTCTGCTGATGCTGATGCAGTCATTGCACCCTTGCACAAGATGGCTCCAATAACTCACCAAGTCTTTGCTAAAGAAACAGTGAGATGCTTCGTGTCCACCAGCTAATGCGAACAGATGGGTCTTCGGCTTAATGTCCATCCGAGGAAGAGCATGCTCAATGGTGCAAGACCCTGCCTACGAAGCACCAGAACAACAGTGTCAGGTCGGATGGGGAATTGAACCCAGAGGAGACAGCTCAAAGGTACTCTGTGCTCCACCTCTGAGCCATCTTGTCAGCCTTTTATCATTCAGTAAATGGGGTTAAATGACTGTTAGGCACAAACAAAGTCAAGGCGCAGATGATCGTTATCTGATCTGACTGATCGAAATGCTGTGTAGAACAGGATAATCATTTAATGGGCTGGAGGTTAGACGTTCTCTCGACATATTGCATGTCAGCATGACAAATTATTTTACCCTAATCTCTCCTATCGTCCTCACCCTCTCCCTCATTCACACCCCATCCCCCATCCATTTTAATCCTTATGTTTTTCCTTTCCTTGTTATTATTTTACTCGCAGAGTACCCACCCTCTGAGTCGGTAGAGTTTGCGCATTACTTGCTGGAAAAAAGTATAGTCTGTGTTTTGCAAGAAGACTACAGATGTTTGTGTTGTGTGCAGCTAAATGGTTCCAGATAGTCAAAAGGATCTAAAGGTCTAAAGTGTATGTTGTAATAGTAATTAGGTCTAAAGGGTCTAATCTCTAAAGGATGTAAATGTCTAAGGACTCCAAGGGGATCTAAGGTGTCTAAAAAGATCCAAGTGATCTAAAGGCTCTACAGGTATGAAGCTCTAAATGGTCAGGGGTCTAAAGTTGTCTAACGTGTCTAAAGTGTCTGAAGGGTGTAAGGGGTCCAAAGGATGTTTAAGTCTAAAGGGAGTCAAGAGATCTGCAGGGTGGGAAAAGTCAAAAGGGAATGTGGAATCTGGAGTTCTCAGGGTCTCCAGGGGTATATAAGGGTAATAAAGGTCTCATGGGTGAAAACGACTGAAGGTGTCTAAAGTGTCGAAAGGGTGTGAAAGAAAAAAGGGGTTTGAAGGGTCTTGGGGGGGGAGGGGGGTCTAATGGTTTTAAAGTGTCGATAGGGAATACAGGGTCTAAAGGGGTCTTTGTGGTATTAAGGATGTTATGGGTCTAGGAGATATAAAGGGTCTAACAGGGTCTATAGGTTATTAGGAGGCCTTAAGAGTCTTTGGGGTCAAAGGGTTCATAGTGTTTTAGGGGTCATAAGGGTCTTACAGTTCTAAAGGGTTTAATGGGGTCTTAGGGTTCAAAAGAGTCGATAGGGTCGGAGTGTTCGAAAGGGTCTATAGGGTCTTGGTGTTCTAGAAGGTGGATAGGATCTTACCGTTCTAGAGGGTCTTGGGGTTTTAGACATCTTACAGGTATTAGAGTTCTAAAGGGTCGAACGGGATATAAGGAGGAGATTGGGACCTTACTCTGTACAGAACGTTGGTGCTGCTTAAACAGTCTCCTTGGCTATTGGGCACAATCCTGGATGGGTCGTCACTCTGACACAGGATATCAGCATGCTGGCACTCATTTTGTAGACCTCGGAAGGATGACAGGCCAAGTTAACCCCACCTGGTATTGATTCAACAGCTGAGCGGGATTTGAACTCTGCACTCTAGGATCCAAAGCCCACCACCCTAACCATTAAGCCAGCACCAGGCATGGTGTTACAAGGGATCTTATTTCTGGGATCTTAGAGTTCTAAAGGGTCGAATGGGGATATATAGCGTCTGCGGGTCGAAGGCTTCTCATGGTGTCTATAGGGTCTGCAGGGTCTTCGGGTTCTAAAGGGTTTTTCTGGGTCAATCGTTTATTCGGGTTATAGCTGGGTTTGTAGAGTACACAGGGTCTGAAGGGTTACAAAGGGTCTTACGGTGGTCAATGGGGTATTAGGGTTCTAATGGGCTCTACAGTGCCTTTAGAAAGTCAACACTCCCTTTCAAAATTTTCACCTTTTGTTGCCTTGTCGCCTGGAATTAAATTGCATTAAATCGGACTTTTTTCACTTTTATTTACAGATCATTACCCACAACTTCCAAGTGAAAAATAAATTCTACAAATTTCATAAAGTTAATTAAAAATATAAAACTGGAATATCTTTGTTGAAAAAAAAAAAAACACCCCCCTGAGTTGAAACTTGGTGGAAACACCTTTGACGGCAATTAGAGCTGTGAGTCTGTTGAGATAGGTCTCCACCAGCTTTGCACACCTTGATTGGGTGATATTTGCCAATTCTTCTGTACAAAACTGTTCAAGCTCAGTCAAGTTGCATGGGAGTGTTTATGGACAGCAAACTTTGTCATGCCACAGATTTTCGATTGGATTTAAGTCAGGGCTTTGACTGGACCACTCGAGGAGATTTATCTTTTTATTCCTTATACACTCCAGTGTTGCTTTGGCTGTGCTTCGGGTCGTTGTCATGGTGAAAGGTGAACTTCCATCACAATTTCAGTTTTCTTGCAGACGACAGCAGGTTTTCCTCTTGGATTTTTTTGTATTTTGCTCCATCAATTTTCCCTTCTATCCTGACAAATGCCCCAATCCCGATGAGAAACATCCCCATAACGTGATGCTGCCACTACCATGCTTCACAGTCAGGATGGTGTTCTTTGGGTGAAGCGCTGTGATGGGTTTACGCCAAAGGTAACGTTTTGCATTTAGGCCAAAAAGTTCCACCTTGGTTTCGTCAGACCACAAAACGTTTTGCCACATGACTTCAGAATCTCTGGAATGTTTTTTTGCACGCCTCAAACGGGACTCAAGGTGGGCTTTCTTGAGTAATGGTTTTCTTCTTGCTACCCTATCCTGCAGGCCAGACTTTTGGATGCTTCGGATATTGTTGTGACATGCACAGTCTTTGCCATAAAAGCATGTAGCTCTTTCAAAGTTGCCATTGGCCTCTTGGTGGCCTCTCTGATCAGTCTTCTCCTTGCTTGGTCATCCAGTTTGGCGAGATGGCCTGGTCTTGGAGGAACCATACGCCTTTCACTTCTTAATTATTGTCTTGACTGTGCACCAAGAGTGAAGCGTGTTTCCCAATCTGCCCATTACCTGATTTTTAAAGACAATTCACTAACGCTTAATGGCGAAGTCCCGTGGTCAGAGGACCAAACATGGGACAGATACAGCTCTATCTAATGTTGTTTATTCACATGGGAACACAGGGCAGACACGGCTCCATCGAATCTTATTTATTTGCATGGGAACACGGGACAGACACGGCTCTATCTAATGTTGTTTATTCACATGGGAACATGGGACACACATGGCTCGATATAATCTTGTTCATTCACATGGGAAAATGGGACAGATATGGCTCTATCTAATCTTATTTATTCACATGGGAAAATGGGACAGACACGGCTCTATCCAAACTTATTCATTCACTCAGCACAAGGTTAATCAGACAGATTGGAGAATGTAATCTGAGCTGTGGGTCATGTTTTTTTTTTGTTTTATTCTCAGACCAAGCTTTCACCAGAGACATGTGGGACGTGTACTCCAAGGATGAAGGAGTTGAGTGGATAGAGAAGGTGAAATGTAGATATTTTGTGTTGTCTGTTGTGACCACAGTGCAGTCATTCTTGTTATTTCCACCCAGGTGGTGAGATAAATAGCTAGTTAACTCAAAATGTAGTCTATGTTTATATGTCCTTTACATATCACGAGATGTTTCATTGTTGTTGAATTTAACCCTCTTAATTACCCTCGCCAGAGGAAAGGATATTGCATTTGAGTCAGTTTGTTGTCTTTCTGTCTGTTTGTCTGTTTGCCTCTTTGTTTGACTGCACATTATATGAATAGCTGTATTAATTACTTATAATATTGTTAAGGATTCGCGCCCGCCGGCGTGCGAACGGCCACGTAACTCGAATCGCGGCACGTCGCCCACTGGACGGACAATCCAGTCGTGACCCTCTCGGACTAACGCCGGGAACCAGTCACGGGTGGACCTTTTGGTCTCACCGCGATCGAGCCAATCGGCCCCCACGTGGGATAGGGTTGCTCGCCAAATTCGACCTACCTAAGTACCCACACGGAGGGTAGACCGGGCGATCGCACCTCGCAGCAGGTCGACTTCGGACACGGGCCACTTAAGCGACCCGTTCCGTACTATCGGGATAACCGAGCGGTGTTATTCATCGGCCTCGACGGTTCGATTAATTATCGGGCATCTTAGCCCAGGACCAACCCTTTACGTGAAGCAAGATGGGGATTCAATGAAAGAAATGACGAAGCGAAGCGGGAAAACGGTTCAACATAAAGCACATTTATTCGCGATGAACGGAAAGCACACATATACAATTCCACCAAAAGCACATAGAAAAGGAAAAGAAACACAATGCAATTTTACACAAAAAGCAAATGTAAAAGCGGAGACACAATGCAGAGCTATCCGACTACCGAGCACACGGCAACACTTATACAATTCTACTTCACAGACGGCGCCGACAACACATACCCAAAACCAAGAAAAAGAACACCCTCAAGGATGAGGCGGGCCTGGGGCCGAGACCGGGTCGGGCCTACCCGTCTGATGATGAGGCGCAAAGTGGCGATGGTGCCCCAACTCCGCGGGCCTCGCGGACAGTGTCTGGTAGGGGGTGGGAAAGGGGCCCCCTCTGTCGCACTATCTCAGCGCGGGGGGGGGGGGAAACAGGAGGGGGTTGCTGATGCTCGGGGTAAGGAGGATTTTTACTCTGTCTCGGGTCCCACGACGAGCGTCTCCACCTCGACCAGGTCGCGCCGTCGGCCTCCCGCCTTCAGCTCCCGGCACCGACGCGAGCACCCCCTCGTCCGTCTTCGCCGCCGCCA
The DNA here is from genome assembly GCF_056783735.1 of Eptatretus burgeri. Lineage (NCBI taxonomy): Eukaryota > Metazoa > Chordata > Myxini > Myxiniformes > Myxinidae > Eptatretus > Eptatretus burgeri. The sequence goes on along the minus strand of NC_140961.1, from coordinate 113,813,869 downwards.
CCTCTCCACAGCTCCGCAGACAACTCGTTCCAACGCACAGCTCGTTCCAACGCGCAACTTCCGACGACTCTCTTGAACTCCGAACTCAATCTTTCCAACGCACACCACGACTCCAACGCACACGACGACACTTTTCTGACGAACGCAGCCGCTTATATAAGCCCCGTGGCTTCGCCTTTGACCCCCTGCCTTCGACCTTTCACCTCGCTCCCCATTGGCCCGAGAAAAAGTGGGCGTGAATGCATTTTGATCCATGAATTTGCATATAGCGACCGCCCTCCAACGCCCTGGAGGCGGGGCCAAATCGCCCCTTGCTCACCGATTGGACGGAACAAAAGTGGGCGTGAGTCGTTTTTGATCCGTTTTTGGAGCGGAAAGTCCGTGGTTTTGTACACGCTGTTCGGCGCGCGCCCTGCACGAGTCCAATACCGGTACCCACAAGCGGCGCAAGAACGGTGGCGATGCGACGGTTGCGAGGTGTGACGGTAAAGGTCGTGGCTGTTGTGGTGAAGCGGCGTTGTGGTGGGTGGTTGATGTTGTGACGACTGTTGAGACGTGGTTGGTGGTGGTAATAATGGCGGTTGGTCCAAAATAAAGATAGTAAAAGAAAAACGGCTATCCTGAAGAGTCGCAGCACGCATAAATGACATGTATTCCCACTAGACCACGGGTTTGGGCCTAACTACACATATACTTACCGAGATATCTCACCTAAGGGACCTGAATGGTGGTTTGCGAATTTGGTCAACCACAACAATATTTAAAAAACCTTAAGACCCTGAAGACATGTTGAAAAGGACTGAATGGCTATACCACGCACCACCAAGCATGGTTTCTTCATCCTTCAGTATTTGAGGTACTGGGAGAGTCAGAGGGTTGAAAGATGACAGGGAGCAAGAATGGAAAGTTGTGTTGTTCGTCTTTCGGCTGCTGCCGTTAGGGGTCGCCACAGCGGATCATCTGTTATGATCCACATACTGATTTTGCACAGGTTTTATTCCGGATGCCCTTCCTGACGCAACCCTGGTCGCCTCTTACGACACAGGGATAAGATTTGGGTTTCGCCATGATTCCGGGATGCCCTACACCCTCTCATTGCGTGGTCCAGCGCATAGCTCCCGTCCTCAAGCGATCCTCCAACCCAAGCCTCCGAGTAGCCGGATTACAGGCGCACAGGGGAGCAAGAATGGAAAGTGTACATCTGAAATTAAGAATGTGTACTTATTTTGAATTATACTGATATGTTTCCATGTGGTATCAATCTTATTTGTATTTATCTGCATGTCCAAGTGTTTTGTCTGTCTTTTGCCTTTTCCCCCTCTTAACTGGTCGAGTCCAATTGGGAGTGTGGGTGGGAAATAACTTAAACTTGTTTCTTTTGTATATAGTGTCGAGGCTTGTGGAGGAGCTGGAACATAGAACAGATCAGGACATGAACAGAAATAAAAGAACAGTCGCCATAAAGGGGTGGGGGCCCCAACATCAGGGTTGATGGACAAAATAGAGAGAGGGCTTTGAAGAAATATGGGATGTGGGGAAGAATGGGAGAAAGAGGAGGATAAAGAGGGTGGACAAGATGAATATTGTCGTAAACTTTCAATCACAGAAGTGGAATGACAAACTGGAAATTTGTAAAGAGTTGGGCTTACGGCGGGTTAATGGGGTAAAAAAAAATAATCATGGTTGTTGTTGCTGTATAGCCCCGGACAGTTCTCTCAAAAACTCCCATGTCATGGAGACAGCTCATGAAACTCCCAAGAGCGACCCAGGGATCCCCCACATCCAGGATGGCATACCCCATTCACGATGTCATTGCCGCAAGAGAGAAAGAGAGAGAAGAGAAGACAGAGACAAGAGTGAAAGGGCTGGTCCATAGGGACCGATCGGCACTCTGACTGACTGCGCTGTTCTGACCCTCTGAGGCATGGAAGAATTGGGAAGATTTGGCCCCAGACTTCCGTTGTGGAGGTACAGCCACCACAAAGAAGCATCTCCAATAGTTGCTGATATTATAGATGTGGATGGTGGCGAACAGCTATCTTGAAGCCCTCGAGGGAAGAATGAGATGTGAGAGACGAAGGAAGTTGATTCCACAGGTGTTGAAAATGTAACAAATGAGTGGAGGTGAGCAGTGACTAGATTTTAGGAGTTTCATCAGAAAAGAGTTGCTGACAGATCATATGCTCGATGCAGAAACCAGGGGTGGAGGGGGGGTGGGTAACACAGAAACGGTGCACAGAAAGGGCAGAGGGTGCAAGACCAGAAAGAAGGCCGTTGAAGACTGAGACAATTTACCTGTTTGTGATGTGAAAGTGATAGGCCCATAGATTGAGCTTCAGCATGGGAGATTCCAATGACATTGAAGGCTTTGGTTTCCTTGGTGTCAAGGTGAGCAAGGTGTGAGGCAGAGAGCCAAACCAGAGGAGGGAGCAATACTCCATGAAGGTGCAGATGAATTCCTTGTTAGTGGATAAAAGTTATATTTTGCATGGAAAGACTTTGCATGACAGAGGATGCCCAGTCAGGGGTTGGGTTTGGAGGCCAACTTAGACATGTGATTTGCCAAAAAAAGATCATGACTGACAGTGAGGTCCAAAATATTGAGACAGAACTTCAAGAGGATTGTTAAGAAAGCAGATGAGTGGGTTTGCTCGACGGTCCTTTCGGAGAGAGACTGAGAGTGTAAAATCACGTTTTTCCTTGAGTCAGATCAGACTAAACCCGCTGCTGAGCACCACATCTATAAAAATAGGACTTGGTCAGCTGAGTGGTTGGTGGTAGGCTCTTGGAGATTGCTGCAAGTGTTGGTTGCTCGAGAATATGCATTATGTTGCCATTCGAGAGAATATTCTGGCTCCATGGAGCACGGGTCATGATGCCCGGATATGCAGGTGTCTGACAAGGTGAAACCAAGATGATGTGATGATCTCCTTATCAAGAAAAAAAGCAAGTTTGGTCATGGTATTGCCAGTCAGCCATTTTCAAAACATTTGAGGCAGGACTAAAAGTTATCTTGGCTTCTCGATTGATCTGCAGCTGAGGGTTTCAATCAGCTGTTGTATAATAATCCTGTGTTTAAATTTAAATATCTCATTCACATTATTGTTGAATTAAAATGAATCACGATTGTGAATGCATGTTGTCATGAATTACCGTATTTGTTCGTTTAATTTGCTTGTTCAATTATTTCGATGTTTTGACATTGGTGATAAATCCAGAGTTGATCTTCTGCAACACCAATTTTCCTCTTGGTTTTCTTTCACTTCGTCGCTTCTTCTTCTTCTTCTTCTTCTTCTTCTTCTTCTTCTTCTTCTTCTTCTTCTTCTTCTTCTTCTTCTCCTTCTCCTTCTCCTTCTTCTTCTTCTCCTTCTCCTTTCCTTCTTCTTCTTCTCCTTCTCCTTTTCCTTCTTCTTCTTTTTCTTCTTCTTCTTCTTCTCGTTCTTCTTCTCCTTCTTCTCCTTCTCCTCCTTCTCCTCCTCTCCTCCTTCTCCTTCTTCTTCTCCTTCTTCTTCTCCTTCTTCTTCTCCTCCTTCTTCTCCTTCTCCTTCTTCTTCTTCTTCTTCTTCTTCTTTTTCTTCTTCTTCTCCTTCTTCTCCTTCTTCTTCTCCTTCTTCTCCTTCTTCTTCTCCTTCTCCTCCTTCTCCTCCTCTCCTCCTTCTCCTTCTTCTTCTCCTTCTTCTTCTTCTTCTTCTCCTTCTTCTCCTTCTCCTTCTCCTTCTTCTCCTTCTCCTCCTTCTCCTCCTTCTCCTCCTCTCCTCCTTCTCCTTCTTGTTCTCCTTCATCTTCTTCTTCTTCTTCTTCTTCTTCTTCTTCTTCTTCTTCTTCTTCTTCTTCTTCCTATGCATTTTCTTTCTATCTATATCTGCCTGTCCATCCCACCTGTGGTTTTTCAGACTTTTTTCCCCCATACCCTTTTAACATATTCAACTCAGACTTGGTCCATGGCTTTATTTTGATAAGTTACAAAAAAGTTTAAGTTTCTGGGCGTTTCGTCATTTTTTTTCACAGTTATGCCCTTTTTCGACTTCAAAAAATTCAGTTTCTTCTTCTTCTTCTTCTTCTTCTTCTTCTTCTTCTTCATTTTATCTCCCATATCGGCTCGAATATGTGTTGAAGCAAAATAATTTTTATCTCCGGTTTGTTATCCTAGTTGTCTTTATTAGTTTCTTTCTAGTTTATAAAAGATATCAGTAATGAAAATTGCTTTTCCTATTACTTTGCCGAATCGACCCAAACACGGTGCATTACCGAGTTTCTCCTTCTTTATTTTGGTTCTGGTATCGACTCAAGCATGCATTAAATGCAAACATTGTTTTATCTCTTGAACATTCTTTGGGACTGGTAGCGGCCATGTATTGCAAAGAAATTCTCGCTTTTGTCATTACTTTCACAGCCACAATTACCACGTTAATGTAGGATTGGCCGCAGTAGGTGGGGTGGGGTTGGGGTAGAGGGGTGAGGAGGAGGAGGGGAGAGTTTTTCCTCAAGTCTTTCATGAACTGGCTGGCCAGGCTTGACATTCGACTAAGTAGTTGGGGCAGGAATTTGGAAGTTGTTCAAAGTCCCGGCAATAGCTCACCGACTCTTTAGAAAGGACACCATAGGATTTTTAACATCTACCAGCTAATGCCAGCTGACGGGACGCCCCATTTAACATCTATTCGAGAGATGGCACACACATTGATGAATCAACTTGCCCATGTACAGCTGGGTCAGGATTCAAACCCAGGCTCGACAGACAGCTGAGAGGTGAGTGTGCGTACCTGAAGGCCATCCTGCCAGTCGAGTTTCTTTCACTTAATTTATGCATTTATAGTTAATCACCTCAGCTGAGTTAAAAAGTCATTTTCTTCATTTGGCATTCAAATTCATAAAAGGGGTATTGCTGCTTCACCGTCATTGTGACTGTGTCACGGTGAGCTGGTCTTTTGCAACATCGTGAGAAATGGCATCCTGATCCTTCACAGAGAGGACATTGTGCTGGCTCTCTCACCTGCTGGCATTCCTTGATTGTTATTCCAAAAGGTATGGGCTCAGAAGGGGACAAAGCTAAGCAGATATGACTTTTACTGTTTGCAACTCGTATAACGTTTTGTGAGAATGAGGCAAATTGTTTCTACTCTTCATTGACCTCAAAAAGGCCAACCACTCTGTGCCACACCGGCCCGACATTTCATTGTGGATAGTACTGAGGAAACATTAAAGTGTAGTTGATCAAAAAATCGAGCTCATCTGATGCTTTCATCAAAACATGGAGATTTGGTTGAATGGTGTTTTCTTGATGGGATGCTTGCTGCATGCCACATGTGCAGTTCAGCTTTCATGCTTGTTTTGTGATCCAATGGTTGAATGCTCAAGTTAATCAGATGTAAAGAGTAGGAATCAATCAGATGCATAAGCCTGACAGGAAGCTGTTCCGAAGGGACACAATTCTGAAGAGACAGACATGGTTGAGTGAATGCCAATTTACTGCAGATGCAGCACTCCTCGCCAAAAACAAGATGCGGTGCTGAGTGTCATGGAAGAGTATCGGTTAGTTTAGGGCCATTTTGGGCTGTCAGGTAGCTTTCCCAAAGCGAAATTTGTTGAACCTGGAAGAGAAGCAACTGGAAAGGAGAAAATGCAAGCCTGGTGTTGGCTTCACGGTTAAGGTGGCTGGATGAAGATCTTAGGGTCCTGAGTTTGAGCCCCTGTTGTTCAGTAAAGTAACACTAGGTGGGTTGACTCAGCTTGTCATCCTTCCAAGGTCAGGAAAATGAGTACCAGCTTACTGGAACCAAGTGGAACTGCATCAGCAGCACAACCACACTTCCAGAAAATGATGCAATTAACAGCCACAGGCTGCATACCAAACAACAAGTAAAAAGTGCCTCTACCTGTAAATAATGGGGAGGTCAAGTCTGTTGAAGAATTTCCAGAACACAAATCTGTGATTGCATTATCAGGAAGGATGGACAAATATATAAATAAGTTAACTTTTTTTTTCTTTTTTGTATACAGTCAAGGCTCATGGAAGAGTTATCACACTGAGTGGATGAGGATGCAACAGAACAAAAAGAACAGTAGAGAGGGAGAGGGGGGATCACCAACAGCAGGGTTGAAGGACAAAGTAGAGGGACACTTGAACAAATATTGGGTGTGGGGAGGAATGAAGAGTGCTGTGGAAGTAAAAATAATTAATTGCGTCTCTCTGCAATATGAGCCTGGACATTTTGGTAATAGAAAGCTCTATGGATCACATGACTATTGCAAAGCACTGGTGTTTCTGTATTAATCACACTGAAACAAATACTTTTCATATTGAGATGTGTTCTTTGTCCATAAATTATGTACTCATTTCTCTTTATTTTTGCTTTTAAACAACATGGAAGTATAAAATCTGTTGCGAAGTATAGGCTAAAATCACTCTGCAAATAATGGTTCACGTGCGCTGAATTGAGACAAACGATTTCAATTGTCTGCAAGATAATTATGCTTATCAGGTCTCTCACAATGACAAGGTCAGAGCTAATTAAATTTGCAGAGTTGATACTGACAGGCCACGAGTAAATGTTCACGATACTATGGTCTTGTTAATTCCTTAAAACTTATGTCTTTCCATGTTAAACCTAAGGATCATTGATTAATCAATATAATAATAAAGAATATATAATTCCCATACTGGCTCAAGTGTACCTGGGCCTGGTAAGAGATCTTGTGAGTCCATGTTTAGTTAATGGAAATGTGTACTCATCTGTTATGTTTGTTACTCTAAAATATACTTGATAAATCATTGCATACTGAAGGTTGTTTTATAAATAAATAGAAATAGTATGTTAGTGAACTATGTAACAAAATAATCATATATTTTCCATTTGGTTGGCAAATTAGGGAGAACTACTTTGGTGACACTAGAGAGTCTGGTCCCCAGAGGCATTAGTCTCATTCACTGTGGCCTCCCATTCAATTTCAAAGTTGTACAAACACGAACTGTCTTCCCATTGTCCTCGTATCAAGCAGGAGTCTCACCAAGCTGCTAAGGCCATAGACCTCTGATTGTTCTGCAAAAGTTTTGGGGAAGGATTTTAAGGGGCATTGGTATTTGGCTTGACATCTTGCCAACCATTGTAAGTCGTCCAGTGAGACGCTGCATCATTTGTAAGTCATCTAATGAGGCGCTGCGTGAAAGGTTATACAATGTCGAGTCGCGGTGTTGTGGAGACATCATTGGTAAGAACTGAAAGAAACTCAGAGCCGTTGTGAGCTAAGCAATAAGAAAGCCATAGATATTGACTTACCGAGGACTGCCTAAGTACTCAAAGTGGAAGTAAGGCAGAATATGCTGGAGAACAACATTGAGAAATTATGGGTGAAGTTGTCTTGTTTGAGAAGAGGCCAGAGCAGTACTGGCTCAGTGGTGGGGATGCGAGTGGCCACTTAAGGAGAGGTAAAGGGAAACTATAACAGGTTCTCTTCCTCTCCTTTTGTTGTGTTGTGCATTTTTACAGCTGCACATCCTGTCTCTGTGTGTCTGAGTGGCAAAATCTTGAGGAATTGAGTTGAATCATTTAGCGGGAGAAAAGCTGGTTGGAGAACTTTGCTAGAGAAGTTCCAATGGCCCCTTGTGAACATCATTTAGTTTGGTGAGGATCGGGGACCTGTGGTGTAAGTTTCACGCGTAAACATCATTTAAAGTTTAAGGTTTTTTGATGACTTGAACTTTGAAGGATCCTTGGTTTGCTATAGGAATATATGATTGTTATATACTATATATGATCATGTGACAATGCTTGAATGTTTAAAGGATAGCTTGTGTATGGGTTGATGAAACAAGGTGTGTGTGTGTGTGTGTGTGTGTGTGTGTGTGTGTGTGTGTGTGTGTGTGTGTGTGTGTGTGTGTGTGTGTGTGTGTGTGTGTGTGTGTGTGTGTGTGTGTGTGTGTGTGTGTGTGTGTGTGTCAGGGGTACATTGTAAATGATTAACTTTTCCTGGTAAAAATATTGATTCAAACATGGCCCTGAATATTGAAGTTACATGAGGTGGCTTGCCAGAACACTCTCAGTGGTGGTTGGGAGGAAAGTGCTTATTTGTGATCACGGTAGTGGAGTGTTTGGGTGTGAATTGTTTGTCCTGTGATCACAGTAACATCTTTGCGTGTCCGTGTGCAGGACGTCAGGCTCCGGGGGAGTGTTTTGTTTTTGCATCGATCTGTGGCACAAAAGTTTGGACAAATGGTTAATGTAAATGAGTTGAATCACTCATGAGGAGGGGTCACCTGGCGTTTTGAAGAACTTTTGATGAGCCGAGTTGACATCCGGGCTGTGCTGAGAGCTGTGTTGGTCTTTTAAGGGCAAGTTTTTGGAGTTGTTCATCCTTTCCCCCGTGGTTTTGCGTGCATGGTATGTGGGAGGCATTTTGTAGAAGTGTTTTAAAATCACACATTAGAATGTGGGATGTTTTATTGTATTTTTTCTGGACGCCATATTGGTTGGCAGGCCGGGTTGGCAAAAGTGTGACCTTCCATTGCAGTTGGTCAGAATAGAGAGATCGAATGTGATGGACAGGTGTTGTCATTGCAGGAAAATTGAAACGTGGTGCCCTGCACGATATTATGGGATAGCCATGCCAATATAGAGGTTGATGAAGGAGTGATTTTTTTCCCTCCCACCAATTTCTAGTTAGTACACACCCATGGGGGGGGGAGGGGGTGAGTCTTCATGAGCCATGTGCATTTGGGGGAGAACTCGCAACTTAGTTGGTGGATGGATTTTCATTTCGTTTAATTCATTTGAGAATTGAAGCATTCTGCCTTTCTTTTCATCATCGTACATAATCTGAATTTTACATGTAGTTAAGCGGAGGTTATGCGAATGACTAACCTCTTCATTGGTTCGATTGAGCTAACGGGGTGCAAATCCACGTCGTCTGTATAAGCAGGATGAATAGAGTGGGGAGGGGTCTGGCCCGCCTGATGCACTCGTGTCTTGATGCTCTGAACATTTCGCTGGTACTTTTGACACGAGGTAAATCTCTGGTTGAAATGTTCCAGTCACCAGATAGGGAATCTAAACCAGATGAGACAGCTTAGAGGCGAGTGTGTGCATCCAGTCGAGGGAATTTGTGTTATGAATTTGATCGTGATTGAGCCGACTGGGAAGGTTTTGTGGGGACGCCGCATGTTAGAGCATACAGAGGCAGGTTGCGCTTTGTACAGATTTGAAATACATTGTAAAAATGAAATTGCTGCAGGCAAAAGAACAAACGTGAGCGTACAGGCCGATGCCTGTAAATTAATGTATCATGTGGTAACCATGGCAATGGTGGTGGCAACACTCGGATTTTGGTTGACGTCCGAGACCAGATCCAGCCTATCGGTGCATTTGAAATGTACCATTAGTACATATTCAATTAATCTCAATTAGCGGAATGTAAATTCAGAATAGTAAGGTTTGCTGGTAATGAGAATGGAGGATGTATGTGTTCATCGACTAATATGTTCATCGACAAAGGAGGTGTGCAAACAGGACACTCTACCTTCCTTTGCACCTTTAAACCATAATACAATGATTAATTTCTGTGTTGCATTAACAAAGGTCGTCAGGGAATTGCACCCGCAGGTGAAACAAGCCTTGCCGGAGCCAGCAGTGGAGAAGCTCCATGACTTCCAGCCCGGCGACTTTATGTATGTCAAGGTGCTCAAGCGGGAAAAACGTTGTGACCCCGCTGGACAGGACATCATCAGATACTGATGATTACCCACACAGCTGTCAAGTGTGAGAGTAAGTCATTATGGACATACACATCTCATTGCAAGAGAGCTTGCGAAGATTCAAAAGAGACCACAGATGGGAAAGATATTACCAGCATTTCATGACATGCTTAGTCGTGTTAATAGCTACAGCATTCATAATCTTCATGACATTTGTGGTAATGGACAGGATGAGCCTTGACAAAACGGGGAAGGACACAATATTCTGGACAACAACAGGAAACCACACGGACAAGCTAGGGCAGAGACAAGGGATAGCAAATGGGAGAGCTTGAAGGACACAGGGAAGTAAACCTTTGGAACATTTGCACGAACAAGGAATAGATGGGATAAACACTCATTTGACCCTTTCATATAATTATGCACCCTATGTGACATGGGATGGAGGGCATGTAAGCATTGTACGCCCACCATCACACCTGAAATGAGGCATAGTGTTACATCAAGGGATAACAACAGACAATATGTGGCCTGTCTCGTGAGTTTTAATACAAAACAGGAGTTGTACATAATATATAGATGGTCCTTTATAAACATTATTGCCTCTGCCACAGAGGGTGGGGGGAGGTTGTGTTTTCACCCCTTTCTGTCTGTCTGTGTGCAGATTGTCTCGAAAGGTTGTAGACAGATCTGGATGAAATTTTGTGGACGGGTTCGGTGTTTGACAAGGACAAACTGATTAGATTTTGGTGACGATCCGGATCTGTATCCTGATAATGGAATTGTTAAAGTGATTCTTCACCATTGAGAGATAGGGCTAAACCGATATATAACACGATATCTCAGGGAGTCGTGTACATATTCGGATGAAACCTCGTGGACGGGTTGTGTGTGTGCCAAGGACGGAATGATTCGATTTTGGTGAAGATCTGAGTCCGAATCTGGATACAAGAGTTATTTAATTTTAGGGTGGTTCCTCACCATTGGGAGATGTGGCCAGGGCGATGTGTAGCATGATATTTCAGGGATGTGTCGGGCCCGATGTGTTTTCGTGGATCAGGCGTTGCATGGCGGGTGTCTGTGCTCTGCTGGCTGCCCTTCTTATTGCTCAGGTAATTATAAAAATGAGTCCAAAAGTACGCACACTTTCCACTGAACTGTCTGGCCTGTGTTTGAACCACAGCTCAGCTAGAGATTGTAACCCTTGTGTTTCACAGTCAAAGTTTTGATCTGTTTACATTTTGGTGATTTTTGTACATGCAAACTCACATTTGAATAATCGATTTTGACTCAAAGGTATACATGCCAATATTACACAACTGCAATCTGTATGGACAGGTTTTAAGCACAGATTATGTCATCTTAGTTTGTAAAATGGAAATCTAATGGATTTTATGTACACGGTGTTTATTTGTTTTAACTTAGGAATGGATTTTTTTTTTAAGTGAAGTTTAAAATGGTGATGGCTGGAACAATTCCGAATGGTGACTAGAAAGGTTGGTTATGCAAATTTGATGGAGCGCCAGGGCAAGGCAGCATGAAACCATTCATCTCCTGTATTCCTCCCAGTGCAAGTGCCATGAACTGTCATCTCACAATTGCTCAGGTCCTGTTCTTCGTCACATGCCACATGTGCTATAATTACGTTACGAAAGTTGTACTGTGAATTTTATACCAGATGAGAAGCACGCATATCTATGAACTATTGTGCGTGCTGTCACGCACACAAATGGCATGAACTATTGTACACGCTGTCACACACACCGTCGGGAGGAGTGATTTTCACACACCTTCTTGCTGGGTTGATGGGGAGGGGGGTTGGTAACTCGTGGAGGTTGTGTACGTTGGCTGAGTTGGTTACTTTCGGAATCAGCTCATCCAAAAATGAAAAAAAGGATCCTTACTATAATTCAGGTAAGGGTCATTCAATAACCATAAAATCAACTTGACCTGGTGGATTTAGAGCACAGGTACTCTACCGGTAAAAGGTTTTAGAACACCCCCATTTTTCAGTTTTTACTGAAATTTAAGCAGTTCAAGTCCAGTGAATAACTTGAAATAGTAGAAAGCTAAGCAATAAACTGCCAGAGGTTAAAAAAAGAAGTTTTGGTTACCAAAAAAACAAAGTTTCAGAAAAATAATGCAAATTTCAGAGTTGCTAAAAAAGGTACTTTTCAGGGAACAAGTAATGGGTTAGCAACTGCAGCTGTTCTGCAGCAATGGAAGTAGATTAAGCCTTGAAAGTTGGTGCAAACAATTCCAACAGGTGGCCCAACTTTTGCTGATTAGTTGCAATCCTTCTGTTGAGAAAAGCAGTGTTGGAACAGACTGTGTTGCTACACCCTCTGAAGCATTATTTGGACAATATTGCACTGCAGGAAGTAGTACATTGCTATCGTAATGGCAAGAATAAGACAATTAACAAAGGAAGACAGACAGACCATATTAACCCTTAAAAGTTTAGGTCTTTCCTTTAGAGAAATTGCAAAGGAGCCAAGGTGTCAGTGAGTCCAGTTTCCTACACCATCAAAAGGCACTGTGAGACTGGAGGAAACTCTGATAGGAAGAGGTCTGGCAGACCCAAAGCCACAACACAATCAGAAGACAAGTTTCTGAGAGCCAACAGCTTGCAGCAGAGGTGGCTCACAGGACAGCAGCTTCAAGCACAACTTAGCACTGGTAGAAGTAAGGAAGTCTCAGTTTCAACTGTGAAGAGAAGACTTCGAGCTGCATGTTCGACAGGTCGAGTGTCAGTAAGAAAGCCATTGCCAAGATGGCAAAGTGAGAAAAAGAGGCTTGCCTGGGCCATGAAGCACCGCCAGTGGACGAGTAAAAACTGGAACAAGGTCTTATAGACCGATGAATTAAAATTTGAAATCTTCAGTTCATAATGCAGGGTTTTTGTACACCGTCAAGTCAACGAAAGGATGGTTCCTCACTGTGTGACACCAACTGTCGAACATGGAGGAGGAAATGTGATGATCTGGGGCTCTTTTGCTGGATCCAGAGTCGGCGACTTGCACAGAGTGACTGGCACCCTGAACCAAAAGGGCTACCACAGAATTTTGCAGTGCCATGCAATACCCTCTGGTCTACGCCTAATTGGTCAGGGGTTCATTCTACAGCAAGGTAACAACCCAACACATACCTCCAGCCTATATTAGAACTATCTTAGAAGAAAATAACGAGACGGTAGGCTTCAAATTGTGGAATGGCAAGCACAGTCTCCAGACTTAAAACCCATCGAGCTGGTTTGGGATGAACTGGACAGAATGGTGAAAGCAAAGCAACCTGCAAGTGCAACATATTTGTGGGAATTTCTGCAACAGTGTTGGGAAGAACTTTCCAAACAATATTTGATTTCCATTGTCGAAAGAATGCCACGACTATGTTCAGCTGTTATATCTGCAAAAGGTGGCTACTTTGATGAGTCAAAAATTTAGATTAAATTTTTTTCAACAAAACGATTCCATGATTTCTTTTTTATCTGCAATTGTTTATTTGTTCTGTGATTTAATTTCAGAGTACATTGAAACATGAAACTGCTTAAATTTCAATAAAAACTGGAAAAATGGGGGTGTTATAAAACTATTGACCGGTGGAGTAAATTTGCGGTTATATCACAGTAAGGCTCACCATTGGTTATTGGTAACTCGTATTGATTAAATAATATATTATCATTCACTGTTGCTGTGGATCTAATGACACGAGTTGGTCTATTAAGGGTAGACAAAAGTTATGAATAATTGAACTGAAATAACATATTAAGTTGAGGTATTTACATGATATTGAAGGAGGATCGATGTTACTAAATTGATCTGCAGATTGGTCAACATTATATATTAGGAATCATAAGTTGACTGTAAGGAGAAAATCAATATATGAGGGAAATCAACATGGTATTTATTGACTATGATATGGAAAGAATGTCATGACCAAACAGCAATTATGAAATCAATTAATAGAATTAGAAATTGTACCATGCATTGTCATTGTATTGCTCTCACTGATTAGTAATTGGTGCTGGCTTCATTTTAATGCCTCCACAATTTGTGTAAAGACAAACAAGAGATAACCCAGAATTATGCCTCGTGCAGAAGGCATCGCAGAAATGAATGTTAAGTAGGTCAGAGTGTAATAAGAATTATTTTATTGAAAATCGTGCAATGACACCACAAGTAGCATTAAATAATACCTATTTTATTTGTTTTCTGATTAATTGGACAGTTGGGTGATTTATTATTATTTTTTTTTTAGTTATGTGATACTTCTTGTACTTTTACTTACCCATTCCCCATTTCAAAATTTGCAACGAGTTAAGCGGGGTATTCCTTACACTGACATGACCATCTTTCCTCAGCTAAGGTAGCTGAAAAAAATTAAAAATAAAATATAATGGCAGCTGCTTTGGAACTGCTTGTGAATGAAACTGTTTATAGTTCAGCAGATATGAATGTTAAAATGATCGCAATGCAAATGGCAACTGTGCAAATTTGAATCCCTTTGGATTTAGTACTTGCTCCACAGGGGGGAGTTTGTGCCCTTATTGAGTTTGAATGTTGAACTTATATTCCAAACAAATCAGAACGCAGTGCAAATTAAAGAAGAAGGTGCTAACTTTCATAATTATCATTCAGATGATTAAATATTTTTCTTGACTAAAAGGGATCTTTGGAGGATGGTGGACAAAATTGTGGATCATCGTACTTTTCAATTGTGCTACTACAACATTGCCCTCACGAAAGGCAACTTCCCTGATTGCCTCATGCTTTGAGAGGAAAATTACCCCCTCTTTAATGGTACAAACTGAAGAAGCCTTTCTAGAATTGTGCAAATTGGGACCCTGATAAATACGGCTGCCCGTTCTACATGTAAATAGCAAATGAGATGATTGTTTTTGAGTATACATACAACTGAGATTTCTTTAGATCTTAGCATGTCGTTAAGGTGTAAAAAAACAAAAAGGGAAAATTTGGTTAAAATGTGATGATGGTTCGATGCTTCTATAAGGACCTTTGTAAGTCTTATTGAAATACATGGGCCCACTATGTTTTATTGATTAATTAAATTATAATTAATCAGTGTTTAACCTTGATTTCATCTGTTTTGGAGTGTTGAAAGCAGTGCAGTCTCTATAATTTTTGCCTGATTAAGATCTGAGATACTTTCACTGGGAGATTGAACGAAGGGGCGAACCCACATTTGGGTGATTTGGCACTCATTCCGTGATCACAACATGACCCCCTTCCTGAGGAGATGAAATTAGCAAATGAAAAAAAGCCACTGAAGTGAAGGTTCGACAATCCTAAACCAGGCGAGGCAAAGAGCTGAGTCCACCATGAATGGCACCTGCCTGTTGGTGTGACATCGACAACATTCACGAACCTCAATCTTCGAATGCATATTGGTCTTACCATTGAGGTGACACACACAATGATGGCCCTGAGGATCCATACGGCGAGTCACCCACAACCCAGTGTGGGCCTAAACTACATACCTAGGGGCCTGCCTTCTCCATGGCTCAGGAAGTCACTTGACTGTGTCTCCCATTGAGCACTGCTCTATCTACATCATGGCTCGCTTGCCCTTCTGGCCTTTGATGGCATTCTTTGCAGCTTGACGGCTGCCGGTGACCAGGCCTTGAAGCGGGTGGCTGGGTTGTTCAAAATCATGTGGTTTGGCAGGCTTTTTTTCTTCTTTTTTTAAACCTTGAAAATCTTCTTCTCAAATGGCTGAAAAGATGAAAAAATACTTTTCAGGTATGACTGCCTATCCATTAGAAACAAAAATTTCCCACCTATGATGTCATAGGTCACATGGTTTGGCAGCCATATTGGATTCACCTTAAAACCTTTAAAATCTCCAGAATGGCTGGACAGATCAAGGGAAAACCTCACACACATGTTCCCCGTGCGTTTGGGATAACCGTGTTCATAAATAATTGATAGATCACATGGTTTGGCAGCCATATTGGATTGAAGGAAAGTATTTTTTTTTAATTCTCTCTCTCTTGAACCGCTGCATCAATCAACATCAATCGACATGAAATCAACCGCCGGAAGTGCTACTGAAGGCAGTGCAGAGACTACTTGTGGATTTTTTTTGGGGGGGGTTCCAGCCAAATGTTATATCATTGGTTCCAGCCAAATGTTATATGCCGTCCTTTGGCTGAAGGTGGCCATGAACGTATCGATATAAAAACACCATATAATGACATTTTTGTTGTGCTCCATACAGCAGTTGATATGTCGAGAACAACTGCTAATCCGATTTCTGGCCTATCACATGTTACGGCAAGCAAGCGGGCTTAGGGCCCTGTCACACCTTAACGTTTTAGCCAGCATATGGCAACGTATCAAAATGTATGTAAAACGCTGGCGTACGCTGAACGATTGATGCTTTTTTTCAGTGTTGGACGTATGCATAACGTATTAGTAATGTACACAGAACGTTTTGATAACGTATAGATAACTTATACCAACGAATGCTTAGCGTGTTGTCGGCGTTCGCAACCTATGCCCAACGATAGTCTAACTTGTGCATAGCGCATGGAAGCGTATCGCCAACGATCAAGTGGCGTAGCCTATTAATAGGCTTCAGCTCAACGATTTAATCATAACCGCACTATAAATCGAAATGTCAACATCACCGTCATGCATAAGAAAAAAAAAAAAAACCATGGAGTCTGGAACACTGATGGGTTCCTCCTGTGGAGCCCATTTTTATATACCAATTCCCCTAAACGCTGCCAATACGCCATTATGCGGTAGCTGTAAGTTAGAAACGCGTTCAATAAGTTCTGTGGTCATCCGGAAGACGTCAATATGCATTGGAGATACGTTACACATCGGTTCAAAGCACGTTACTCATAGGTTAGAAATAAGTTTCGGGTACGCTAGACATTACCTTGACGTGTTCCGACTTATGAGTAACTTATAAGTAATGTGTGTCAATGATCGCATAACGTGCCTACAACTTATGGCCAGCGTATGCAGAACGTGTGAGTCATACGCTGGCATAGGTTGAAAATTTTTGAGCATGCTTAAAATTTGTCGACGAGCTCAGCGTACTGCGACGTATGCCAGCGTGCTTCAGCGTGCTCTTAACGTATACAAAATTTACCCGTAACGTATTCGTGTGCCAGTATATTCGTCAAATTTTTCATACGTCGGCATACGCTAGCTAAAACATCAAGGTGTGACAGGGCCTTTAGATACGGCCTTGAACTCTTCTTAATCAAACTCCAGCATGTTGACATATCTCCCCTCCCAACATTCTATCAGTCTCCTGAACGCCTGGCAGAGTCTTTAGGTTAGTCGCTGGCAGGAAACCTATGCTACAAGCATGTTTGCTGCAGAATCCCTGTTTTACAACCCGCTTTTTCCTGGAATTCCAAAAAGCCGATTCTTTTTGAATCAACATTTTATTGCAGCAGGCATAATCAAAGTATTTCACCTCCACCGTGATTCCGATTGGGGGTGGATGCAGTGCAGGAGAATGTGAATCTTCTTCTTCTTCTTCTTCTCTCGGCTGCTCCCGTTAGGGGTGGCCACAGTGACCCGGATCATCCGTTATGATCCGCATACTGATTTGGCACAGGTTTTACGCCAGATGCCCTTCCTGACGCAGCCCTGGTCGCCTCTTACGACACAGGGATAAGGATTGGGTTTCGCCATGGTTCTGGGATGCCCTACACCCTCTCATAGCGCGGCCCAGCGCAGAGCTCCCGTCCTCAAGCGATCCTCCAACCCAAGCCTCCGAGTAGCCGGATTACAGGTGCACGCCACTCTCCAACCCAGGCCTCCGAGTAGCCGGATTACAGGCGCACGCCACTATGCCCGGTAGTGCAGGAGATCGTGAATATGACGAGAATATGGTCAAATAGGATAATCGGGACAGTCCTAAAATAAACAAAACAAGAAAGCTTTTGATTAGGTCTAAGGTAGACCCAAGAAGTTTTGGTGACATCAAATGACTTGTGGTTTGCTGGGTTAATTGTACAGCTTAGTCTCAGAGACTTATCCCCCCCCCCCAATCAATGGAGGACAAAATATTTTTTCAGAAATGTAGTTGCAAAGACCTTCATAGATTATGCACTGCAGTTCTGCTTGGGAACTCACCATTAAATGAAGTGCCCAGGTGGAAATGGCTAATGCCAGAAGGACTCTCATCTGAGCCTGCATGGGAATCATTATACAGTAAACGAGTAAACAAAAGGACAGGTGACCGCCAGTGGCATTCAACACACTTGATCATCCTGTCTAATAAATTAATAAATAATTTCTCTCTCATATGTACGTGTTGCTCGTTCTGCATATGTGCAGAAGATGTGTTCCATGCTTTCAGTGATTCTGCAAAGCAGTGCCTTTATTTCAATGCCTAAACTATGTGTCTGAAAATGAATATTACTTTCTCGCTGCGATCATTTATTTTTGGTTTCGATGATACGAAAGAATAAGGACGTACATTATTTTTGCTTTTAGTAGTCACAGCGAAACTGGCAATTTATTTATCTAGAAAATAATAACTGAATGTGAAAGCCTATTGGGCTTTGCAACATCATGTTCTTTTTCAACATCATGTTCTTTTTCATTGCCTTGATACAGTATATGCAAGACTCAAACTCGAATTTTGTTTTTTCTGAAAGAAGAAATACAATTGATGAGTTTATGAACATTTTGTGTTTTGATGGGATCTGCATGGTTCGTGAGACCGAATTAATGATATCCTTGTAATCTCGTGCGAAATGTGTTTTGAGATTTTGATCTCTTTTTCAGTGTACCCTTGAGGTTCCTTTTCTGTCCATTTTCCATTACTTGCATTGAAGAGATTCTTCACCAACTGGCATGTATATTTATATTTTTTTTGGAATAAAAAGATTAAAAAGTCAAAAATCTGTCTCTCTGTCTCTCTGGCTCTCTGTCTCTCTGGCTCTCTGTCTCTCTTTTTCTATGTGCTTCCAGGTCTGCCAACTCCCCTGGATGAGCGAGATAAGCTTTTAGATAGTTAAGTGCATCGAGGAAAACAAAAATGAGGACACGGGGGTGGTACCTATCCATTTGCTGCTAAGCAGCCGGGCTGTTTCTCTTGTGTAATAAACCTCCTGTGTTTTACACCCACTGTGTTGTTTCAGAGCATGTGAGGGTGAAACACTAATTTGGGATAATTTAAATCAATAATCAGGCCACGCTGATAAACACTTAAATCCAATAGTCATCATTTGTTCGTTCAGCCTATTCTAACGGCTTATTACCGTGGGTGAGGTTGGAGGTGAGGAGGTGGTTCTGAGACTCCACTTCACGATCAGATTAAACTGCACATGTGGGACATATTGACCCATTCCTGGCTGGTGGGCATGTGCTTCTCTTGGAGACCCCACGTCCAGAAAAAGAAAATTTCATTGTCAATATTTTTGTCCTCAAAGACTTTATGATGCCAGTCTCAAAATTTCTTCAAAAGGATTCGCCGATTCCAATTTGTCCTGTATTTAGTCAATTTTCCCTCCGATGAGACACAGCATGTATCTTGGCAGTGAATGACACTACCTGACAAGCAGCTGCCATGGAGCTACTGGTATGTACATTGCACTCGGATAGCGATAGTGCTGTGCAGTCAGCTATCACTAATTGTTATGATTGATAATGCTCCCCATCGTGATTAATTAAGATAATCTTACCACACGTGGGCACTACCATATTTTGGGACCTTTTAGTGTGTACAGCTGACTGGTGTTTTCCATTATGTACATGAGTCTCCTGATCTATGTGTAATTGCTATGGCACGTTTTGCTCAATTTGAGGCCTTAATTTATTCTTCAATTTGCAACCTCATATACATATATATATATATATATATATATATATATATATATATATATATATATATATATATATATATATTACAGTGCTTATAGAAAATCTACACTCCCTTCCAAAATTTTCACCTTTTGTTGCCTTATAGCCTGGAATTAAATTGCATTAAATCAGACTTTTTTCCACCTTTATTTACACATTGTAATCCACAACTTCCTAATGAAAAAAATTCCACAAATTTCAGAAAATTAATTAAAAATACAAAACTACAATGTCTTGGTTGGATGAGTGTCCACCTCCCTGAGTTAATACTTGGGGGAAGCACCTTTGACAGCAATTACAGCTGTGAGTCTGTTGGGCTATTTCTCGCCGAGCTTTGCACACCTTGATTGGGCGATATTTGCCCATTATTCTGAAAAAACTTCAAGTTCAGTCAAGTTGTGTGGGGAGCGTTGATGGATAGCAATCTACAAGTCATGTGACAGATTTTCGATTGGATTTAGGTCAGGGCTCTGACTGGGCCACTCAAGGAAATTTAGTCTTTTTTTGTTTCTTATCCACTCCAGTGTAGCTTTGGCTCTGTGCTATGGGTCATTGTCATGCTGAAAGGTGAACTTCCATCCCAATTTCAGTTTTCTTGCAGAGGTAAGCAGGTTTTCCTCTCAGATTTTTCTGTATTTTGCTCCATCCATTTTCCCTTCTATCCTGACAAGTGCCCCAGTCCCTGCTGCTGAGAAACATCCCCATAACATAATGCTGTCACCACCATGCTTCAGAGTAGGGATGGTGTTCTTTGGGTGATGTGCTGTGTTGAGTTTTCACCAAATGTTAAGGTTTTGCATTTAGGCCAAAAGGTTCCATCTTGGTTTCGTCAGACCACAAAACTTTTTTCCGCATGGTTTCAGTATCTCTGGAGTGGATTTTTGCATACCTCAAACGGGACTCAAGGTGGGCTTTTTGAGTAATGGCTTCCTTCTTGCCACTCGACCATATAGGCCAGACTTGTGGAGTGCCTGGGATATTGTTGTCACATACACACAGTGACCAGTCTGCCATAAAGGCATGCAGCTCTTTCAAAGTTGGCATTGGTCTCTTGGTGGTCTCTTTGGTCAGTCTCGTCCTTGCTTGGTCATCCAGTTTGGAGGGACAGCCTGATCTAGGCAGGGTCTTGATGGTACCATACACCTTTCACTTCTTAATGATTGTCTTGACTGTGCTGAAAGGGATATTCAAAGCCTTTGAAATATTTTTATTCCCATCCCCTGATCTGTGCCTTTCCACAAATTTATCCCGGCGGTCCTACGAAAGCTCACTGGGTCTCATTGTTGAGTGTTTGCTGTGAAATGCACGAACCAGCAGAGGAAACCGACAGGAACAGCTGATTGTATTCTGATATAATCAGAATCACAACAATTTAGCACATGTCGAGACCAATTAAGTTGGTTTGTGATTTTGAAGGTGATTGGTTACACCTGAGCTAATTTACAATTCCTATTATAAGAGGGTGGACACTTAACCAACCAAGATATTCTAGTTTTGTGTTTTTAATTAATTTTTTGAAATTTGTAGAATTTGTTTTTTCACTTGTAAGTTGTGGGTTATGATGTGTAATTGAAGGTGGACAAAGTCTGATTCAATGCAATTTAATTCCAGGATATAAGGCAACGAAAGGTGACAATTTTGAAAGGGGGTGGAGACCCTTTCACTTCTTAATGATTGTGTTGACTGTGCTGAAAGGGATATTCAAAGCCTTTAAAATACTTTTATACCCATCCCCTGATCTTTGCCTTTCCACAAATTTATTCCGGTGGTCTTTTGAAAGCTTTCTGGGGCTCATGGTTGAGTCTTTGCTGTGAAATGCACAAAGTGAAATGCACTTTGCTGTAAATCAATAACGGGAAGGATATGGTCTTTTTCCTTTTGCCCTCAAGTTTTGCCCCCCCCTCGCCCTTCTACTGCCCGTGTGAATATTTCCACGTATGACTCCACATGCACGGAGCGAAAAGTGGGGTTAAGCAATTGGTTCACTTTGTCTTTCTGTCTGTTTATGAACGTCAGTTTATGATCAAGGAACAACTTAATTTCGATTGAATGTTATATTTTGTACACAAATCAGAACATTAACTGGAACACGAACCTGCAGTTTAGCAATACTTTAGCTTTGAATTTGGCAAATTGTATAGAATCGCATCACGATCGCGCATAGAGGCGAGTAAGGTATTTCTTTTTTTTTACTCTGTCTACCTGTCTGGCAATCAAACAAAATTGAAAATCATTCCAAACAGGAAACTCACTGTTTTTAAGGTTGTCATAAAGGAGACAAACGACAGGCACAAATAACCGATATAACAGGTTAGATCGGGTGGTGTAAAAGACGATTTATGACATTCAAAGAAAATCCGAAATGGTTGGAGGTTTTGGCTGCGCTGCCTCCAAGACAAACTCCAAATTATTGACCTGACATTGTATATCAATGGCGGTAAACTTCCAAAAATGTTTTTTTTTTCCTACACCTTTAAAACCCTTATTTTATTTCAATTGAGTAATACACTTGAACACAAATAGCCTTCTTGGCACTTTCACCAAGATTCCGTTTAGCAGTATGTGGACAAAATATGACGTCATTTTATATCATCTCAATATGTGTATGTGCCGACAGTGTTAGGACCATGTGGAGAAATAAAGGATCAGCTCTAGTACGTGCTGATGGCGTGAGGGCCATGGAGAGAAATAAAGGATCAGCTCCGGTACGTGCCTATGGTGTGAGGACCATGTGGAGAAATAAAGGATCAGCTCTGGTACGTGCCGATGGTATGAGGGATCGGCTCTGGTATGTGCTGACAGCGTGAGGACCATGTGGAGAAATGAGGGATTAGCTCCAGTACTTGCTGATGGTGTGAGGACCATGTGGAGAAATAAAGGATCAACTCTGGTACGTGCCGATGGTGTGAGGAGCACGTGGAGAAATGAGGGATCAGCTCCAGTACTTTCTGATGGTGTGAGGACCATGTCGAGAAATGAAGGATCAACTCTGGTATGTGCCGACAGCGTGAGGACCACGTGGAGAAATGAGGGATCAGCTCCAGTACTTGCTGATGGTGTGAGGACCATGTTGAGAAATAAAGAATCAACTCTGGTATGTGCCGACAGCGTGAGGACCACGTGGAGAAATGAGGGATCGGCTCCAGTACTTGTTGATGGTGTGAGGACCATGTTGAGAAATAAAGGATCAACTCTGGTACATGCCGATGGTGTGAGGACCACGTGGAGAAATGAGGGATCAGCTCCAGTACTTGCTGATGGTGTGAGGACCATGTCGAGAAATAAAGGATCAACTCTGGTATGTGCCGACAGCGTGAGGACCATGCGGAGGAATGAAGGATCAGCTCCAGTACTTGCTGATGGTGTGAGGACCATGTCGAGAAATGAAGGATCGACTCTGGTACGTGCCGATGGTGTGAGGACCACGTGGAGAAATGAGGGATCAGCTCCAGTACTTTCTGATCGTGTGAGGACCATGTGGAGAAATAAAGGATCAACTCTGGTATGTGCCGACAGTGTGAGGACCATGTGGAGAAATGAGGGATCAGCTCCAGTACTTGCTGATGGTGTGAGGACCATGTCGAGAAATAAAGGATCAACTCTGGTACATGCCGATGGTGTGAGGACCACGTGGAGAAATGAGGGATCAGCTCCAGTACTTTCTGATGGTGTGAGGACCATGTGGAGAAATAAAGGATCAACTCTGGTATGTGCCGACAGTGTGAGGACCATGTGGAGAAATGAGGGATCAGCTCCAGTACTTGCTGATGGTGTGAGGACCATGTCGATAAATAAAGGATCAACTCTGGTACATGCCGATGGTGTGAGGACTACATGGAGAAATGAGGGATCAGCTCCAGTACTTTCTGATGGTGTGAGGACCATGTGGAGAAATAAAGGATCAACTCTGGTATGTGCCGACAGCGTGAGAACCATGTGGAGAAATGAGGGATCAGCTCCAGTACTTGCTGATGGTGTGAGGACCATGTCAAGAAATAAAGGATCAACTCTGGTATGTGCCGACAGTGTGAGGACCATGTGGAGAAATGAGGGATCAGCTCCAGTACTTGCTGATGGTGTGAGGACCATGTCGAGAAATAAAGGATCAACTCTGGGATGTGCCGACAGCATGAGGACCACGTGGAGAAATGAGGGATCAGCTCTAGTACTTGCTGATGGTGTGAGGATCATGTGGAGAAATAAAGGATCAACTCTGGAATGTGCCGATGGTGTGAGGACCACGGGTCGAGAAATGAGGGATCAGCTCCAGAACGTGCTGATGGCGTGAGAACCATGTGGAGAAATAAAGGATCAGCTCCGGTATGCGTCGATGGTGTGAGGACCATGTGGAGAAATGAGTGGTATGTACCGAACGTGAGGAACATGTGGAGCAATGTGTATGGTCTCACCTTAATTTCCTCCCTGACGGCGTGAGGACCATGTGAAGAAATAAAGGATCAGATCCTGGTGCAGGCTTCCCGATGGGATTCTAGCTGAGACCGGGTCATTCCAATCGGCCACATTAGATTTGGGAAAAGGAAAATGTTTCCGATTCATGGCGTCACTGATCCTCAGAAGAAAGCTGGACGGTGGACTCGAAAAACCTCTCTTATCGGCGGGAAGGTCAATGAGTATTTAGGCCACTCCACACCCGGGCAAATGAGAGACAAGTCTTCACAATCAGAAAATGGCTTCATTTCTGACAGTGTGATGTCCACCCAATTAAAATTTAATCGATACATGTTTTTAATTGAAGCAATTAAATTTAAACACACATGATTCATGCTCCTTGTGCAGATATTCCTCCGAATTCTGTTTGCAACTTGCATGCGAGATCCAAATGCCAGCACAACTTTCCAAAGAATCTCTGCGAAGAAACTCTCTTTGAAATTGATGGCTGTCCTAAATACCGAAGATGAGGACAGTTTAAGTTCCGTTTCCATCCAAATAATATGGCGAGTCCTTTCTTGTGCCATACAGTCCTTGTCACATAGCAAAATA
Organism: Eptatretus burgeri; assembly: GCF_056783735.1. Classification (NCBI taxonomy): domain Eukaryota; kingdom Metazoa; phylum Chordata; class Myxini; order Myxiniformes; family Myxinidae; genus Eptatretus; species Eptatretus burgeri. The sequence continues at coordinate 113,789,326 of NC_140961.1, read as the reverse complement.
TGACTGTTATATCAATGTTGAAGTGTGCACTACAGAGAAGTACATCTTTCAGTATACTGTATGCACAAAGGTGATGATTGTGCTGCCAATGAGATTTAAAAATGTCTGTGAGATCATCATTAGATGAAGGCTTAGTTACCTTAATATGAAATGCGTTGGCTCTCATCAAACAATATTTTCTCTTCTTGAATATAAGTTGCACGAGATGAGCCACTGCATCTTCAAATTGGCAGTGCACTTCACTTTCCAACAGCCAGTTGTGTTTCGAGAAGGGGAAGAAGGAACTGTCAAGAGAGACAAGAAAACAACTCAACTGCTTGATTTGATCTAAATGTTTGGGATGAGGAAGCCCGGTAGTATTTGTATCATGATATCCTGGAACAATATGTATTCATAAACAAGGTCATTGGCTTAGAGAAAGGAATTCCAGAACACCATTGGTCAAGTGTATTAAGCGCATCCCTCGCAGCCAGAAAGATTCAGATTCACTTCTCCTTCATTGTGCAGGTGCAACATCTTTTGAGGACCAACACACCATCAATGGAGAGGCACATTACACATTTTGGGATGCTGTCAAGGCAATGTGGCTGTTAGACAATGATCTCAAATGGCAGAAGAGTTTGGAAGAAGCAAAACCGAGCAGATGCCGAGATAGATAAAAAGTTGTTTGTCACAATCTTGATCTTATGCCAAACCTCAGGTGAAATGCAGATATTCCTGAACTTTGAAGCTGTTATTCTCAAGTAATTGTCTGAAGATTTTTTCCATGTCGATCATATTTGCCTGAACGATGCTCCACTGGTTCATTCTGAACGACACAAGTATCCTTATCTCCAAGCTATTCAGTTAGAATTACAGGAAATGGGAGGCAGATTATTTGACTTCAATTTCGTACAAATTCTGAATGAGTTTATCGAAGTGAATGAGAGACGGAGAGGCAATGCTAAAGATGAAATGGCAGAACAGTAATTGGGAGATCAACTTACACTTTAGTGAAACAAATCTGAATGTAATATCACTGGAAATATTGCAAAATGTGGTGCAAGCAATCTCAGCAGAGATGTTTTTGCAAATGTGGAGCAGGTGGCACAGAAAAAACATTATATTGACTTATTATTGTCCATAAATATTTTCTAAAGTTATACCCCCTGGGTGACTGGTGCACTCACATCGGTGCCTCGAGGAAGTGCATAATACAGTATAAACCCCCTGTGGAGATGAATCCTCACCTGCATTGGCGTTAGATTAGAGGGGGCTCAGATGTTTTGGAACGGGATGTCATTCAGCGGTTGGTGCTGTGTGTAGAAAGTTTCTTGTTTTGCAGAAGTGCAGACGTAAATTGATAGGCGGGGAGTGTGGCTCGATGAAGGTAGGTATGATTATGGTTCTGGAGAGCACCCCAGGTGATGGCAGCCACCGGCCATGAGTAGGCCATGAGCCGGAGAGCTCCCCCAAGAATTCTGAAGTGGAGCAGGTAAGCTCAGTCGCAGTCTCAGTGGTCTGGGGCTGCCAGGTGCGAGGTATGCACGTGGCTCGACCTGCAAGTGGAGACACACTGCCCAGCCACAATATTGTGCGATGGCACAGGTAGAAAAATTGAGTGCTGGACCCAAAATTTATGAAGCACCAATGCACAGGACAACTGGAAAGTTGGTTGGATATAACCACTGTGGGGGGGGGGGGGTGTTATTATAGAAGAAAAATGAGTTTTTGTTAATGTTAGGATAGAGGAAGCCTGGTGTTGGCTTTGTGGTTAGGGTGGTGGCTTGGGATCCTAGGATCCTGAGTTCAAGCCCCGTTGGCCGCTGAATTAAAATACACCAGGAGGTTGACTCAGCCTGTCATCCTTCTGAGGTCAGCAAAATGAGTACCAGTGTACTGGTAAGGGAGACACTGCATCAGCGGCATAGCTGTGTCCCAACCAATGATGCAACCAGCACCCACAGGCTGCACTCGATAGAGAGAGAGGATAGAGTAGGGATGCTCCCACTTGGTACCATTGTTGTATGTCTGTGGCCACTGCTGTAACGGGGTTGGGTAATTGAATTTTGCGTGGACACATTGTGAGACTTGTGGTGCCACACCACCTCATAAAGTTTTCCACAATGTGTGTTTCTATTTCTTTCCTGGAGATAGGATAGCTTGAGGGATTAGTGGGCCCAGGAGGGATAGATTACTTAGCAGGGTCGAGAGGGATGGGAGATAGGTTAGAGTAAGGTTGTAGGGACCAGCGGGGCAGCTAGGGTAGGTTAAGGCCGAAGCCGGCTGCTGTTTGCTGCTCCCACGTGTCCCATCCCCCCACTACAAGAACAAGAACATCAAGTGGCCTGCCAGCATCAACTGCCGATCTGGTTTAAAATACATTTTTGTAAAATACTGTACCTTCACAAAGTCATAACATAGCAGACTAACCAATATACTTGCATCTCTAACCCTAACCCTAACAGCGAGTAATAAACAAACAACAAAGTTTCACTTTTATGGACTTTTCCCACTTGTTTACAGATGTACCTGGCCATACCGACTTAGTGTACCATGATATAGAGATGCGAGATGCTACATCAATAAAACAGCACCCATACAGGATGAATCCTGTAAAGTGAGAACATCTTTATAAGGAGGTTGAATACATACTCGAGAATGACATCACTGAACATAGTGACAGTGAATGGAGTTCAGCCTGTGTCCTGACGCCCAATCCAGATGGCAGTTTCCGTTGTTGCACTGACTTCAAAAGTGTTAATGCAATGATGAGAACGAACTATTATTTAATCCTTTGGATTGATTATTGCATTAACAGGATTGGTCAAGCCAAATTTATGAGCAAGTTTGACATATTGAAGGGGCCTTATCAATGACCTTCACGTAGATCTTGAGGGGGTTGAAGCATATGTTAACGATGTCATCATCTATTCCGTGGTTTGGGATGATAACCTTAAGAGAATCTGTCCTTTCTTTGCGAGACTGATTGAGGCCAAACTTACTGTTAATTTGGTAAAATCTGAATTTGCTCAAGCACAGGTTGTGTTCTTAGGTCATGTTGTGGGTCAAAGTAAGGATCAGCCAGTAAAAGCAAAGGTGGAAGCAATTGATAGCTTAACATCATCTATCGGTAAAAAGGAGCTCATGAGATTTTTGGGTATGGCTAGATGGTATCGGGGATTTTGTAAAAAATTATCTGACATTGTTGACCCTTTAACTAATCTGTGCAGTAAAAAGGCAAAAATATTTATCGGATGACAAATGTGAGGCTGCACTGAACAAAATTCAAGCCATACTTAGGAATTCTCCATTTGTTGCTGCACTAAATATTCAGAAAAGGTTCAAATTGGCTGTACACATGTAAGCGATGTGGGGGCTGGAGCTGTTTTGCTGCAGGAAGATGCTACAGGCATAGATCACTCTGTTTGCTACTACTCAAAGAAGTTTAACAAACACCAAAATAACTATTCGACCATATAAAGAGAGACCTTTGCTCTTCTGCTAGCTTTGCAACAGTTTATCGTATACTTGGGTGTAACTACCTTTCCAATAGTTGCTCTCACAGGATCACAATCCCTTAACTTTTCTTCAATAAATGAAGAATAAAAATTAGAGATTGATGAGGTGGAGCTTGCCTTTCAAGAATTCAACTTGGAAATGAAACACATCAAGGGCAAAGACGATGTAATTGCAAATGCTCTGTCAAGATCTGAATATCTCTGGAATTGTTCTTGTCGACATTTGGGAAGTATTAAGGAGGATAAGCTGGGGTTTTTTTTTTTTGTATTTCTAAATGCTACTCGCAGCTGTGGAATGTTTTGTTGTGTTTAGACTTTATGTAAAAGGTAAGAAAGTTCTCGCTCTGTTCAAACTTTATCTTTTAGAAGGGGGAAGGTGTTATGGAACAGCAGAACAAATAATTGTGTTGTAGGTGAAAGTTAATTGTAATATGGGTGAAAGGGTTTTGCAGTGATAAAATAATTGTTTTCTGGAAAAGGAATTTATTGCTTGTGGGTGAAGAAAGCTGTGTTATGTCCAAGTTGGCTTGTGGAATGTCAAAATGAACCTTGCAAAGGCCGATTTTTGCCTCTTCAACAACAACACCATATGAGAAGGCTTTGGAAAGAGCCTTTGGAATGACGACAAAACGAGACCAGAAAGAGAAAGCACAGAAAGAGTTGAGGGTGCCAGACCAGAAAGGAGGTGGTATAAGACAGAGCGACCACTTTCCTGTCTGTGATGGGAAATTTATAGGGCCATAGACTCAGCCTCAGCGTAGAAGATTCCATTGATATTGAAGGCCTTGGTTTCTGTGGCATCAATCTGAGTAAGATTTGAGGCAGGGGAGCCAGCCTACAGGGGAGAGCAGTACTCCATCAATCTGCAGATGAAGGCCTTGTTGGTGGATTGGAGTTCAGGCATGCCAAGGAAGGACTTTATGTGATAGAGGATGCTCAGATGGCAACTGGCTTTGGAGGCCAATTTTGAAATGTGCTTTGCTCAAGAAAAATCATGGCTGACGGTGAAACCCAGGTATTTTAGTGACTGAACTTCCTCAAGAGGATTGCTTAAAAAGTAGATGCAAGGGTTTGCCACATGGTCCATTTGGAGACTGAGAGTGAGATTTGTCTTTATTGAAAGGCAACTTACATGTGGTTGAGCAGCTTGTGATTCTTTCAAGATCTGAAGAGCAGGAAGAGGCTGCTGCTTTCATGGCTGAATGATGAGGTAGTCATGACAGAGGGTGCAGCCATCACCAAATAGATAAAGAGGATTTTCCAGAGTCAGAAATATTGTTGATGAAGATTAGTAGGAGGACAGGGCCCAGAACACTGCCTTGGGGGCATTCCACCTTGACAGAGAAAGGAGATGACAGGATTCTGTTGAGAGGCACACGTTGGCTACGAGAGTAGAGGAAGTCAGTTTGTCATGTGTGGAGTTGGCATTGGATGCCATATTGAGAGAGTTAGCATTCTTAAATGATGGTAACTTTGACAACTCCCTGAACTTAATATTTTTTGACTTGAAACCTAACAATAGTTGTACTAATCCTGGAGCTGAATGGTATGACCTACCATTAATTGCAACAAAAACTGCCAAATTATTTATGAGTGACATACTTATGATTTGATACGGAATGAATTGTTCATTGGTTACCTCTGCCACCGCAGGTGAGGGAGGTCATGTATTCACCCCTTTCTGTCTGTTTGTGCACAGGATATCTCAAAAAGTTGTAAATGGATCCGGATGAAATTTGGTGGGCAGGGTGCGTGTGTGACAAGGACAAACTGACTAGATTTTGGTGAAGATCCCGATCCAGATCCGACTACTAAAAAATTTTAAGTGATTCTTCACCAATTGAGAGATCGGGCCAACAACGATATATAGCATGATTTCTCAAAAAGTTGTGGACAGATTCAGGCGAAACTTGGTGGACAGGTTGGTGTGGAGCAAGGACGAATTGATTCGATTTTGGTGAAGATCCAGATCTGTATAGGAAAATTATTTAATTTTTAAAGTGATTTTTCACCATTGAGAGATTGGGGCAAAAACGTTATAGTACTGTATCGCATGATATTTCAAAAATGGATTGGGATCAATATGTTCTCCTGGATCAGGTATTACGTGGTGGAGGTATGCACTCTACTGAGTGCCCTTCTAGTTTTGACTGTAATGTTTTTTTCCAAGAGTGGAGCGGAGTGAAAAGGTGACAAGTTATAATTTTGTAGTTAGACTTGTGATCAAATGATAATAAACAGATTAATTAATTTAGATTTCATGTCAGTTATATCCATATGGTTGTCAAGAGAGCTCCCCCAAAAAATCTCCCACTGTTTCTATCAAAATCATAATTTTCCTCGAGGAACTGAATTGCTTTTGTGAAAGCTTGTAGCCTCTCTGCCTCAAGTGGACTTCCTTCCCTTTTCCATTAGAAATTTCCATGCTTTGATGCAGGTCGGCCCTTGGGAATTTGTTTCAAGGTCTGAAAGTTCACTGTGCAAAACTAGTGGCATATTTTGTCTGCAGTAAACAAATTCTGGGCAGACATTATTCAAACGGAGCCACAACTTCACAAGACGAGTTATCATTGCACTGAGCAAATTGCCTGGATCGTTTCCTGGAAGCTTTTGGTTCTCACTGGTTAACATGAAATCATTTTTTCTTGCCGTCAGGTTTGACAGTTTATCCGCAGAACACACAATGCTCCTTGTATACAGTTGAAGGCTTGTTCATCAGAACAAAGAATCTGTTCCGATGTCTGATGGAATTGTGTGGCTTTCCTTTTATCCCGTTCAATTTGTTTTGGATTAACGGAGATATCTGACAACATTCAATGTCAACTTGTTCTATTGGTGCAACCAGAATGTATTTTCCTCGGATTTTCCCTGTGCATTCAATACTCCAATATATATTTATTTTTTGACCATTATCTGATGGTTTATCATAAAGGCCTAAACTGTCTGAACATATCGATGTTGAATGCTGTCTGAAATGAAATTTTTTTTTTAAAGGATACAATCAAAAGGGGTGACGTTTACTGACAAACAAACAACAACAACAAAATACCACCTATCCTGGTACAAAATAGATTTCACATTTATCCTTATCAACAACAATATACAGGTATATTAGGTATTAAAGAAAGATTGCATTGCATATTAACAATAACTGGTCATATAAAACAACTAAAATGACATCAGTTATCATCAGTTTCATCAGTTTCAGTTATCATCAGTTTCATCAGTTTCAGACAGTTATAAAACATCAGTTATCAATGGAATATTTTTCCACTTGATTAAACAGATACAAATTTCATATTGTATACGTTGTACATGTTGAGCTTTTGATTTTGTATATTAATATTTGGAAAAAATAGTGAAACCCTGTAAAAACAAAATAGGAAATATAATACTTAAATGGTGATTGTTCCGCCGTGGAGAGAAGACAAGCAGGTCGGAGACGATCTGTTGGGTGGCAGATGACAATTGTTGCTCACAGGTTGTGTAGTTACAGCTGGTGTGAGACAATCTGTGCCTTGCTGCTTCACCAAGTCAGGTGTTTTGCATTATTACCATATCTGGTGTTTGGTCATAAATATATGATTGTGTGGTGTGCCTTCCTGACGAGCTCATAATAAGGACAAAACCATGGTCGGTGGCTTCACTGTCCTTTGTTTGTGACCTGTAAAATTCGGTTTCTAATAGATCCGAGTGTGCCCATGGAAATCATCTGGAATTGGAGGTGATGCGGTGTGCATACAAAGCATGATGTCATGCCATACCATTGCTATATATTGTTGCGGTTATGGAAAAGCCCTGGGGAGTTTAATCAAAACATAAAAGAACCCTGGAGTTCAGATATTTCCACAATGAATATTTAGGTTGGTTATCCATCCCCTCGCATCAGGGGAAAGGGACATGCATTGTGATTATTGTTGGAACCTTCCCCATTGTTTTCTTCCTCATTCCCAAACCTTTATTTACCTTACAACCTCATTTTCAAAACTTCATTTTCCAACTCACTATTCGAACCTCATTTCCAAACCCTTATTTTCTGACACCTGACTCAAACCACCAGTCTCATGCTTCATTCTCAAACACAGCCTCAAACGACATCACCTCACCAGTATTTCAGACAGATAATTGCTATACCAGCATTGTAATTGTCATAATCCTTCACCTGTTCAGCATCGGATCAAACAAAGATCTGCCTGAAACACCCCCACCCTCCCTAGACGCTCCAATAACCAATCACAGCATGCTTGAGCCAATTAGGTCAGTTTCCAAAACGGACCTGATTGGCGACAATGTGCATGGGATAATACGAACCAGGGACGTTGTGGTTGGAGTAAAGTTGATGTACAGATCTGGTGCAGTCGAAGTCCACAGATATGGCAGCCCAGATCCTGAAGGAGTTTGTTTCCAGTCTGGGTGAACACCAGAGCACTACCAAGTGGAGGGCTAGGGTGCTGAGTGGGACGAGCACTATGAAGCGGAATGAGAGAGCACTTCCCAATGCTACAAGTGAAATGCAAAGTGAGGCGAGCGCGCCCAAGCGGAGCACGAGGGAATGAAGGAGGGCGCTCCTCCATGAGGATATTCCTCATGGCCTGGTGACACAAAAGCACCATGCGTGATGCTTCCCAAACTACCAGTTGGAGTGGGAGCTGACCAAGCCAGTATAATTTATTTCTTACATGTCTTTTGCACACACACCATATAAACTTGCATCTTCAAGCGCATAGACCTCAGGGCTCACCTGTTGTGGAGCATCAATGAACGACACAAGACCCTGAACAGTCCTTTTCAGAGCTAAGCATGACAGGATACCACACAAAGCACACCTCCCACCCACTCCTCTCACTCACTTGCATCGACTCCTCATTGAGACCCATGCGGGCTTCATCTACTAATGTATGGGTGAGGAAGGAGTCGCCAACAAGCGACAAATTCTTTATTTCTGTCCCCTTGTCTGTCGAATTTCCCCAAATGAATGCAGGAATGTGTATTTTTCATCAAATAGTATGTATTTGTGTTGTACTAAGATGAAGCAAAACATATTTTATAGTGGAAACTATATTCATGCAAAGACAGCATCATTCGTCTAATGTAAGAGTTTTTAACGTAATAGCTTGTTCCAACACTGTTTTTTGTTAAAAGTTACTATTCTAATGCAGAAACGCATATTTTTCATCAAATAGTGTATATTTACTGTTGGACGAAGAACAACAGCACATTTTAAACAAGAAAAAGAGCAACAGAGCGTGCAGACCCTCACCAGGACTTTATGTGTGGTGTTTGTGTAGTTTTGTATGGTGTATTTTGTGTGGCGTTTGTGTACTGGTGTGTTACAGAATTCATGAGACATAATTAGAACTGCCACTTTATAACTACTGGCAGTAATGACCGGGTACCAAGACGTCCCACTTTGATGCAACCCCACTTTGATCGGACACTTGACCTTGGCCCATGACATTTAATTTTATTGAATTGAATTCAGAATGGTAATAAAATAAATTTCAGCTGCTTACTCCTCCACCCTCAAACCAAACCAGACATCTCTATCTCTCTATCTCTCTATCTCTCTATCTCTCTATCTCTCTATCTCTCTATCTCTCTATCTCTCTATCTCTCTCACTGATGCAGTGTCCCCCTTACCAGTACACTGGTATTCATTTTGCTGACCTTGGAGGGATGACAGGCTGAGTCAACCTCCTGGTGTATTAATTCAGTGGCCAACAGGGCTTGAACTCAGGACCCTAGGATCCCAAGCCGCCACCCTAACCACTAAGCCAACACCAGGCTTCCACCAGACACAGATAAGTGAGCTTAATTAAAATAAAAAACCCAGATCGAAAAAAAAGGCTGCCAGACTATCTGTCCAATCAGGATGAAATTTAAAACATATATTCTCCAACATGACTACTATCCCTGTGTCGTAAGAGGCGACCAGGGTTGCGTCAGGAAGGGCATCCGGCGTAAAACCTGTGCCAAATCATTATGCGGATCATAACCGATGATCCGCTGTGGCGACCCCGAACGGGAGCAGCCGAAAAAAGAAGAAGATTCTCCAACATGACTACATCATAATTTTGAAGTTTCACATTGATCGATGAAGCTGTTCAAGAGAAATATATATTTTTTAAGATTTTTGCTCAATCCAATATGGCTGCCAGACCATGTGACCTCTCATTTATTCGTGAATACCCTGGTATCCCCAAAAACAATATGGCCGCAAAATCACGTGACCGATGACATCATCAATTTCTTTCTCTGGACCAATTTATCCCAAGATGACCCTCAAAAGTTTTCATACCGATCGGATGTAGCGTTCTACATATGCAATGATGACGTCATAAAGAATGCACCTATGATGTCACAAAAATCACATATATTCCCCATGAGGAGTGCTTGACAATTGTCAAGTTTAATTTTTTTCCTTCGTGTGGTTTCAGAGATATAAGTCCAAAGTTTTTATGTTTTTCGAACATGGCTGCCAAACAATGTGACCCATGACATCATAATTATCATTAAACCATTCTACATGAATGGTCGCTCCTCCAGTGAAAATTTTGTCTCAATCCTACAAGCAGCTGCGGAGAAAAATACTCATGTTATGTGCAGAGAAACGGACAAAAAAATGACCGAAATGCAATACCCTCTCCTCCAACGAGGGTAACTTGGAACCTTATTCATGCAATTACAGTCTGATTTGCCTCAAAGAAGCGTTTCAAACATAATAGCTTGTTCTGATCCTGTATTTTGTTCTCAATTGCTATTCTCATGCAGGAACTCGTGCTTCTCATCAAATTGGTGTGTATGTTATCTTGTACAAAGCAAAACAACATGTTTACATTCAGAACATTATTCATGCAAAAACCGTGATTTGCCTCCTCGAAGAGTTTTTAACGTTATGGTTGGTTCTGACCATGTTTTTGTTCTAAGTTCCTGTTTTATTGTAGAAAAGTGTTTTTCATCAAATATTGTGGATTTTAACTTGTACTAAGCAAAACAACATATTTTAAACTGGGAATCTGATTCATGCTTAAACAGTCTTGTTTGCCAAAAAGAATCATTTTAACATGAAAGCTTCTTCTGACCCTGGTTTTTCTAAATCATTATTCCAATACAGGAATGGTGTTTTTCATTAAATAGTGTGTATTTTAACTTGTACTAAGCAAAAGAACATATTATACATTCAGAACATTATTCATGCAACAACAGTCTGATTTGCCAAAATAAGCGTTTTTTTTTTTATCACAATTGCTTGTTCTCACCCTGGGTTTTGTTCTAAATCACTATTCCTCCCCACCTCCCCTCCAAAAATGTTTTCCCTCAAGTCCCCCTGACAAACGTATGTTCAGAAAACCACCTACCCCTCCCCACTACCCCCACCCTTCCCCATCCTCCTCGCTCCCTACCACTCCCTGAGTGTATCCCGGCGTGTGGTGTGACTTTGCTCTCCCCATTTCTGAGCTCTCCTTTCCTCACCCACTCCTCATTCCCCCACCCCTCCAAACTGCTCATCTCTCCCACACACCATCCCCCCTTACAATATTCCTATCAGTGAAGCAATGGGTTGAATTTCCTCGTCTATACTAATGTGTGTGTGTGTGTGTGTGTGTGTGTGTGTGTGTGTGTGTGTGTGTCAGTGTGTGAGTGTGTGAATACGTGTGTGGGTGTCTCCTCTATATCTCCAAAACCATGAATCCTTGCAGCCTGAAACTTTGCATGCATACTAAGGGAACTCCAAGGAAGTGCATGAGTGAAAATTGGGTGTTTGGGTGAATATAAACACCCCTTTTGAAGATAATTAATGGCCTTATTTAATTATATCCCTAATCAGGTGCATCATCGGTAACCTCACTCGATATGGGCTCTAAAGGTGTATCCTGGTTTACCTTGCTGAAGTCTGAAACCACCATGTTTTTTTTATCCTGTTCAACCATGCCCTTATCTGGAACAGGCCACAATGATTTCTGAACGTTAAAGTATTTTTCACTTTGCTCACTCATTATCGAATGTCTCTTCATCATACATACGAATGGCTGGATACATTGCAATGCTCATAAAAGCCAGGAGACACCAGTGTTTGTGGTTATATTTCATTTCCGCACATGCCATAACTTCGAGAATATTTTTATTACAACATTTACATTACAATTTTTAAAAAAACATTTTCAACAATGTTTAACTGCCACTTTTAACTGTAAAACTGTAAAATGCCTGTTGCAGCCTGTTGCAGTAAAATGCCTGTTGTTGCCAGCCACTGTCTGTTGCACCGCAGAAAATGTGGTCAATGCAGGCAAGTGGCCTTAACCTTTGTTCAAGTCAATCGATATAAAGTATTCAGTGACAGTGTGAATATTGTAGAGCGCTCGCCAAGTGGCTTCAGAACTCAAGAAAGCATTCCAACAAAACGGTTGATAGACAATGATCCGTCGTATTAAAGACCACCCGGAGATGCCCAAATAATGTCCAAATTGGACAAATGAACACACTTTTGTCAGTCGAAAAGTTCAAACCTAGAGCTTCAATTTTGTATTTCAGCTTTGCTAAAGATTCTCGAGGTTAAGGCATGTGCAGAAATTAAATAAAGCCACGAACACTGGCATCTTCAGGTGTTTATAAGCATTGTAATGTACCCAGTGATTTGTAGGTATGATGAACAGGCATTTGATAAAATGAGTGAGGAAAGTGGAAAAAAAAACTCTCGTAAAGAAATCGTTGCGGCCTATTCCAAGTCAAGGGATGGTTGAGCAGGCCAAAAAATAAGGCTGATTCAGACCCCAGTTAGGTAAACCAGAATACACCTTAAGAACCCGTACAGAGCGATGTGGTTAAGGATGAACTGATTAAGGATATAATTAAATAAGGTCGTTAATTATCTTCAAAAGGGGTGTTTTAATTAACCCAAACACCCAATTTTCACTCTTGCGCTTCTTTGGAGTTCCTTTGGTATGCATGCAAATTTCAGGCTGTAAGGTTTCATGGTTTTGAGGTTATGGAGTTATGGAGGAGACATACATTGACATTTGTTAGTATAGATGTCGAGATCAGACCCCATTCCAGGAGTGGGTACCAGGTAGCAAGTGTCACACCAAGTATTGCTGCATGTATCCTGACAAATAGGAAATTCTAGTCACATATTAACGTGTCTGTGGTGCACAAAACAGTTCTGAGAGCATCCAGGAACAATTTAAATTTTAAAACGGCTCTTCTGGCTAAACAGTTGCATAGGCTTCAGCTATAAGGCATGAGCTTCGCAGAGCTACAGCCCCGTACATTTATGCAGGATTGTACTGCAGCCAATACCGGCAAGAGAATTTAATTCTCATTTTTATTGACCAGTTCACCTCTTCCCGGGTATAGTTATAGACGAGATGTTCCCTCTCTGGGGTTGGCTAGTTAACAATGCAGTGGAGCAGCACACACACACACACACACACACACACACACACACACACACACACACACACACACACACACACACACACACACACACACACACACACACACAGTCACACCTTCCTCTCATTTTACATACTTCTGGTAAACATGTATAGATCACAGATAAACCGACATAATGCACTTTTACACATATTGGCATAATTGTCAGGAGAATTAAGACATCTTGTCAGGCCAAATTTAGATCCCACTGAACCAAAGATTTCAGCACAACTCAGGCGAAACATTGCTTTTTTTATTACATCCCATTTGCAAAATAGCTGCAGTAACAACTGAGTTATTTTCTGAACCTGCCAACATGGGCCAGAGGCGAGATTGGGAATTGTGTGGAATATATAATCAAAACAGAATATCCTTCATGATTAAAAGCTGCATTTTGGTTGACATGGTGAAATTTTCACAGTCTTATGTCTTATTTACCAAGTATGTGTTATTTGTTGCATGGAAATGTTCAAAAAAAAAAAACACACTGTATTGTTACGGCCACGGGTACCGAGTGTATAATGAGGGGGTTATTCCTCGTTTCTCCTTGGAAGAGCTGGACCTGGGGCCACTCCGCCCACAATTAGCTTTGTAGTATAGTGGGTTGCTTTAGAACAGTGTTTCTTTAACTTTTTAGTATTGTTTCCCCCTTTGAAATTGCCGAATAATGATATTTCCCCCGACCACATTAATAGTCCAGCAGCCATTTCTCATATGAGGCCAAATAAGGAAATTCGTTCAACACCCCCCTACAGAAAAGGTTTGACTTGACAGAGTGGTAGAATAGACCCTATAGAACACCTCCAGGTAGTATGTGGTTTCAAATTTTGGTATCATTAAAATTCTACAGGCCATTATATATACCAAGGGTACTAACCAAGAGGGTCACTGTGGGCTCGCAAAATTTAGGGGGAGGGGTAACGTAAACGTGAATATCTTTGTCTAGACTCAGCCAATTTTCAATATTGAGTTATTATTGGCTTCCTATTATAATTCTCTATCAGAGTATGTACAGTTATTTGAAAATGGCCTTTTCCATGGCATCACCAAAGGTAAAATATCACACTAATTCAAACTTTCTGACATTTTTAATTGTGTTCTCATATGAAGGTGAACGGTGTTTCTCAATTACTACTGGTATGTGTACATTTTGGAAATCAAACGTTTCATTCCCTCGTGCTGCGCTTGGGCGTGCTCCCCTCACTTGGTGCTTTGCATTTCACTTGCAGCATTGGGAAGTGCTATCTCATTCCGCTTGATAGTGCTCGTCCCACTCAGCACCCTCGCCCTCCACTTGGTAGTGCTCTGGTGTTCACCCCAGACTGGAAACAAACTCCTTCAGGATCTGGGCTGCCATATCTGTGGACTTCGACTGCGCCAGATCTGTACATCAATTTTACTCCAACCACAACGTCCCAGGTTCTTATTGTCCCATGCAGAGTGTCGCCAATCAGGTCCGCTTTTGGAAACTGACGCGATTGGCTCAATCAGAAAGTATTGTTCTGCAGAAATTCGTATACATACAGAGGCACGCATAAAGAAAACAGCAACTGTTATTTTTAGCGTTCGTCTTTTACTTGTGTATAGCAACACGGAAGCACATACATCGGAGCCGAGCATAATAGTTGTCTTTGGAAACACCGAAGTACATTAGTGAAAGCCGAGTATAATAGTTGTCTCTGGCAGCACGGAAGCTACTCATTCATCATAGTGGATGATAATAGTTATCATGGTCGACACTGGGAGTTGTACATGACAACACAGAAGCACAATAGTGAGAGCGAATCATAATAGTTGTGCGTGGTTGCACGGAAGCACATTCGTCAGAGCGGTTTGTAATATTTGTGTCTGGCAACAAGGAATCACATTCGCCATGGAAGCATGAAGATGTCGTCTGTTGTAACTTTTAGTCAGCGTCTTCTTCACTACTGGATTCAAAGATTGTTCTTGGATTTTCACAAGTTTCTTCGGCCATACATGCACATGCATCTGTGCATGGCATGTGGTTGGTTCTGCATGTGCAGTCGGCTCGGCGACATAGAGACGTCTTGCAGTGACAGACAGTCAGCTCCGGAAGACCCCGTGGTGCTGGATCTTTGGTCATGAGCACGGGCTGCAGGCCAGCATCCCGAATTTTCCAGCTATGTCCAGCTGCCGGTGGAAGGCTCTGTGGAGCTCTTTTGACAGAACTGCCGGTATCTCACATTGTTCACTTTCCTCCCAGCCCCCTTGGTTGTTGAGTACATTGCACATATGAAGGCTTCGCATGCTTCTGAAGTGCTGTTGCTGAGCTCGGGTTCTTCTCCACGCTGTCCCAGACTGATCTGATGCTCTTTACTGTCAAGTAACACATTGAAACCCTTTTTCTTGCCGAGACCTGAGAGTGCACTGTTTGAATCGCACCCAATGAGTGCGTGGAAGCTGAGTAAAGCATTACACAGCTCAGGTCCTAGTTTGTGTGCCAAGCTGTGGATAGGAATATACCTAGCTTTATCCTTGATTCCAGTCTGAAACCACAGCTCCCGACACTGGAGTTTTCTGTAGTGTGTGGTGCAGAGGACAGCCACATCTGTGTCAGGTGATTCTGTATGCCACTGTACTCTCTGATGGAGTGGCACATCCCAGTGGATTCAAGTGTCCGTTTCCTTTTTGTCTGGTCTGAATAGACCCTCGGCTCAGGGACTGGACCAAAGTGCCCTCGTTGATAGAGGACTACTGTAGTGGCATGAGTTGTCCTCTTTCCATCAAGAGTCTCTTCAGTCATGTCATTATTGTCTGCTGCCACCTGGACAAAGATGATGGGGGAGATGTTTGATGGCAATACCAGACCAAGATGTCGCTCTTGGCTCGGATCTCCTGTGCAAGGCTTGTGTCGGTTGCCTCAACATCATCGTAGGAGTCACAGTGGCCCATTCTGCTCAGCATGGTAATGAGCTGTTTTGACCTCATCATATGGCGAACTGCAATTCCCAGGGCTACATGCTTGGGCATGTTAGTTCTAGCATGAGTCGCACAGTGTACAACATCCTGAGCAAGCTTCAAAACACGTCTTTCATCTGATGAGTTGCTACATTTTGGTGCAGAAAACTCATCTTCATCTTCCTTTTCTGGTTTAGCAATAACCAAGCGTGGTATCCAGTAATGACTGTCTGGTATCACAGATTTGGATTTTGTCAGGGTTAGATCCATGATATTAGGTGGTCGGACTGATATGCCTAGGCATTCATTGATCTCCGACTTGATGAGTTTTGCAGTGCGGTACAGCAGACTCACCCTGTCGCAATCATCCATCGCTGTTGCAGGCTGTTTTCTTGGTACACCCGTGGCTGTTGCGGTGTTACACTGATAGGCAGAGTTGATGACATCTTGAAGGGATATGGAGCTTGAGTACAAAAGCTCGGACTTACTAAGATCATATGGCTTATGGAAGACAATGTCATCTCCAAAGTGTTTCTTTAGTCGAAGTTTGAGTCGCTGGGTAGTGTAGCTGTCGACTGCTACTCCCTGTCCACGCAGAAAATGATTGTATCTGTCCAGAAGAATTGTCATATCAAAGGCCTTCCCACCATTCAGGTCAGCAGAGATATCTTCAGCCAATTGCTTGAATGCCGTATCGTAACAAGTTTCTTGTCTCCCTTCATGGAAGCCAGCATACTGCAGATTAGATTTGCTGATGTATGAGGCATGGCAAGCTCTGTGGTGTCGAGCTTCTGCTGCCACTAGATCATTACTGACAGCTCCAGTAGTCCGTAACATGTCCTCATCGCCCTTTGCGGTCGCTGCTTGCACAATAGTTTCACAGGCTTGGAAAGTTCTGACCATGGTCATCTCCTTTACCCTTCTGTGTGTTTTCTTCTTGCAGAAGAGGCACATAGTCCAGTCAGTGGACGTTGACTGGGACCTGGAGACCCTGGAGGTCTCCGTCAAACTTGTTTCAGATTGTGTGCCAATCTTAGATTCTTCTGCTGGTGTGGGTGAGAATGCAGATCTTCTCCTCTGCATGTAACGCAGGTTTTCTTTACTTGTCCAGTTTTCGTAGCAATTTGAGCGCCATTTAACATCCGCGGTTGCCAAACTGTCAAAATCTGATTTTAAACGTTCGTATACTTCATCTCGTCGGAGTTCCAGTGCTGCAACAAGTGTCTGTATGGAGTTATCTCGGGCTTTCCTCAGTGTCTCGTTTGAGTCCATCTGACAAATTATGCACTTGTGAAAGTTAGTCACCTTCTGTCTCTTTACAGGTAAAAGTTGAAATAATGCCTGACTCTCTGAACTGGCCATTGCTTCAGTTGGCTAGTAGGATTCTTTCAGATGTTCAATCTGGAATGACACAGAAAAGCAACTATGTTAACCCACAGCCTCTTTTACCATAATTATTAACATGACATTTTAAAACTTTATTTTTGTAATTATCTAGTCCATAAGAATTTCATAAAAAAATAGACTAACGCAGCATTTTTTAGTCCAGCAGCATGAACCTGTGAAAAATTCAATTGTTCAACACCCACTACAGAAAAGTTTTACTTGACAACTTAGTATGCTCTAAAAGATGCCTAAAATATTTTTTAAAGCTCATAATATTTGATTTGTTTGTGATTCTTACCTCTTGTGGTTGTACAGTTGAATGAATATCGACATTTCTGTACTTATTCTGAAAGAAAATTATAATAGGAAGCCAATGATGCCTCAATATTGAAAATTGGTTGTCTCGACAAAGATATTCATGTTTACGTTACCCCTCCCCTAAATTTTGCTAGCCCACAGTGACCCTCTTGGTAAGTACCCTTGGTATGTATAATGGCCTGTAGAATTTTAATGATACCACAATTTGAAACCACATACTACCTGGAGGTGTTCGATAGGGTCTATTCTACCACCCTGTCAAGTCAAACCTTTTCTGTAGGGAGTGTTGAACGATTTCATTTTTTTCAGGTCCTTGCTCCTGGACTATATCAACACAATTAATTTAAAAACTAAAATTTTTTTAAAACATAATTCCAATAAATATTTTCATGAAAATATTGATACTCAATTTATTGCATAACATTAAGTCTTATATTATTTTCTAATCAGCATTCCTAAAATTAGCATTAATTCTTGTTCCGCTAATTTTTCATCGCTTGGGAAGCGTATTTGCACAACCTATTCAACGCAATAATTAGTTTGAAAATTGTTCAACCTAAAAAATTATTTCTACCCTGAAATCCGAAAATTTTCCCCCAGGGGGGAATATCCTCTATGTTAAGAATTACTGCTAGAACCACGAACGCCAATCAGTTAACCACAAGCTCCATTGTCCACTGTCTAATTTTCCATTTAAATAGAGGTCACTTGACTTCCTGAACATGAAGCGTGCCCTCGGCAAAGCACCAGTTTTATCTTGATTAGATCTTAATTAGGGCGGCCAAGCGTTTACCGCTGGTGCGTGCCGACTATGACAGGTCAATTCGTTTGGTAATTACCTCCCAGTCTACCTCGGTTCGGACAATGCTGGATCAATGAAAGGAAAGGACAAGCACGGACACGTTGAAACACCAACAAGGAATTTATTAATAAGAAAAATAAATGAACAGAAGAACTTTTTATTTCTTTGTGGTGAAAAAAGGTAAATTCAAATCAATCAATATAATCTCAAAGAAAGAAATAATTAATCAGGCATTGATAGAAAAATAGACAAAGATCAGATGCTTATCACTATGCCTTTCTTAACGATTAATCACAAGACAAGGGTACCCACCAGATCATTCGGGGGGAGAGAAATCCGGTCTCGGCTTACCAAGGAAGAAGTCGTCGTGCATCAAATGAAATGTCCCAAAATGTGTGAGCGCGCCTTGGTCAGCTGCCAGGACCCTGCCTCGTCATGCACCCATGCGCAAACAGGCTCGAACACCAATCAACGTCACGTCATCACCCACAGGAACCAGGGATGCCAAGAATCAGGTACACCAATAATCAGGTATGTCAAGAGCAGGTACCAAGCAGAACCAGCAGGAACTGTTCAACAGTCACCAACTGCCAGGAGCTGTCAGAAATGGTCAGGAACCGTAAGAAGCTGTCAGCAATGGTCTGGACCTGTAAGGAGCTGTCAACAATGGTGAGGAACTGTAAGGAGCTGTCAGAAATGGTCAGGAACTGTCACCAACTGACAGGAAAGCGGTCCTTCTGTCCTTTTTATAGGCGACCAGTGTGGGCGGAGCCTCAAGCAGACTTCAGCCAAATCCACCTTGCCGATTGGTGCATCGCCGCACGTGACCTGCAACTGTCAATCTCATGACCATCCCTTCCTCGTTCAGCCCAACACGAACAAGAGCCAGCCAGCATCCATAGAGCTGCCAAACAGGGCATCAAAAGTCAATGGAAAAAGGTGGACGTCAACGTCGGTGAAAGAGAGGTAGGTGTCAAACATCAATCAAAGATAGATTGGTGAGGTAAATGATCCACAGCCATATTTCACCATCAGAATAATTATTCAGGAAAAGTCCACAGTGTTCTTAATCAAATGTCCTGTAAGTCCAAAGTGTGAATAAATTGTCCACCTCCAAGCCAATGTGTCCCGATGGAAAGGGGTAGAATGAGCCTCCATTGGGATAACGACTATCTCTCGCATGCATGAATGTGTCGTAAAGAGGAAAAGGCCATCCCATAAGAAAGGGAATCTGTTCTATACCCTTCTCCAATGCATGAAATAGAATCCCACCAGACGAGGGGATAGGTCTATTCTGGACATTCATTTATGGGAATAACTGTCTGAGGACCTAAATGTTGTGTGCATTAGTCGGATCTCATTCTGAAATCCGTAACAATATAATAATCACTGTCACCGAAGGTGAAGGAGGTTATTTTTTCACCCCTCTCTGTCTGTTACTGGCAAAATAGAATATTTTTCAAGTATATTTGTAAGTCGATTTTGTTGGGTCGCCAAAATAGGTGACCCTTATTGTCAGTAATTCTGTCTGTTTGTTTGGATGTTTGTTCGTTTGTCATCAGCATAATTGGGAGTAGACGTGGGCGGATTTTGACCAAACTCGGGTGGTAGGTACATCTTATGACCTCGTGCTTTGGAAATTGTGATGGTTGCTAGTGGCGCTTTAGTTCCCTAGCAACAACCGAAAAACCTTCAAAATCGGTACCGTTCACGCAAAATCAATTCCAAAAGACATTATCCCACGTGGGGTTATGAAAATAGGCACGAATGATCTACAGGTGATTCTCCATCTAATGCATTCCGGTTTTGTGATATATGGAATACTTTACCTGCAGCTCCCCCTACAATTAAGGTATGCGCGAAAATTGGCGAAAATTGAAGGCCCCCTAGTGACCAGGTGAGTGCATTGATACGAATTAAACTTTGCATGTTTATGGTACTCAATGAGTACTACAACTTTGCCTCAGGATATATTGACCGATTTCGCTTAGGTCAGGGGTCAAAGGTCAATTAGTGCAAAAAGCGATAATATGCGAGAGCTGGAGGTGCCATCGCACCAAATGCTACTCCTCTGAGCGTTATGGTGGGATGGTCATGAAAATTCACACTAATCGTCTTGAATACATTGTACACAAACAATTGAGCCGGATTTTCGATTTAGATCTTTGTTCACCCACAGCACCCCCTCAAACTTTGGGGATTTCCGATTTCAAACCGCATTTTCGGTACTTTTCATTCAAATGGATACCGAGTAGTAATCAGTAGATGGAACTGGATGAGATTTGATATGCATAATCTTAAGGTGATTCCCTATCCGCTATATGATATCCATTTTACTCTATATCTTATAGTTTCCATGCTCGGCAACCCATTGCCGCCTTCCGGCTTGTTATTCTATTTGTCTGTTTATTGCCTCCAGGTCACAATTTTAAATCGATCTTCACTAAACTTCACCACAAAGTAGAGTTTGTTGTAAGGAAGAAGCCTATTATTTTTGAGGTCAAAAGGTCAACATAGGCCACATGTCAACAACTCAGGAGGTATTTCTAAAATCCTCAATTTCATCAGATTGACTTGAAATGTGAAGAGGGTTTATAGTTCATACCACTAAATTCAACTAGCCAATTATTTTTGAGTTTAGCATGGACCAAAGGTCAACAAGGAAGGTGAGAGATGATAAATGGGGCTTTTGGGACACCCATTCAAATGAATGGGGAGAAAGGGAAAAACTTTCTGACTCAAGCCCCAAAAGCCCAAAATAGGAGACTGATTTTTCTCCCCACCTGTCCCCTTCCCTCCCATACAAGCAGATGTAAAATTGAGACTATTAAAGATTGAGACTTACTGATTAAAGCACTTCTTCCCTTTCAAATTTTCATTCCACTCAAAGAGCGAACCAACAAATATTTGTCCATGTTCTACTTTAGAGAATAACTTAATTTTCTTATAACATTCATTTCCATTGAGTATATTCACAAAGAAAAACTTGGAACTTGGTTCTTGCTATAAGTGTCTTTGTTGAGCAGAAACGAAATGATAAACTTCTCTTAATGCTCTTGCTTGACCACCTCTTGAGCCACATATCATTTTGAGATTGTAGTAAATTGTTTTTCCATTGTTCAATTGATAACCATCAAAGTTTTCAGTCCATTCAAGGATATTTTTTTCTTCTTTACATCCTCCAACTTATTTGTAATTAAATTTATCCGCTTATTTGTTTTATCCACTTTTACCCTGGTTATTTCTTCAACAAGACTTATTTGATATTTCTCACATTCTTTATGTTTCCCATTTAAATACCAAGGCTGATTACGTCTCCACTCTTTGGTTTGGTTATTGCTTGGTTCTATAATTCATAAATCAGTAAAAAGACGGTGGTGGCCTGTTAAAATTCCCAATCCAATATCTTAACTGATGCGAATGACTTGGTGTGATTAAGTGATTTATCACAATATATATATCCTTAAATAAAACGGCTGTGTATTCCAAAGATACAGAAGTGTTGATATTATCTCCAGGTCATACAGAATTCAC
This sequence comes from Eptatretus burgeri, assembly GCF_056783735.1. NCBI lineage: Eukaryota > Metazoa > Chordata > Myxini > Myxiniformes > Myxinidae > Eptatretus > Eptatretus burgeri. The sequence goes on along the minus strand of NC_140961.1, from coordinate 113,767,435 downwards.
AGTTCCAACTAAAATAAAATTTTATAAAGAAGGGCATATCGTTTGTATGAGAATAGAACAATGGAGATATGATATGATTGATTTAGGGTATAATTGGTCATTTAAAAGTAACCAAGAAGACCTGGAACAATTAAATCAGTCTCGTAAGGAAGAATATTATCCACTTGGTATAGAGAATGAGTTTTCTGGAAGCATGATTAGCAAACAACAAATAAAAGAATTTAATAAGGGTAAAATCAGTAATGGTTTTGCCATAGTTTATATCATGAAAACACGAAGAATAGGATTATATATAATAAGTTAGGGAATACAAATTTTAATTTTGATTTGAACTCTGGGAAGATAGGGAGGTATTTCCTGTCATTATATTAATCTGTCATATATTTCTGAAACATAAATGACAGCAAGAAGGCTTCCAGAAAATTATCATTTCTGTGTCCAAGCATACCTTCAAGAAAAGGGTATTCGGTATTTTAATAAATATGTTCCACAACATAAGCATAAGGTATTTTCAATAAAAGATTGGCTTTATACTGAATTTAATAAACCAACAACTTTGGATTTAACTAAAATGTTAAATAATGAAAAAAAATTTAAAGCTAAGAAAACGCAATGCTCTTTTAGAAATACAGAAGAAATTCTATTGGTTTCTTGTTGTAAAAAAAAAAAATTTTGGATGTAGGAATATCAAGTAATCCGGATGAATATATGTATGATATTCTATGGGGTGAAAGTGGTTCATGGATAGTAAGGGATGAGGAAGAAGTTGAAGAAACTGAGAAGAGAGAGAAGGAGGAGAGGGAGAAGAGAGAAGGAGGAGAGGGAGAAGAGAGAGAAGGAGGAGAGGCAGAAGAGAGAGAAGGAGAGGGAGAAGAGATAGAAGGAGAGGGACGAGAGAGAGAGAGAGAGAGAGAGAGAGAGAGAGAGAGAGAGAGAGAGAGAGGAGAGGGAGGAGAGGGAGAAGAGAGAGAAGGAGGAGAGAGAGAGAGGGAGAGGGAGGAAAGAGAGAGAATAAATAAATATAAAAATATGGAAACCAGTGAGATTATAAAAAGATCAATGGTATTACAGAAAATAAATAAATCTCAACACACCGAGGAGGAAAACAAATAATTGGCAAGTCTATTAGAAATATATGCGTCAAGACTGTTAACATCGGTTTCAGGGAAAATATTTAAACGAGAAAGTGAAGAGAAAGAAGGAAAATATTATATTATTAATGATGTTGGTGTAATTGACTTTAATTAAAGTTTTACATTTTTTTCTTAAATAAATGGAGGAGAGAGTGAAGACATATCTAAGGATTCTTTCTCTTCTAAAAATTAAGATTCAAATGTGCTTGTTGGAAACGAAAAAGGTTTTCACACTCTGTCGGAATTTTCCACATAAATAAATGAGTTCTTGTCTAAAATGTAAAAAGAAAACCAAGAGTAACAAGTGAAATCCTTCAATACAGCACGTGTGGTGAAGCAAATGAGTACACTAATGTTAAAATATGCAATTTATGCTTTTTCAGTTGAAAAACAATTAAAAAGCGTATTTAATATTTGAAATGTAAAAATCTTGTTATTATTGTGATAAGCACCTTTATATATAACAGAAGGAATGAAATGGTTTGATACAGCATGGCAGGAGGCCACAAAAGAATGATAGCATAAGAAGAACTTAGCTTTCAGCATTCAGCGATCGGCGCGAAATGCAATGGTGGGCAGAAATGACGTCTTTCGTTCGTTCGTACATGAGAGGGGCGCGTTTCTTGTTTTTTTTCCCGTCAAGCAATAAATTAAATGGTTTTCACATATATAACACATTAGTTTCACAAATTTCCATTGAAATACTCAGGTATTTCTGTCAATTCTCACTATTTCCATCTCTGTTACGCACTGCAGCTACCGGACGGCCATCATTGGCTGTCTTGAGGCACGTGGGGGGGGGGGGGACAGGGGATACTGGAGCCATGGTAGACACCGGTGCACCGGGACATTTCAAACTCGGTGCAATTGTATACTACGCATGCGCTGTAAAAATATCACGTATGTTAAAAGGAAAAATAATAGGGTTATACAAAAAGGTACGTGTTCGGTGTGTGGCTCAAAAAAGAGTAAAGTCACCAAACACAAACAAGGGGGAGATATACAAAAGTTTTTATCAGGAAGTAAATTTACAACAACTGGAATACCAGGGGAATTACATCTACCATGGTATTCTTTCTGTGGTTCAGGGCAAACTTGAATTAGACATTAGATGAGGCTGACAATCCTAAACCGTGGAGAAAACCTGTCAAAAGGGTTGATGAAGTGTGCATGAAGCATGATGTTGATTATGGCAATAGCACGATGTTGGAAGAAAAGCATGAAGCCGATAGAGAAATGTTGTATAATTTGTCTCTGATACAAAATCCAACGTTGAGAGACAAAGTTGATAGGTTCATCGTGAAGAAGATGATCAGTGCTAAATTGAAACTTGGGCTTGGGAAGTAAAAAAAACTTATAGGCTCTAATGATGTCATTAAGAATGAAGAGCAATTAGCTGATGAATTACCTAAACCAATAATCACAAAGTTTCATAGAAGGAAGGTTTATTCCAAGTAAGTTGATTATATCTGGTCTGCTTATTTAATTGAACTCAATAATGATAAGGGGTACAAGTATGCTTTAACCGTTATTGATTTGAGGAGTAGATATTCGTGGGTTGTTCCTTTGAAAAACAAAACAGGTAATACTCTTGTGTTAGCCTTTCAACAGATATTCAATAAAAGCAAGAGAAAACCTAAAAAATTGTGGACTGATGAGGGTACAGAGATCTCCAACAAAACATTTATGAATTTTCTTTAAAATAACATTACTATATATATATATATATATATATATATATATATATATATATATATATATATATATATATATATATATATATATATATATATATATATATAGCACCTTTAATGAAGGAAAAGCGGTTGTTATTGAGTGTTTTAATCGCACTTTAAAAGAGAGACTATATAAAAAATTCACTCAACTCGGTTCTCAACAATGGTTGTCTTTAATTCAGGAGATTGTAGGTAAGTACAACGACACAATTCATACCTCAACAAAAACGAAGCCATAAGAAACATTTACAAATTTAAAATATGAACTAGCCGGGAGGCGGCGATGGTTCGCGGGCATTATTGGACAATGCCACGATAGGTACAATTGAGCTCGTGGAAGCTTTTGAGGAAGCCCTACCGTAAAAACCTATCTCTTCCGTCAAAATTGACCAAATCAAATCGGATTTTTTTATATGTTGTACTTATGGACATTACACACAGCTTTCAAAAATGAAATTGCGAGAAAAAAATGGAGAAAAAAATAAAAATAAATGTAAAATAAATACATAAACTTCAAGTGGGCCGTGGCTCCACCAACAAGGGGCGTGGGATGACCCTCATACAAAAAGACACAACTGGACCATGATATCTAGCTTGTGTCCAAGTTTCATCAAGATCGCATCAAACATCACGGAGCTATGCTCTGGAGAGGGAGTCACAAACAGACAGACAGACCGACACACAGACAACAAAAATAGTGGTCACTGCTGGTGCTAATGGGCAAATATTCATTGGTTCGCTCTTTGAGTGGAATGAAAATATTAAAGGGAAGAAGTGCTTTAATCAGTAAGTCTCAATCTTTCAGTCTCAATTTTACATTTGCTTGTTTGGGAGGGAAGGGGATAGGTGGGGAGAAAATCAGTCTCAATTTTACATTTGCTTGTTTGGGAGGGAAGGGGAAAGGTGGGGAGAAAATCAGTCTCAATTTTACATTTGCTTGTATGGGAGGGAAGGGGATAGGTGGGGAGAAAATCAGTCTCAATTTTACATTTGCTTGTATGGGAGGGAAGGGGATAGGTGGGGAGAAAATCAGTCTCAATTTTACATTTGCTTGTATGGGAGGGAAGGGGATAGGTGGGGAGAAAATCAGTCTCAATTTTACATTTGCTTGTATGGGAGGGAAGGGGATAGGTGGGGAGAAAATCAGTCTCAATTTTACATTTGCTTGTATGGGAGGGAAGGGGATAGGTGGGGAGAAAATCAGTCTCAATTTTACATTTGCTTGTATGGGAGGGAAGGGGATAGGTGGGGAGAAAATCAGTCTCAATTTTACATTTGCTTGTATGGGAGGGAAGGGGATAGGTGGGGACAAAATCGGTCTCAATGTTACATTTGCTTGTGTGGGCAGAAAGGGAATAGGTGGGGAGAAAATCCGTCTCCTATTTTGGGCTTTTGGCACTTGAGTCAGAACGTTTTTCCGTTTTCCCCATTCATTTGAATGGGCCTCCCAGAAACCCCATTTATCATCTACTATGGTGGTATTTCTAAATCCTCAATTTTCATTCAATTCACTTGAAATTTGAAGAGGGTTTATATTTCAGGATAATGAATTCAACCACAAATTATTTTTGAGGTCAACATAGACCAAAAGGTCAACATAGGTCCAAGGTCAACAACTAAGGTGGTATTTCTAAAATCCTCAATTTTCATCCCATTGACTTCAAAATTGAAGATTATTTTCATATCAGGACACTAAATTCAACCAGCCATTATGTTTGAGGACCACTTGGCTAAAATTTCTAAAATTGTCAATTTTCATCTGATTCGCTTGAAATTTGAAGAGATTTGCATATTTGGTCATTGAATTCAACCACCAATTATTTTTGAGGTCAAATTTGTTTAATGAATTTTGCAAGTGTCGTGCTCTGTGTGGTGTCTTCTTCTTCTTCTTCGTCTATTTGTTTGTGTGTAGGATATCTGAAATAGTGGTGGATGGATCCGGATGAAATTTGTTTGGAAATTTGTGTGACAGAGTAAGAGTTGTGTGACAGACTAACTGATTAAATTTTAGTGAAGATCCAGATCCGGATCTGACTACTATAATTTTTAAAGTAATTCTTCACCATTGAGAGATGAAGCCAAAAATGATATATAGCATGATATCTCAAAAGATTGTCGACGGATTTGAACGAAACTCGGTATACACTTTGGGTGTTTGACCAGGAAGAATTTATTAAAATTTGGTGAAGATCCGATCCCGGATCCGATAAGCTTTTAAAGTGATTCTTCACCATTGAGTGATATGGCTAAACTAATATATCACGGGATATCTCAAAATTGTGGACGGATGCGGATGTAACTTGGTGGACAGGTTGGGTGTGTGGCATAGACAAATTGATTTGATTTTGGTGAAGATCCAAATCCGGATCTAAATACGAGAATTATTTAATTTTAAAAGTGGTTCTTCACCATTGGAGAGATAGGACCAAAAACGATATATAACATGATATTTCAAAGATGTATTGGGCCGAATATGTTCTCGTGGATCAGGTATTGCGTTTCGGAGGTATGCTATCTCCCGAGTGACCTTCTAGTTGTTTTTGTAGCTTGCAAAGCTTTATGATCATCCTTGTGAAACAAACATCCTAATCAATGCTCTGATCTCCAGGTGGTTCTGTCAGGTTGGAAGGAATGTGAGCTTGTTTTCATGAAGCAGATTTACTTGCCAAATTGTGCTTCTCATTTTGGATTACAAGAGTCATGATTTCCTCTGGGATTCGGCTTATAGTGTGATGGAATGGTGGCTTGCTGTGTGCTACGGGTAAGCCGCTTTCTGGGCCTACTCTCCAGTGTATGATCAACAGCTATCTTCGTATTCATTTCATTGTAAGGGCAAGAAGAAGCTCATTTATGGTAACTACAAAACAATGAAAATTTATCCACTACAAATTGTACAATTGTATGAAGGCAATATATTTTTTCCTATCCCCAATATTTTATAGTCATCCACACATTTTTGTTACCTCCACCACTAAAGGTGGATGGAGGTTATGTTTTCACCCTTGTTTGTCTGTCTGTTTACCTGTCTATGAGCAGGATATGTCAAAAAGTTGTGGACGGATGCAGACGAAATTTGGTGGAGAGTTTTTTGTGTGTGACAAGGAAGAATTGATTCAACTTGTGTGAAGATCCGAATCCGGATCCAGATCTGTGATTTTTAAAGTGATTCTTCACCATTTGGTGAAATGGCTGAAAACGTTATATAACACGATATCTCAAATAATTATGAACGGATTCGGACAAAACTTGGTGGACACGTTGGGTGTGTGAAAAGGACGAATTGATTCAATTTTGGAGAAGGTCTGAATGTGATCCGGATCTGACAGTTTTTTTTTTTTTAATAACTTTTGACATGATTTTTCACCATTGCGAGATGGGATATTTTATAACAATGTGGATATTTAAAAACAATGTGCACGAGTTATGACAAAACTTGGTGGTTGAGTTGGTTTGGTGACAAGACCAAGCCGATTTGATTTTGGATAAGGTCCAGATTAAGATCCGGCCCATCAGCGGGATACAAAATTTAAACTCTTCAGCCTGGCACAGGTATGCACTCTTCCGAGTGTTGTTCTAGTTCCAGGAGCAGCTATATCCCCCTCCATTGCTTCCCATCCTCCATCCAACCATAACCCCAAAGCCATTTCCAAACCCACTCCATCTCACACATATTCTTTTCTACCATCCACCATTTTATCCTCCCACCTTCCAACATTCCTGAAATTAAAGCCTTGTCCTCGTCGTCTCTTTGTTCATGTACTCTCTTTTCATTCCACAGGCACAGGAAAACAGCTAATGCTTCTAACAAAACGAAATTGCTTACTTCCTGCCCAATTGTTTTTTTTTTGTAAATACAGGTTCTGCATTACTTTTACTCATTTGTTTATTTTGAAGCTGCTTTGCATTTTTTTTTCAGTGTCAAATATATTTGGGGAAAAAGACATTTCATTCAAATATTTCTTTTGTGTGGGTACACAAGAAGGCTGACAAGATTATCACAGTCATGTATCAAAATATGAGGAAATTTGGAAGTGGGCATGGATAAGATGAGAATGGGACTGCAAAAACAATGATGTATCGTATACCTTGACTCAGGTACTGTCAGGGTATACACGATTTGATGGACCATACTCTTCATAGAGCGTCGGCGCTGCCAAAGCAGCCTTTTGGGAAGGGTTACCCTTGGGCGGTTTGTCATTGCCTTCCCAGCAATGTTTGTCCCTTCCTCTATCCGTTTAAATATACTGAGTGTAAAGTAAGGAAGCAGCACATAGCATTTTAAAAGCCTTTGGTGTGACTCGGCCATGGTTCAAAAACTTCATACCCCCAACCTCCCAGCCTGTCCATCTGTCCGTCCATCCCACTTTTGGCTTTTTTGACTTTTTTTTTCCAATACTCTTTAACATATTCAACTGAAACTCTGCATGGCTTTATCATGATAAGTTACAGAACAAGTTCGAGTTTCAGGGCATTTTGTAAAATTTTCACAGTTTTTTGCCCTTTTTACACTTAGATAGTACATCTAATCTCACATAGTACATGTCTCACATAGTACATTAGATCTCACATAGTACATGGATCATTGTTCAGATGCCATGACTCCACCGCACTGCTTTCCACCCATTGGCTGGACAGCTGGCTTGACTCCACCACAATAAAATATCGCATCACCATTACATGAAGCAGCACAGATAGTCAGGACTTGGGCGTGGGTGTTAGTCCACGTGCAGCTGGAATGATCCCAGGTATATAACCACGATGTATTATATACTAGCAAATACCACCTGTTGTTTTACTGACGGGAATACTGAGAGAGAGGAGAAAGAGAGAGAGAGAGAGGCGGGAGAGGATGGATGGAGAGAGAGACTACACACAAAAATACAAATAAACAAACAGACACACAGGGGTGAAAACATAACCTCCTTCCACCTTCGGTGGCAGAGTTAATGAGATGCCACCAGGATTTGGAGGAGGGAGACAGGTTTGAGATTTCAGACAAGATGAGAAAGATCTTGTTTCCTGGCTCTCCCCAGGGTGGACACACACTTGTTCCAAGCTTTGTGGAAGGAACTGAGAATGCCTTCAGTTGGATTTGTCTTCCATGAGGCGAAGGCAAGTTGTTTCAAGACAACTGCCTCGCCACAAGCTTCAGTAAACCAAGGGCGGGAGGAAGGGTAGGACAACCGAACACGAGAGGGGATAAATCTGTGCATGAGGGAGAGCAAGTTTCTTTGAAAGAATTCCCAGGATGAGTTGATATTGGAGAAAGTAGAGACGGGAGACCAATCTAGAAGTTTGATGGCTGCTTCATGACCTTGCCATTCGGCTTGAGTGAAAAAGGTACAGTGGGGAGTAATACGAGAGGGGGCAGAGGGAAGTTTAAGATTGGAGGAGGTGGAGTGATGAGATGGAAGAGAGAGGGCAGGGGAAAGAAGCAGCTTTGTGTATATGAGAGGGTACAACTTTGAAAAGGAGGAGTGAGGTGGGAGATTGGAGGGAGAAGGGTGAGAGGAGAGAGTTGAGGGAGAAGGGTGAAAGGAGAGAGGTGAGGGGGGAGTTGAGGGAGAAGGGTGAGAGGGGAGAGTTGAGGGAGAAGGGTGAGGGGAGTTTTTGAGAAAGGTGAGAGGAAGCTTAGAGGGAAGAGTATGAAAGTTGCTTTGAGAGGGAGGGGAGACGATGAGAGCAAGCATGGCCAAGGGGCAGGAGGGCTATTGGGAAGGTGGGGAGAGATGAAGGATGAGACTTGGCAGTGGTATGGTGAAGAAGAGAGCAGGCAGGGGGAGGTAAAACACGTTCTTCAAGTTTCAATAGCAATATCGTGGTTCGATACTGGAGTAGGAAGGCAAAATAAATGATATGATCAGGATGAGTAAAAAATGTTTTCAGTTGTTATGAAGTAATGAATCGCCACATCTAGGCATTATAGCCGAGAGGTACTTGACCTTTTTTCAAGTCAATCAATATAAAGTATTCAGTGCAAATGTTGTGGAGTGCTCACCAAGTGGCTTAAGCACTCTAGGAAGCACTCCAACGAAACAGTTGATAAAGAATGGAAACAGCTGATAAGGGGAAGGAAGCAGCTTTCTGGATGTGAAGGGGGGGGGACTTTGAGAAGGGGGAGTGAAGGGGAGATTGGAGGGAAAAGGGTGAGAGGCTTGGTGGATATGAGGAAATGTGCAGAGATGTCAAATCAATGTCAGAATTGGACAAATGAACACTTTTTTTTAGCAGTCAGAACTGCTGCTAAGTTCAATTCTGGAGCATAAAATTTTGTAATGTGGCTTTGATTAAGAGATTCTAGAGGTTATGGCATGTGCGGAAATGAAAAAAAAGCCACGAATACTGGCATCTCTGGCCGTTCATTAGCATTGCAATGTACCAGGGCAATCTGTAGCTATGATGAACAGACATTTGATAATATGAGTGAAGAAAGTGAAAAAAAAACTTTATCGTTACGAAATCGTTGCAGCCTGTTACAAGTAAAGGCATGATTAAGCAGGCCAAAAAACAAAGCGGCTTCAGACCCCAGTGAGGTAACCCAGGATACGCCTAAAGACCCCAGAGAATGAGATGGCTGAGGATGCGCCTGATAAAGAATATAATTAAATATGCCCGTTAATTATCTTCAAAATGGGTGTTTTAATTCTCTCAAACACCCAATTTTCACTGTGGCACTTCCTTGAAGTTCCCTTTGTATGCACGCAAAGTTTCAGGCTGCTCGGTTTCATGGTTTTGGAGTTATAGAGCAGACACACACTGACACACACACACACACACATTGACAATATTAGTATGGATACCTGTTTGACCCTTTAGTCTCCTTTGGACCATTTTACACCTTTTGACATTTTTGACCTTTATATCCCCATTCGACTCTTGAGAGCATTACACCATCCAGACCGCTTTGACCTTTTCGACCACTTTGACCCTTTAAGACCTATTAGACCCCTTTGTCTCCTGAAGATCTTTACACACTTTAGACTGTTTCAACCCCTTGACGCTTTGACCCTTTCAACCTGAAGACAATTAGACCCTCTTTTGACACTTTAGACTCCTAAAAGTGTTTCAATCCCTAAGACACTTCAGACCTCCAACAGCTCACTACTGTTGGAACATACCCTTTTGACCCCTTAAACCTTTTACACCCATTTAGATAATTTTAGACCTTTTTATTTGGATACATAGTCAAGGCTTGTGGATGAGCTGGAACACAGAGCGGATCAGGATGAAACAAAACAAAAGGAACAGCAGAAGCAGAAAGGGAAAATGCCAACAGCGGGGCTGAAAGAGAAAACAGACGGAAACGAACAAACAAGGGATGCAGGTAATGGTGAGGGGTGGCGTGGAACGCAAGGGGTGGACAAGATGGAATTTATACCATTTTAGACCTTTCAGGCCTTTTGGACCTTTTAAGACCCTTTAAACCTTTTAAGGGCCTTTATACCCCAAAAGACCTTGACACCCTTTTGACTGTTTAGACTCCCTGAGCCTGAAACATTTTAGACCTTTAGATCCATTAGACCCTCTTTAGACACTTGAGACTCCTTAAACCCTTGAAACCCTTACTACGATTGGAAAATACTGTTTCGGTCTTTAAACCCCTTTAGACTTAAGACCCTGACAGAGTCCAACAGACCCTTTAAAACAAAGACACTTTAGACCTTCACACCCCTTACACCCCTTAGGTGCTTAGACCCTTTCGGCCCCTTTTGATGGACACCATCTCGTCTTCTTGCAATCCACGGACTATCCTTTTTCAACAAGTAATGAGCAATCTCTACACACCCTAAGGGTCAGTACTCTGAACATAATTTGCATATTGGGTCACTGAATTGGTTCACCAATCCAAATCTTGAAGCCTATAGTTTGAGGTCAAGATCACATAAAATCGTCAATTGTCATAATATTGATTAGATTGAACTTTAAACAGAATTTGCACATTCGGTCACTGAATTGGTTCACCATTCAAAAGCTGAAGTCTATTGTTTTTGAAGTCAAAAGGTCAAAGTCACAGCAAGGTCATGTTTCCTGACATACTTTTTGAGATAACTTTTGGTATCGTCATTGTTAAGACTTCCAGTTTGCATTGCTACATTAAACTCAACCAGTGGTTAGCTTTAAAAGCTGGTAGTTGTTCTATCACCATCCGGTCAGCCATTTTCTCAAGCGGTCAATGTCAAAAATTTCAAGGTCGAATTTCTGAAATTGTCAATATTGACTTATTTAAACAGGATTTGCATGAAGTCATTGAATTGGTTCACCAAAAATCAGAATTATCGATTTGGCCATTCTGACATGTCAACGGTTTCCATGACAACAATTTCACCCCCATCTTACTATAATTCACCATCTGTCCGTCTGTCTGTTCCCAGGTACTGCAAAAACGGTTGAACCGATCGCAACCATTTTTTGGGTGTGTAATCCTGGGACCCCTTGGAGTAAAATAGGCATAAATATAATAGCATGACCCCCTTGATGGCTCCCGTAGGGAGCGGGTGCTTCTAGTTATAATCAAATGAGATTTTCTGTGACTTTATTATTGTCAAAACTCAGGGTTTTTTTCAAGCAATCATATTGAAACTTACACAGCTTATTTGTACATATGTGTAGTATCTGTGTGCAACATCTGGTCAAAATTAATCACAAGTCAAGATCAATGCTATCTGAAACATTTAAAACACCTGTTTGTTTACAGTTATAAAATTTACCAACAAAATTTGTTATGCAAACCATTCAATCTTGGGAACCACTTGATATGTCAAATTTTGGAAATTGCCAAATTGCTGTTTCCAAGACAACTCTTCTTCATTTGCACTTCACAGGTATTGTGCTAAGCAAGACATCCTTGTTTTATATATTTATTTATTTAGTTATAGTCGTATTGTGTCGAGTTCGACGAAGAGCTCGAACGAAGGGTTAACGCCTCTTTTTCTCCGACGAGGTGTTAAAAATCAAAACATCAGTTTCTCCTCGCTTCCCACTGCATTTAGCACACCTCAACCAATGTCCTTTTGATTTCATCCATTAAAATCATAGCCAACAACCCGACACATGCTGCCCTTTTTTTGGGGGGGGGGGTTCGTTTTTATTGCAATTGATAAAATTTATCATGCAGTAGCTTACTTTCTGCTGGGTGATTTTTATTGTCAGATCAATCCATGAAGAGGAGCTCAAAACAAACTGAACAAGTTGTAATCTTGGCTAAATCTCATAAAAAGCATCCATCAGCATGATGCATAGGACTCTTCATTTTTAATTACTGATGGAATTGCACACATGAAAACTACTTCATGATGTTACCGGCAGAAATATTGCTTCATCCGCAGATCTGTTGCATGGTTGCCTTTATAAGCCGTCTACTGCTGTGTTTGAAATCCTGTCGAATTAATCTAAAAACATCATTTTGAAGCAATGGCCAGAGGCAATAGTGCAATTGAAAATGTGCCTCCATCGGAGCAGACATTCCATGTTATCTTTTAAACCAGAGTATTGGTACTATTTTGGAATCTTAGTAGTCTGAAAGATTACCCCTGTCACCAACCTGGGTTGTGGTTAGAGTCCGGGTTAAGGTGACAAGATGCCAGGTGGTTAGACATTTTTCAAGCAAATCATAAATATGAGGGTTTTTTTCATGTAAATAGTCGAGGCTCGTGAAAGAGCTGGCATACTGAACGGATCAGGATGTCACAGACAAAACAGAACACAAAACATGCATGGAGAAGGAAACTCCAAGGAGGAAAAAAACTGGAAAATTAGGAGTGATTTGGGTGGGGGTTAATGAGGGCAGAAAAGATCATGGTTTTGAATTGGAGATGATCTGCGATGGTGGTGAAAAGTTGTCTTGAAGACCTGGAGGGAAGGATGACATTGAAGAAGATGTGGAAGTTGATTCCAAAGGCAGGAAAAAAAAGATGAACAAATGACTGGAGGTGAGCCGTGATCCTGGACTTCGGTAGGTTTATCAGAAGAGGGTGGGGTGAACCCTGTGTGCCTTGCAGAAACCTGGGGGGGAAGCATGGACAGAGCAGAGGGTACAAGACCAGAAAGGAGGTTGTAGTAGACAGACCACTGACCTGTCTGCAATGACAAAGTGATAGACCCATAGACTCAGCTTCAGCGAGGGAGATTCCAATAATCTTGATGGCATTGGTTTCCACAGCGTCAAGCTGTGCAAGATGTGAGGCAGGGGAGCCAGCCCAGAGGGGAGAGCAGTACTCCATAAAGCTGCATATGAAGGTCTTGTCGGTGGATATGAGTTCAGGTGTGCCAAGGAAAGACATTGTTCGACGTAGGATGCCCAGTCGGCAGCTGGCTTTGGAGGCCAACGTTGAAATGTGGTTCACGCAAGAAAGATCTTTGCTGATAGTGAGACCCAGGAGTTTGAATGACTGAACCTCCTCAAGATGATTGTTGAGAAAGTAAATGGGGGAGGGGGTGGTTGCCAGAGATAGTGAGAGTGTGAGATTTATCAGGATTGAAAGATGTATTCCAAGTGAAGTGTTTGAACAGCTTGTGATTTTTGTCAAGGTCTGAAGAGAGGGATGAGGCTGCAGCCTTACTGTCTGAAGGATGAGGGATGTCATGGCACAGAGTGTTCAAAAAGTTAAAGAAACAGGGTATTCGTCGGGAATCTATAGCCAGTGTTTCCTGTTCATTATAAGTTTCCACACATGCTTGTTATTTTCTATTAGTACCATTTGTTTGACAATCAAAGTTTTATCTATAAGTGTCCTATTTCATTATATATATATATATATATATATATATATATATATATATATATATATATATATATATAAATATATCTGTTGTTAACCAATGACTGACTCACTAACTCAGTGGTATAAATGTTTAGTACCTTCAAGGTGGTGTGGAAAGCTGAACTTTTGCAAACTGCTGCAACACAAAGCCAATATCCCAAGAAAATAATAATAATCACAAAACCATCAGAGATTGTCTGTAAATGAAAATATCCACGAATCAGAGTCCGCCAGTGCAGCCTCTGTCTGCTCACTGCTGGCAGACAATGGAGATGACACTGGAGCTGGTTGCTAGTCAACGGTAACAAGTTCTACTTCTGCCTCTTATTTTATAACTTTTGCCGTGTTTAGTTTTAAAATTACTCTGGCTGTAAACTTTTCAATCAAGAGCTCATTCCAATCATTAATTCTTAATTTACTTGACTTACTGAACAGCTAGTTGCATAATATAAGCACAGTTGAAGGAGACCAAACTTTATACATTAAAAGTGAAGCAATTACAAGTGATTCCCCTCTGTCTATGTCTCTGATCCATAATGTGCTTCAGTATTGATATGTTTAAAATGTTGCTAATGACTAAATAGTCGAAGTAATTAGCAGTTTGTTAATTTATAAGTAATCATAGTAAAGATAGCACAGTTTAAATATTGCAAATTTAATTATATTGAATTTTAGGTCACATGACTTGCCATTATTTTTGGTCATTTTTCATAAAGTTAATTATGAATATACAACATTTTTAGTTTGTCTTTTTCTTTGCATATCATTGTAATTTAGTGCTCTTGAATATAAATCTCTCGCACAATCCACATCATCAAATACTTAAACCATATATTTATTACTAGTAAAGGTGCCGTCTTCGACGGGCGTTACTGTTAACATATGGTAAAAGACAGATAGCATGAATGTATTTTAAACAAAATATTATATCATTTTTATCCATTGATTATTATCATTCAGGTTTTCCCCTTCGACTGTCCCGCAGTAGCTCCACTTCGATGACATTACCACGTAGTTTGGTGACTACACAACGTGTACCATTCATGAGTTCCGAAGGATCCATAGAGCGCATTAAAATTACAGGGCACCCTACTTTAAAGTGATCCAAAAGGCCGGATCAGTTTCATCTACATATTCATATGTTGTAGAATTTAGCTGGTTCTGAAACTGTTAACAGCATGTCGATCGGATGGTTCTGTGATTTTCTACGGTAGTAAACAGAAGTACGACTTATGCCTGTACGTCACTATGCGGAGACCCGAGATTTTTATGTGCACGTGCTCAATCCCGCACCCACCCGGAAAAGACCCAAGTACACTGTCAGTACTCACCTCCACACTAAAACGATGATCATGATTTTGGGTTTAACCGTGACTGACCGGGCGATACTTTGTTGGCAGTTGGTCCGGCTGGGCAGCGGGTATCGGTCGATGAAAATTTCAAAACTGCAACCATGTATAAAAAAAGCAAAGAAATACTTTGTACTTAGTCAGAAAGTCATGGTTTTGTGAAGAAACTACAGCACATGGAAAGTGCAAATTCGTCAGGTATGAACTCAACTCTTTTCTCCCCAAATGGAGCGTGATTCTATGAGCCGAACTCATCTTCGTGGTCCTCTAAAAAATGGGAAACATTTTAATTTCTTTTTTGTGCAATAATTCCTCCCATTTGGAAATGGAGAACATAAACTGTTTAAGTACCATAATCATCAAAACGAATTTTGAGGGGCCTCTTATGGAAGACAATAATATCATTACTATATATGTCAAAGCTTGTTTCATTTCATGCAGTAACAAAAATCTGATGGTGGAACAAAAAAAGGGGCGTGCCGAAATATTAATATAGATGTCTGCACATAGGATGTACCCAAGTAGTTGCTTGCAGTGTGCAAGTATGCCCCACCGGTACAATTATGGAGCTTAGTACAACTGAAAATAGAGGTGCCTTTTCATTTTTTTGATGCAAAGGAGCCAGCTCCAAAGAAAACCCAGCTGCCTTTATTGCTCATCTGGTGAAGAAACGTGGCTTCACCGGCAGCATCCCAAAACCAAGTTACAATGAAAGGACAAGGCATCACTGTCCCACACTAAAATATTTTTTTAACCCAACCATTAGCTCGCAAAAGCATGGCCTCGATATTATAGGATGTGAAGAAAATCCTGACAAAAGTACAATCAAAGGGGAATGATATGCCAGCCTCATGCAAAAATTGCGGTAGGCCATGAAGGACACATGTCAAGGGATGTTGGTCAACATCCCTTGACATCAAGATGTGCTCCTCCTTAACCACAACCCACACACAGAGACTTATAGCCTGAAGCTGGCCCCAATTAAGTCATGTTATGTTTTAGTTGTTTTTTTTACAACACGATCGTAGGCTCGTAGTGGAGCTGTCACACACACACACACACACACACACACACACACACACACACACACACACACACACACACACACACACACACACACGGACATAAAGACATACATGGGAGACAACACGGGACTGTTAGACGAGACAAACACAGCCACTGAGCTTTGAGGAAGATATGACATTTCCCAGGGCACTCTGGGTATTAGCAACGCCACAACAATGGCACCACCTTTTTAACCGCACTCATCGGGGCATTTTCTAAGAAGGAATTTCCTCCTTCCTATGGATGCTAACCTATTGGGATTGTCCATGCTCTATCCTTCCAAATGCTGAACATCAAGCAGGGAAGCAGCACGTACCAATTTTTAAGTATTTGGCATGACTCGACCGGGGTTCGAACCACCACCGAGTCTGGTGTTTTGATTACACTGAACAACAAATTTCAAAAAATTTTTTTTACTGGAGATGTGTAAAGTGATTAAGACTAATTTGGGTACGCTGATTTCAAAAATCATAACCGTTTTGCTGTATCACGTCAGGATTTTCAGGAACAGAAATATTCCCATTGCCTAGAAGTCAGGATTTCAATGAAATTTACATATGTCTTTAACATGTCTATTTCGTACAATTGTTGTTAACTTGTGTTATATTTCTTTCTTTCAGATAAAGATGAGTAGGCGTTCCTGTACCAATCATCCTGACAACTTCTGTTATGTCTGTGGTCGGTATACCAAAAAAGATCAACAGCGAAGTATATCTACAGCAGTGAAAATGAAGGCCCCCTACTTTCACTACTTCGGGTGTAAGGTGGGGGACCAAGAACAGAGCTGGGCACCACACATCTGCTGCACAAGCTGTCACACAACCTTGACTCAGTGGTTGGTGGGCAAGCGTGCGAGCATGCCATTTGCGGTGCCCATGATATGGCGTGAGCCGCAGAATCATCATGATGATTGTTATTTCTGCTGCACAAGCATCGCCGGCTTCAACAAGAAGAATAAAGGTCACATCAAGTACGCTGACTGTGTCTCTGCTCGTAAACCTGTGCCTCATGATGACGAGAACCCCGTTCCAACACCTCCAGCTGATCAGAACATAGCTGTAAGCAGTGGTGAAGAGGATGGTGATGATGAACCTTTTGAACGCGACACTCAAGAATCACACCTTCTGAACCAGGGAGACTTAAATGATCTTGTAAGAGATCTCTCGCTGTCAAAGGCGAAGGCAGAGCTGCTTGGATCAAGGCTGCAGCAGTGGAATCTACTTGAACCTAACACCAAGATATCCTTGTTCAGAGCACGTCACAGAGACAGGGCTGAGTTCTTTGAGATGGAAGACACGATGACATTCTGCAGTGACATCAACGGTCAGTTGAAAGAACTTGGGTGTGATCACGATCCTGCAGACTGGCGCCTCTTCATCGACTCGGGGAAAAACAGCTTGAAGGCTGTTTTGCTCCACAATGGCAACGAGAAACCATCAGTCCCACTGGCTCATGCGTTCGGCATGACAGAGACCTATGAGACTATGCGGCAGCTGCTTGATTCCATCAAGTACAATGACTTCAACTGGCACATCTGCAGAGACTTGAAAGTGGTGGCGCTGTTGTTAGGGCTGCAGTCAGGCTACACGAAATACATGTGCTTCCTTTGTCTCTGGGATAGCAGAGACGACAAGAATCACTGGACGAAGAAAGATTGGGAAGAGCGAAAAGAGCATGTACCTGGTCGACACAACGTGAAGCATGTCGCCCTTGTCGACCCAGCCAAGGTTTTCCTTCCACCACTCCACATAAAGCTCGGCTTGATGAAAAGTTTTGTACGGGCAATGGATCTGAATGGGCGTGGGTTTTTATACCTCAAGGAAAAGTTTGGCAACACCTTGTCGGAGGCCAAGATCAAGGCTGGTGTCTTTGTTGGACCGCAAATCCGACAGATTATGAAGGACGAAACTTTTCCGACAACTCTAAACCCCAAAGAGCTGGCAGCGTGGAGGAGCTTCAAAGCTGTGACGGACAACTTCTTGGGGAACGAGCGCGCGGACAACTATGAAGAAATAGTGCAGCAGCTGCTGGAGTCCTTCAGGAAACTTGGCTCCGGGATGTCCCTGAAAATCCATTTCCTACACCAGCACCTGAACTTCTTCCCTGACAACTTGGGAGCAGTCTCGGACGAGCACGGCGAGTGATTCCACCAAGAGATTTCACTCATGGAGACGCGTTACCAAGGGCGGCACAACCCGAACATGATGGACGATTTCTGCTGGTTCCTGCATCGTGAAACTGACACAGAGCAGCACAAATGCAAAGCCAAATGCCTAAAGCATTTTTAATTACATTCTAGTGGAGTTTTTCTGTAATTTCTATAATTTTGAAGCATTCATGATGAAATAAATGAATAAATGAATTTTTGTAAATTTCATTGAAATCCTGACTTCTAGGCAATGGGAATATTTCTGTTCCTGAAAATCCTGACGTGATACAGCAAAACGGTTATGATTTTTGAAATCAGCGTACCCAAATTAGTCTAAATCACTTTACACATCTCCAGTAAAAAATTTTTGTTGTTCAGTGTTATTTAACATTATTCAATGGAAAACATTCAGCTCATGGATGTGAACTAATCAATCAGATGCAATTTTTTTTTAACGCATTCTCTGATACATTCAGTGCAAACAAAGCACGGTGCTTCACAGTGTTGTGCAAGTAAGATCAAAAAATTGGCCAAAGTAACCTTTCCGATACAACAGATGAGGACAAGAAGTCAACTGCAATAAAGCATGACTCATCGGTCCTCATGAACTAGTTATAGATGTTGGAACATTGTGCTGATGTTTCCCTCCGTATATTGAAGAGCATAGTTGAGCTTCAGTGTCAGCACAAAGTGTGCTGCAATGTCGAATTTCAGAGATTAAAAAGAATTTTTTTTAGAACCTTCCAGGATAAAATGATAGAAAGAAGAGCACAAGGCCAAATCTCTCCTTATGGAATAGTCTTTTATCTTCCACCGGCTGGTACGGGTCAAGATACTTTGTCCTTTTAAGGCTATAATTTTCTTTATGATCGGTAACTGACCCGCTCGGAAAGCACCATAAATATTTTACATTCCCTCCCACCTTGATGGGTTGGTGAGGGGAGGGGAGGGGGATAATGTTTACATCGATCTCAGGCAGTCTGCAGACAAGTCAAATGCAGGACAAACATGGGAGCAGACATCGGTGTAAGTCCAATATAACATGTTAAAATGACATCAGGAGACATTGGACAAATACATGCAGTTTAGGGATCATCAAAGTGAACAGCACTTCACATCCTAATCAAAGTTCTTTTTCTTTTTTTCAACGATTTCTCCAAAAGAGAATCACCAAAATACCACATCCCACCTCTCTCAACCCTCAAGGTCACAGAAAAGCCTCTACATGCTAATCATCATCTCAGATCATTCCGTTTGGTATCTATTCCATAACGATAAGAGACGTTTGTCTGTCTGTCCGTCCGTCTATCCATCTGTGTGTCGCCATTTTTCTCAGAGATGGCCAAACGGTTCTTGGTCAAACTTTCAGAGGTCCATCAGTGAAAAAGTTGGATTTTTTTAATGATATGATTTTTTATGATATGATATGATTTTTATTATTTTTATTTTATGATATTTTTTATGAAAAACGATATGCAAGGAAAAAGACAAACTAAAAATGTTGCATATTCATAATTAACTTTATGAAAAATGACCAAAAATGATGACAAGTCATGTGACCCAAAACGCAAAAAGTGAAGAAAAAAATAAGTCCATGTTTTAGCCCAAAAAAGTTGGATTTTTTTTTTTCGATTTTTTTGGTTTTAATCACTTTATCGTGCCTAACTAAGCCTTTGTAGCTATGTAAAAGGTAATATTAAATAATCCACAACCCCATTCCTGTGTGTGTGTGTGTGTGTGTGTGTGTGTGTGTGTGTGTGTGTGTGTGTGTGTGTGTGTGTGTGTGTGTGTGTGTGTGTGTGTGTGTGTGTGTGTGTGTGTGTGTGTGTATAGAAGTGTTTTCGACCCCCACAAAAAAAATTACATAAATATTTATTTATTCTAAAATGCCAACAGAATTAGAACATCACCGGGCTACGCCATCTAGTGCAGGATTTTCAATGCCTCACCCCTCTCACACGTCTCACAAAATAAACTACCCCAGCTATATAGCACAAAGTATTGTATTGTAATAAACATCTCGTGATGCAATTATAGCTGAGGATTACTGAACCATTGTCTCTGTAAATAAGAGGTGCTATTTAATGCCTCATCAAAGTGAGGAAGGGGTTGGGGCTGATGTAACTAAAGCTTCAAACAGCTGGGACAGTAGTTAGTTGACAACAAGCTGATGAGTCATCTAAGTACAGAGAAACATAACCATGTAATCAAACTAGCCTTGAAATCTTTGCTCACTTGAAAGCAAAAAAACAGAAAAAGCCAAAATGAATCAACGAGCACAACAAAATTGAAACACCCTTAAAAATGACCTGGTGTTGGCTTTGTGGTTAGGGTGGTGGCTTGGGATCCGAGGGTCATGAGTTCAAGCCCGTTGGCTGCTGAATCAACAGCAGGGGGTTGACTCAAGCAGTCATCGTTCCGAAGTTGGCGAAATGAGTCCCAGTGTAGCAGCCAAAAAGCTGCACAAAAAAGGGAAGGGGGTATCAACGGATTGATTAAATCTGGTATTGGTGTGGTGCAGGCATGATGGGCCGAATGACCTCCTCATGTGCCTTAATTCCTTGTAAATCCTTGTAAAAGGAGATCTATGCCCAAATAACTCAAACGTCCGGATGCACCAAAGACCTTTGCCCACTTTACTTATGGACTGACGAAAGTGAAAATTTGATGCAACTCAATAAACTGCTCATACATTGTGGCTTGACCGAAATAGACCAAGATCGATTCTCCTCTGCTGGTGCTCTTCTTTGCCAGAAGATGTTGCCATACCCGTATGCTAATACCATCAACTGGGAATACTTTGAACAAGTTTTCAAAAAACCTTTTCCTAACATCTAATTTCCTCACCGACAATCCGTTTTTTTTAATATATCATATATTTCTTGCAATATTCAGTAGGATCAGTAGGATCAAATTCAACTAAACACTGCTGATTTGATGCCTGCTCACCATTGGTTGCTGTATCTCAGCTTGCATTTCTTCAGATAGGGGAAATAAAACCGACTGTCCCATCTGCATCGATAGGTTGTGGACGCTAAAGATCAAATTCCATGACAGAATTTGATTTTCATCGTTTGTTCGCTCATATGCAGCACAAGGCGGTGGGGTAGCGTCATTGTCTGAGTGAATGGCTGTGCTGCTGATGCAATGCCTTCTGCTGGTTATTGCAGGAATTTGGCCAAGGTGCCGGGGATAGATCGCCTACTCTGTGTGAAGGACACCGTGGGATCTTTAACATCCACCAATAATGTCAGCAGATGGGATGTCCAGTTTAACATCCACCCAAGGGACGGCACACACATTGATGAATTAACCTGCCTTTGAAACACTAGGATAACAGTTTATAGCTGGGTCAAGATTCGAACCTCGGCTCTGCAGCTTCGAGACGAGTGTTTAATTTTGATGTACTGCACTATTTGCAGAGCGTTGTTGTTGCGCAAACAGTTTTTTTGCAAAAGTTATATTGGATGGTTTTGCCATTGCCTTCCCAGCATTGTCTATCCATGCTCGATCCTTTTAAATGCTGAGCGCCCAGCAAGGAAGCCAAACGCATATCATTTGACACCTTGCGCAACAACAAACACCTTGACACCTTATCTGTCTATGTGTCGACAAACGTCAGCTTATGATTGAACAACAATTTAATTTAAATTGAGTGTTATATTTTCAACACGAATCTGCAGTTTAGCAGTATTTTGTCTCTGCATTCATCCTGATCGCACACGCACAGAGAGAAGACGCACAGAGAGACAGAGAAGATCGCACACGCACAGAGAGAGAGACTTTTTTTCTAGTCTGTCTGCCTACCTGGCAGTCAAACAAAATAGAAAATCATTCCAATCAGGAAACTTAGTTTGCAAGGACGTCATAAAGAACACAAACAACAGGCATGAAAGCACTAATGTAACGTGCTAAGTAAGGTGGTGGAAAAGATGCTGCATCAAATGGCGGGAATCTACCAAAATAATTTCTTTCTACAACCTATAAAATCTTTATTTTATTTCAATCAAATTATATACGTGAACACGGCAGAACACAAATCGCCTTTTTGTCATTTTCAAAAACTTTTAATTGAGCCTTACTTCGACAAAATATTACATAATCTCAACCAATCAAATTTGTCACTCACAGATCCCATCCATGTCCTTATTTCTCAAGACTGTACAAGGTAAGGTGTTCTATGAACTCTCTTTTTAATGAAGTCTTTGGTATGATTTGGGTGGGGGTTCAAACCACCGACCTCCCAGACTCAGAGCAGACACTCTAACCATTACATCACCGAGTCTGGTAATAGTAAATGCTATAAATAATCTCACGAAAACTATACATGATCAAACATTTCAGAAGCAAGTAGGATATTGTATATTGGTACCCTGCTTGTAGATGGGTTATTATACTACAAGTTTCCTTAATTACAAGGAACTTCAACACAGGAGGAAGTCATTCGATCCATGAAGACGGTGCAATGGTTGCCAACCTATGGTTGTTTGTCTGTACTCTGTCCTTTTTAAATGCTGATTGGCAAGCAAAGCAGCAGCACGTCTCGTTTTTAAAGTCTTTGGTATGACTCGGCCATGGATCGAACCTCTGACCTCCCATACACAGAACGGACGTTCTAACTAATATTCCACCAAGTCTGGTAAGTTAATGGTGATAATTGGTTGATTACACAGAAGATACATAAAAATTTCTAGAAGTAACAAAAGATAATGAGTATGGGCTGAGTTATCTTGGAAGGAGAGTTGATCAAAATTTATTGGACAATCACTGGTCCAGAGATTATATTTCAGCTGTGTGTAGGAAATAAGGCAGTTGAAGAATACAAGAATTCGAACAAAGACACGTTGTGGTTGATTGTCCGATTGCCATTGTTGTTTGGTTGTTGTTTTGGTGGCTTGATTTTTTTTATTTTTGTGGTTGCTGCTGCAGGATTCCTGAGTCATTTTATTTGGTTAAGTATGTCTTGCACCTTTCTTCTTGCTCAGCATTACACTCCTGCAGATTATAGTGGACAGGTAGCTTTTTACCTCTGCCACCGGAGGTGGAGGAGGTTATGTTTTCATCCCTTTCTGTCAGTTTGTTAATTGCCGACATCCTTTGTATTTCGGCAATTATGTTGGTCGGTTGTGTGTGTCATTCTGTGTGTTGTCTGTCTGTCTGTTTGTTTGTGTGTTTGTTTACCCTGTAGCAGCCACACCGTTTCAGCGATCATGACCAAACTGGGTACAGACGTCGACCATGGTCCAACTTTGACACTTGTCGTTTTTGGTGAATCTAGGTCAAAGGTCAAGGTCACCAAAAAACCGAAATTCATATTTTCGCAATAACATCCGCTAAAATGGTCGTATGAACTTCAAACCAAATCCAAAATGTGCACCTTCCAACTCTGCATCCAACCATATGTCTCATTGGGGTGTCACACCAACACCCTTCTTCACGGTCGGGGGTCGAATGTCAGGAGGGTCGGGTCAAAAATTTCAAATTGTGATAAAAATGCCATTTCAACTCCGATTGACTTCCAAGTTATGATCATGACCAAACTAAGTGCTATAACTCATTAAACAGCAGCACTATCGACTTATAAGAACCAAATTGATTTCCAGGTTTATTTTTTTTTTATAGAGATCATGGAGATATGACAAAGTTATTCCGGCAACTCCTTGCTCAACGAGCAATTTCATTTGTTTGTTTGTTTGCAGGATATCTCAAAAAATTATGAACGGATTCGGATGAAACTTGCTGGAGAGGTTGGGTGTTTGACAAGGACGAATTGATTCGATTTTGGTGAAGCTCCGAATGCAGATCTGGATGCGAGAATTATTTAATTTTTAAAGTCATTCCTCACCATTGAGAGATAGGGCCAAAAATGATATATAGTGTGATATTTAAAAAATGTAATGGGCCCGATACATTCTCGTGAATCAGGCATTGTGGGGCGGAGGTACGTGCTCTACCCCGAGTGTCCTAGTTTGCCACTGGAACCCCGGCAGGCACTGTGCAATCAACATTGAATGTTACGCTGCTACCAGGCACACGCTCACGGTGATCTAATTCTCTCCCACAATCTCTGTGGGAATATGCTGTGCTCACATGTTGAACACTGCTGAGCTCCCATCTAGCTGTATGAACTGATCTCATTTCTCTTTTCTCTCTATAGACTATAATGTGTGTTTAATTTTGTCATCTTGGTTAAAAATGAAGCATTCAAGAACATACTGTGGCTAATGCATTTATTGGAAGCACTAGAATTGCAAATACTGTACTGTACTTGATCATTTTATTATCATTCATTGAATGTTATCTTGCCATGAAATTGCTGTTTGTAAGTTGACTTAATGCTTTGTCAGGCTGTGTAATACAAAAAAGCAATAACATTCTGCCCTTGTGCCTAAGGCTTGATACAGTATGTGTTTTACTCAAGCCAGATTTCCCCTTTCTTTATTCTTGTATTTGTGCACTGTTTGAATTCTGATTCCGAACTGCCGTGAACTTTCCCATCAGCCACAAGTTGCTCTGATTTGATTTGTTTCATTCTCTCGTCTTGCATATGTAAGGACTACACCGTAGTGATTTCGAACGCACCGCCAGATATTCTGGCAATTTTAATACAGTAGTGAAGAAAGCAAAAGCACCGAGATAATCCTGCCTCGGTCAAGGCGGTGTGACACTGTTGCAATGGGATTAACGGCCTAGATTTCTATGCATTGTAACTTGCTACTTAAAATATATTTTTACAGGATCTCAGGCTCATAGTGCGACTGCCACACACAAATGTCACACACACGGACATACAGTACAGACAAATACACGAGACACAACACAGGACTGTTTAGTGTTAGACGAGATAAACACAGCCACTGAGCTTGGGGTAAGTTCCGCCACTTCCTGAGAACCAGTGACGTCACAACAATGGCGTCGCCTTTTCCGCCGCACTCAGCGGGGCATTTCAGACGGAGGAATTTCCTTCTCCCCACAGTAGTCCAGGGTCCAGACCTGATTTCTGGTGGTCGAAGGTACTTCAAAAGCCAGAATTTTTTCATTGCTGTCAGGTGTTAGGCCAATAGGGATAGACGAACGCTAGGGTGGATGTAAATAAATATTTTGCCGAAGCAAAGGCAGGTTGAAGATGAGATGTATATTTTCTTCATTAATTCATACTCACATGTCAATTTAACATCGATGTCCTTGCATGGTGAGAGAAAGACGATGCTCTCCCAGACCTCCCAGGATAAATCCCATTGTTGGGGGTAAATATACCGATTCACGATTCACGTTGTGATTTGTGTTCTACATTATTGAAAACATGAAATTCAATTTAAATCAAGTCGTTCCTTGATCATAGACTGACGTCTGTAGATAGATCGACAAGGTGAAGCAATTGCTTAACCCCACTTTTTGCTTCATGCGCACGGGATAACAATAATATTAAGCCCACTCTCAACTTCAGTCCTTTCTACTTTTTCACATATCTCTATATTCTTAGTAATTCTACCCGTTTCTTATATTTTTGTTCATTTTCTTCTCTTTTATAGCTCTTTTAATCTTGATTTATCTCATTTTTTCTGTCTTTTTACATAAAAATGAATTCTTACAATTTTCTCTGTAAGGCTCATTTGGCTGCACCTGGATGGATGGGTTTGAGGGTGAAGGAGCAGCTCAAACCTGAATCCTATCCAGGTTCCTCCTGATGTCTCTATCTTTACTCATTCCAGTTGCTTCTGATGACCCCAATACAGTATTTGGTGTTTCATTTGATTAACAATAACAGCAATAATAATAAGGATAATAACACGACCCCGCTCCTCTTGGCCACTCTCGTAGGGAAGTGGGTGTTTGTTATCTTGCCAAAACGAAGTTTTTGCAAGATATGTTAGTCAGCTTGTATGTTTTTTTTTGTTGTTTTTTTTTTGTTTGTTTGTCTGTAATCACGTATAAAAAATTCTGCAGAGCACAGTTATCATTGGAAAATTTTGTAACTTCACATATCAGAGGCCTATAGAGGTCCCTTTCTGTGCACAAAATTTTGAAGGTCAAGGTCACTTTGTCGCAAATCAGGGGAGTCGACGAAACCCTTATTTTTTTGAGTAATTTTGATCGGATCGTCTTCAAACTTCATGGGAATATAGTTCATGGTCTGACGCTCAGCTGATTAATTTTTGGTGGCGATTGGCCTTGACCTTCATGGTTAGCACCTCAGGTCAAACATATTTGACCCCAAGGTCAAATTTTCAAGTTTTAGGGACCATATCGTGTAGTACCTCAAATTGAACACCTCGATGAGTGCTTTCTAGATATGTCAAGATTGAGACATTATGACATCATTTGGTGACGTTATGAGGAAAAAGCATATTTTTCATGGTTACTCTGTAGAACGATTCTCATCGGAATCTCTCGTAGGCAGATATTCCTCAAGGAGTCGCTCCTGGTGGATAGCAGCTCTGTTCACCTCAGTGTGACCTTAAAGAAGTCACACGTGGTCACCTTTTGGCAAGATACGGGTCACCCTGAGGGTGACATTGGTTTATTTGTTTTTTGTTCATATTTGAAAATGACGATTTTACATTCTGAATTATTTATGCACTTAATTTACATGTCCACATGTTTTGCATATCAAAAAAAAAAATTAGAATATCAGGCATGCACTGGAAAATCAGTATTCTCTTCCTGGTGGAATTCTGGATCATCAAATTATTCAAGACGAGTAAAAGCAAAAACCTTGACAAATATATCATTACACAGAGAAAGTTTGTCGACTTCTACACGCTTGGGAATGGAAAACTTTCTTGAAAATAGAGCAAAAGTCCAAATGAGCTAAATTTGTTCTAAATGGTGAGGCAAGATCCAAGCTACGGTAAGTCTCCAGAGATCATCTGGAATGGAGAAAAACAAATGATTATAGCACAGCCTTCAAGGAAAGCCAAACATTAAGTGATAAAATTGGCTCGGTTGTAAAATGTTTTTACATCTTCTGGACTTGGGATTCTTTGTAAGAAAAATTCCAATTGAAGTTTTATTTGGAAGTTGGAACTGATTCATGACATAGTGCAACCTTTTGTTGTACAACTCGACGACTGCAGATGCCTTGCTCTTTCCCATGTTTTCTCATTCTGACGCGGATAATTTGGCACGCTTTGTGTACTATCTATTGGAAGTTCGTAGCTTTATGACAGACAGATCCTGTTTATGTCTTGGTGCTTGCCAGAACTTTTAAGTACATTTTGAAACACAGAAAAAGCACATTCAGCCCATCACATTTGTGTTATATCCCCATCCCATTTTTTTTAATTATTTTATTTTATTCTTTTTAAGTTTGACTTAATTTTTCTCACTGACTTACAGATCTCAAAATGCTTATATTACAAAATGTCATCTCATTTGGATCAAATTGGCTGAGTTAATATGGGCATTGCAATTATCCAAATGCTTACTCTTGTGAAAAGTACCGCTGTATATCAAAAGCAGACGAAACAGTTGACTGAATGTCTCCATTCAAAAGACAATGTGCATGACAATGCAATAGCTGCTCCTTGCACAGCACCACAGCAGATTTCATTGGATTCTGTCCAGCATCAATTCCAGGATCAGACAGGATTAATTGGTTAGTGGCCCAAAATGTCTTCTCGGAAGTCATTTAATGTTTACATATGCAGATATGATCAAATATTTGAAACAACTTTGCACCTCCTTTGTCTACACCTACTTGTTCTTCCCTTTCCTTTCCTTTTTTTCTTGCTCTTCCTAACCTTTATATTTTCTCCCCATACTTCCCTGTCCCCTTTTATCTTCAACAGTTTGGAGGTAAGGTTGATAGCAGAGAGAGGTGATCAGATTCAGGAAAGTCTGGTTGCTTTCATATATTGGGAAAAGGTTGGCAGATGCAGTTTAGCATTTGGAAAGGTTATATGCTAAGAATAAATAAGAATAATGAGAACAGGGAGCAGTCTTGTATAATGCTATATAATGCAAGGGCCAGTCTTGATGCATGTCACATAGGAGAATGATCAGCTGGGGGATTGGGTTGGGTGGGGATCGGGGGAGGGTTGCTAAGCAGGCAACACAATGAGAGGCAGCTGTCGGTAAAGCTAATAGGGTTTTAGGTTATATTTACAGGGGAGTAAATTATAAATCAAAACAGGTAGTGTTAACAATGTACAGAAATTTGGTGAGGCCTCATCCAAAATGTGGTTTACAGTGTTGGTCATCACATATAGGGAAGGACATATAATTACCATAGAAAAGATTAAGTTTTGCCTGATGAGACTGTTTCTGGGACTAGCTAGACTAAGCTATGAGTAGTGGCTAAAGGAGACAGGATGATTAGAAGGGGAGCTGATACTGTACATATGTTGAAGATAATAATAGAGGGTAAAGACAAAATAAATGGGGAAGGGTTTTTAAGTAAAATAGACAGTGACAGGATCAGTGGATAGGTGATTTCAGAAATTCACATACCCAGCTTGGCATTTTTGGGTACAATGCATCACAAATGGTGTTTTTAGGCCAATTAGCAGAGTACCCGCCCGACGAATGATCTTGTTCCATTTCTGTTCAGCCATTTCAGACAAGATAATTTTTGTTTTTTTTCAGAAAAAAAGAATATGGCTGCCGAATCATGTGACCGATGACGTCATCAATTTTTTTTTTTCTGTGGACCAATTTCTCCCGAGATGACCCTCAAAATTTTCATACTGATCGGATGTAGTGTTCTGCATATGCAATTATGACATCATAACAAAGACACCTTTGATGTAACAGCTGGAAATAAGTCGGAGATGGTATCGCCACATCTCACAGCACTCTCAGTACTAGAGTATAGTTCAGACATCACATTGATCAGTTTGGTGGCACCCCACAAAGACCAAGAATCCTCCAGAGAGAATCCCAATTCACTGAATCGAACGCTTTGCAGAGATCAACATAAACTGCAAGCAGCCCCTGCCGAAACTCTCGTCTGTGTTCCATGAAGACCCGAAGGGCAAGGATATGGTCAATCTTTAGTGTAAAGCCTGACTGCTCTTGGCGCTGGTGCTCAAGCAGATGGTGGCGAACCCTCTCAAGAATTATCCGAGCAAAGACCTTGCCTGGCACTGAGAGGAGTGTCACCACTCGGTACTTGCTGCAATCCTGGCGATCACCCTTCCCTTTCCAGAGAGGGCAACAATGCCCCTCTTCCAGTCAGTTGGGATGATGCCTGTGATCCAGACAGTGCACAAAACTGTATGCAATGACATGAGTACAGCATTTCTACCAGCCTTGAGAAGTTCAGCATGGATGCCACGGATCCGAGGAGCTTTACCCTTTTTCAACCGGTTCACCACTGCCTGTGTTTTCACAAACGAAGATGGATCACAGATGATTGGAGGATCAGCAATTGAGATTGTAACAGCCCTGACATCCAACTCAACAGCTGGTTTATCAGCCTGGTGCAGCCGCTCAAAGTCAACGGCCCAGCGGGTCTTCACTTCGGACTCCTCTGTCAAGAGCCCACTCTAACTGCAGTACACTGAGGGACGGACTTGGAGGAATGCAATGCGCAAATTCCCCTGTGAGGAAGACAAGAATAACTTGAAGACAAGTGATGCTCTACCCCCTCAGATTCCTCATACAAAGGCCTTCTTGTCCACCCTCAGCGCATGTACACTTTTACGCCTCAGCTCTGAACAGCTCAACTCTGCCATTCAGTCTGGCCCTGCGACTCTGGTCAATGTATCTATTGTCCCTTGAGACAAAATTCTTCTTTCACCCAATGGTAAGTTCCATGACATCCACTGGCAAAATCAAGGATGGTGGTCTTGAAGGCACTTCACAACTCTTCAGGATCCCCCAAAGCACCCAGACCCCCAAACTCCCACTCAGCCTGTTTAAAAATTCCTCAGCTACTCTCTCATCCTTGAGCTTGCCAACACCCAGCTAAAGCTGGGATGGTACCATTCTCCCTGATTTAAGCTGCAACTTCAGAGTTCCTGTCATCAAGAAATGGGGTTCCCGAAGGCTTTGCCACAATCCCATCATCCGGTGAGCTGCCCTGCAGAGGGCAGCAGCACAACAGGTACTCCCACGGAGTGGGTTTTCAGGTTTACTTACATTTATGAGTTTGCGGAGTGAAGGGTTTTATGGTGGCCGGAGTGCAAATCCTGCCACCAACCTCCAAAAAAAAAAAAAAGTAACCCAACTGTAGGAGGACGTTTGCAGACACAGGAGGGCACTAGGTATGGATGGCCATTGGCTGACAATGGATGACATTCCCTGTTGGAGATTTAGTGGAGTGACTGCATTGTTGGCCAGGTTCTTGGTGCGAAGAGTAGACTCCGATAGTGCGATGTCAACCTGTAAAATTTGGTCATAGCTGATAATATGGCCAGTATTGGAAAAAAAGTTGACTAGCTTGTTTGATATTATCTGCTGGTGGAGTAGACAGCCCAACCCGATATGCTTTGGTGTCCATTTCCGACCACCACTGACATTGAAAACAATGTCCTGCATGATGCTGAGATTTGGACATTTCACTCTTCACAGTGGGGAGTTTCGTCTGCACTAGTGAGGTTCTAGAGCTTTTGTCCTCCAAATAACAGCATCGTACAGGCTGTCAGGGTTGCACACTATTGCATCATTTTTGCCCACACCTACCTGGGTATCTGTATGACCAGCATGGGAGGAAATGTCTCCACGGATCTTCAACACTACATGGATAAGCAAGACGAGGTCATCTTCTGATCTGATTTACTTGCAGACAGTGAGCATGTTATCAGCATCGTCTGTTGCTGCCATTTCAACTCGTGGTATG
Organism: Eptatretus burgeri; assembly: GCF_056783735.1. Classification (NCBI taxonomy): domain Eukaryota; kingdom Metazoa; phylum Chordata; class Myxini; order Myxiniformes; family Myxinidae; genus Eptatretus; species Eptatretus burgeri. The sequence continues at coordinate 113,736,459 of NC_140961.1, read as the reverse complement.
TGTTTGTATTTATGAGGACTTAACTGTGTAAGACTTTCACCAGGACCATGGTGGAGAGATGGGATGAAATCAACCATGACTGGAATTTTTCTCTAAAAGAGTATTTCTGGCTGCAGTATGATGCTGGCATTTCATTTCCTCTAGTTTCTGAAAAGTCGCTATAATGGTCTCATACCTCTGACATTTCAATGACATGACCCTTTTTGGATACATACCTTTCTGAAAGCCAGTTCAAAGCAATGTCGTTAAGCTTTATTTCTTTCTGATTTTTTTTTTCCACCTGAACAGTTGAATTTCGTCAGGCAGCATAGATGGTATTTTCCCTCAGCCATGATCAGATCAGTTACCCCAGCCAGATTGATCATAAGTCGACTGTTGGACTTTATGTCCAATGGAGATCAGGGGAGTGCCCATCACACTCCACATGTTTCGATTTACCCGCCGATCACATCACGTGCCTTCTGGTTGAATGGTTCGCATTAGTGGGAACAATCGTCTGGGTGGCAGACAGATGGTTGTTCTTTGTGGATTATGCGTTTTTACCGTATGAGACATAATCTGTGGCGATGCTCACCATAACAGCCAGGAGGTGCGAATGGTCCTCAGTCGCTGGTCATTTGGAGCATTATCAAGAATCTGGTTACTTCAGTTGAATGTTTCAACAGATGTTGTTTTTTCTTTTGGCTGTCGATTTTGGACAAAAGAGACACAAAGTCCACTCAACAGCCTGATGCATGCTTCTTCATGAAGTAATTGGCAACTGGTTATCCAGTGCACTTTTACAGCTTCCAACAGATGCTGTTTCTGTTAGAGCCTCCATTAATGCCGAAAGCCTTTTGATTTTGCTGCTGTCTGCAAAATGTACATTGCATTTATTATGCCAAAAATTTAGAGACAAATCTGCAGGATATAAAACCGTCTGGAGTCTATCAAATGTTTCCACGTTCGTTGCATCTCTGAATTTTCTCTTGCTTTTGGCTGCCTCTCAAAGTCTTTCCACACCATGCGCACTTGCAGGGTGAGGTTTTTCATTGCCAGAAGCTTGGCAAGCTATACACAGACCAAGGACTCAAGAGACTGCATGCTCAAGTCTTAAAACTGGCTCCATTTTGTTTCTTCAGAATAAACAAACTGAATTATTCTGACAAAAAAAAACAAAACAAAACAGAAAGCTGAAAAATGAGTGGGTGTACATGTACATTAATAAAACAATAAGAAATTGTGACATCCTTTCTGTGGAGACGAATGTGCATGAAACATAAATCCTAAAGTTGAAACATGAATAAACTTTTAATGTATACCGCATTCAGGCCTCCAATCATCACGAAAACAGTTGGGTTTTCCATATTGTTCTACGTCACAGTATCCGATATGGATAAATGGTAAATACTTCCACATGTAAAATGTAAATAAATCATCAATTGGTTGCTGCATTTATTTGATATCCCGTCCATGTAAGAGTTGATTAAACATGCAATCATGAATCAGAAAATACATTTCACACTTGTCCAAAATCAACACTTAAATGGTTTGACAATTAATATACACTAACAGGTGTACCCGGCATTACCGGGCAATGTCAGGTCGTTCCTCCCACCCCTTACACTTCCTCCTCCGACCACCCTCCGTCCAAACTCCCACCCCTTCCCCTGCCTCCTCCCACCCAACCCCAGTACCTCTGGACTCCGACCCCACCCCTTCCTCTGCTTTCTCCCACCCCAACCCTTCCCCTTCCTCCTCTCACCTCCACCCTTCCCCTGCCTCCTCCCACAAAGGAATTTTTGCAGGGTTTTTAACCACGTTTGGGAAAAACAAATAACTAAAATAAAACCCACTTTCGATTCCTACCAACCTCTAACTTGCCTCGTCGCCTCCAACTTGCCACGTGTCATGTAGAAATCTGTCACCCGAGGGACAAATTCATTGATATGGTCGAAATAATCATGGTTGAGATGTTTATCATCGTCACCATGTAATGAATCTGGGTTGTGTCCAGTTACCAAGTTTCTTGTAGAGTGCTCCCCAAACGGCTTAATCACTCAAGCAAGTACCCCACTCGAAACATGAATATGTTAGTTGTAATGAAAAGGTGAAGTTTTCAATGCATTGTTTTAAAAATGTACATCAACACTCAGAGGTGATGTTCAGTATACATTTCATATAACTTTAAAGTGTACGTGTACGAAGAGTGTACAAGTACACAATAAATATCTTTTGGGAATTTCCCAGCTTTCCGACTAATTAATTACGGACATGGGCATTTCACGATCAAGCTGATTTTAAAGTTTATTTACTCCATGTAATATGTGAATTACATGTCCATCAGTTTGTTTATAAGCCTTGAAAAGTCGGATGAAAACCAAAAAATAAAAAAAAAATGAAAGACCACAATTTTATTTTCTTTTCTCTGCATTATGAGAACGAACATTATGAGAATATGATAATTGGGAGATGTTGTATTAGACCGCTGCTGCTGCAAACAAAACATGCATTACTGAGCTTAAGTTGTAATCAAAATGTACCTTTGTTTCCTCCAAACGTTACCATTATTTAATGATACACGACGTGTTGTTCAGTCTTCAAATGTACATCAGCGATGAACCGTCAGAGCAATTCAGAGCGAAAAAGATTGCGGCGATTTCTGGGCAGCTGGAGGGAAAGGTGTGGCTTGGCTAATGAGTGGTGTTTGTGACATTAGTGGAGGGAGGGGAAGGCGTGGCTTGTAGAATGGGTGGTGTTATGACCCACAGACACAAACTCAGCTTTATGTATATATATATATATATATATATATATATATATATATATATATATATATATATATATATATATATATATATATATACACACATACATACAGTAGACGAGGCGTAAGTTGTCACCATCGGGACTGAGAAAAAAGTGACGACTTAGAAATGTGACGACTTGCGCGTATGCGAACATTCATGATGACTGTGGGGTGAAGGATGAAGTCGCGCGTGGCCTGGACACATATGTGTGAGAGCCGGCTATTGTACCAAAAGGAAAACACAATCCTCGGGGCATAGGTGGGGGTGAGTTGGTGAGTTGGATAGTGATCAATCAAAGATGGAATTCATGAATCAGTTTTTCAAAAGTAAAGATAATGAACAACTCTGAAAGACAACTCGTATACCATCGGTGATGGTATGGTGACAAATTACATGACACACAGTCATCGTGGTGATGATTACCACTCAATGCCTATGTGTAAGTGAGTGCGGTAATGTACAAAACAAGCCAAGATAAAACCATGATCGGACTTCAACACGAAGCTCGATCGATCCTTTACTTCTTCGCGAAGTAATCCGTTATGTTTGACTGCCTCAAACTCTTGGGCATCTGGTGCATGAGAAAGGACTCAAACTGGTCATTGTTTTTCCATGATGTTGACTGGGCAATCCTCCACCGAAAGACAGTATCGGCCGAATATTTGGCCAAATCGGCCGAAACCGAATATTTGGCTGAGCCGACATTTGCCGAAACCAGATGATGAGCGCGTCATCGACATCTTCAAAGGACACACATTTCACGCATTTCACACTTCCCACCGGCCTCACGATCTTCTCCACTTGTCCAAATATCTTGCCCTTATTCTTCAAGATATCGTTCAATGTCTGCCGTTTGATGTCCAACTTCTCAGCTATGTCTGTTTTCTTCATCAGTGGATTTGCCTCCCAAAACTGGATAATGTCGTATTTTTCTTGGTAGGTTTTAGTTGTAAGCTTACGCTTAGTCGCCATTGTCCTGCCTGAAGTGCGATCAACGTGTGTACGCAGTTATAAATAGCCTATCACTGGCGGTGTATACCAATGAGCGAGCATCACGATTCCATGAAATCGGGCTTCTCTTGAGGCAGCAGGTTATTCTCAACTGGAAACTCAAGAGGTTATTCTTCACTGCATCAGGAACTGTTTTTGCTTCTTGATGAATGGGAATGCACTTCTGCTTCTTTGCAGTCCTAGAGATCATCCAGACTTCACTTGCTTTAGGGGCAGTGAAGTGCAAAAGGAGAAGCATGACATCAGTATCCCTGCACTTCACAATAATTCATTGATAGCCCAAATCCACTGCTTCAGAGGCATGAAGAGTCAACCTTGTGTCTGCTTCTTCATGATTCCCATTAAGTTTGAGGTCATCTTTGGATTTCCTGGTTGATTTTGCCCCAGTGTGATTAATCCACCTCCAGTTACCATCTCGTATTCTTCTGTAAGATCTTTGGTTTTCTGGATGATCATTTCAGAGAGGAAATGTGCCAGGTCTGCCTCGTTTTCATCCATAGCAACAAATTGGCTTCAAACCTGAGGCAGTGGAACATCTGGTCCATCTATCAGCTTTCGAATAGGCTTCTTCTTGTTCACTAATTTTGCTCTGGTACCAGATTTGATTGAATCCCCACACAGATAGCGATCAAACACAATGTCAACTCATGTCGTGTTATCTCCAAAATAACGTGTCACTTAGCGAATAAAAGCAGCAGCATAGTCTCCATAATGTCTGACATCCATGAGGCTTTCCCATAGCTTGGATGAGTGCATGACCATCAATGAGAAAACAAATGTTCATGTCAGATTCTGGAAGTTCTGAAGCAGTTTCAATTTTGTTCATCAAAACACTGATTAGTTCTGCTTTATTTGTTGAATTCATCTCTCCTCCAGTGTTTGCCAAGGAGAACCTCTTGAGTTTCCACGCACACACAGGTTGCGACACAACCTCTTCATTCAGTAGATATGGAAAAAAGACCTGCTGGAATTTATTTTTGAAAAACCAACGACTGGTAGAAGGGATTGGCCATGATGGTGAGCTTGGACCGGTTGAACAGTTTGTTTGCAACCTCTCTGGAAGTCCAGGGCTGCAAACAATTGATAGTGCAAGATTGAACATGTTCAGCAAAGCCAAGACAGGCCTGGAACTGCTTCCTCCAACACGTGATGCTTTGGAGCTTCATGTGCAACGCGCCAACTACCAGACCAAGATTTGGCTTCAGGCAGAGATGGAAACTATTGTTGTGACTTTGCCTCCAGATGCTCGGAAGAAGGAGTCAGGTTGTCTGAAGCCTCAATGGACCAGGCTACCTGATGTACCATTGTCCTGCCTCAAACTTATGACCTGCTCTTGCAAAACGAAGTGCAACACTGCTGGATGCACCTGCTTCAAAAACAATATGAAATGTACAAATGCCTGTGGCTGCGATTCTATTGACTGTTGTAATCCATCAGATTGAACACTATTTCTGTCAAATACATATTGCATACACATCAAATTTTTGTTTAAAAATATATTCATTTGTATTAATTTGATATTCTAATTCCATTTCTTTTCAATAATACTTCAAAAGATGCATCTGTATATATTAATTCTTGGCAATTTAAATAAATATTATCTAAAAGTAGTAGTATTTTTTCCTGACTACTTTTCGGTATTATACTCGGGTGGACTATATATTATTATACTAGGGTGGACTTTGGCCTACATGACCTACTTCTGAGATCAATATTCTGACCTAAAAATAGTACCAAACCGTTTGTCTCTTCCATACCTTTCTTTTGATATTTTACATGACTATATTTGGATGACTTTGAAATTTTACCTTTTTGGGGGCACAAAATGACCTTGAAATGACCTTTAAGGTCAAAATTTTTAGTGGCATCCACCCAGGTATTTCTGTCTGACTGATGACTAATTGATTCAGCATGGGTGCCGGCTATTAACATTCCATGCAGGTAAAAGTCACAATTTTGGTCCTTGGCTGGTCTACTAAGATATCAAAAACATCATTCATTGTAATTGTTGAAGAGGATTGTTGAGTAACTGGTGTCCATTTAAGTTGACAAAGCTATCGGTTCCACCTCGATGACATCAAAATTAACAATACAAAGACAACTATAATTTATTATACAATGGAAACGAATTATTTGATTTCCCCTCCCAACATGTAGTCAATATGGTCAGGAGATGCTCAGAGTGCACCCGAGAGCATCTAAAATCCATAGCTTCCGGAGTCCTTAAGTGGGCCCAGGAATACAGGCTTTGCGCTCGCAGAATCTGGGATATTATGTATCCGTACACTTTATTCATGGGCCTCCCCTTAAAAAAAAATCCTGGATCCACCCATGAATAGGCTAGATATTGGCGGCACCCTGAACAAATTACAAATCCCTGCTCTAACGGCACCCTGCTTCGTTGAACATCAGGCCGAGCCAAGCCTATTCATGGAAAAAAAAAAAACTTTGGCCAAAACTTTCCCCGGCTGAGCCCACGAGAAGGTGGGAGTAATTGTGGCCATTAAAATTAAAGAAAGAAAGTTTAGGTTCCGAGAAGCATCAGGGTATGGAGGAGGTGAACATCGATATTGGCAGGAATGGTTGTAGTAATACAAGTAAGGATGGATGATTGTAAAAACGTGTAGTGATCGATGTCTAGTCTGGGTTTGTGTCTCATCCCAACTATAAACTGCCATCCTGGTATTTCACAGTCAGGGTGGTTCATCAATGCGTGTGCCTTTCACTGGAAGGCCATTAAACTAGATGTCCTGTGAACTAGAATTTGGTGGTTTATGCTAAAAAAAAATGTTTAAAATCTAACAGTATGTTTCGTGGAGAAGAGGCCATGCAGTTATCGCTAACACCATGACCAAATTCCGAATTCTTGCCACCTTCCGAAGAGTATCGTGTGTCAAAGTGGAGACCTGTCCGTGATTTTAAATCTTGCCGAAAAAGTCCTTCAGCAGCATTTCTCTGTGTTCCTTGAATTTCTCTTCATTAAATTCAACATTTATTTTCTTTTCTCAATTTAATTCAATAAATTTATATTAGTATTTGTTTTTTAAGGTCTAAGTATTTGTTTTTTTTAAAGAGAAGTACAAAAATACTGCAACAGATGAATGTTAAAATCAAAGCTCCTAAGATTGACAAAGCTCTTGGAGTATTAATTAATTATTTCCCGCAAATTTGGTGTTTAGCGCCACAGTGCGATCAGTGTCGGAAGGACAACATTGGATGGACAAATATATTTATATAATTATGAGTTATGACACATGAAAGCCTTACACGAGTTAATGACACCACATTAGGAGAGTGTGAGATTTGGCCGTGCCGTGTCTACTTTTGATGCTTTCACAAATACAGTCATGGTGACTTTCAAAAGGAAACAAAAAAAAGCTTTTAGCATCAGAATTACCTGAAACTAAAGTTCTCTGGGATTATTAAAATTGACAAGTGATTGTAAGCAGATGTGGCAGCAGGTTTAACACTCTCTTGAGATTCACTCTGCTGTGACTAATGGTTATAATTTCTTTCACTGACATAAAACTCTTCAAAATAAAAATTTTAAAGCCAAGTACATATACTGTAATTCAATGTTGACTCACAAAACTACCTTTGCAATTGTGGATCTCCACATATAGTACAGCTGGCAGACATATCGTGTGTGTGTGTGTGTGTGTGTGTGTGTGTGTGTGTGTGTGTGTGTGTGTGTGTGTGTGTGTGTGTGTGTGTGTGTGTGTGTGTGTGTGTGTGTGTGTGTGTGTGTGTATAGTTGCGGATCCAGGGTCGGGGGCGAGAAGACCACAAATGGGGTGGGAGGTACCTCGGGTTCCCACCAGACTCTCCAGAATCGCATACCGTTGCACACAAATAACTTTGTGACGTGGCGGGTCACTAATCGACTGTGAAAGCCAATAACTCGATCTCATGACTTAGGGTCCTCCGTCTAATAAATACCGTTTTCCTAAAGGTCACGTGATGTAATTACCGGTAGACACGCCCTCGGTACGTCTTGTTAAAACTGGATCACCTTACCGGATCATATGTAGCCAAGCGTAACTGCCCAAGTACGTACCAGCTAAAAAAACAGATCGTTGGGGGATAACGACCCAGCTAAGCTAGGATATGGACCATGCTGGACCAATCAATGAAGGAAAAGACAAAAACGAGCTGGGAATATTTCAGCACAAGCATTTATTTACAATCAAGCGAGGAAAGGTATGTGGCACAGTGAATTGGGTTTATTCGTATGTACAGCAGGGATAGGAAGGAATTTGTGGGGTGCGGCAAAAGGGCAAGCTATTTACAAAAGCAGACAGAGCAGACTTATCCCGTGATCACTTCTACAATCTTAACTTTTGCTACGACAGGCACCATCTCACACACACACACACACACACACACACACACACACACACACACACACACACACACGGAAGATTAGATAGCCAGAAAGAAAGAGAGCAGATGAGGATAAAGGGCCTCGCAATACCTGGCGCGGTTGGACGACCAAAGCAACGCAGTACGCTTTGGGGGAGGTAGGAGGGAGAAATACTGGTGTCCAAGGTGTGGGAGTGGGGGGTGTTGTGTAGTGCAATATGGGAGGGTGTGTGGTGCCGTGCCACAGGAAAATGGGATTGCGAGTCAGTAATGATGCTCTTTTGCGCGTCCAAAGGGGATGAGATGGAGGGGTGGAAAGAGAGAGAGGAGAGAAGATGCGTGAGGTGACAGATCCCTAACCTGGTCATGCATATGTCTGCTAGTGTAGCATTACCTCTGTGGGATGCTCCACTTGAGCGTTGCCACCTCAAGAGTTGGCACGTTATCTCCGGCTTAGTCACTTTGCCCAGGCTCGTGACAACGTGCGCTCTGCACTGGTCCACCGGAATAAGCACGTCTCAGTCGCACACCAACCGCGAGTGGAGAGATCCAGCGACGGGCAGAGGCAACGAAGAGCAGTGAAGAAGAGGGCGGAGCAGAGAGGCGAAGAATCGGGCGAGCGTCTCTGCGATCGACCTTTTATAAGCCCCGGGCAAAGGGTGGGGTGACAATCGGAAGCGACTCATTGTGACCCGAATCCTGCTTCTCTATTGGGCCACAGCGGCCATAGCTACGCCCTGCCAGGCTCCTGGGGCCGGAAGCGGTCTCATTCGCACATCTGGGGTGACACGGCCCGGAGCAACGTACCAAACTTCCTGATTGCTCTTCCCGCGACCCTTCCTCGCCGCATATCTTGCTGTGTTCAGGCAAATGGACGTGGGTCGTATCAATCCCACGTGCTCACCCGGGATATTCCCGGCAAGATGTGGTTAGTGCTATAACATCCGTTGCTCGTCCCCGCATCACGCGGTTCGAGTACAGCCTGAATTATGCCGCACGCCTCTGTTTAGTGGCAAATTGTATCAATACAGAGGTACGAGTAGGTGCGGTAATATTTTCCCGTATGCGGGAGGTGTTGGTAGTTGAGGTGGTGAGTTGTTGGTGAGCGAGGGGTGAGCAAGGTGAGATGCCGTTGGAAATTGGCACGCAGATTTGAATGAAATGGTGCACCATGCGTTTGCTGAACAGTGTTTGTTCTTATGTCGATTCGTTCACGGGAGGCTGTGTGCTGTGTTTGTTTGTTTGCTTGCTTTGTACCATGGCGAAAAGGAAAGGGTTGGAATAGAAATCAGAATAGAAGATAAATAACTCATTAATGGACCGAGCTATTAGACCCACACAACACACTTGGTCCTGTTAACCCACTATACATGAGGGGAAGGTCTGACTGCACGAAGACCAACTAAATAACTGCCTGGGGATCACTGCATGTTGTGTGCCATTGCCTGAGAGGCATGCGGTTTGTGGACCGCAACAAAATATATATATATATATATATATATATATATATATATATATATATATATATATATATATATATATATATATATATATATATATATATATATATATATATATATGATGTTAAGGCGATGTCATCCTTCTGAAGTCAGCAAAATGAGTACCAGCTTGCTGGGATGATTGAGCCATTTGAGTATCCTGCATTGGAGTGCAAACCTGCCCAGGAGACTGCGAAGGCAGCACCAACACTCTGAACAGAGTATTGTCCTAATGGATTTGGATTGGCAGTGATAGTCATGTCTCTGCTGGCTGTGAGCCAGATGTCAGACGTCTGGGTCAGGCCTGGGGAGTCATGGATTCACTGGATAATGGGGTGGAGCACTGCCAGTACCTGTGCGGGAGGACGAAAGTCCGAGTCTTCAAGTCCTTGGTGCTTCAAGTCTTACTCTACGGATGTGAGACTTGACTCTGAACAGGGATCTGAGATGGAGACTTAATCACTGTGGTTCCAGGTCTCTTCGGAGAATCATTGGCTATCGCTGGTCGGATTTTGTGTCCAACGAGCAGTTGCTGAGAAAGACTCAAATGAGATTTGTTCCCTGCGTGGTCCATGAAGCGTCAGCTGTGGCTGTATGGACACGTGGCTCGTTTTCCTGACGCTGATCCTGCTCACCAGATTCTCTCAGCGAGGGAGTCTCTTGAGTGGAGGAGGCCAGTGGGCCGACCACGTGCCTCCTGGGTGCAGCAGGTTGATCGGCATCTCAAGGAGATGGGGATGGGTCATGCATCTGCCTGGGGGATGGCCAGACGGAGGCCCCTGGAGTACGGAAAGTGGACGCAGTGACGCGCTGCTCCGGCACATGCTTCCATACCTGACCTGAAGACAGATGCGGGGAAAGAACATTCAACAGGATGGGCTGTGGTGGGGTTAGAAACACAACACGGAAAGAGGGAACCCATCTATCTAATACATACGCAACACAAATACAGCATAACCACATAAATATCTGGCATTTAACTGAACAATACGCGACGAAGTAACTATCTCTAACTATGTGAGGATCTCTCCACAAAACTGCAACACTAAAAAAAAAAAACCCAACACTAAAAAACCCCACTCCATCCGTCCTCCATTTGCCTTTTGTTGTCACCATCAGTTCATCAATCACTGGATTCAAAATAGTTCGGACTTTAACGGCTCGACGTCGGGCTCTTGTTTTAATTGGTTTTTTTTGTTGTTTGTTTGACAAGGTATTTATACATTTTCCTCAACAACAACAACATGTAATATTTTATTCCGTTTTGTTTTTGTACGCGTGGTCCGTCTTCCGTTTTGAAGGTGTAAAAACAACAACAACAACATGGACGACGACGGATGACGTCATGACGTCACGTTGCCATGGTTAGCCACGCAGTGCAGTACAGTTCCGCGTTTGTGCGTGCTTGTTCACCAGGACGGCGCGTTCTGCAACTTCCGTGATGGTAAAAAAAAAATCCTTTCATCCTTTGATTTCAGCTGACCCTGAACCGTGTGGCTTTTGCTAACGAGATCGAGTGAACCTCGTGGCCGTTTTACCGCTCCGTCGTCCAACGGCACGGCACGCGAGTTGCGGGTTCGATTCCCGACGCGACTCGTGAAGTGAAGTCCCGTCTCCGAGCCTTATCGCTGATGGATGTTGATTAAACATCCCGCGATTTCTTTTTTTTGGGGGGGGGGGAGGGGGGGACGACGACGACGAGATGAGTCGGCGAATCGTCGCCGGCATCCTGAACAAATTACAAATTCCTGTCGTTCTCAGTTGAACGTCGGGCCTGGCCAACAGGTTCGTGAAAGGCGAGTTCAAACTTGCGTTCCCCGGACGACCCGCCACGGGGGGGGGGGGGGAAACGGGGGCATTAGACTAGTAGAGTAGAGTAGAGTAGAGTAGTGGTAGTTGTGGGGGTGTTGGTTGTGGTGCGAGTACTTCACAGTTTAAGGAGCGTGTTGTTGTTGTTGTTTTTTGAGTTCGTGATGAATTGCCTTGTTTTCCACCATTAGGAGTAATCGACGCGGTCATTTCGCTCTCATTTTTGCCACTTTGTGTGAATTATACTTGATGCCCTCATCAACGTTCCATTTTATAATTAGGCGATTGTTCAAAGACTCTTATTTATTTATTTATTGTTTATATTAGGCTTCCATTGCATCGATGTGTTTTCAACTCATTAACTTGCTGAGTGATTCCAATTCTGATTAACATGTGATTACTTACTTTGGAGACCTGGTGTTGCCTGAAGATCTTAGGGTTTTGAGTTTGAGCCCCTGTCATGGCGTTAAATGACACCAGGTGGGTTGATTTCACCTGCCATCCCTCTGAGGTTGGCAAAATGAGTACCATCCATCCATCCATCCATCAGGACCATACTCTGTGCAGAGCGTTGGTGCTGCCTAATCAGTCTCCCGGGCGATTGGGCACAATCCTGGACGTCGAATGCCACTCCGACACAGGATACCAGTAAGCTGGCACTCATTTTGCCGACCTCAGAAGGATGACAGGCTGTCAACCTCACCTGGTATTAATTCAACAGCCGAGTAAAATGACCATCTTACTGGTAATAGGGGCACTGCATCAGTTGCACAGCTGTGCTTCCAGAAAATAATGCAACAGGCTGCATACAAATTAATGATAACTTCCTTTGGGCTGCAGCTTGCATCATTAATTTCTTCTGTTTGGCCAAGTACTAGGGATGTGGATTTATCTGCTTTCCATCCCCACAGCTTCCTTCTCCCTCCTCCATTCAGCCTCTTCTGACACTGATCTTCAACGTGTCGGGCCATTGCCATTTGATCAGGGTAGTAGCTGGAAAAGCCTACTCTTGTTGAAAAGTACTTTGTGGTTGTTTTCTTACACATCCATGTGACTGCTAATGGACTGAATGGCTGACTTAAAGTTCCTTTTGAAGGATGACATGCTCCATGGTTCAGTCCCCTCTGTGAGCACGGTCATCTCACTTGGGATCAAACTCAGGACGAGACATCTAACGGGCGATTACACAAACACTGAGATGGCCTCCCATCCACAATGTATATATATATATATATATATATATATATATATATATATATATATATATATATATATATATATATATATATATATATATATATCTTGTCTATACTAATAAGTGACAATGTGTCTCCTCCATAACTCCAAAACCATGAAACCTAGCAGCTTGAAACTTTACATGCATACGAAGAAAACTCAAGGAAGTGCAAGAGTGAAAATTGGATGTTTGGGTTAATTAAAACACCCCTTTTGAAGATAATTAACGGCCTTATTTAATTTTATCCTTTATCAGGCGCGTCCTCAGTCAACACTCCCTCTGGAGTCTTAAGGCATTTCTTGGGTAACCATGCTGGGGTCTGAAGCCGCCATGTTTTTTGGCCTGCTCAACCATGTCTTGACTTGGAACAGGCCAGAACGATTTCTTAGTGATAAACTTTTTTTTTCACTTTCGTCACTCATATTATCGAATGCCACTTCATCATAGCAACAAATTGTTGTGCACATCGCTTTTGTGAGTGCGATAGTTTTCAAATTAGGAGCTCCGAGCAATTTCATGCATTATATGATACGATTTTCCACTATCTACTCTCACCGACTTATCAAAGTATATCATCAAAATATTTCAGTTTCTGAGGATCGGATTTCGTCTGGACTGAAGTGTCAAAATCTGATAATTCAATGAAATTGGGAGTCTTATAACTAAGCCGATATACAGTCGCGGCCAAAAATATTGGCACCCTTGCATTTTTTTTTCAAATAACTTACAATTTTCTCTGAAAATAAGTTGAAATAGACAAAAGTATTTTGTCTCCACAATTCTCGATTTCCCTGTTAATATTACAGAACCTTTGTTTTTAATTCAGAACTTAATACATCCTTTGAAATCAGAAAATAAAAAGAAATGGAATTGACAATATTATTGACATCCGAGACTTAATATTTGGTAACACAGCCTTTGGACAAAATATCTGCAGTCAAGCGCTTCCTCAAGCCCTGAGTGAGTTTCCTAAACCTCTGTACTGGCAGTTTGACCCACTCTCCTTGTGCAAACTGCTCCTGTTCTCCCAAGTTTGAGGGTGCCTTCTCCAAACTGCTGTTTTCCGATCTCCCCACAGGTGTTCAATGGGATTTAGAACCGGACTCATTGCTGGCCACTTCAGAACAGTCCAGCGTTTTGTCTTTAATCATACATGGGTGGTTTTTGAAGTGTGTTTGGGGTCATTGTCCTGCTGCTAGACCCATGAGCTTCGATGGAGACCCATCTTTCTGACACTGGGTTGAACATTGTGCTCCAAAATGCCTTGAAATCAGGAGATTACCATGTACTCATTCAAGGCACCCAGTGCCAGAGGTAGCACAGCAACCCCAAACCATCACTGAACCTCCTAGATGTTTGACTGGAGGGAAGGTCTTCTTTTCATTGAAGGCTTCATTTTGTTTTCTGTAAACAGAGAGATGATGTGTGCTTTTCCAAAATGCTCTAATTTGGTCTCATCTGTCCACAGGACATTCTCCCAAAAGGATTATGACTTGTTCAGGTGTTTTGGCAAACTCCAGTCGGTCTTTCTTTAGTCTCTCTCTCAGCAGTGGGGTCCTCCTGGGTCTCCTACCATCGAACCCCCTTTCATTGAGTTGGTGACGGATGGTGTGAGTTTAAACTGTCGGACCTTGTGTCCGAAGGTTAGCTTGAATCTGTTTGGCATTTGATCGAGGTGCTTTCTCCACCATTCGAACAATCTTTTGCTGTAATCTTCGATCAAGTTTTCTTTTGTGGCCACGTCCAAGGAGGTTGGCTTCAGTGCCATGGGCCTTAAACTTCCTGATAACATTGTGTACAGTGGACACAGGAACATCTATGTCTCTGGAGATGGACTTGTAGCCTTGAGATTGTCTGTGCTTGGCTGCAATCTTTTTCTGACCTCCTCAGACAATTCTCTGGTTTTCTCTCTTTTCTCCATTCTCATTGTGATGCACACAGTGACACAAAACAGCAGAATGACTCCTTTTCTCGATTCAGACTGGTTGAATGAGTGATTTTTATATTGCAGGCACCTGCAACTCACCACAGGTGAGCTCAATTCCAAAGTAAAGGAGAATCACCTGTTTGAAATCAGATTATTTCTAACAACTTCTGAAAGGTGCCAATAATATTGTCCCAACCATTTTTGGATTTCTGTGTGGAATAAGCTAAGATTTAATAATTTTTTTTCAGCTTTTTTTGTTTTGTTCCACTGTAAACCAAAGAAATACATGTGTGGATACCAAAATATTGTTTTTATTTCAACAATTTTCTAGAACAAATAGTGCATTATTTGAAAAAAGTGCAAGGGTGCCAATATTGTTATGTTTGTGGGGGAAGATGAAGGGATTTCAGAGGATAGGTAGGATTGTATAGGGTTGCTTGGCCCGTGGACGTGTAGGAGATGTCTCAATGTAATTAAGAAGGGAGACTATGAGCTTAAGTGTTAGGTGTCACCACATGGGGGGGGGGTGGTGCGGTGCTAATTAGATAGGGATTAGGGATAAATTCCCCGATATGTAATTGCCCCCGTGCCACTTTTCCCTATGTTTTTGCACTCCAAGATCAGCAATAAAGGTGGGGAACATTTCCCTAAAGCAACGACAAGTGGGCAGAAACCCCGCCTTCCCGGGTTTCATGCGAGCAGGGTACGCCCCAGAAGCGGAGGATTGATGGGCATGATGTGAGACGCATGAAGAGGAAGAGAGCATAAGAGGCAGCAGATCAGATAGGACGGAAAGGAGGCGAGTGGTGAAGGAAAGGGACGAACGCGGTTGGAGAGAGGACGTAAGAGGACACGAAGGATCTCGCTTTTGCTTTCGGCACGACAAAGGCTGCACAATTCTTGTATTTGTGCTGAGGCGATTGGCTCACGTGGTGAAGCAAGAAGCTGGCCTTTGACTCTTGATTGGGTCATGAGGAAAGGACCCCAAACTTCGTGTATGTCAAATAGCAGGTCGGTGAGGATGATCAACGATCAAGGCAGCTGCACGTGGTCTCTGAGCCTTGGTGTTCATTACCACTCATGAATTGCCTAGCGTACGTTCTTCCCACTGTGAGAGAACAATTTGGCACCATTTTTGGCACGTCTTCGAAGTGCCTCGATTCCGCGTTACATAAGGACCATCTGGACCAAGCTAAGTACCAAAAAAGAGGATGGCCATTGGCTGAATCGGAGCTCCTCCGCCCTTTGAGCATATTCTCAGTGTACACAGACCACACACTCTTGTCTACCCTAAACAAAAATGATTGCCATCTCACATGCTCACAAATGAGACAGAAGTGGTTGGTGGAATCCTCACACAACCTGGCAAGTTGTATTGTTGTGGGCCGGGGTTCGGTTGCGATAAATGACCACCAGGTGGAGCAGTTGAGTAGTCTCCCATGAACACCCGGAATTTAGATCGTGACCCTCGGACAACTCCGAAAGGTCACGGGTCCCTTAGCGGACCATGGACGCCAATATTTCAACCGCGTGGCATAGGGTTAATCATCTCGATCTCCAATATACCTAAATAACCACGCAGTCTAGCTACCGGGGAAACCACACACTCGACGGGCTCTGTCGAACCGGGTCGCTCTAGCGACCTCGGTCCAGTGTAACCGAGTGGAATTACCAGAGTCCGTCGGACCCAATGACAACTTACCGGCCCAAACGGCCTCACTAATTCTCAATACTGGGTCAATGGGAGAAAGCACAGAAAACGAGCTGGAACATTTAACACGGGGGGGTTTATTTATAAACTATAATCGGGGAGGGGAGCAGAAAAAGAGCAGAGTTGTTCGAATAAAAGAAATGCAAGCAATGTACAGTTAGCGAAAAGCACTTAACAGTTCTACTTAAAAGACCCAAATAAAAGTTAAAAGTTGAAAAAAAACAAAAATGTTGAACATAAATCTTAAAAGATAAAAGACCCAGTTATCCCAAATATTCTGAAACAGTCTTGACTTAAGCTACAGAAGGTGCCATCACACACACACACACACACACACACACACACACACACACACACACACACACACCCACACACACACACACACACACACACACACACACACACACACACACACACACACAAGAAATGGTGGCCACGGCCTTTATTTGCACCTGTCCGCCTCTTGCGGTCTGGTCGAGCTTGTCCGGTGGCGGGACTCGAACCCGCCACCAACAACGCAGCACCAAGCACCAGGGACCATGAACGACGCCACGGATGCCAGCCAGCATGGGAACGGACCAGACGAGATGCCAGCAGGCAAGACGAGGCTTCCTCTCCTTCTCCTCTTTTTCGACGACCGGCAGACCTTCTCTTCTCGATGGCTCGCCACCTCTTATCCTCCCCCTTCCCCGCGGGTCGAGGGCAACGCTCTGAAGTACTCGCCTCCAGATTGGACGAGGGGCGAACATCCCATCTGGCTGGGCGGGGCCGCCCCTGAGGTGGTCAGCTTCCTGATCGGACGAGGTGTCTGGGGGGTGTGTCGAGGCATCTCGGAGGCTCGCCCCCCAAAGAGGCTCCGTAGTAGCTTTCGGCACGCTGGCCTCCCATTGGCTGGGGCGCGTGTGCGATGCTCGCCCTTCGCTAATTGGCTGGAGGAAACGTCCCATGCCCTTCCTCGGAGCAGAGCCTCGATTTGAGGCGATGGAGGCTCTGCCCACGCCTTCAGCCAAAAACACGTGGGCAATGGCGATCGGGTTGAGTGAGGGACGGTGCCGTTGTTGTTGTTGTAGATGTATAAAACCTGACTATAAAATAACTCGGCGCGCACACAAAATTCCCATTAGACATAGGGGGGATTCTAACTATAAACACATACTTACCGAAATAACTAAGCTTAGGGACTGCTGTCTGTTTGTGTGCAAATGACTGCCAGATTCGTAACAGTATGTCTAATGGAAAACTCCTCGTAACTTTGAAGGAGGCTCGTATTGGTCTCCATTGGCGAGCATGTAGATCGTTGGATGGAATGGACAAATTTTGATGGAAGTGTGCCATCTTTTGTGGGAAGCAAGGAGAAGCTGTTGTTTTGAGCATTAAGCCTTCTTGAGGAGGGCCAGGGTGGGAACATGTTTTGAAGGCTGAAACCTTTTGAAATGCATTGATTTTATTGTTCTCTAATAGAAAGAATTTCGTTGTTGATAACATTATATATTGTTAGCTTTTACATTACCTTGCTTTTGGGAAGCAAGATAGGAGGCAAACGGTAGACCATGGTTGAGATTGGATGATTGTATGAGGAGAGATATTTGTAAGGTGTGGGTCGTTGTAGATTGGAGAGAGTTGGCTGAGGACAGGGGAAAGTGGATTAGTATCATGGGTAAGGCAGGGCAGAATATTGGTACCATTGGACCTCGTCACTTATATGGAGAATACGAAGAATGTTGTTATCTTGTGCTTTCGTTTTGTGAGCTTTGCATAGTTGTCCTCATTGCTGACACATTCCCCAGTTGTGATTCAATTGACGTCATGAATCTGGTTCTGATAAGCTTGGAGGCTTCTGACGCACTTCCCAAAATTATCTTGTCATGGTTTTTGAAGGCATTGTGATATGTCACATGATGTTGATGTTGAACATAAATCTTTAAACGTGTTTTCAAGTTTGAAAAGCCTTGTTTTTTCATTTGTATTTCCTTTTTTGGTATCATTGATGACTGACTTTTCAGCATCAGCAAAAAAAAGTTTTATTTTCAATTGCACAAGTTATTTACTTGCTCATGTTGAATGTTTTTTTTTTATCATTCTCAATACAGGTTTGGAACAACATACAGCATTTGAACTTTTTTATGTACACATGATGGAGACAAACTATAAACGGTGCATGAAAGCATGATTCATAAAGTTTTGCTCAATACAGTTAAAAGTTTTAGGTTTCAACGTATATTACAAGTTCTTAAAACGTTCTGCAGTTGTTGCTGCATAATTTCTTGAATTTCATTTGTGATCTTAGCCTTAAGTTCATCCAAAGAATGTGGTTTTGCTGAGTAAACAACAGTTTTACATAGCCCCATAAAATGTAGTCCAATGAGGACAGTTCAGGTGAATGAGGTGCCAAGCAATTGGTCCATGTCTACCGATCCACTTGTCTGGGAAGACATCATTCAAGAGCCGTCACACATTTTATGCATACTGGCACGGTCGGTCCCTAGCCTTGCTGATAAAAGATATGTGGAAGATTTAATCATGTCAAACCTACCCTGTGGGTGATCTTGTTCCAAGCATGCAACACGTTCTTCTGACGCATACCTTTATTTGGGCGATGTATAGGCAACTGACAGCTCTGTATATGCAGGAAAAAAAACCCCAACAAGTTGTGTGCATGAAGTAAAAACATACCTACTGCTTATAATTCAAAACACCTCACTGCACTGGAAAACGTGGGGACAGGAATACTGTACTGTAAATGGTGAAGACTTGTGATACCCTCCCCCACCTGGAGGCGTCGCTACACGATACACATTTACATAGATAATTTGCATCCGTCCTTCCCCTCCCCCACCCCCAGGATGACCGGAAAAGATAAAAACACCCCGACACACTAATTGGGGTCATTCTGATCCCTATGCAGCAAGTCTGGATGTAATCGGCCCAGAACTGTCGGAGCGCAACAAAAAATAAACAAACACACAACCACTGATCCGTGAATTATAGTGAGGATAACTGAAGAAGGCGGGAAATGATTGTGAATTTAACGCTCCATCTTTATTTAATTTTAACATTGTTCTTAACAAACATAGACAGGAACAACGCAGGCATGATTGGCCGAATTGCCTTCTCATGCGCCAAAGTTCCTTGTGTAATGTTAAGAACAGGAAGAAATGGGGAGGGGAGGACAAAGAGTTGGGGGTGAGGGTGCATGCAGTTGGAAGAGGGAGATTGAGATGTTAGAAGTGGGTGGGCAGGGGGGGGGGTTGAAGACCTGGGGCATGGAAGGGTGGTTGAGTACTTGGGTTTGGGGCAGTTGAGGACTTGAAGAAGAAAAGGGGAGAGGCTGACAGAGTTGGGTTGGGGGAGCGTAAGGAGAGAGGTGACAGAATTGAGATTGAGGAGTTTGAATCTTTTGAGGGGTGGGGGAGGGGAGTTTAGGATTTAAAGAAAGGGGGAGGGAAGCACAGAGTTTGAGTGTGATGGGGGGGGGGGGCAGAGAGAGGACAGAGTTGGGGGGGGGGTTGAGGACTTGGGATTGTGTATGTGTGCAGTTGGCAACCTGAAGTCACGTTTTACATTATGCAGAATTTCCATGGATCCTAGATAGTCCCGTTGGGTCTTTTGGGTCTTCTTGGTATTTAAGTTCTTGAGGTATTTTGTGTCCTCGTGTCATTTGGTTACCCAGGGTCTTTTGCGTCCTCTGGTTCTTGAAGGTCTTTGGGGGTATTTAAGGGGTCTTTTGAGTCTTTTGGGGTCTTCAGCGTCTTTTCGATCTTTGGGATATTTTGGGTCTTTAAGGATGTTCATGGTCTTTTGGGTCTTTTTGGTCTTCAGGGTCTTTTAGGCATTTTTGGAATGTGGGGCCTTTTGAATCTGGTTTGTTTTTTGGGGTCTTCTGGGTCTTCGGGGTCTTTTATGTCTTTTGGGTTTTCACGGTCTTTCAGGGTCTTTTAGGTATTTTGGGTCCTCAGGGTCTTCGTGGTTTTCATGGTCTTTTGGGTCCTCTGGGTACTTTAGGTTACGTATTTCAGGTTACAATTGTGGGTGATGTCAGGCCAGCTGTCCAACCAATCAGTGTAGAGCGGATATATATATATATATATATATATATATATATATATATATATATATATATATATATATATATATATATATATATATATATATATATATATATATACACGAGTCAAAATTCGCTAATGCATTGCAAAAGCGTGACAGCTGGACAGAAAAATCATATTCAAATAATTCCGCTCAATTCGTCACTTCTGGAATCATTTGATACCACATTTTTGGGTTTCACTCATTATAAACGTTTCCAGTCACTGGAAAACGAAGAAAATATATAATGTTTGCCAAAAAAGTGGGGTTAACGTGCGTCAGGTTTGACTGAAATATGAGGGGATAAAATGTCGTTTTTCACATAATAGCAGAGATATCACGGCCATTACAGGCTTCTTCATCGGAAAACAATGACGTGTTGTTTGTGCAATGCCACTAGGCACACGTCTATAGCGTCATCACTTCTGTTGTACCTCGTTCACGTGACCCGCAGACCACTTTCACGTGCGTAAGAAATTGACAGACCTGCATCATCTGTTTTGTCGGGCATTGTTTTGCACGATCGGCCATCAATAGAGGCGATTCATGCAGATCAGTATACTACAATTACGATGTAATACATATAATTGATATCTTTATTGCAATGCAGCTAAATAGTAAAGCTTATCATCATTTATGCTCTCCTGTGAAACTTTGACAGACACGTATTACGCACGTGAACCGAGGAAACCGCTCCGTACGAGCAATTCGTCGATCTTTCCGGTGAAACGTGTTGCAGAACAAAGGATTCTGAACATATTCTCTGGGGGAAAGGTGATTAATATTCCAATAGACGTATGCGAGTACGGCTACTAGGGGTATGCAAATGCGTTTTACGCGGACGTCACAAAACTAGTGCATCGGAATCAACGTTTTTCGGAACAAGATATGTAAAATCGGACAAACGATGAATTTCGATGCTGCGCACTTTATTACGGACGTGTCCTATGATAGGTAACTACGTAGTGGGAATAGAATATTCGACACTGGGCAAAGGTATCCAAAAAAGAGGCAAAATTATAACGTACCGAATTCCATGAAGGCAATGTAATGCATTAGCAAATTTTGACGTGTGTGTGTGTGTGTGTGTGTGTGTGTGTGTGTGTGTGTGTGTGTGTGTGTGTGTGTGTGTGTTTTTGTATATTTGTATATGCTGGGTGTGCTCTGGCTTTCAAAAGGAATTAGCCACTGTGGCTAATCCAGGTTTAGAATGATTAGCCACAGGAGAAAGGAAATAGCCACATATTTTATTCAAAAGTTTTTTTTTTTGGCAATATGAAATAATAAGTTAATTTTAAGGCGGAGGTGTGAGTTTGATGCGTGAGGTTGGTTGGATGAGTGAGTTTGACGTGTGAGATTGGTTGAATGAACGACCATCAGGGGAGGTGGTGATTGTGAGGGGTGGTGATTGTGTGTGTGTGTGTGTGTGTGTGTGTGTGTGTGTGTGTGTGTGTATGGTCGTTGTGCCTTTAGTAGGTGGTCGTGGGGGATGGGGGTGGTTGTGGACCAGGATTGGATCAACCTCATGCCAGTCAAACTCACTCATCCAACCAATCTCACCCAACAACTTTACTCATCCAACCAATCTCACACATCAAACTCTCATCTAACCAATCTCACACATCAAACTCTCATCTAACCAATCTCACACATCAAACTCACACTTTCAACCAATGTCACACATCAAACTCACTCATATAATACAACCAATCTCACCCATCAACTTCACTCATCCAACCAACCAAAGTCACCCATCAAACTCACTCATCCAAACAAACTCTCATCCAAACAAACTCTCATCCAAACAAACTCGTACTACTACTGATTGTGTCAAAACTCACCTGGCAACCAATGACCCAATGAAGCATGCAATGCCGAGTAGCGCCGAATCATTCCCGGGGAAAAAAAAAATTAAAATAAAATTTTGAGACGAGAATCATGGGAATCATGCGTAATTTCGGACGATTTTTTTTTTTTTTTAAACTTGAAACTACTTTAAAACTACTAAAGTTAGTATATATAAGCTTGTACGAAATCACGCGTGATTCCCGTAATCAAAACATACAAAATGGCGGCTGTCTCGGCCGTCTCAACGAAGGTTGAATTCTGTGCTAAAATCACCCAAAATTCGTCTAAAACTGGTAAAAAAAAACACTAAAACATGGATTAGCCACAGTGGCTAATGGGTGGTTTCAAATATTAGCCACAGGTAAGGGGGATTCACCCTGTGGCGACGTGGCAAGCGGCAGCACACACCCGTGTGTGTGTGTGTGTGTGTGTGTGTGTGTGTGTGTGTGTGTGTGTGTGTGTGTGTGTGTGTGTGTGTGTGTGTGAGATAGATATAGATAGATATATATATATATATATATATATATATATATATATATATATATATATATATATATATATATATATATATAATGACAGAGGTGTGGGAGGAGAGTGCTGCATTTTGTGAGGAGGGGACAGACAGAGTTTGGGGGGAGGGGGGAACGAAAAAAATAAAAAGAGATGGGTGAGGGGTGGAGGTGGCATTGCCAAAGAGGGTGATATGTTATGCTTAATGACCGAACACAAATAACAAAAAAATCTCATATCGGAACAGCTGTACGCACAATAACACAACAGAGTTTGTAATGTTAACTGCTGGCACATCTGCAAAAATAATATCACAGGTGCAGAAAATTTGTGGGAATATGAACCGAAAGCATGGACTGAAAACATTGAAGTACCGCTAACATACGACCTAATGATCCCTTCGAGCGTGAACATCGAAAACAAAGCATTGCGACCAGACATCATACTTTGGTACAAAAAAGAGAGAAGAAGGCATTGCTCAGTGAGGTGTTGGTACCAGTGATTTTGGACTAAACGATGTAGAAATCAAGAAAATGACCAAATATGAAGACCTCAAGAATGAAGTGAAAAGATCCTGGAAGCCGAAGAATGCCAAAGTTGTACCAGTGATAGTTGGAGATTTGGGAATGATGAAAAAGTGTTGCGGAAATGGGCCCTTTTTAGTGGGTTATTATTAAATATAGGATTAGCCCAGATCCCCCCTTAAATGCATGTTTAGTCAGGTTGTTTGGGAATCGGACATTACATGTGTGTCGGAAGGTGTAGCAGGCGGTCCAGTGTTCATACAGTGATGGTGTACCGAGAGGCGCCTTCTTTTTCCTTCCCCCCTCCTTACCAGCCCCCACCCAGCGCCCTGACAGAGTCCGTCAACAAGACGTGCTAGCAACCCATTGGCGGAGAGCTGCTGCAAAGTCGAACGATGGACCAATCACATGCCCCCAGAGGTGGTCCGAAAGCCTGCCCCGAAAGGCAAGAGGAACTGCTTTTTTCCGGTCTGCAATCTGCTTTATAAGGAGTGACCTGACCAGCTGTTCCTCCTTGGCCATGGGTCCAGCATGCAGGTCATCCCCAGGTTCATCCTGAATCCAACCACAAAGCCTCTGACTGTCCGTACTCCCTGCACAGCTCGACCACGTCTTTTCATCCCGTCGATCCACCTGCAGAGTCCAACACCCAGATTTGGCCGAATCTGGTGTACAGGCCAGGCCTGGATTTGCATGCTTTACCTTGTGAAAGACCGGCTGGAACACACCAAAGATCTTTGTCTCCTGTGCCGTCGACCTCACAGGGGCTGGACGCACTGAGGCTGCGTGCGTGAACGGTGCCGATAGGAGTACGTGGCCGCCATTTTTGCCCCGCTGCATGCTCGAGCTGGGCACTCAAATCTGGCGACATCAGCTTGTCACGAGCCGCATTCGTGCCTTCGACACTTTTCCCCTCGTCCATGAGGCACCACCAAGTACTCTGTGTCTTGTATGCGTTGTCCAGGCCTAAGGCTTATAGTCCATCGGTCAATGTAAAAAAATGAAATCTTGTCATATTTTTGTATATAATCTTGGCACATGCATTTAAATTCCTCTAAATAGTATTTCGGACATAAAAAAACATGTTGCCAGTTTTTCTATTTGGTCCCGGGGTGATTTCTGAGCAAAAGTATGAAAAAACATTTTAGTTGCCGTAAAAATATTTTTAAATTTTTGGGGAGCCAGACTTTTGGCAAATGAATTTCAATTCATCCAAATTATCTCGTTAAATACGAAAACAAATATTGACAATTTTTTCTTAAGGTATTTTGTGCTCTCAGAGTCAAAATATGGTTCGATTGTTTAAAAATTTAATAATACAAAATACTACACTAATTCTACTAACAACTGATATTTTATGATCTTGGGTAACATACTGGACTGCAGGCGCGGATCTAGGAAATTTAAAGGGGCGGGGGCGTCGGGCCCAACTCACGAGTGCTGAAGGCGCGAAGTCCGTGAGGAAGGTCTGGGGGTCGTCCCCCAGAAAACTTTGAAAAATAGGCACCCGGAAATTCGTTTCTGCAGTCTACTTGAGGCTCAGCAGAATCTCTAGCAAAGCTGGAGTGTATATGTGAGAAAATTTGGCATTATTTTGGTCTGTCGGGGGAAGGGGGCTGTTGGGGGGGGGGGGTCTGCCCCTCCCATAGATCCGCCACTGGTGTCACGTAATTATTGCATTTGTTTCGTAAGTTGCAGATGAATACGTCCCAGCTACGACTTCATTGCTGTTACAAGTTCTGATTGCCGACTTGTGTCAAGCCCAACATCTGCACCTTCACAGAGAACATAAACGAAGATGGCCACCTCTGCAGCATTAGGAGAACCACCTATAAAGAAACGATCAATTGACTTTGACCTCTGCCTCAAATGCCAAGGAGAACAGTGGGTGAACACTAAAAACAAAGGGAGAGAGCTGGAGTCACTGATGTATCCAAAACATGAAAGCTATCAGAAATTTCTTGACTATACCAGTCAAAGAGCTGAATATAGGAATCCTGACTTCGTTCATTTGAATCAACTGCTGCATGGTTTGTCAGGGGAGATCTTGGAACGAAACCATGCTGTATGGCACAGGACATGCATGCTACAGTGAGGTGACACACAAAGGGCACACTGACAGAGACAAAAAGCGGTACTAGAAAGCACTGTCTGCGACGAGTTCAAGCGTGTTGTCAGACAAGAAGGAAGGGGGACGACCCATGTCAAGTAGTACCACTATGCCTGATAACAGTGAATCTGCTGAGTCAATGAAAAGGTCACTCACACGATCCCACGTCAGTCCGTTCAACCGAGAGCTTTGTTTCTACTGCCAAGATCTCAAACATGAAAAGAAACATGCCAGATCTGGTTCAAACCCAGAGCAGGTTCACTTATGCAGAACTTCAGACATTGGAAAATTAGTCAAAAAGATTGTAGATGCCAGTCATAATGACCAATGGAAATTGAATATGGCAGACATCCTTGCGGAGGGAGACTTCCTGTCCAGGGACATCAGGTACCACACAAAGTTGCCACACAATGCACTGGCAGCGCTACGTGCAGCAGCCCCAAAGGCTCAGTAACATGGACAACCAGTCAGACAAAGATACTGTGGCATCTATTTCAGCGGAGATTGAATTATTTGCCGAATTAAAAGAGCGCTTGAATCAAGGAGACATCATCACACTGACCGAGGTGGCTGTACTGTACACCAATATGATGCACGATCATGGAATTCACAACGAGAAAATCACTCGGCAGGTCCTCTTGGAGAAAATCCAACAGAACATCACAAATTTCACAATCACTGATGCATGAGGGAGGAAGCCAGCAGTCCAACATTCCAACGAAGCTGATCGCTCTGCTATAGACCAGGCAATAGAGGAGAGAGACATCAAAGGAGAGATGAACACAATCTTCCGGTGTTCCAACATAATTAGGCAAGCTGTCCTACGGTCTAGAAAGGATGATCCATGGTCCTTTAATGGGTCACTGGTCGGGTGCAGTGAATCAGGTGTACCAGCTGAACTGATCGTTTTCACAAGATGGGTCTTGCAAGGAGCAAAAGTGGCAACAACCAAGACACGCACCGAACGTCTGCTCCCCACGGCCACCAGGACAGCCGCACCTGATCGCGGCCTTGCGACGATGGGCAGGTCGTGACGTCTGTTTTCCATGGCCACTAGGACAATCCCACCTGATCGCGGCCTTGTGACGATGGGCAGGTCACGACGTCTTGTTTCCCACGGTCGCTAGGACAGCCGCGACTGATTGCGGCCTTGCGACGATGGGCAGGTCGTGACGTCTGTTTCCCACGGCCACGAGGGCAGCCGTGCCTGATTGTGCCCTTGCCAAGGCGAGGTGATCCGGGCCCCGGCCGGCAACGCGGTTTGAGAGGAACGAACGGGTCTTTTAGTGCTCTGTCAGAGTTGATGCTCTATAAGAGTTGATGCTCGATAAGAGTTGATGCTCTTACGACCCCGTCCGCTCCTCAGCGATGTGCTAACTGTGCCGAGGTCCGATCACCTCGGACTGCCTTGGCGCTGGCAAGCTCTCCCCGGCTGTGGTCTCCACGCAGCTCCTTGGCTTTCCCCGACTGACTCTCTCCAGACTTCGGGCTCTACTCAGCTCTCTGACCTCTCCAGACTTCGTGCTCCACTCGGCTCTCCGACCCCTCCAGACTGCTTGAACCGGTGCTCTGCACGGCCTTTTATAGGGCTGGTGAAACGAGATCTGATCTCCGCACTCTGACCTCTGACCTCTGCCCGGAAAGCGGACATGGTAGAGATCACCGGCCTTCTGGATCCGATTCTCAGAGAGCGAAGCTTCCACACAGAGCGGACTTGGTAGAAATCAACACCCTTCGACCCCCACAGGCCCCGCCCCTTTCTCTCCTGTGATCCGTTTTTCGAGGCAAAGCTTCCACACGGAGTGGACGTGGTAGAAATCACCAGACTTGCGCTCACAACGAAACCTCCCGCGTCGGTTTTCAGCGACGCTGTTCTGTGGGGATTCTCCGCGGCTGGTTCAAGGATGGCGTCGTTTCGGAGACGAAGGTGAGGCGATGTTTGTGGTGTGGAGATGTTGACGGTTGCTGGCAGAGTGGTGAGGATGGCGTGCTTGTTGAGAGGCAGGTGTGGTTGTGGTTAAGGCGAGCAATGTTGGTTGTTGTAATGGTGGTGGAGATGTTGGTTCAAATTAACGATAGAAAAAGAAAAACCTACCTCAAAGGATCCAGCCCTGTGACATGAATAATCCCCATTAAACAACGGTGGGGAAATCTAACTGAACACAGACTTATCGATCAAACTGAACTTCGGACCTTTATGGTGTTCTGCGAATTTCCACAGCCGTAACTATATGGCACAATATCTCAAAACGTTATAGATGAATTATAACAAAACTTGGTAGTGAGTTGGGTCGATGACAGGAACAAGCCGATTAGATTTTTGTTCAAGTCCTGATGCAGTTCTAG
Organism: Eptatretus burgeri; assembly: GCF_056783735.1. Taxonomy (NCBI): domain Eukaryota; kingdom Metazoa; phylum Chordata; class Myxini; order Myxiniformes; family Myxinidae; genus Eptatretus; species Eptatretus burgeri. The sequence continues at coordinate 113,708,690 of NC_140961.1, read as the reverse complement.
CCTATCAATGGGAGAACAAACGTTAACTGTTCAGGCTGATGGAGGTATGTGCTTTGTTGAGTGCCATTCTCGTTTGATTTGTATTATATATTAGCAATTAAGATTTCTATTTGCTTCGGTAAAACCCAACGATTGTTTCCAGGTGTTGTTACATGTGCAGTATACGTGTGTGACATGAATGCAAATTATTCCTCTATCTACATGGCAGTAAGAAGCTTTGCATTTTTAACAGACTGCATAACATTTTGTCTGAACTCCCAACCCAATAACCTTGAAGGGATAGGTTATGCTGAATACCGTTGGCAGTGCCCAATGAATGTGTCTCGTGCTGATAATTTGCTCCATTCCCCAAGTCTTCCTGTACGTATGTACGTACATTTTAAAATAAGCATTTGTTTGAAAATTCATTCACTAATAACAATTTAACTCTTGTATTGAATTTAATCCATCCATCCATTGGGACCATACTCTGTGCAGAGTGTTGATGCTGCCTAAAAGCAGTCTCCTTGGCTAATGGGCACAACCCTAGATGGATCGTTACTCCCACACAGGATACCAACAAGCTGGCACTCATTTTTGCCGGCCTCGGAAGGATGACAGGCAGAGTCAACACCACCTGGTATTAATTTAACAGCCGAGGGGGATTTGAACTCATGATCCTAGGATTCCAAGCCCACCACCCTAACCATTAAGCCAACACCAGGCATGTATTGAATGTCATAATGGCAACAATATGCAATATGTCAAGAATATATGACAGTGCATGCATTTTAAGAACACTTTTCATTTCAATTATCCTTTAAAAATTATCATCCCAGTAGTCTCGACCTCCCCCCTCCCCCACAATTCCCTACTCCCTCCTGTCGATTCATGGCTCGTAAAATGTGACCCGCTCCTGCATTTGTGGCCCTGTGCTTCAGATATTCATGATTTTTTTCAGGCGTATTCAGTCTTTTTAAACTTTTTGTGTTTTTTTCTTTTCTTCACGTTTTGTGCCGGCGTATTCACGTTTTTTTCAGGTGTAGTCACTGTTTTTCACTGTATTTTTTTATTTTTCGCTTATGAATCTCGATAACTGCCAGGAACCTATCCCCCTTTTTTCCCCCATTGAAGCAATGCCCTGACATTCACGGATTTGACATTTTTAGCATATTTCAGGAAGTATCCCCTGCAAATGTCGGGCTTCAACAGTACTCAAATTTTTGAAGTGATTTTGCACCGTTGAGCGATACGATACACGAGCATAAAGCACAATATCTCAAAAAGTTGTGGATGGGTTTTGGCAAAACTTGGTGGACGAGTTGTTAAGATGACAAGAATAAGCCAATTCGATTTTGGTTCAGGTCAGCAAATTCGGCCTATCAGTGAGCTACAAAACGTAGAGTGTTCTCCCTGGTGGGAGGTATGCATTCTACTGAGTGCCCTTCTCGTTAAACATTACCACTGGAGTTTAACTGGAGTTATTTTGTTTAAAACAATGCATGCAGCAGGTCTTCTGTTCTTATGCAGCAATCTCCCCCTTTCTTTCGTTTCTTTAAATTGCCTTGCTTATGAAGCTGTTTGCCATGTCAAACTTTCTAACAACGTCACTTTTGTTCTTTGTATTGTCAGTTGCAGGACATTCTCCCTTTCTCTCTCACAATGAATCTGCGCTTTACTGAGTATCAGAGGAATGTGAGCATGACCTTTTGAAAGGGGTGCCCTTTCCTACATGATCCATTTGGTGGCAAAGAGCCATGAATCATTTCACTGTATTGAAGCATTTGGGAGATGGTACATACGGGTCTGTGCTGATGGGGAAAAGCAATGAGACAGGAGAGCTCGTTGCTATAAAGAAGTGAGTTTGTTTTCTGTTGTCCATCACATATTTGCGGAGCTCACTCCTTTGAAGTTTTTGAGCTTTTGTCTTTTTAAGTTTTGGTGAACTTGACTCGTATCAGCATTTTTCTCTTTTAAAGAAAGAAATGTTTTTTTTCTCATCTCATTAACAGGATGAAAAGGAAATTCTTTTCTTGGGATGAATGTATGAATTTGCGAGAAGTGAAGGTAATAGCTTTTCTCACTTTACCATTTTTATAAATTTTACTTTTTGTTTGCATTTTGTGAATTATTTTATACTGTACTGTTTATTAATTATTGTAAAGAAAATGGACTTTTAAGGGTTAATATGTTAAATGGCTAATGAGTTGTATCCTCATATCATGTTCAGAATAGATTTATTGTAAACTCCAATTTAGATCTGCCAACACAGTGTTTAGCAACACGTTGTCGCCCCTCTTTCCCTTTGTATTTTTCACTGTTTCATGTGCTTTATTCCTCATTTATTTATTTCATTCACAACCTTTTTCCTTTTCTCCTCACTGTCCTCACAACCAACTGCTCGAGAGCTGGTTGGCCCGTGTGCCGTGCTCAAACGGACCAATAAGTTGTGTTTTCATGCCAGCCTTGTGATGAGCATGTTTGTGATGTTCCAATTTTTTTATTGTTTGCCCTAAAACCTGAACAGATTTTCTTTTTTTTTGAATTTGTTTTGGTTGCAAATTATCCTAATTTACATCTGTTTCTAGTCTTTGCAGAAGTTGTCTCATGTCAATGTCATCAAGCTGAAAGAGGTGATAAGGGAAGGCAACCAGCTATACTTCGTTTTTGAGTACATGAAAGAGAACCTTTATCAGCTCATGAAGGACAGGTATGCACTGAAAGCAACCCTGATATTGGACAGGCTGAAAAGAAAAGCAAAGCTTGTATCTGGGTTGGTCAGATGGATTTTTTTTTATTTGTCATACTTTTAGACATGAATAAACAAAGCTTGGCAACCTCTCATTGAAACGCATTTATTTGTCATGCAAGTAAGACTATAAAACTCGACAACCATCCTAAACCTCCCAACTATCTTGCCCACCTTCATCATTATACCTCCACCATCACATCACTATCTATCTATAAGTTCAGCTGTGTGTGTGTGTGTGTGTGTGTGTGTGTGTGTGTGTGTGTGTGTGTGTGTGTGTGTGTGTGTGTGTGTGTGTGTGTGTGTGTGTGTGTCTGTGTGTGTGTCTGTGTCTGTGTCTGTGACCGCTGTTTCTCGCCAACCACTGGTCCGATCTGATTGAAACTTGCCAGGTATATTGCTGTGGACCTGAGTATGTGCCTTTTCAAGGTTTGATATTAATCGGACAAGTGGTTCCCAAGTTATGGGCATTTATTTACCAAACCAATGAAAGGACACGTTGCTGCATAGGTGTGGCCGATGGGGAAGAGATCCTCAGCCTCGTTCCCCATTACGGGTTACAACGTACGGATTTCCGGATAGTGATGACACTGTATTCAAATAATTTCTCAATTTCTTATGCGCATTTATAGATAAACACAATGCCCCAATCCAGTCGTCGTTTACAAGAGTGAAGGAACGGCCTGTGTGGTTGTTTGAAAGTTTTTTCTCTCTTTCTTCTCTTTGTGTTTTTCCTTGCGATGACATTGCGAAAAGGCAAAATACTTTGGCGCTAATTGAATAATTGGCCATTAAAACTAAATTGCGAATAATCATGCGGACTTAACTTCCGGACTTCTGGATAGTGATGACTTACTGTATTCTTTCTCGATTTTTTTTTTCTCGACACTGTATTCTTTCTTTCTCGATTTCTGTACTTTCTCGATTTGTTTCTTGATTTCTTTTGCGATTTTTTTTTTCTCGATTTTTTTTTTTCTCGATTTTATCGATAAATTATAGAGAGATAAACACAATGCCCCAATCCAGTCATCGTTTACGACAGCGAAGGAACGGCCTGTGTGGTTGTTTGAAAGTTGTTTTTTTTTGCACGTATGGCCAGGCACGTACTAGTTTAACACAATGCCCCAATCCAGTCATCGTTTACGACAGCGAAGGAACGGCCTGTGTGGTTGTTTGAAAGTTGTTTTTTTTTGCACGTATGGCCAGGCACGTACTAGTTTAACAAATTACCTCAATCTGATTCACAGCTTTAATAATCAGCATTCACACTTTCCAGTAACTTCTTTGGGAGGGTATGGGGAGGGAATGCTGCTCTTGTTTCAGGGTGGTCGAAAATGAAATGTAACTTTTTATTTAACTATTAGCATTCTTTTTTTTTCTTGATCAATTTTGTTTGTTTTTGTTTTATAATACACAGGATGAGTTAATTTTTTGTTTGCTATATCAAAAAGATTATTCAACAAGCAATAAGTAGCAATATCATTCGTAGTTGAAATGCTGCATCCAAGAACAGCTCCTCTGGATGACAACTGCCACACGGACAGTGAAGTTCCCAATGATCCGGCTGAGAACTGGAGATCGTCTGCATCTGATTTTCCATCTGATGTTATTTTTCATCTCCTGCAATGTGTATGGGTTGTTTTTGTACTCCTGTAGCTTTGAGAAACTCCTGCATAGGTAGTTGTCGTGAGGAGACAGATCCGGGGAGTAGGGAGGTCATGGGTTGTCCCGAAGTCGAGGAATGAGTCGATCACCCGGGAAATGACGTCTCAAAAACTCCAAAGCACCATTCAAAAATTGCGGTGCTGCATAATCTTCCTGATAAATGACTGAATTCATAGTGATGTCTTGATTCCTTCTCAGAGCCGGAATGAATCTTCTCTGACAGCATGTCCACGTATCTGTCTGTACTGACTTCACTGTTTGTCTGGCTTTGCTATCAATGAAGAAGGATCCTATTATACTGCTACGTCCGATAGCACACCAAACCTTTATCTTCGCTGTCAAAACTGATTGTTCTGCATGTTTGTTTGGTTGGTGTTGTGCCCAAAATATGATGTTCTGTTTGTACATGTGGCCGCTGAGATGGAAGTGGGCCTCATCACTGAAGAGGATTTGTCGAGAAAATCCTGCTCTTCGTCGATCTGTTGGGTGATAGCGGTGCAACGTTTGAATGTCCCCCCTACTTATTTTGGTCTAGTGCTGCAGTAACTGTATCTTGTACGGATACAGTTTGCAACTGTCAGTATTATTCTACCAATGTTCATGCGAGAAGTTCCCACTCCCTGTGCAAGTCAGCATGTCGACCTTTTTGGAGAAGCCTGCAAAGCTTCTTACAATCTCCATCCTTTTGGGTGTTCTTATGCTGAAGGTTTTAAGCCAATGTCCTTTAAGTTGGTCTTTCACACTTCCAGTCTCTCTAACATTTTCAACATTACATTTGATGGTTTTGTATTGGAGAATTATTAGCTTTGGTTATATCCTATGAAACTGCCTTTTTGTCGAAACGTATGACTTTGTCGAAAATGAGACACACGGATAAATTTTTCGATATGGTTGAAATTTCGATGGAAAAACAAAACTTCAAACCTTGTTCATTAGGCAATCTGAAAATAAAAAAAGAGGTTAATATTTGTAAAATGATGACACCTGTTTGAAAAGTTGCACATCATTTCGGATCACCCTGCATATGAAGTAAATGTTCCCATTATTACCTCTGCCACCGAATGTGGAAAGAGGTTATGTTTTCACCCCTGTCTGTCTGTTCTGTTTGTTTGTGTGAAGGATATCTCAAAAAGTTATGGACGGATTCATATGAAATTTGCTGAGCAAGTTGGGTGTGTGACAAGGATGAACTGATGAGATTTTGGTGAAGATCTGGATCTGGATATGAAAATTTAAGTGATTCTTTACCATTGAGAGATAGGGCCAAAAGGATATATAGCACGATGTCTCAAAAATATATGGACGGATTCGGATGAAACTTGGTGGACACGTTAGGTGTGTGACAAGGAAGAAATGATTCGTTTTTGAAGATCCAGATCCGGATCTGATAATTTTTTAAGTGATTCTTCACCATTGAGAGATTGGGCTTAACCGATACATAACAGATATCTCAAAGTTGTCGACAAATTCGGATGAAACTTGGTTGACAGGTTGGGTATGTGACAACAATGACTTGATTCAATTTTGGTGAAGATCCGAATCCAGATCCGGACACGAGACTTTTTTGAATTTTTAAAGTGATTCTTCACCAGTGAAAGATGGGGCAAAAAATGATATAGAGCATGATATTTACCTCCACCACTGAAAGTCGAAGGAGATTATGTTTCACCCCTTTCTGTCTTTTGTTTGTTTGTTTGTCTGTTTGTGTGCAGGATATCTCAAAAAGTTGTAGAGGGATTCGGATGAAATTTGGTGGCCAGGTTGGGTGTGTGACAAGAACGAAATGATTAGATATTGGTGAAGATCCTGATCCGGATCTGGCTACTATAAGTTTTTTTTATAGTGATTCTTCATCATTGAGAAATTGGGCCAAAAACGATATATTGCACGATATCTCAAAAAGTGGTGGACGGATTGTGACTAAACTTGGTGGACATGTTAGGTGTGTGACAAGGAATAATTGATTCAAATTCGGTGAAGATCCAAATCGGGATCTGATATTTTTTACAGTGATTTTTTTTCACCATTGAGAGATGGGGCCAAAAACAATATAGTTCTGTATACCATGATATTTCAAAAATGTATTGGGCCCGATATGTTCTCGTGGATGAGGCATTATGTGGCGGAGGTATGCGCTCTACCGAGTGCCCTTCTAGTCTGTTTCTGTTTTCCTCTCTTGTTCTATTTTCTGTGTAGCATCAGTAAGTTCTGATGGTTCCTTTTTTGGGGAGTTTGTACTCTGGGAATCTCATCACAAATGTATGTCCTGTCATTCTATTGTGGCATTGGTGGCAAGTCGCCATTTATAGGTGACCAGTCATTTCTTATTCTTTCTTCAGTTTGTTCATCTCTTATTCTTAATTCCCCCTCTGTGAATATTTTCTGTTTGAGGATATTGTTTGTCTTTGTGTTAAAATTACCGTTATCAGGGCATAGTCTTCAGATTATTTGTTCCCAGGTGTTTGTACTTTCTTTCCTCATGCCTTTTCGTCCGGCATATCCCATTGCCCATAATAACGTCCATTTTTTCCTTCTTTGCCAAACTTTCTTTTTGATACTGACTCGTTCTTCTCGAGTCATCCAATTTATGTCTTCAATTGCTTGCTGTCTTGCTTTGTCAGTTATTTCCTTTATTCTTTCCTGGCTCAAGTATCTGTGGATCATTGAAGCTACTGCAGTGAATTTTTTTTTGTAGAACTCTTGCGGCCTTGGCTGCCAGCTTTGTTCGTTTCATTTGGCTCATGAATCTTTCTCCTTTACCAATAGTCCCCCATGCTTCATGCGCAGAATACGCTTTGCAATGGAGGATGATTTCCTTCTACTCTAAGCTCCAGCTCTTGTCATTTAATCTTCTATGATTTGTCTGAAGCCTCGTAGTTGTTGAACAGGCGACACCGTTTTAGCTTTTAGCTTTGCTGCAGATGCTTCCCTGTCATGAGGTGGGGATCTCCTTCCTCACTGGAGGACGTGCAGTCATCCTTTTCAGCACACATTCTGGCTGCTTGGTGTGGTCGCACCGACCTATGCCTCTGGGTAGGAAGGGTCTGTGTCCCTCTCATCATTTTCTGTGACTCATTATATCATCGTTTGGCATATTTTTGTTACAGTCAGCCATATTGCTTTCTGCGAGAGGCCGTAGGGCCTTGGCTGCTTGACAGGGGTCACCGATGGCACTCGAAAACCTGCTCGAGTCAGCCATGAATCTGAAACTGGGTAGATTTGCATTTCAGTAAGACAATGATCCGAAGCACAAAGCTAAAGCCACACTGGAGTGGCTGAATAAGAAGAAAATAAATGTTCTTGAATGACCCAGTCAAAGTCCTGACTTGAACCCAATTGAACATTTATGGCAAGACTTGAAGACTGCAGTCCGTTGACGATCCCCATCAAACTTGGCAGAAGTAGAGAAATTTTTACGTGAAGAATGGGCAAATATTTCACCATCTCACTGTGCAAAGCTGGAAGAGACCTACCCAAAAAGACCCATAGCAGTCATCGCAGCAAAAGGTGCTTTCCACCAAGTACTGACTTCAGGGGCTGAATACTTTTCAATCAGTGAATTTAGATTTGTACATGTTTTTTGCACATATTCCTGACATGGAACCTCTGTTCAACTGTAACAGTGTTTGGTTTGATCTCTTCAGTTATGAATAAAAAAGTCCATTTGGAAAAATTGTTTGTATATAATTCGTAATTCATCTAAATGTGGCATTTGTAGGAGGGGTTGAATACCTTTGCAGGCCACTGTATACATGTGCACTCTCCTCGATGAACCTGAGAAAAAAAATTTACAGTTATAATACGTACTATAACTGTCAAACAGTTATAATATTGTGGTTCTGACTTCTTGGGGGTAAAGAGAGACAATCTCATTGTACAATTCTAGTTATTTCATAGTATTTTGTTTTGTTAAGTGTCCGATGTTCATGTATGCAGATATCTGGTTGCAAGTATCGGACATCGGTAGGTGTCCGATGCATGTTATTATCTGCTTTCACACTCTGGTATGCATCCATTTCCTACACCACATAGCGCATAAAACGCACTTCTCGGGCATTTATTCCCTGCATTTAGCACAGCGTGCCTTGCCCTTCTCCCCCAACCTCCTAACAAATCTCCCCAAACCGCCTCAAACCGACTTCGTGCCAAGAAGTTTGCATCAAATGGCCCATCCGTTGTCATTAAGGGTGACAGCGTGCCAAGCGTGTCACTGATTTGGATGGTGAATGTGCCAAAAACTGCAGAGCGCCCCATGAGCGGAGATTCGACCAATGAGAAGTGTGAGAGCCGTGAGAGGAGAGGGTAAGTTGTTGATAAAAGGGTGAGCACACGCAGTCTGTGGAGAAGTCAAGGAGTCTGCTTAGAGAGTCAAACAGGTAGCTTGAGCAGTCTAGACTCATGTCACTCCAGCTTCATGTTTCACTTTCACTTTCGTTCTCACCCATCTTTCACTTTCATTCCTTCTCACATCTTTCACTTTCTGACCTTGCCCACCTTCACCTTGCATCCTGTTCACTGCACTCCCTTTATTTGGCTTCATCGTTGGACCCCTTCGCTCGATCATCAATGCTGAAACTTGCACTGTCCTGTGCTGCCAAAACCTGCACTGAGTATAAGGCATCCTTCCCTCCCTTCAAAGTGACAGCATAATGCATCTAATGGCACGAATGTTCACTTGGGAATGAATGGGAGATGAATGGGAATGTAAACGTGCTTTGTAAATACTTGCATTGATTATTAAAACCCTGCAAGGAAGAATTAATATCCTGACTTCTCCTATCTTTATTCATGGTGGCATAAGGCAACTGAGGGCTCGATTGTCCATATATTTAGATTGCCTTGTAGATCACAGCAAGTGGCGCGTAAAGCTGGTTCGCTTGGCCAATTAACATCCATTACATAGTTTGCAGCACGATACTCCATCTGTGACAATCATTTCACTGGTGACAGTAACGTGATGTTGGGCATGGGGAGCCGGCCAAAGATGAGCGACACAGATGGCGTTCGTTGTCTTTAAAGATGTGCCGACCTCTTTGGAGTTATCCATAGGTGATGTCCGTCACAATATGTACACTCTCCTCAATGAACCTGAGAAAACATTGGCAGTTATAATAGGCATGTAACAATCGACTTGCTTAATTACAGAGTATTGTCATGTCCAGAAGGTTTGCCCCTAGCTTGATGGATGGCCAAACGGTTCTCCCTTGGAGGCCGACAGCTGAGATTCTCAGAGATGAATGGCGTGCGTGAAAGAAATAGCGTGAGGTAATCTACAGCTTAAATCTAATTTTGAGGTGACTGCACACGCACACGCACACGCACACACGGTCATATAAACACGCTATTCACCAATAGCTATTCACCAATCATCAGATTGCGGGTAACCACGCCCCAGGAAATGACGCCAAGCAAGTTGTGAGGTAATATTCAACTTCAGGACTCCCGAACTGAGGTGTCGCTTTTTCGTCGACCGCGCTTGCCGATCCCGCTCTCTCCGTTCCCTTGCCGAGATGCGCTCTGGTTTCTCTGATCGTCTTCCTCGCACCAAACTCCACTCGTGCGTTTCCTTCTTGCTACGAGCTGCTTCCCCGTCCTCTCTGATTGCTTGCCTTCTTCCTTGTGACTTCTTCCTCTCGTGTCTCACGTCATGCCCATCATTCATCAGCCTCGGGGGTGTGACTTCGCCCGCCGTCACCCTTGGAGGCGGGGCTTCTTGCCTACTTGGTGATGTTATAAAAACGCAATTCTTCCATTGCTCTTTTGTAATAAAAAAAAACATAGGGAAAAGTCACAGGGGGGGGTTACATACTGGGGAAATTATCCTTAATCCCTATGTAATTAACACCGTACCACCCCCCCCCCCCCGTGTGGTGACGAGTCACACTTAAGTTCACAGTTTCCCTACTTGGTTTCCATCGAGATGTCTCCTACACGTCCACGGACCAAGCAACTCTATACAATCCTATCTTTCCGATGAAATTCCTCCATCTACCCCACAGACATAACAGTATGATGTCCCAGAGGGAGAAGCTAACAGACTGCCAATGAGGAATGATTGATTATCTGCTGTCACATTATTTTAATGGTTAGACACTTTATCAGGATGATTTTAATTGTTGTAGCCGTTCCCAAATGCATTCTAGGAAACTTCATCATAAAGCATAATCCATCGATCAAACAGACCATAAACAATAATTTTAAAAAGAAACAACTCGAGCGTATCCTTCGGAATTTGGGGAGTCATTCGGATGTCATTTAAGCACCAATTATTTGAACCTTGCATTCCTGAGAATTGTCTGGATATGGAATTGGGAAAGAGCAGTGTATAAATAGGGCAAATGGAGGAAAAATAAGATGAGGGAATGAGGAGGTGTGGAATATCTAGCAGTGAAGGTTTTGAGGGGAAGCAGAGGGAGAGGTCACGGGATGCAGGAGGGATTTTTGCATGTAAACTGCAAAGATGTTTCTGAAACCAAAAAAAAAAAAACAACTAGAAGGGCACTCGGTAGAGCACATACCTCCGCCAAGCAATGCCTGATCCACGAGAACGTATCGGGCCAATGCGTTTTTGAAATATCATGCTTTATATCGTTTTTGGCCCTATCTCTCAATGGTGAAGAATCAATTTCAAAATTAAATAATTCGCATATTCTTGTCCCGTTTCCTTGTCGATGCCATTATCACAGCAACCATGTCTGTTTTGAGGCATTTCCTATGAATAGTGAATCTAACAAGATTAAAAAAAAAAATGTATTACTTGTGTGGGTGCATGATGTTGAATCGTGTAATTATTCTGTGCAGTTTGCAAAAATTTTCAATAGCAAATCAAATTTATTATTTGACCTTTGACTGAATTCTTCCATTGCTGTACATTTTGTTTATCATTTGGATTTTCAAAATACTTCATTTTCTGAACAGGAACAAGGACTTTCCTGAAGCAACTGTTAGGAACATCATGTACCAGATCCTTCAAGGGCTGGCTTACATCCACAAACACGGTATGACTTTTGAAGTCTGTAAGGAACAAACTTTGTATATTATTCTTTCATACCCATATAGTCGATGTCAGAATGCATAATTCAATTAATCATTGGTCAAATTTTGCAGGTTTTTTCCATCGAGACATGAAACCAGAAAACCTCTTGTGTATGGGGCCCGAGCTAATAAAGATTGCCGATTTTGGGCTCGCACGAGAAATTCGTTCATTGCCACCCTATACCGACTACATCTCAACACGGTGGTATGTTACTCGGATGCATTATTTTGCTGAGCCAAAGTAAAGGAACTATAACATATTAATATAATAAATGCTCAAACATTGATGTGCATTTTCATCATGTAATAAAATGTGCATTATTTTTTTTTTGTTATTATGCACACTTTTTTATTATGCATAAAAGATTATACGTGTTGTTTCTAAGAAACTTCAAAACACACTAGACACATGGATAATTGTGAAATGTAGATGTTTTTAAGTCATGCCTTTGTGGCAGAGATGTGGTAAATATTGTTACGACAAGGGGTTTGATGTTCGCCACGAGGCGAAGCACTCGAGTTCCTCCCGAACGCCCAGTCCTGAGGCCACCACCTGCAGATAACTCTACGGCCCAGTGGTTTGTTGAGAGAGAGGGATGGAGGCGAGAGAGGGGTGTAGGGGAGAGAGGGGTGTAGGGGAGAGAGGAGTGGAGGAGAGAGAGGGGTGTAGGGGAGAGGGGTGTAGGGGAGAGGGGTGTAGGGGAGAAAGGGGTGTAGGGGGAGAGAGGGAGGGGTGGAGGGAGAGAGAGAGGGGTGGAGGGGAGAGAGAGAGAGGGGTGGAGGAGAGAGAGAGAGAGAGAGAGGGGTGGAGGAGGAGAGAGAGAGAGAGGGGTGGAGGAGAGAGATAGAGAGGGGGTGGAGCAGAGAGAGAGAGGGGTGGAGCAGAGAGAGAGAGAGGGGTGGAGGAGAGAGAGAGAGAGGGGGTGGAGGGGAGAGAGAGGGTGGAGGAGAGAGAGAGGGGTGGAGAGAGAGAGAGAGAGAGGGGGTGGAGGAGAGAGAGAGAGAGAGGGTGGAGGAGAGAGAGAGAGAGAGAGAGAGAGGTGTGGAGGAGAGAGAGAGGGAGGTGTGGAGGAGAGAGAGAGAGAGGGGGTGGAGGAGAGAGAGAGAGAGGGGTGGAGGAGAGTGAGAGAGGGGTGGAGGAGAGTGAGAGAGAGGGGTGGAGGAGAGTGAGAGAGAGGGGTGGAGGAGAGTGAGAGAGAGGGGTGGAGGAGAGAGAGAGAGAGGGGTGGAGGAGAGTGAGAGAGAGGGGTGGAGGAGAGTGAGAGAGAGGGGTGGAGGAGAGTGAGAGAGGGGTGGAGGAGAGTGAGAGAGAGGGGTGGAGGAGAGTGAGAGAGGGGTGGAGGAGAGTGAGAGAGAGGGGGTGGAGGAGAGAGAGAGAGAGGGGTGGAGGAGAGAGAGAGAGGGGTGGAGGAGAGAGAGAGAGAGGGGTGGAGGAGAGTGAGAGAGAGAGGGTGGAGGAGAGTGAGAGAGAGGGTGGAGGAGAGTGAGAGAGAGGGTGGAGGAGAGTGAGAGAGAGGGGTGGAGGAGAGAGAGAGAGAGGGGTGGAGGAGAGTGAGAGAGAGGGGTGGAGGAGAGAGAGAGAGAGGGGTGGAGGAGAGTGAGAGAGAGGGGTGGAGGAGAGTGAGAGAGAGGGGTGGAGGAGAGAGTGAGAGAGGGGTGGAGGAGAGTGAGAGAGAGGGTGGAGGAGAGTGAGAGAGGGGGTGGAGGAGAGTGAGAGAGAGGGGTGGAGGAGAGTGAGAGAGAGGGGGTGGAGGAGAGAGAGAGAGGGGTGGAGAGAGTGAGAGAGAGGGGTGGAGGAGAGTGAGAGAGGGGTGGAGGAGAGTGAGAGAGAGGGGTGGAGGAGAGTGAGAGAGAGGGGTGGAGGAGAGTGAGAGAGAGAGGGGTGGAGGAGAGTGAGAGAGGGGGGTGGAGGAGAGTGAGAGAGAGGGTGGAGGAGAGTGAGAGAGAGGGGTGGAGGAGAGTGAGAGAGAGGGGTGGAGGAGAGTGAGAGAGGGGTGGAGGAGAGTGAGAGAGAGAGGGGTGGAGGAGAGTGAGAGAGAGGGGTGGAGGAGAGTGAGAGAGAGAGGGTGGAGGGAGAGAGTGAGAGAGAGGGGTGGAGGAGAGTGAGAGAGAGAGGGTGGAGGAGAGTGAGAGAGAGGGGTGGAGGAGAGTGAGAGAGAGGGTGGAGAGAGAGTGAGAGAGAGAGGGGTGGAGGAGAGTGAGAGAGAGAGGTGGAGGTGGAGAGTGAGAGAGAGAGGTGGAGGTGGAGAGTGAGAGAGAGAGGTGGAGGTGGAGAGTGAGAGAGAGAGGTGGAGGTGGAGAGTGAGAGAGAGAGGGGTGGAGGAGAGTGAGAGAGGGTGGAGAGAGAGAGAGGGGTGGAGGAGAGTGAGAGAGAGAGGGGTGGAGGAGAGTGAGAGAGAGAGGGGTGGAGGAGAGTGAGAGAGAGAGGGGTGGAGGAGAGTGAGAGAGAGAGAGGGGTGGAGGAGAGTGAGAGAGAGAGGTGGAGAGAGAGAGAGAGAGAGAGAGGGGTGGAGGAGAGTGAGAGAGAGAGAGGGGTGGAGGAGAGTGAGAGAGAGAGGGTGGAGGAGAGTGAGAGAGAGAGAGAGAGAGAGGGGTGGAGGAGAGTGAGAGAGAGAGAGAGAGTGGAGGAGAGTGAGAGAGAGAGAGAGAGAGAGGGTGGAGGAGAGTGAGAGACAGAGAGAGTGGAGGAGAGTGAGAGACAGAGATAGGAGTGGAGGAGAGTGAGAGAGAGAGAGAGAGGGGTGGAGGAGAGTGAGAGAGAGAGGGGTGGAGGAGAGTGAGAGAGAGAGAGAGAGGTGGAGGAGAGTGAGAGAGAGAGAGAGAGAGGGGTGGAGGAGAGTGAGAGAGAGAGAGAGAGAGAGAGGGGTGGAGGAGAGTGAGAGAGAGAGAGAGAGGGGTGGAGGAGAGTGAGAGAGAGAGAGAGAGGGGTGGAGGAGAGTGAGAGACAGAGAGAGGAGTGGAGGAGAGTGAGAGACAGAGAGAGGAGTGGAGGAGAGTGAGAGAGAGAGAGAGAGAGAGAGAGGGTGGAGGAGAGTGAGAGAGAGAGAGAGAGAGGGTGGAGGAGAGTGAGAGAGAGAGAGAGGGGTGGAGGAGAGTGAGAGAGAGAGAGAGGTGGAGGAGAGAGAGAGAGAGAGAGAGAGAGGGGTGGAGGAGAGTGAGAGAGAGAGAGAGAGAGAGAGTGGAGGAGAGTGAGAGAGAGAGGGGTGGAGGAGAGTGAGAGAGAGGGGTGGAAGAGAGTGAGAGAGAGAGGGGTGGAGAGGGAGAGAGGGGGTGGAGAGAGAGAGAGAGGGAGGGGTGGAGAGAGAGGGGGTGGAGAGGGGGTGGAGGGGGGTGGAGAGGGGGTGGAGGGGGTGGAGAGAGGGGTGGAGAGAGGTGGAGGAGAGAGAAAGAGAGGGGTGGAGGAGAGAGAAAGAGAGGGGTGGAGGAGAGAGAAAGAGAGGGGTGGAGGAGAGAGAAAGAGAGGGAGAGAGAGAGAGAGAGGGGTGGAGGAGAGAAAAAGAGAGAGAGAGAGAGAGTGGTGTGGAGGAGAGTGAGAGAGAGGGGTGGAGGAGAGTGAGAGAGAGGGGTGGAGGAGAGTGAGAGAGAGTGGAGAGGAGAGTGAGAGAGAGGGGTGGAGGAGAGTGAGAGAGAGAGGGGTGGAGGAGAGTGAGAGAGAGAGGGTGGAGGAGAGAGTGAGAGAGAGAGGGGGTGGAGAGGGAGAGAGGGGGGTGGAGAGAGAGAGGGGGTGGAGAGGGGGTGGAGGGGGTGGAGAGAGGGGTGGAGAGAGGTGGAGGAGAGAGAAAGAGAGGGGTGGAGGAGAGAAAAGAGAGGGGTGGAGGAGAGAAAGAGAGGGGTGGAGGAGAGAGAAAGAGAGGGGTAGAGGAGAGAGAGGGGTGGAGGAGGGAGAGAGAGAGGGGTGGAGGAGGGAGAGAGAGGGGTAGAGGAGAGAGAGAGAGGGTGGAGGAGAGAAAAAGAGAGAGAGAGAGAGTGGTGTGGAGGAGAGTGAGAGAGAGAGGGGTGGAGGAGAGTGAGAGAGAGGGGTGGAGGAGAGTGAGAGAGAGGGGTGGAGGAGAGTGAGAGAGAGGGATGGAGGAGAGTGAGAGAGAGGGATGGAGGAGAGTCAGAGAGAGGGGTGGAGGAGAGTGAGAGAGAGGGGTGGAAGAGAGTGAGAGAGAGAGGGGTGGAGGAGAGTGAGAGAGATAGAGATAGAGATAGAGATATATATAGATATCGAGATTGGAAGTTGTGTTTTCATTTGGAAGTTGTGGGTTACGATGTATAAATGAAGGTGTAAAAAGTCTGATTTAATGCAATTTAATTCCAGGCTGCAAGGTAACAAAAGGTGAACATTTTGAAATGGAGTGTAGACTTTATATCGGCACTGTAACTGCCTACCCTCCTGCAACAGCCTGAGCAATTCACACACTTTCGGCTGTGACATAAATGTGTGCGATTTTTTTTTCTCTAGGTATCGAGCACCAGAGGTTCTATTAAAATCACCACGTTATACCTTCCCCATTGACATCTGGGCTGTGGGGTGCATCATGGCAGAGCTGACAACGCTTCGGCCACTCTTTCCCGGATCTTCAGAAATTGACCAAATTTTCAAGATCTGCCAAGTGCTTGGTACTCCCACTCAGGTATCGAGTAATGTACTTCTTCTGCAAGCGGCAGTGCATGGGTAACTTGTTTCATTAGACTTGTGAAATACATGGACGTTATTGTTCTACTGGATTAATGCTGCTGCTGCTGCTGCTGCAACTGCTTGTTTTTCATTGACAGAGCGACTGGCCAGAAGGGCACCAATTAGTAGCATCCATGCATTTCCGTTGGCCACAGATTGTTCCCAGCAGTCTAAAAAGTGCAATCCCCAAAGCCAGTACAGAGGCATTGGAGTTGATGCATGATATGCTTAACTGGGACCCCAGAAAGCGTCCGACAGCCTCAGAGGTAAATGGATATTTACTTCTCTTGTCAATGTCATGTATTTAATGCATATATATATATATATATATATATATATATATATATATATATATATATGTGTATATATAAACCGGGCGTAGTGGCGTGCGCCTGTAATCCGGCTACTCGGAGGCTTGGGTTGGAGGATCACTTGAGGACGGGAGCTCTGCGCTGGGCCGTGCTATGAGAGGGTGTAGGGCAGTCCGGAATTATGGCGAAATCCAATCCTTATCCCTGTGCCATAAGAGGCGACCAGGGTTGCGTCAGGAAGGGCATCCGGCGTAAAACCTATGCCAAATCAGTATGCGGATCGTAACGGATGATCCACCGTGGCGACCCCTCACGGGCGCAGCCGAAAGAAGAAGAAGATATATGTAGATATATGTATATATATATATATATATATATATATATATATATATATATATATATATATATATATATATATATACATACATACATACATACATACATACATACATACATACATACATACATACATACATACATACATACATACATACATACATACATACATACATACATACATACATACATATATACATGTCCATATACTGTATGTTGTTACGAATTTGGAAGCCCTGTGCACACAAACAGACAGCAGTCCCCAAGTTTAGTTATCTCGATATGTATGTGTTTTTTTGTTAAGGTCCCCTACCTGTGTCTAACGGGAATTAAATGTGTACGCTGCGAAGTTTCTTCATAGTTAGTTTTTTTTTGACAACAAATCCCCTTCACTTCACTTTGCACACTGACGCCATTGCCCACATGCGTTCGACCACGTACCTGGGCGGAGATTTCCGTCGCCTCAGATGGACACTCCGCCCAGGAGGGTAGTTGTGTGCCCCTTGTCCAATCGCGCCACAGAGGGCGACTTTTCCACGACACCCTGGCCAATGAGGGTTGAGATGGCCACAGAGAGCGACCTTCCCATGACACCCTGGCCAATGAGGGTTGAGATGGCCACAGAGGGTGACTTTCCCACGACACCCCGGCCAATGAGGGTTGAGATGGCCACAGAGGGCGACTTGCCCACGACACCCCGGCCAATGAGGGTGGAGACCACCTCAGATGGCGATCTTCTCACCCCGGACAAGAAAGATATAAAGGAACACCAGGCTTGGGAGGTTGGTCGTCTTGGGGGTCGCGGGTCTTTGTGCTGGCTGGTTTGTCTGGTCCTGGATCATCGTCGTCTCTGATCTTCTCCTTGGTCCTGGTTGATTGGTGTGTGGCCGGTTGGAGAGCGCGGTACCTGGTGCTTGGAGTGGCATCGTGTTGTGGGTTCGAGTCCCGCCGAGCTGGATCGTCAAGGGCTGCACAAGGCGGGAAGGTCCAAGCTCGCATCCTTACCTCCAGCTCACCTTCCCTCCGAGCTGGGGGTATCAATAAAGGCTGTGGCCATCATTTCTTTTGGGGGGGTGTGTCTGTGTGTGGGCCCGTCTTCAAGTAGAATTGTGTAAGTGCTTTTTTTGCTCATTGTACATTACATTTCTTTATTCGTGATAACTCTGCTCTGTGTTCCTCTCCCCGATTATTGTTATAAATAAATACCCCCCCGCCCCCTTTTTGTTGAATGTACCAGCTCGTTTCTGTGTTTCTTTCATTGGCTTAGCATGGTGCGTGTTGGTAAATTGTGTAATTGGACCGACGGGTCTTGGTAACCATCCGCTCGGGGTACGCACGGTTCGAGCACGGTAAGGGCTCGTCCCGCTCTAGCTCCGTCGAGGCTGTGAATTCCCGGTAGCTTGCTGCGTCGGTATTTAGGTATATTGAAGTTTGGGAATTAACCCTATTCCACGTGGTCGAATTATTGGCGATTCGCAGACCTGTAAGGGACCCGTGCCTTTCGGAGTTCTCCGAGAAGCACGATATAGATTCCGGGTGTTCGGTGGAGCCGACTCTACTGCTCCACCTCGTGTTCGTGCTCGCCGCCGACACCTGGCCCCACTAAAATATATATATATATATATATATATATATATATATATATATATATATATATATATATATATATATATATATATATATATGTATATCTTGGGTGGTCACTAGACTACCGAGATTATCCATCTGTCTGTATGTATGTAATGGACAGCTCTGGAGACCAGAGGAGTCAACCGATTTTGATGAAACTTGACTGGTAGGTTCATACCAGGATCTAGTTGTATGCTTTTGAGCACCGTTGCTATGGACGCCACCGTTGCCTTGCAATGGGATTTTGAAATTTTTGAAAAAATCCGAAAAATATTTTTATATATATATTTTTTTGAAATCAAAAATCGGCTTCCGCGCTTTTATGTGCACTATAATCAACCTCTTTGTCAAAAATTTTCAGCCCGATCCGTCAAAAACTGTATGACTAGTATGCAATTATATAACGACCACCCATGTCGCCTACCGGCTTGTATATACAGTGGAAACCCTCATGTGGACCAACTGGGTAAGAGGACCACCTCTCATCTGGGCCACTTTTTCTCCAGTCCCTTCAGAAATTCCGATCTATTTAGTACATTGACTGATCGGCTAAGGGGACCACCCCTGGTTTAGGCCACGGACCACCATATTTCCAGTCCCTTGAAGCAGATTTGAACTCTCAAGCGGACCAGTGTCAATTGGTGCGGACATTGTTCCCTTGAGTAATCCGAGCATATACAAAGCTCTTTGGCTGGGCAAGCGTGACTAATTGCAAACAAACCTTTCCAAAAAGACATTCTCCAGATGATCACAAGATCGTGAAAGGAAATCGGAAACAATTACTCTTTACCCAATGAAATCGCCGGATTTTGGATCAGAATTTCAGTCACCAATAGGAAACCCGCCTCTGCTGCCTTGGCTCCTTAAGTTCCGTGCTCCATGCTCAGATTGTCACAGATTTACATTCGCTTCTTTCCACGACTGCCATGGCTCAAAAAACTCCCAACAAAGAGTTGATGCTGGATGAGAAGGTCAAGATCATACAGAGTGACAAAATCAAGTCTCAGCGTTACCTCGCAGTTGAGTATGGCATCAGCAAGTCACAGGTTCAGTGCATCTTGAAGAGAAAAGCCAAAATCATGATAGCATACGAAGAAAATGCTCCAATCAGAAAGAAACGCTTCAAAGTTCAAGAAAATCAGAAGATCGACGAAATGATGTGGTCGTGGTTAAGTCGCGTTCGAGCATTGAATTGTGCTGTCAGCGGTCCGATGATAAAAAAGCATGCCATGGAGTTCGCACGGTCGCTTCAAGTTCCCGAGGTAGATTTCACGGCATCCAACGGTTGGCTTTCCCAATTCAAAGCGCACCACAACATTAACTCTGCCAAAATTCCTGGGGAATCGGCCTCTGTTCCTCAAGAAGCAGTCGACAACTGGACCAAGCGCGTACCGACGATAATCGCACGATATGACCCCAAAGACATCTTCAATCTCGACGAGAGTGAGATGTTTTACTGCGCGATGCCAGAGAGAACGCTCCATGTTAAAGGGACAGAGTGTAAAGGCGGGAAGCAATCGAAGGAACGTTTGACTGCTGCTTTCCTCGTCAACATGGTCGGTGAATTCCAGAAAACGCTTATCATCGGGAGATCTGCCACGCCTCGTTGTTTCCGCAATCTCGACAAGCATAGTCTCCCGGTCATCTGGAGATCGAACAAGAAGGCCTGGATGACATCAGGTCTCTTCAAGGAGTGGATGCAACTGTTCAACAAGAAAATGCAACGGCAGCAAAGAAATGTTATCGTCTTCCTGGACAATGCAACGTGCCACCCTGACCTCGAGCTCTCGAATGTGGAGTTTATGTTATTTCCCCCGAACATGACTTCGCGTCTCCAACCTCTCGACCAAGGGATCATTCGCGCGATTAAAGCAACGTATAGAAAACAACTCGTATGGACGGTCCTCGCTAAAATCGACCGCTGTCATCCAGGCGACACTGACGCCATGAACGATTTAAAAAAAAGTGTGTCACTGTCTACGATGGCTGCACGTGGATCGCACAGGCCACAGCACAAGTCAGATAATCCACCGTGAAGTCTTGTTTTGTTCGGTGTGGTTTCGGCGACGACACTGTTGAGGGCGACGACGCGGTTGAGGGCAACGACGAAAACGATATCCCACTCGCCGATCTGCTCAAAAGAATGCAAGAAAATTACGGTTTGATGACGAACATGGTTGATGGCAACATTAACTGTGACGCAGATGTTCCCACGAAATGCGAGAACAATGAAATGGATCAAGTCCATGACGACGTGGTGACTGAGTTTATCGCTGATAACGACGACATTGATGATGACGATGACGTGCAGGAGCCAACGATTACCACGCGAGAAGTAATAGTCTGTATGGCGAAAACAAGGCAGTATCTTCTGTCCAAGAATCTCGGACATTTACTGGACACCGGACATTTACTGGACACCGTCGACAAACTACAGAATGGTATCGCTGAATCTGTCACGACATCCGTGAGGCAGCGCACCCTGGACTCTTTTTTTTTATTTTTTTATTTTTTTATTTTTTTTACAACATTGCACAATAATAATAATCAAAGTTACTGTTTCCGTGAATAATCAAAATTACTGTTTCTGTCTGTTTCTGTGAATAAAGTACAGTACGTGAATGTGAAATATGATGTGAAATCCTGTACAAACAGTTGTTCCACTTAAGTTATTCAATTTAGGAATTAAATGTATTAAGGAAGTTGTACATCTTTACCTGAAGACCTACCCAAATGGTGAAACCGGCTGAGGGGACCACCCCTCAAGCGGACCACTTTTGGCCAATTCCCTTGGTTTGGTCCAAATGAGGGTTTCCACTGTATATGTGTATGTGTATATGTATATGTATATGTATATGTATATGTATATGTATATGTATATATATATATATATATATATATATATATATATATATATATATATATATATATATATATATACACATACATACATATACATGCTCACCCGGGACGTTCCCGGTGAAATGCGGTGGTAATTGTGGTATCTGTAGCATGGTCGAGTGGGTGCCGTGCGGTGCCAAGACTAATGCCTGGCGCCGTGTGGCACTCAAAATAATGTGGTGAATTGTAGCGAGGTACAAGTGCAAAGGGTTGCAGGAGTATTTTTCTCATGTGTGGGAGGCATCTGTGGTAAAGATGGTGAGGTTTATGGAATGAGGTGAGGATTGAATTGAGGTGCCGGTTGAGAATTGGTGTGCAAATTCGAATGGGAAAAAGGCGCACAAACTCATGAGGATGGATGTCTGTCGGCAACGAGGCAGGCGATCCGAGCCACGGGAGGGACCCGTAACTATACTTATATATTGTTGCGGTTCTGCGAAACAGCATGCCTCAAAGGCAATGGCACCCAACATACAGTAATCATTAGGCAGTTATTTCATTAATATTCGTATAGTTGGTCCTTCTCTCATGTCTAGCGTGTAAATAGGACAAATTGCGTTGCGTGGGATTCGTAGTTGGGTCTAATATCTATCTCTTCATTCCTTAATCTGACCTCCATTTTTCTCTTTCCTTTCAGCCATTATACGCAACAAGCATGCAAGCTCGCACGTCCTTCAACTAACAATTTAGTAAGCACACTGTGAGTGCCTCCCACGTGCTCAATTGCTGGCATCTCTGGCAGGTGCATGCAGCATGTATACGACTGGGACAGGAAGTTTAAAAGTGGAGTGTCCAGCGTCACAGGTGCTGCTAGCTCTGGCCGGCCTCACACAGCGGACACACCAGAAATGGTTGCAAGGGTTGAGTGCATGCTCAGAGAAAACCATCGCATGACGCTGGATAAAGTGGTCTCCGAATTGAACATTAGCCATGGTTCTGCACACTATATCATTCACAACATGCTGGGGTTCCACAAAGTGTCTGCAAGGTGGGTGCCAAGACAACTCACACCCGAACTGAAAGAACTCCACTTTTAAACTTCCTGTCCCAGTCATACACCTGCTGCAGCGATAAACATGCGTCACCGTATTGCATTTTCATTCTGCGATAGATTTCACTGGGACTCACACCCTCACTTCCCAAGAAATGGATGACAGAACGTTACTCCTCCCTGGCACATGCTTCAAAGGGAGCCGCCATCTTGGCACTGTTCCACTGACATCATACGCTAAATGTTGCCAGATCTAAAACGGGCAAAACATGACACTGACCCGTAGATATAACATATGTCATTTACAATTACACACATTACATTCTCAAATTTATATCGCCATTTTAAGGTTATTTACTGACTGCCACTCGTGTGTGTGTTTATGTACATATATATGTGCTAATAAGCCTGGTGTTGGCGCAGTGGCTTGGGATCCAAAAGGGCCTGAGTTCAAGCCCCGTTGGGCCACTGAATTAATACACCAGGGGTTTGACTCAACCTGTCATCCTTCCGAGGTCGGCGAAATGAGTACCAGTATACTGGGCCAGTGTATACCCCGGTTAGAATAGGTGTACCAGATCCCTGTGTCGTAAGAGGTGACCAGGGTTGCGTCAGGAAGGGCATCCGGCGTAAAACCTGTGCCAAATCATTATGCGGATCATAACAGATGATCCGCTGTGGCGACCCCGAACGGGAGCAGCCGAAAGAAGAAGAAGAATATATATGTACTAATAAAAGGCAATGTGTGTGTCTCCTCCATGACTCCAAAACCATAAAACTTAGCCAAAGTCACATTTGCCACGGCGGCCGTGGGGTCTACAAAATCTATGGCCACTAGCATTTATAGGGCGGCCGCAGTATTTCCACGATCACACAATGTAGCAGTCACATATGTTTTTATTTTTCAGGGAGCTGCACGGCGTATTTATAAATTGTGGAGACCGAAAACGTGGGGTTGCCGTACGGTCTTTGATTTGATGTCGCACAGTGACCTTAGGGCGTCCCTGCGGCGGCCATATAATTTTCAAGGCAGACGCAAGGTGCCCGCAAGGCGACCGCAGGGGGGCCCTAAGGTGAACGTGCGGCCAGACGGACGGTAACGAGTGGGTTTTTTTATTTTTACCAGTTCTTTTGTTTCGGCTTGTCGAATTGCTACGGCGAACGTAGAAATGAAAAAAAGTTATAACTCCGCGTTATAATTCCATGGCGACCCCTACAGCCTGTAAAATATAGCCAAACGTCGTAGGGCCACCCTGAGGCCACCGCAGAAACTCTGTGGCGGCCGCACATTTCTGTCAAATCAGAGGGCGTACGGCCGCCGTATCCTCGCAGTAGAGCAAATGTGACTTCAGCCTTAGCAGCCTGAAACTCTACATGCATACGAAGAAAACTCCAAGGAAGTGCAAGAGTGAAGATTGGTTATTTGGTTTGATTAAAACACCCCTTTTGAAGATAATTAACGGCCTTATTTAATTATATGCTTCATCAGGCGATCCTCGGCCACCACGCTGTCTGGGCTCTTGAGGTGTTTCCTGGGTAACCTCACTGGAGTCTGTAGCTGCCATGTTTTTTGGCCTGCGCAACCATGTTTTGACTTTAAACAGGCCGCAACGATTTCTTTACGATAAAGTTTATTTTTCACTTTCATCACTCATATTGAATGTCTGTTCATCATAGCTATGAATCGTTGTATACATCGCTTTTGTAAGTACTTGAAGTTTTCAAATTTGGAGCTTGGAGCGATTTCATGCATTCTATGAGACGATTTTCTATTATCTATTTTCACGGACTAATTTAAATATATCATCAAAATATTATTTTGCTTTTGAGCATCGGTTATCTTCTGGACTAAAGAAGTGTCAAAACCTGTTGTGAAATCTGATAATTTAAAGAAATATCGAGTCTTGTAACTAAGCCAATACACCCGTTTACTTTAAGCACACTCCTCCATACATGCACAAGAAAATATGTAATTTCCAAAGCATTAAACTTATCTTTTTCTACTGTTTGGAGAACTATATTGAGTAAACAAAAATTTAGGAATGTAACAAAATTAACCAGATTCATTGAGCTGTATGATTTACTGCATTCACTGCTAGACCTCACACCCTGTCCCCCAGAGGGACTGCCTATCCAGGAATCGAAACCAAATCTTGTGAAAAAAGAAAAAAGCGACGTTTAAAAAAAATATAATAATAATTTCCGAGGACCTCGAACCAATGTACCACGTGACATGTGCACAGACGAGCAGGCAAAATGGCGGATTTTCTGCAATGTTTATTTCAGGGAACCAGCTTCATTGAGCTATATGATTTCATGCATTCACTCGAATGTCTGTTCATCATAGCTATGAATCGTTGTGAACATCGATTTTGTAAGTACTATAGTTTTCAAATTCAGAGTTTGGAGCGATTTCATGCATTTTATGAGACTATTTCCCATGATCTACTTTCACTGACTAATTAAAGTATTGCATCGAAATATTATTTCACTTTTTAGGATCAGATATCGTCCATACTCGATCAGTGTCGAAAGTCTCGGTCTTGGAATAGTTTAAGCTGAATAAATAAATAATTGGACGTAGTGTGTCAGTCCTGGAATTGTTTAATGTAAATCTATACTAACAAGTGTGTGTGTGTGTGTGTGTGTGTGTGTGTGTGTGTGTGTGTGTGTGTGTGTGTGTGTGTGTGTGTGTGTGTGTGTGTGTGTGTGTGTGTGTGTGTGTGTGTGTGTGTGTGCCATGCACCCTCCCTCCCGTAGTGAATAGCAACGTTTGGTGAGGTGTCGCTCTCCCCACTTCCCCCCTAGCTGCCAATGCCCCTTCTCACCTGACACCTGCCTCATCTGTCTCTCTCTCCCCCCACCTCCCGCGCCACTTTATTGACCCATCAGCGAAGCGACTGGTTGTATTTGCTCATATATATATATATATATATATATATATATATATATATATATATATATATATATATATATATATATATATATATATATATATATATATATGTAGTTGCGGCTGGGGGTCAGATGGGAAGCTATTTTGGGTTCCCACCAGACCCCTGGATCGCAGGCCGCCGTACACGGATAACTCCGTGACACGGCGGGTCGCTAACCGACCGTTAATGCCAATAACCCAGCCACGTGACTTAGGGTCGTCCGTCTAATATTGGTTCCCTAAAAATAATCACGTGACCTATTTACCGGGGGGCACGCCCTCTGTACGCCTTGTCCGAACCGGATCAGATGCAGCCGAGCGACACTGCCAAGGACGTACCGGCTAAAAGGAACGGATCGTTGGGAATAAAGTCTCGGCTTGGCTAGGATACGGACCATACTGGATCAATGAAAGAAAAGACAAAAACGAGCTGGGAACATTTCTACAAAAGGATTTATTACAGGTAGGCGAGGAAAAATATGTGGCACAGTGAATAGATTTATTGTTGTGTGTAAGTAGAGATAGAAAGAAAAGTGTGGTGTGACAATTAAACAAGCAAATTACAAAAGCAGACACAGAGCAGACTTATCCCGACATAATCTTCTGCAATCTTAACTTAAGCGAGGACAGGCGCCATGACACACACACACACACACACACACACACACACACACACACACACACACACACACACACACACACACACACACACACACACACACACACACACACACACACACTGATGAAGAGGAGCTAATGAGAAGAAAAAGTAGAGGAGATGAGGCTAACGGTCTCGTAATACCTTGCACGATTGACCAACCATGCCACCCAGTACGTTTTGGGGTGGAAGCTCCACAGAATGATCCCTCCTGGACAGCTGGCACATAGTCTCCTGATTCATGGTGCATCATGCAACTAAGCAACAATCCAGAGAATGGGCGCGACCGTCAGGCATGAGGGAGGGACTTTTGGCGGAGCCAGGTGAGTGTGCTGTCCAGCGGCGAGTGCGTGGAGAAGGCGGAGTCGAGAGCAAGTAGGCGGAGTGGCAAACAGCAGGCGGATGGGTGGAGAAGGCGGAGTTGAGAGAAGAATAGGACGAGCAGAAGCGTTGACGGTCTCGCGGCCCGTGCTTTATAGACCCTGCGGTGCAGGGCAGGGCGCCACCCCGAAGCAATGTCGTCACCCGAATCGGGCGCTCTGATTGTGCCCCAGCCACCGCACGGACCAGCCACCATGACGGGTGGAGACCTCTCTGTACATCCGGCTAGCCATAGCTGAGCTGTGGAATCGTCTCGCTCCGAACCCCGTGATATGAATTGCCTTGCACCGAACTCCCAGGCCGTGTCCCAGCGACCGGCCGAAGGTCGCGTCGGCCCCGCATGCCCGCCCCGGCACCCCCAGCAACCCGTGGTTAGCACTGGTCAGTCTGCTTGCTTTGTCCGTACACCATGCAGCCCTCGCGATCCGGGCCATACAGCATGCCTCTGCATGGTAGCATCTGTATCGAGGCGGAGGTACGGGAGGCTGTCCGTCATCCGCGGGAGACATTTGTGGCCGTTGTGGTGAACGAAGACCTACGGCAAGACATTATTGTAACCCCATGCGCAGACCCGAATGAAGAGGTGCGTTATGCATGCCCCGTACAGTGCGTGCAAGTCCACTATTGTACATGTGGTTACTTATTACTGGGCTGTGCCTGTGTCTGCCATCGTGCTTACAGTTATTTAACACAGGCGGTGGTGTGCGCGGTGCCAACCCCGAGCCATGCCATGAATTGAAGGACAGGATTGAATGTAATTATTAGATGTAGATTTGGGTTGAAAAGAGTATAGATATGAGTATTAGATGCAGAAATGGATTGAAAAGAACATGCCACGTGCATCCTGTACGGCATTGGGCGTTTATTGTTGGTTATACTGTCGGCCTCCGAGACCGCATCCTTGCACCGGCGCCGTCGTGTGGTTAATGCTTCTGGCCTCCTAAACAGTGGGTGGAGATTATCGCTGTGCTCCACACATTCTGTGCAGTTTGGTGGTGGAGGTTGTTTGTTTCTTTTTGTCTTCTTTGAGGTCGCATTACTATTGTGATGGGTGTGGCTGCAGTTTTTACAGGTGGCCGCTGCTTAGATTTATCTCAGGAATAAGGAAAAAGAGTAGGAATGAAGTTAGAGATATAATCAGACATAACTATAAGATCCACACAAAGCACTTTGTCCTGTTTGACCCATTAGACATGAGGGAAAGGTCTAACTGTACGTATATTCATGAAATAGCTGTCTGGGGACCACTGTATGATGGATGCCATTACCTTGAAGGGATGCAGTTTCCAGAATCGCAAATATATATATATATATATATATATATATATATATATATATATATATATATATATATATATATATATATATATATATATATATTGTTGTAGAGTTCCGCCCGCCGGCGTGCGAACGACCGCGTCTAACGAATAGAGGTCGCTTCGCCCACCGAATGGACAATCCAGTCGCGGCTTTCTGGATCAACGCCAGAAACCAGCCACGGGTATGTTTGTAACCACACCACAACCTTGTCCGCACTCTACCCACGCTACAGGGTCCGATCGCCAAATCTTAGATTTACCTAATTATTCGCGCGGGTAGGTTACCGAGAGATTGTACCTCAACGGGACCGCTTGGAAACGAGCCGCTTAAGCAGCTCGTTTCCTTTTGGGATAACCGAGCGGGGTATTATCGCGCAGTCCCGTTGGACCCGATCACTTTACGGCTATTTAAAAACCAACTATATTCCGAGTGCAAGATGGGGCAGTTCAATGAGGGAATGGACGCAACGAACAGGTTTACATTCACACAAGGACATTTATTATAATAAAGCACGTATGCAATTAAACAAGGCAAAACACGTATGCAATTATACAAGCAACAAAAGAACTACAACCGTCTACTTATTATGTACAGTCACTTGCACTTAACAGCAGTTCCTACTTATTAGACGGGACGCCGGACACAGGTACGCACCCAAGAAATGGTGGCAAAGGCCTTTAATAACGGGCTCCAGCTCGGAGGACAGGTGAGCTGAAACCCAGAACCTATCTCGAACCTCTCCACCTCGTGTGGTCTTCAAGTTCTTTGGACCCGGGTTCCAGCGAGAGCGAGCTCGATCCAATCGCCGTGAGCTGTGATCCTTCCCAAGCTCCCGCCAATCCTTCCGCGCTTCTCAACACGTGCTGATGTGACGAGGCGCCGATCCTTCCCGTCGATGTGTCGCTTCCCCGAGGAACCACCTCCACGAAGAGGTCGATGAGTCGCACCAAGCCGGGAACCAAAATGGAGAACAAAGAGCTCCACGAACCAAGAAGAAGAAGAAGAAGAAGAAGAAGAAGAAGAAGCCACCATTCGCAGCTCGAGCCGAGCAACTGGCTCAACTTCCTTCAAAAACAAAGCAGCTCGAAGCAAAACGCTCTCCCGAGCCAAGCAGAAGCCGAAGCTCATTGTGAACCACCAAAGCAAAAAGCCTCCCCCTGAGCCAGGCCTCAGCCGAAGCTCACTGAGCCAGCCGAAGCAAAAAGCTTCCGAAGGCCTCAACCCTACCGCAAGCCAAGCAGGACCCGACGGTCTGCTGAACGACGACTCTCTGCCGAAGCAAAAAGCTTACTACTCCAACTCCCCCCACGAACAAAAGAAAAGATCTCCTCTTATCCTTCTCCCGCCCTTCCCCCGCTCCCGGCGTGACTCAAGACTCATGCCCTAGTGCTCCACCCCCCGCTCAGCCACGGGTGGGAGGGAGTTGTTGACATCATGAGTCACGGGACGGCAGGGTTCTTCTTGCTCTTCGCAGAAGAGGGGGAGGGATGTCTCCATTGTTCGTTCCCTAACTATTAAATCGATCCACAGCGCATCCAATTGATTTCTGAACATTTAAACAATGAAAGGTGAGCTATCTCGGGAACAAGCACTTATCGACATCGCTGACTACAGGAACCTGAATGTTGTGTGCAATCGAATTCCCAAATTCGTACCAATATATATAAATATATATATATATATATATATATATATATATATATATATATATATATATATATATATATATATATATATATATATTATTATTATTTTATTCCACTGTCTAAAGTTTTCTAATCTTCTTACTTCTTGTAAAGAAAATTGTGAAGATGTTTAAACATAAAAATTTTATGCCTCTGCTGACAATAAGTCATGGAGGCATTATGTTCTTGGGTTGTCCGTCCGTCCGTGATCGGTTTTTTTGTGACCACGATAACTTAAGAACGGCTGAACGGATCTAAGTCAAACTTGGTACAAGTATGCTTAATTATGTAACGATGAACTGATTATATTTTTGGGTCAAAAGTCAAAAGTCAGATTATGTTTGGTAAAATCCTCTTGCCATGATAACTTGTGAACCACTGATGGTATTTTGACCAAACTTGATATAAATATATTTTATGATGCAAAGATGAAGTGATTAGATTTTAGCATCAAGAGGTCAAAGATCAGAAATCATGTCAGGAAAAAATTTTTTTATTGAGGTCGGGTTTTGAACTAAACTAAGTACATGTACCATGATACATATGCACAGATTAGATATTGCGGTCAAATGGTCTTGAGGTTTGCGGTCAAAGTTGGAGTAAGCAAAGTCTTAATGTGGGTGAAGGCATTATTGGTCGATGTCACAACATCAAATTGTGTCTAGTTTTAGTTGGTGTATTGTTACCATTATGGTGTTACAGAAACATTTGTGAGATCAGTCCTTCCATCCTGACAAAGATGAAAAATCATCAGTAAAGTTTGTATCCTTCCATTCATTTTTCTTTCATCATCATAATTTGGCCTGGGCTTTGGCTATTACTCCAGAGGAAAACCGATTTACCGTATTCGAAGCTCTGTAAATGATCCATAAAACCTTTTTTCTTTTTTTTTCAAAGTTTTAAATGTTTTTCTCAGTCTTCCCCGAAATATAAAACACAGGGTCCGGCAATATATTAATATACCGGTTATAGTGGTATAATTTTTCATATTGATTACCTGGTGTTGGAATTTTGAATAGACCAGTATACCAAAAAATATCGGTATGAAAAAATAGAATCGGTATTCGGTATATCACCAACAAATCGAAGAAAGGTGTTTACAATATTTAAATACTATACATGATTTGAAAAGCTTTGATGCACTCAGCTACACCTGGAACAGTGGAATATATGACGTCAAGACGTACCAGGAAATAGGTACAGTGGGTTTTCAATTTTAACCCTCTGCCCGCGAGCACTGTACAATCAATCGCGCTTTTCTTTGCCCTTGTGGCTATTTTTTAAAGCAATTGCCAATTTAGTAGGGGAGCCAAGGCCCAAAAATCCTGATGGAGGTGCAAATATTTATGTAGAAGACAGTGCAGAGTAAACCCGAAACAAACATCGACAATCTTATCTTATGCAAACATTGCAGTCACCATCAGACACACATACCTGAGGAAATTAGAATAGCTAGAAAGATCAGAGAAAGTACAAGGTGTGAACAAGCAGCCGACGGGCCCACGCTTCCCAGTCACTTTGGAGGGGCAAGAGGGAAGCAAACTGGGGGTGTCTATAGTGCGTGAGTGAGGAGGTGAAAATGAGGTATAATTAAGTGCAAGTGGGGAGCAGGGAAGGAAAAATGAAGAGGTACATATCAGTAGTTGCTCTTTTAGCTCTTTTGCATCCACAGCTGACGAGACAGAATATTGGAGAGACAGAACATGGAAGGTAACAGTTTATAATGGTGTGTGAGAAAGTCTGTACATGTAATAACTAAGTCTATTGTTGGTCTGGCGTTCTGCCCACTCGGCGCTCGACTTCACCTTTCCCCTCGTGCCACTGTTCAGGTCTGGACCCTCCTTGTAGTCCAGGCCTCCGTACTCAGAAGCAGTCGCCTCACACCCAGGAGAAGATTCTCTGACCTCTTGTGGACGACTGTAGCAAAGCCTGACTGTGGCAGACACTGTCGGAAGATCCTTGTGAAGCTATTTTATAGATGCTGGGCGAAGGAGGAGCCCAAATTTGGATCAAAATGCTCTGTAAGCGTTCCCCAGCACAATTGTTGGTGCGCAGACGCTTTCACTAGAAGTAGCCCTGCCCCTGCAAGACCCCAAAGCCGAAGATGGCCTCATCCACCCCAAAACTCTGTCATGCGATGGATGTCTGATATTAACATGGGTTAGGGTTTTTCGGAGCACTTTCCAGTCATGAACGTACGTTGGGCACCGAATGAGGGTCGCTATTTAGTGCAGTGTCAGGGCTATCCAGATGACATGGAATGAACCCCAGCATGTTCTTGCGCACCAAGCTACATGCCAATATATTCCGAACTCGAGCATTTGCCATGGTGAGTGATGTTCATGTTTCTCCAACATCCCCAAAGGACAGTGCTGAGCGTCTGAGGGTGCTGACCACGGTTGCGATGCTTCACTGTGGCTGTGGCGATGTGGGTGAAGCACAGTGATGTTTGTAGTGAGAAGGTTGAAGTTTTTATGGTGAGGAGCTTGAAGCATTTGTAATTGTTGCGGGGAGAAGGTTGAGTGTAGATTATTGTGGGGGATTTTTAGGAAGGCGTTGTGGTGGTCGTATGAATGTTGTAGCGTTGTGGTTTGAGGTTGAAACAAAGTGTCCATTGAAGAATGGCGTGTGGTTTCAACTGGGTTTTGGTGGCTGTTGTGTAGCAAAATCAGTCCACACAAAGGATCTTTAGCTTAACCGTTTTTAATGGCGTCTCCTGCTGCCCTCACTGAACAGCCCACTGACGTCACTCTTGGTTCTGCCTCGTCAGTTCCGGTTCATCATGCATTCATTAATATTCATGTAACTTCCAATACCACAGTGGCATATGCTAATGAAGCTGTCCCTGTTGCTAGGCAGTCTGTGGCATGCATGCATGAATGAGAGGTCGTGTGTGCAAATTAAAGTAAATAAAATAGATAAAGAAATAGAGAATAGAATTAAAGACCTAACTGAAAGCCCTCACAATGAATCTTGTCTCAGATACCCACGAGACTTGAGAGAAGGGTTAACTAAAACGAATACTAATGATAACTGCCTGGGGACTGCTATATGTTGTGTGCATTTGCCTTGAGTGACTTTCACAGAACCACAACAATATTATCATGAAACTGAAGCCTGATCTATCAATGACCTTTTATATGACTTTTAATTTTGTTGTTGCAGGTAAGCACTTGCCGTTACGTGGATATGGTTCAGCATGTTTGTGGAGCAGGGGTTTAAATTTCTACCTAAAATCCAGTCCTTATTTAACTACATAAAAAGTGCTCTCCAAACTTTTTTTTTTTTAATTCCTGCAAGCATTGTTATTTGTTACGCATGTCAACACTTAATGTTGAGATTTATTAATTTGAAACTGGTTAAGTAAAATGAAATCATGACTCCTTTTCTGCTTTTTTGATCTCTATATAGGCTCTGCACTACACTTATTTCAAGGTTGGCCAAGTTGTGAGCATACCTCAAAATGCATCGGTCCTGGATAAAGGCTTTCCATGGTTCCCTGCATCCTTGAAGCAACAGAAGCCTTTCTCTCCCCCCAACAAACACAAAACACAGGCAAGAGTTGAATGGTGATATTGTTTTTTGCTTCTTTGACATGTTTATACCTTCTCTAATATAACAAAACATCCTTTGTCACACAGTTATGTTATCTTTATGTGAATTCGTTCATGCTGCTCCTGCCTCTGAAGCTCCTGCCCCTAGCTGTGTTCCCATCCCTTGCCATCGTTCCACCACTCATCCCACTTATCCATCTTTACACCAACCAACCCTTTTTTCCATCTGGTCCATGAACATCAGAGGCCTACACCTCTCTCCTTCCAGGTCACAGCCTCATTTACAGGTGTCATTTGTCTGGGAATGAACAAACAGCCAAAGAGGGAGACAGAGGAAGGAAACACTGCATGCAACCTAAAAGTAACAGGGTTGGATTAGGAAAGATTAATGAGGATAATCAAAATTGTGGGTTCGGGTGGGGGTTGACATGAGGTGACGGTGTACTGTCTGCAAGGTAGAGTAGGATTGGCACCACCTCAGGAATGCAGTTTCACTCGCAGGAGAAAGAAGGAACAAAGGCGTGGAGGTGAGCAGCAAATCTGAATTTTATCAGTTTAATAATGAGCGGATTATCAAAAAAATAGTTGGTGGCCAGCTTGAATGCAATGGCTGTCTTGGAGAGGTCATTTAAAATAAACGGGATATTGTAATCTCCTCCGTCCATCTGTCGGTCCGTCCGTCCGTCACGCTATCTCCTAAAAAGTTCTGCAGAAATTCACCCAAGCTTCGTTGTTATGATCACCAAATAGGAAGAAGATGCAAGAGCAGTATCATTTTTGGCGCAATTTCCTGGGAGCCTAGGGAGGGGTCAAAAGGTCAAATACCAAAAATTGTAATTACAGGCACATTTTCAAAAAACATTGTAATGAAAATTTGCATATGCAACCAACACGCATGAAAATTTTAACGTTTTTTGGGGATTTCATCCATAGTTCACGCCCCAGAGCATAGGGACGGGGGGGGGCACAGGGTAGACTCCCTTTATAGAGAGAGTAGCGACATAGAGGGTCTGGAAAAATCTAGTCACGTGATTGCGTGGAGCCATTTTGAGTCCATCGCGGACAGGATCGGACGCATATCGGTCAGCGTTTTAACGTTCCCGCTGTACGCAGCGTTCTCATTCGTGTTTTACATCGATTTTATGACAAAATGACAGGTTGTTGCACCTTTGTGTGCACAAATAGAACGGAGAAGGGATTGAAGATGTATAGATTTCCATCAGATGCTAAAAGACGGAAAATCTGGGAGGACAGAGTCAGTCGTGTTGGATGGAAAGCAACTTCTTGGTCAGTTCTCTGCCAGGTCAGTGTGATGGTGGTCATGGTCCCATATGTGTATATTTGTGTGCTGCGCGTGAGACTGGCCTTTACTTTGGCTTTCCAGGCTTGTTATCCATTGCTTGTCGATTAATTAGCACTTGAAGGGGAAGGCATCTTTATTTAAAATTAAGTTTGAGTTTGAGTCTTCGAGCTAGATCAATTAAAATAGGGTCTAGATCATGTCTCCAAAGTCAGACTCAGACTCAAAGTCAAAACAAAGACGAATGAACGGAGAACGGATCCGGGCTAACTCGGCCCACGGGCTAACTCGGCCCACGGACTAACACGGCCCACGGGCTAACTCGGCCCACGGGCTAACTCGGCCCACGGGCTAACTCGGCCCACGGGCTAACACGGCCCACGGGCTAACACGGCCCACGGGCTAACTCTGCCCACGGGCTAACACGACCTTTCACAATGGTCTCCGAGACCTTCGTAAAACAAGTAATAAAATAAGTTGTTTTTTTTTGTACTTTCACATGGAAGATATGATTATTGTCATTCAAATTTTCAGTGATGCTTCAGAAAGAATTTGCTAGAAACCAATTCTTGCCAGTTATACAGTTGTATGCCACAACTGAGAAAGAGGGGGGGGATGCATTGAATGTATGTATTTGTCTCTGTTGATTTGAATGGGTGAGGACATTAACGTGTGTGTGTGTGTGTGTGTGTGTGTGTGTGTGTGTGTGTGATTGTAAATATGTAGTGTGTGTGTGTGTGTGTGTGTGTGTGTGTGTGTGTGTGTGTGTGTGTGTGTGTGTGTGTGTGTGTGTGTGTGTGTGTGTGTGTGTGTGTGTGTGTGTGTGAATGAGGGGGCCGGGTGGGGTGGGATAATCTATTTTTGGTGGGATTAATATATGATCGGCAACATGCAGCAAAGTTTCGATTAATAATTTAAATATGAAACTTAAACAAACACAAATATATACCCACACACAATAAACAAGGTTAAACAACTGCAGAAATACAAATATAACTCTTAACATTGTATTGTACATGTACATGTATAAACGGGGAGGTGAGAGTTCGAGTCTCGCTCTCGCCTCCCTGAAATTAAAATGAGGCTGAAATAAGCAGCACGTGTACTTGTCAAGTTCATTCCTTCTTTGTCATGGTTCTAAATGTCTGTGACTGTTAAATCACAAACAGCTCTGTGAATTTCTTCTTTATCATCTGGCTCTGAGTTGTCATAAATCTTCTATTTTGTCATCTTCACCATAATTTGTTCATTATCAACATGGAACTTTATCAACAATTAACAGCTTTGAACTCTGCATATGTCAGCAGACAGGACAGGCTGAGGAGACTACTTTCCAGCAGACAGATCGGGGGAATAGCATCCATCAAGGAAGCAACGGAAAAGCGGAAGAAGCTGAGGTGTGATGAATATAGGGCTACCGTTGATAGGCTAACAGCTCTCTTCACCGCCGAATCTGTCCCAGAACTGAAGTGGCACAGGCAGTGCTATTCCAAGTATACTCACAAAAACAACATAAATGCCAAACTTGAACGTGAGCAGTCCCCTGAGATGTGTAAAGCTGAGAGTACGTCTGGTGATGAAGCAGGACCTTCAAAACGCCGTTCATTGCACAGTCAGTCGAAAAGAATGGACTGGACACTATGCTTACTTTGTTAAGCAGACAACAAGCAGAAAACCTGTAGGGTCTGCACCATCAACACCAGTCAGAATATTTGCACAAATGCAAAATATATTCATGAGGTGTTTATTCGTATTGCTGATGCCAATGACTTAATCGCTGCAGAAGGATGTTATCATCCATACTGTCTGAAGAAGTTCCAACGAGATGTACAAAAGGTAAAGGTTGACACTAAATCTGCCGACCTGGCCATGGTGTGGCTTTCTCAAGAACTTCGACAGTCCGCTGAGAAGGGCCATGTATTTGAGCTTTCCTTGGGACTAGAAAGGTACAAAGAGCTTGCAAATGAGTTGGACATATGATAAAGATACATATACGATAAAGAAGTAAGGCACGTCCTGGTTGTCGGTGAGAAGAGGCTCATAGTCAGGGAAACCAAGGGTGTAGGTAGCTGGTCTTCAGCGCATTCCTTCAGCTCACAGTCATTGTATATCTGCGCATCTGATGCTGATCCAGTACCACCGACATCTGCCCAAATTAATTTGTAGTCAGCATCCACAAGCACCATCAGAACAATGGAGTAGAATCCTTTGTAGTTGAAGTATTGGGACCCACTCTTTGGAGGACAGCGGCAAGCCACGTGCTTCCTGTCAAGTGCCCCACATGTATGGGGAAAGTTCCATCGGAAGAACTTGTCAGCTATGGCGCGCCAACCATCAGGAGTACTTGGGCAAACCAGCACCTCATCCACGTATTCGTCAATAATGGCTTGACAGACTTTTTTGACCAGGGACTGGGTGTTGTGAGGGACCCTCCATCCGAACTTCATCGAGGCATACTTGTTTGCAGAGGCAAGGTGACGCAAAGTCAGTGCCAGCTTCATGCCAGGCTCAAGCGGATCCCTGAAGAAGGTGTACTGCTTGGTTATCCTTGGACCCACTCTGGCTAGCAGCTCGTCGAACATCGCTGGGGGCATACGCAGGAAGTTGGTAAAGGATGCATGGTCTTCGTTACGGAGTTCCACCATGAGCTGGTCATACATGCTAAACTGCCGTCGCCTCCCGATCAATGGTCTCACCCAGTTCCTTCTCCTCCGTTCACCTCTTCTTCTCCTGGCTCTATTGACACGCAACTGGTACAGTGTCAAATCGATGAGGTCATGTTGATGTCGGAGGACAAGTAGGTATTCTCGTCTCAGCCTTGCCGGATCCTCCATCTCTCGGATGACATGGACATCTACTCACCATGGAGTCTGGAACACTGACGGGTTCCTCCTGTGAACCCCATTTTTTTATATACCAATTCCCCTAAACGCTGCCAATACGCCATTATACCGTAGCTGTAAGTTAGAAACACGTTCAGTAAGTTCTGTGGTCGTCCGGAAGACGTCAAATACGTCTACATACGTCAATATGCGTTGGAGATACGTTACACATAGGTTCCAAGCACGTTACTCATAGCTTAGAAATAAGTTTCGGGTACGCTAGACATTACCTCGACATATTTCGACTTATGAGTAACTTACAAGTAATGTGTGTGGACGTGTGTCAACGATCGCATAACATGCCTACAACTTATGGCTAGCGTATGCGGAACGTGTGAGTCATACGCTGGCATACGTCAACAAATTTTGTGCATGCACAAAATTTGTTGACGAGCTCGGCATACTACGACGTATGCCAGCGTGCTTCAGCATGCTCTTAACGTATACAAAACTTGCCCATAATGTATTCGACGTGTGCCAGCGTATTCGCCAAATTTTTCATACGCTGGCTAAAACGTCAAGGTGTGACAGCGGCTTTAACACGGTACTTTTCAGGAATGTATTCTACTGTGTTGGGGAAGGAATTAGTAGTCATACTGTCTTGCTTCCCTTCAATCTCCAATGCTGTCTTCGCTTAACTGATGTGTATTTTCCACTCTTTCTGCAGATTGTGCCACGGCCAGTCGTTGTGCCTTCAAATGATCTGAGTCAGATTTTGAGTGCAACTCTTGACCGAAGAACATCTAATGTTCCAGTTCACTTTGGGGGCATGCAAAACAAGCCATCCCCTTCAAACACCAAAGCCACAAACATGGAGTTTTGCCCGTTGCAAAATCCAAACAGGTATGTTCACCTTGCATCTTCTCATCAGTGTCACTGGTGGTGAACTAATGCACATTTCAAACTTAATGTTCTTCTTGACTTGATAACTTGACACTTCTGACTCGGGTTCCATTTTTTTTGGTAATATGACAAGTGTAGTTTTTAACTTTAATAATATATTCATTTGGAATAAAGTATTTGTTTTCATTATTTTTATGTTCACTTTATTGATCTGCAGAACAATGAACTTCAAATCGCAGACATTGCATCCAGCATCAAGGTATTTCCCAGATTCCAAAAAACCACAAATCTCTTTGGCAAAGCAGCATTACCTACGGCAAGCTCGATACGTTCCTGGTAAATTCACACGCATCACAGACATCAGCTATTATTTCTGAATCAGTTGTTTGATTATATGGAAGCTTTTTTAATTTGTTAAAAGGAGAATTGCAATTTTATGATGTCACATCAAGTGTTCAAGGGAACATTTACCAGCTCAAACAGGGTTCGCACAGTACTTTAAACTCCTTGAAATTCCTGGAATAATGAAAAAGTATTTTTCAGTACCTGAAAGTCCTGGAAAACCAGGAAAATTGCGCAAATAGAAAGAATCTGCTAGCCACCTGTTCAGAATTGTCAATTCCACCACCGGAAACCTCCCTCAAGGATGAAGCATTACAGCCGCACTGAAATGGTTTCTCAGTCCGGCCCACAGAACTAATCGTAATCCCCCGTCAATGGAGTCATCACTGGTGCTAATTTAGCTGCTAAATTATTTCTGAGTTAATCCCCTCAAATGTTCTTCCATTTTATCTGCCCCTAATTATGTGTTAATGGCCTCAGAGTTTATCTGTTTGTCCATTCATACCAATAAATATTTGAGGACCCCTGGGACTTTACTTGGTTTGGACTTTCCACATATAATTTTAAATCAGCGGTTATGCTGCAGCGGGTAGTAACTGAGACACGCAGTGTATACAGTACTGTATTGTACCTATCTCTGTGTCAACACTGCATTCCCAATTCCTTTGTTTTCGGTTATTCTTGCCCCAATGCTTTTTACCCCTCAGCCAGAATTGGCGAAGGGGTATTATCGTCATAGGCGTTGTCCGGGCGTCTGTTCACTTTTGGTTTCCATCAATTTTGAGGAGAACGCCTTGTCCGATTAAATCCATTTTTGCAGTGTGTGTTGGGGCTGGGTAGAGGAAGGTTCCTTTCAATAATCAGTGCGATGCGATATCCAATATGGCGGCTAGGGCAGCCATCTTGAATTTGGTTTCCGGACAATAACTTAAGAACGGCTTGACAGATTGACTTTATTTTCATGGGGTATAATGGGGGTGGTTAGAGGAAGGTTCCTTTCGATATACAGCACAATCCGATATCTAATATGGCAGCTAGGGCAGCCATCTTGAATTTGGTGGGCATCATGGCGTCTGTCAACTTTTGGTTTCCGTCAATTTCGAGGAGAACGCCTTGTCCGATTAAATCCATTTTTGTTTGGTGTGTTGGGGTTGAGTAGAGGAAGGTTCCTTTCGAAAATGGGCGCGCTGCGATTTTCAATGTGGCCTCCGTGGCAGCCATCTTGAAATTGGTTTCCGTCGATTTCGAGGAGAACGCCTTGTCCGATAAAATCCATTTTTGCAGGGTATGTTGGAGTTGAGTAGGGGAAGGTTCCTTTCGAAAATGGGCGCGCTGCGATTTTCAATGTGGCCTCCATGGCAGCCATCTTGAAATTGGTTTCCGTCGATTTTGAGGAGAACGCCTTGTCCGATTAAATCCATTTTGGCAGTGTGTGTTGGCTCTGGGTCGAGGAAGGTTCCTTTCGATATACAGCACAATCCGATATCCAATATGGCGGCGAGGGCAGCCATCTTGTATTTGGCGGGCGTCCAGGCATCTGTCAACTTTTGGTTTCCGTCAATTTCGAGAACGCCTTGTCCGATTAAATCCATTTTAGCAGGGTATGTTGGGGTTGAGTAGAGGAAGGTTCCTTTCGAAAATGGGCGCGCTGTGATTTTCAATGCGGCCTCCATGGCAGCCATCTTGAAATTGGTTGTAATGAATGCGAGGGAAAAACCTTCAGAGTGTAGGCTTTATTTCACTTGATTGAAGCCGCTTCTACAGACACATCAGGGAATACATGTGCAGCAAGGAGTACATGTGTAGCAAGGAGTACATGTGCAGCAAGGTATACATGTGCAGTATATCACCGCAAAATAAATCAGCAATTAGCACAGAGTCCGGTATACTCTCAACTCTTACCATTCAACGAGCACCAAGTGAACCACCGCCGTAAATGACAATGCCCCAGGGACAATCCCACCGACCGCGCGGAATCTCGGTTTTATCTGTCCCGTGTGCGAGCCGCGCGACATGTGATCACGCGTCACATCCTTCAATTCATCACATTCTCCCCGTCTTTAAAATGTAACTAGAGGCTCAACTAACGCACCATGATTACTTCAACGCTATAGGAGTATACATTTCAAGCAGCGCAAACTATTTAAACTACAGAAGCATACATTCCAAGCAGTGAGGATTATTTTGAGTTGTAGGAGCATGGTAATGAGCATCGATATATGATATAATGAGCATATAGGAGCATGAGCATCGAGGGATGCCGATAATCCCCTTTACAGATCGAGTCGGCGAGGGGGTTTTATCCGTCGACCTCTCCGGGAGTAAATGGTAGTTTCACTTGAGGGAGGCTTCCGATCCTCTTGGGGAGCCTCGACTCGTGCCGGGGATGACTCCTCGATCGCTCTCGGGTGGAACGCGGCAGCTCCGTCGCCACCATTCCCGGGTGGAGTTCCTGGGGGGGAAACACCTGGGGAGGGAATGTCAGAGGGAGGAGTACCAGATGGTGGAGTACCTGCAGGAGGAGTAATGCGGGAGCCAGATGGCGAACCGACACAGTGGTCTCCCTGCCATCAGGAAGTCTAACATGAGCATACTCTGGATTAGCATCGATGAGTTCGACCTCCTCCATCATTGGTTCATACTTGCTTTGTCGTACCGGGCGCTTCATGAACACTGTTCCGGGATAGGTTAGCCAGTTGGGCACCGATTGGCCGTCAATATAACGTCGTTGGTGAGTAAACATTCGTTCGTGAGGAGTAGCATTGGTGGACGTACAGAGCAAAGAGCATATGGAATTCAGAGCGTCGAGTAGGGTAACCTCCCACCGCTCGGGCCCCAGTCCTCTCGATTTCAGCGCCAGGGTTACGGCTTTCCAAATGACTCCATTATACCGTTCCACCTGCCCATTACCCTGTGGGTTGTAACCCGTCGTTCGACTAGTTGCTCTGCCGTGCTCAAATAGGAACTGTTTTAGCCCGGCTGACATGAAACACGGCCCTCTGTCTGAATGTATGTACGACGGTTTCCCAAACATGGCGAAGAGGTCAGACAGACATTTCACGATAGTGCCCGAGGTTATATCCAAGCACGGAAATGTGAATGGGAACCTTGAGTATTCATCAACAACAGTGAATATGTATCTGTTGTCTGTCTCAGTCGGCAGGGGCCCTTTGAAGTCGATATTTAGTCTCTCGAAGGGAGAAGTGGCCTTGATCAACCTGCCAGAAGCCGCGCCATAGAATCTGGGTTTTAGTTCAGCACAAACAGGGCATGAAGCATTCATTTGTTTAATATCTTCGATAGAATAGGGAAGGTTTTGTCTGCGCATGAAATATGCCATTCTGGTTACCCCCGGGTGGCACAGAGACCCATGAAGGTCTTGCAAAGCCCGGCTGATTGTCGCCGAACAGTAGACCCGAGAGAAGGTGTCTGCAGCAGGGTTTTCCCTCCCGGGCCGGTAAACAATGTCGTAACTATAACAAGCTAGATCTATCCGCCATCTCATTATTTTCTCGTTCTTAATTTTTCCCATCAAACATGAAGGCAACGGATCGCTGGTCCGTGACAAGTGTGAAGTGATTGCCCAGTAAATAATGTCTCCATTTACGCAGGGCTTCGACAATAGCGTACGCTTCCTTCTCTATCGCCAAGTGTCTCTGCTCGCTTCCTGAGAGAGTTCTCGAGAAGAACGCGACGGGTCGTCCGGACTGATTGAGCGTCGCGGCGATCGCGTGATCAGAAGCATCCGTTTCCACTACGAAAGGCGCTGTGCTATCGATCGATAATACCACGGAATTGCTGATATCGTCTTTGAGGCTGTGAAAAGCTTTTACAACAGCGACATCTGGTGGGAAGTTTTTGCAATGCACTAGGGGATGTATTTTTTCAGAGTATTTGGGGATCCATCTGGCATAGTAAGCGACCATTCCGATCACCCGACACATTGTCTGCAGGTCATGAGGTGGGGGTAGCTCTCGAAGTGGGCGCAACCGTTCAGGATCGGGCTTTATCATGCCGTCGGCTATTGTGTAGCCGAGAAGATTAATTGACCTTGCCGAGAATACGCATTTCTCGTAGTTGAGGGTCAGATTATATTTTCTAGCAATGCTCAAGAATCTGTCCAGATTCATATCATGTTCCCCCCGATCCTCCCGCACACCGTGACATTGTCCACGTAAACAAAAGTGTCTTTGAGGTTTTCATCCGAGATGATGTCGTCCATAACTCGTTGGAAGCAAGCTACTCCATTAGTGACACCGAACGGAATCCTCCTGAATTGGTAGAGGCGTCTACCTGCCTAGAACGCGGTGTAAGGTTTGTCTTCCTCTCGAATGGGAATTTGATGATAGGCGCTTCGCAAATCGATGGTGCTGAATATTTTGTAATTGGCCACGCGTTCGACCATCTCGTCTATGCGTGGCAAAGGGTAGGCATCGAGTTGGGTGAAGTGATTGACCATTTGAGAGTAATCGACAACCATTCGTTTCTTATGGTTCTGGTTGGTGGTCACCAACACCTGCGCGCGCCATGGCGAATCGCTCGGTTCTATAATACCTTCTTCCAGTGATCGCTTGGTTTCAGAAGTGATGAAGTTCATATCGGCAGTGGTATATCGTCGCGATTTGATCGCTATCGGTTTACAGTCCGGCGACAAGTTAGCAAACAGCAAGGGGGACGATACCTCTGCGGTGGTCTGAGCATTTAGAATTAGACGAGGTTTGCTTCCTTCAAAGGGTATTTCGACGCTCGCGTGCTGCTTGAGGACATTATGACCCAGAATTACATCTGCGCATAAATCACGAAGCACCAGTACCCTTACATCCCGATGCGTGTACCCTTTTACGTCCAACTCAACATTGCAGTACCCTCGTACGCGGGACTGTAGTGATGTGGAGGCCATGCATACCGTATTGTCTGTCGGGTGGATCTTCCATTTCCTGCCCTTCACTAGCGAGCTGTTGACGAAACTTTCAGAGCTATCGGTATCAATCAGAGCCTCAGCCATATGCCCGTTAATTCGTACGTTGATGATAACTTTGGATAGATTCCCCGGTGAAGCTGCTGTTACTTTCTTTTGTGAATAGAGAGCCGCAGAAGTGGGTTTATTTCTTCTAAGAGTAGATTTGCATACCCTGGCATAATGCCCTTTCTTGTCACAATTCATGCATGTGGCATCCCTGGCGGGGCATTTGTTGCGGGTGTGTCTTTTATACCCACAAAAGAAGCATTTACCAACTGAAGTAGTGGCTGAGGAGTTTGTCGAGGTCTGGGTATCCGATTCCTCGGGTTTATCTCCATCCTCAGTGTCGGAGGTGCCCTGGGGGGTTCTTTGAGTTTCTGCCGTAGCAGCGTTCATTAGCAACATCGGTGTCCCAAATGACTCAGATTGCTGCTGAGCCGTATCCATTGCTCGGGCCTGGTCAGCTACCATTTCAAGAGTGGGTTGTGCTTTCTTCAGTAAGCGTTGCCGAATGGGGGCTGACCTGAGCCCTTGGATGAACACCTCTCTGGTCGCTTCATCTCGGTGTTCCTCGGCGGTTACTGCCCGGAAATTGCAGTCTTTGCCCAACTGCCTCAGAGCTTGCAGGAACTGATCGATTGTCTCCCCGGCTGCTTGCCTGCGCGTGTTGAGAAGATGTCGTATGTATACCTCGTTCTTGCGCTTCACGTAGAGCGCCCGCAGCACGTCGATCGCTGCGTCGTAGGTGTCACACTCCGAGAAGAGCCTGAATACACTGGGCGAGACATGGTTTATAAGGGCGGCCAATTTGTCGGCTCCCTCTTCAATAATGGTCAGATAGTGTGAGAAGGAACGGAACCAATGGGACCACTTCATTTCCGAGTCAGTCGCGTTTGGGTCTGCATCGAACCTCTCTGGCTTGTAGATCTTGTCCATCGTCGGTTGAGCGAGCCGAAGGGATCAAGTGAAATAAATTGTAATGAATGCTAGGGAAAAACCTTCAGAGTGTAGGCTTTATTTCAATTGATTGAAGCCGCTTATACAGACACATCAGGGAATACATGTGCAGCAGGGAGTACATGTGTAGCAAGGAGTACATGTGCAGCAAGGTATACATGTGCAGTAGGTCACCGCAAAATAAATCATCAATTAGCACTGAGTCCGGTATACTCTCAATTCTTACCATTCAACGAGCACCAAGTGAACCACCGCCGTAAATGACAATGCCCCAGGGACAATCCCACCGACCGCGCGGAATCTTGGTTTTATCTGTCCCGTGTGCGAGCCGCGCGACATGTGATCACGCGTCACATCCTTCAATTCATCACATTGGTTTCCGTCGATTTTGAGGAGAACGCCTTGTCCGATTAAATCCAGTTTTGCAGGGTGTGTTGGGGCTGGCGAGAGGAAGGTTCCTTTCGATAAATAACACTGAACA
Organism: Eptatretus burgeri; assembly: GCF_056783735.1. Lineage (NCBI taxonomy): Eukaryota > Metazoa > Chordata > Myxini > Myxiniformes > Myxinidae > Eptatretus > Eptatretus burgeri. Next base: position 113,664,133 of record NC_140961.1, on the reverse strand, counting down.
AGCTGTCACACAACCTTGACTCAGTGGTTGGTGGGCAAGCGCGCAAGCATGCCATTTGCGGTTCCCATGATATGGCGTGAGCCGCAGAATCATCATGATGATTGTTATTTCTGCTGCACAAGCATCGCCGGCTTCAACAAGAAGAATAAAGGTCACATCAAGTACGCTGACTGCGTCTCTGCTCGTAAACCTGTGCCTCATGATGACGAGAACCCCGTTCCAACACCTCCAGCTGATCAGAACATAGCTGTAAGCAGTGGTGAAGAGGATGGTGATGATGAACCTTTTGAACCCGACACTCAAGAATCACACCTTCTGAACCAGGGAGACTTAAATGATCTTGTAAGAGATCTCTCGCTGTCAAAGGCGAAGGCAGAGCTGCTTGGATCAAGGCTGCAGCAGTGGAATCTACTTGAACCTAACACCAAGATATCCTTGTTCAGAGCACGTCACAGAGACATGGCTGAGTTCTTTGAGATGGAAGACACGATGACATTCTGCAGTGACATCAACGGTCTGTTGAAAGAACTTGGGTGTGATCACGATCCTGCAGACTGGCGCCTCTTCATCGACTCAGGGAAGAACAGCTTGAAGGCTGTTTTGCTCCACAATGGCAACGAGAAACCATCAGTCCCACTGGCTCACGCGTTCGGCATGACAGAGACCTATGAGACTATGCGGCAGCTGCTTGATTCCATCAAGTACAATGACTTCAACTGGCACATCTGCGGAGACTTGAAAGTGGTGGCGCTGTTGTTAGGGCTGCAGTCAGGCTACACGAAATACATGTGCTTCCTTTGTCTCTGGGATAGCAGAGACGACAAGAATCACTGGACGAAGAAAGATTGGGAAGAGCGAAAAGAGCATATACCTGGTCGACACAACGTGAAGCATGTCGCCCTTGTCGACCCAGCCAAGGTTTTCCTTCCACCACTCCACATAAAGCTCGGCTTGATGAAAAGTTTTGTACGGGCAATGGATCTGAATGGGCGTGGGTTTTTACCTCAAGGAAATACCTCAAGGAAAAGTTTGGCAACACCTTGTCGGAGGCCAAGATCAAGGCTGGTGTCTTTGTTGGACCGCAAATCCGACAGATTATGAAGGACGAAACTTTTCCGACAACTCTAAACCCCAAAGAACTGGCAGCGTGGAGAAGCTTCAAAGCTGTGACGGACAACTTCTTGGGGAACGAGCGCGCGGACAACTATGAAGAAATAGTGCAACAGCTGCTGGAGTCCTTCAGGAAACTTGGCTCCAGGATGTCCCTGAAAATCCATTTCCTACACCAGCACCTGAACTTCTTCCCTGACAACTTGGGAGCAGTCTCGGATGAGCACGGCGAGCGATTCCACCAAGAGATTTCACTCATGGAGACGCGTTACCAAGGGCGGCACAACCTGAACATGATGGGCGATTTCTGCTGGTTCCTGCATCGTGAAACTGACACAGAGCAGCACAAACGCAAAGCCAAATGCCTAAAGCATTTTTAATTACATTCTAGTGGAGTTTTTCTGTAATTTCTATAATTTTGAAGCATTCATGATGAAATAAATGAATAAATGAATTTTTGTAAATTTCATTGAAATCCTGACTTCTAGGCAATGGGAATATTTCTGTTACTGAAAATCCTGACGTGATACAGCAAAACGGTTATGATTTTTGAAATCAGCATACCCAAATTAGTCTAAATCACTTTACACATCTCCAGTAAAAAATTTTTGTTGTTCAGTGTAATCAGTGTGATGCGATATCCAATATGGCGGCTCGAGCAGCCATCTTGAATTTGGTTTCCGGACAATAACGAGAACGGCTTGACAGATTGATGTCATTTTCATGGGGGTATAATGGGGGTGGTTAGAGGAAGGTTCCTTTCGATATGCAGCACAATCCGATATCCAATATGGCGGCTAGGGCAGCCATCTTGAATTTGGTTTTGGGACAATAACTTGAGAATGGCTTGACTTATTGATTTTATTTTTGTTGATATAATGGGGGTGTTTAGAGGAAGGTTCCTTTCGATATTCAGCGCAATCCGATATCCAATATTGCAGCTAGAGTAGCCATCTTGAATTTGGTTTCCGGACAATAACTTGAGAACGGCTTCACACATTGATTTTATTCTGGCGAGGTATAATGGGGTTGAGTAGAGGAAGGTTCCTTTCCAAAATGGGCATGCTGCGATTATCACTGTGGCCGCCACGGCAGCCATCGTGAAATTGGTTTCCGTCAATTTCGAGGAGAACGCCTTGTCTGATTAAATCCATTTTTGCTGGGTGTGTTGGGGTTGAGTAGAGGAAGGTTCCTTTCGAAAATGGGCTTGCTGCGATTTTCAATATGGCCACCATCTTGAAATTGGTTAGCGTCAAGGGGCTGAGGGGTTACGCCCGATTTGCAGTGCTATTTTTTACCATGGCTCCCATGATGAAATCTGTTGATAGTGGTGAACCAAGTGCAGAAAATTTGAGGAAAGTGATGTCTTTGACACAGAAAGTGGAGGTTTTGGATAAGCTTGGCCGAGGCGAGAGTGTGCGTTGTCACTGGGCAGACATGATAGCAATCGAATCCGACACCACTACTCATTAACGCTAAGTACAGTACTCGATTCTTGAGTCACCCATTTAATCGAAGGGAATGGAGTAGTACACTGGAATCCACATCGATCCCAAGTACTCCCATCCACTATTAATGGATGAGTTGTGTTCCTGAGTATCTTAATTCTGCCATTCTCTCCATTAGATCAAATTTTCATTGGTCTTCATCGCCTTGTAGCATACTTGCCTGCTTGCCTTTCACCAAGACCAGATGTGCTTGGGTCAGGGCGGGGATTATACATTCGCTATTATTATTATTTCAAAATGATACTGCTATTATTATTGTTAATATATTATTATTTGTAGTAGTATTAATTATTACATGCTTTGTTAAAATGTTATCATTGTTTTTGTTATTTATTTTGTAATTAGAATGCCATGCTGTGGAACGACCGATTTAAACTGCTCCACACACCTTATAATGACATGCATTTTGAAAAATGGGAATTCTTCCCCCATTATATGTAGTTAATTATCCTAATCAACTCGGGTCATAACGATAATTTTGGTGTATCACAGTCCACATCAGAAAGCTCCAGTAGAACTCCACAAAAATACACACACACACACACACACACACACACACACACACACACACACACACACACACACACACACACACACACACACACACACACACACACACACACACACACACACACACACCTCGTCCATTTATAGTAGAAGCAACAAACACTTGTTGAGCTATGCACCTTGTTAATAGAACATTAAATTCCACAAACATTCACCTAAAGGGACTTGTTTATACATTTGGTAAACTCAAACCATGGAAAGTGGTTTTCCTGGTTTAGGCTTAGTGGTTAGGGTGGTGGCTTGGGATCCTAGGGTCCTGAGTTCAAGCCCCGTTGGCCACTGAATTAACACCACGGGGTGACTATATGCCTGGTGTTGGTTTAATGGTTAGCGTGGTGGGCTTGCTATCCGAGGATCCTGAGTTCAAATCCCCCTCAGCTGTTGAATCTATACCAGGTGGGGTTGACTCTGCCTGTCATCCTTCCGAGGTCTGCAAAATGCGTGCCAGCTTGCTGGTATCCTGTGTTGGAATGGCGACCCATCCAGGATTGTGCCCAATAGCCTAGGAGACTGCTTAGGCAGCACCAACGGTCTGCACAGAGTATGGTTCCAATGGATGGGTTGACTCAGTCTGTCATCCTTCCAGGGTCGGCAAAATGAGTACCAGTGTGTTCTGGTAATAGGGGCACTGCGTCAGCGGCATATCCGCGCCTCTAACCAATGATGCAACCAGCAGCCAAAAAGGCTGCACACGAAGGGAAGGGGTATTGACGGATTTATTAAATCTGGTATTGGTGTGGTGCAGGCATGATGGTCCAAATGGCCTCCTCCTGCACATAATTTCCTTCTCAGGTAAAGTGAAATTCTAAATTTTGATGATAAACTTTGTTGCAGGTACACATAGTATGACAACACGTGATCCATATTACACATTTTAAAGTGCATTTCTTCATGTACATATCCTTTTAAAGGTGCAGCACAAGGAGAATACACAATCAACCTCAGATTTGCCTTTTTCATGTACAAAATAAATCCAGAAGATTTATTCATAAGAATGCACAATATGCATTTTCAAAAGTTAATCGTATCCCTTCCCCCCCCCACCCACGTCATTGGGGTCGGGTGGGGGGGGGAGGAACTGAAGGTTTGCCGAGGGCATCAAATACCCTTGCACTGGCCCTGAAAGGGTGCATCTGTTTGTTCTACATTCCTAGCCTCCTTTTTTTTCCCTGTACAATTATGTGGACCACTTTATACATCCCACTTGGTGCAAAAGATTTCCTCAATCCTGTGGCATCGAGGCTATGGCTTCATCACTGTCGGTCAATTAAAAAGAAAAAAAAAACTCAATCACATGGTGGAATTGGTATTCTCCATCTGTCCCTTTACAAAAATGTTTTGGCATTTCATTTCATTTTTCTCTCCATCATACCTCTATTAGAGATGCAGTCTGTCGAGAGCTTTGGCTTTACCAATTGTCACAACATGTATTTACAAGCATATGTCAAAGGGAAAGTTTATTTCCTGATTTATTTAATTATTTTATCCAAACACAGAAGCACAGTCCGAATTGTATGAGCATCACAAAATGAAACAAGAACGGGCAATCAGAGATTGTTTTCATAAAATGCTTAAGCTGTAATTAGTAGTAATACTTAAATAGTGTTTAAGTAATACTTAAATATTATTTAAGTTTAATACTTATTATTATTTAATATTTAATATTTAATAATATTTAATTTAATAATAATAATATTTAATTTAATAATATTTAATAATAATATTATTATTTAATAAGTAATACTTATTATTTAAGTTTAATACTTAAATATTACTTAAATATTATTATTTAAGTTTAATACTTAAATATTACTTAAATGTAATACTTAAAAGTAGCTCCAGCTCGGTGTCTGTGTGCGTGCATGACTGCACCCATCCAAAAAACAAAAGACTGAATAGAAAAGGCTGTATATTTTGAATGTGGATGGACTTTGCATTTTGCGTTTCGATTTTGGTCTTCCTCTTAGTATGTTGTTTATATATTCAGTATTCAGCATCTAAAAAGACTGTGATTAATATCACATTAACAATCTCCCCATCTTCGCTCCGCACACCGCAAAATTTTATACATATCTCTAAAGCTTATGCGGACTGCCTTTGCTTTCTCGTGTTTTATGTTTGTTTTTTGTTTTTTTTTCGCATGCAATTTTTTTTGAAGTAACAAAATGCTTAATGATTGATATACTTTGTTATTTTGGTATGGATTAAATCCATCTATGTTGTTAAATTGTTTTGCGGCTTGTTTCGGTGGACATGTATTGCTTTTGGAATGGTTTTGTCCACTGTCCATCCCCCCCCCCCTTTTCCCGCAATCCTGGCCTGATTTGCTTGAGTCCACATTAATGTTCAATTTTTCTTCCAAATAAAACGATCAATGTTTTATACATTTCATAATTTTTGGTTGCATGCACTAGCCCAGAAACAGTCACTTCCTCGTGTTGAAATCACCGTCATGGCTTGAGCAGTAATTGAGGGAGGACAGGCTACAGTTTAACATTGTTGTTAGAGGTAAAGAAGAGTTACAAATTGGTGTTTTAGTGATCTCTCGTTGTGGTACTTTAGCGATGTATTTTGGCGTATTTTTAAGTCTTGGTAGTTTAGAAAACGTTTGAGAATATAAGTTATGGCTTTTAAATGCTGATGACTTCACTCAGGAGTTTATGAGCATATCATTGTGTACACATTTGAATGGGTGGACATTTTTTCCCATATCATCCCTCGATATGGAGTACCACCGTACTCCATGATGTGTGTGTGTGTGTGTGTGTGTGTGTGTGTGTGTGTGTGTGTGTGTGTGTGTGTGTGTGTGTGTGTGTGTGTGTGTGTGTGTGTGTGTGTGTGATTTTTTTTTTTTTGTATACCTTGTCAAGGCTCGTGTGAGAGCTAACACACAACGCACAGCAAGGGGGCATGAGACGAGAGGGGAGGGAGTGGGAGGGACAAAACAGTAGGGAACAGAGACATTAGGGGATCTGTGGAAGGGAGAGGGATGGGACGGGGAACATGAGGAATGGAAGATGGACATTACAGGGACTTTCAGGAAGGAAAGCAGGAAATTTGAAGGAGGTGGGCTTGGGTGGACTATCGGAGGTAGAAAAGATTGAGGATTTGGATGGGGGGTGATAAGAGGTGGTGGTGAACAGCTGTTTTGAAAGCCTGGAGGGAAGAATGGGAAAGAATAGAGTGAGGGAGTTTATTCCAAACGCAGGAAAAAAGAGGAATGAAAGAGTGAAGGTGAGCAGTGATTCGTGATTTTGGTAGTTTTACCAGAAGGGGGTTGTTGGCGGACCTTGAGCGCCCTGTGTAAATGTGGTGGGGACAAATCGCAGAGAGAGCAGGGGGGCAAGGCTGGAGAGGAGACGGTAGAAGACAGAAAGACCACCGACCAACCTGCGGTGAGTGAGTGAGAGGCCCAAAGACTGAGCCTCATTGCGGGAGATGCCAATGATCCGAAATGCCTTGGTTTCTACAGCGTGAAGCCGAGAAAGGTGGGAGGCCGGAGCACCAGCCCAGAGGGGAGAGCAGTACTCCATCAGGCTACGGACAAAAGCTTTGTAAGTGGTCAGGAGCTCTGGAGGGCCGAGGAAGGACTTTGCACGATGGAGGATTCCCAGTCGGCGACTGGCTTTGTAGGCGAGGTTTGAAATGTGCCTTTCCCAAGAAAGGTCATGGCAGATAGTGAGACCCAGAAGCTTGAAAGAAAGGACTTCTTCCAGAGGATTGTTGAGAAAGTGGATGGGGGGGTTTTCTAAACAGTCCTTTCGAAGAGACATTGTGAGAGTGTGAGACTTGTCCGGATTGAAAGACACGTTCCACGTGTTGGACCAGTTTGTGATTTTATCCAGATCTGCAGTGAGCGAAGCAGCTGCTGCTTGCCGTTCTGAGGAATGACCGATGGTACTGCAGAGGGTGGAGTCATCAGCAAAGAGATATAGAGGATTTTTCAGAGAGTCGGAGAGATTGTATATATACAGGGGGCTGCAAAAGTAGGTATACAGCAATGAATTATAGTACAGTCCTTACTGTATTCCTACTTTTGCAGCCCCCTGTGTGTATATGTGTATATATATATATATATATATATATATATATATATATATATATATATATAGAAATATATATATATATATATATATATATATATATATATACACGCACACAACATTGTGTGGGGGGGGGGGTAACATCGGCCATGTGGCTGCAGCCTCACGTGAGGGTGTGGGGGGGGACAGGGGGGCATACGTTTTCTATGTAAATGTGTACCGTGTAGCTCCACCTGGTTGGTGGCAGAATGTATTACAATTTCGTTTTTTATCTGGGCAACGCTGAGGTTATAGCACTTTATTTGCACTGGTAGATTTGTCCTCCTTCTCTTTAACCCCCCCCCCCCCGATGAAAAGGCCCGTCAAATCCTGTCATCGTCGTATGAGAGATATATCTCGCGGGAAAGGACATCAGGACGTACGGGGGGGGGGGGTGGGGGGAGGACGTACGGGGGGGAGGACGTACGGAGGGGAGAGGGGGGACAAAGGGGGCGGGGGGGTAGCGGGACGTGAGGGTGGGGTGGGGGAGTTAAAGCATTCTGTGCATGCATATAAATTTGGCAAACAGGATGACTAATTGGCCCGTCAGAGAAACAACGGGTAGGCTCTGCTGGTATACCATATTTAGAGTTGGTTTAATGAGGTTGAAGTTCTGGACTACAGGGGCCTGTATGGTTAGTCACTTTTGCATTGATATTGTTTCCTTTTCCTGTTGGATTGCATTGATGTCACCTTTCTGCCATGAGTGTTGAATGTACCAGTAGAAAACCCAACACCAGAAACCAGATTACAAATCTCTCTTCTATCATTTGAAGTGTGCATAAATCAGCAATTTTATAATTAAAATTAAAATATAAATTGACAAGAAAATCCTTGTCATTTTGAATATGCATATAACTTGCATTTTATCCACTTTTCTAGTCATTGTGTGCTTGCAAAATTCATTTTTGTGTGGGAACCAAGAGTTGTGTTTCATACCACCATTTTGTATTGCAGATCAAGGCTGTTTTAATGCTGGATTGTTGGCGTCAAGGGATTCGATCCACAATCCTGCATCGTTCACTGGTCAAACATCCTTCAAGCCCTCACCTTATGTGCTGCAGCAGGTTGCTCCCCATGCACCACCTGTTCATGGGCGTACGGACTGGTCTGCAAAGTATGGTGCCCGCAGATAGGGTACGCTCTGACTTTATGACCAGCAAGCTGGCTTTTGCTAGACCAAAGGAGTTGCACAAGAATCTCAGCATGACTATCAAGGAGTGCTCAAGAATCTTAAAGATCTTGAAGTTCAGGAAAACCTTTCATTTAATTGATTGATTTTGTTACAAATGTTGCCAATTGTATATTTTGTTTTTGAAAATTATATTGTGGGGAAAAAGCAAAGATGTCTTTATCTTGAGACATTTCAGCATGACTTTTACCATGTACATAAGATTATTTTAGCCTGATGGAGGTCCTCCCTGCCAGATAAATACAGTACCTTTCTAAAAGGGGAACCTTACATGGAGCTCTTTTACCTAATTTACAAGCATTTCATCTCCTTCTTTGAAAAGAAAATCGTTCTGAAGTTATCCAAGATAGACAACCCCATTGCCTTTGTTGAGGATGACTTCATCAGTGGCCCAAAATGAAAACGAGGACAAACACTAAGGTGGCACCGAGGAGATATTTGTGTTTTAAAGAAACTTTGGCAACAAGCTTCTGAGAATTTAGCATGTATTGCCATATGTTGAAAATTGTTTATGTCTCTTATTTGGTGTGAGGAAAACTGGAATGATATATTAATTTTGATTCAGAAATCTTTATTCTTTTCACATATAAATCTGTAAACCATCAATTTAATAGACATAATCTCAACAAAAAAGATTAATTTATCCTGAGAAAGGTTGCTCTTTAATAGACACATTGTTACTTGCAAAGTCCTCTGAACTTTAACAACTGAGTTCAACATCTTCATCAAGGGGGTATTGGACCTAGATTGCAGTGGAGCATTAGAGTCAAGAATTGCAATGTGGAACAGTTTCTGCTTATTCTCTTTGGTCCATTTTAATTACCCCATTGGTGAGAAATAAAGAATCTCTATACTAACCTCCACTCATTTGTTCCTCTCCCACCCCTCCAACCTGTGGAACCAACTTCCACACGCTCTTCAATCCATTCTTCCCTCCAGGTCTTCATAACAGGTGTTCATTCACCACACTCTCAGATCATCCCCCATCCAAAACCATGATATTTTCTACACCTGTTAAACCACCCCACCTACCCCCAAAAAATTGCTTCTGTATCCATCTTGTCCACCTCTTGCATTCTCCCCTACCCTTCACCATTACCCACATCCCTTGTTTGTCCTTCTCTGTCTGTTTTCTCCCTCGGCCCTACTGTTGGCATCTCCCCCTTCCATTTCAGCGTTCCTTTTGTTATTTTGCTTCCTGATCCATTCTGTGTTATAGCTCTTCCACAAGCCTTACCTCTGTATACCACAAAAAATGGCTCAAGTGTGTATCCATCCTGTGCCGAGTCAGAAAACACCACCTTACAAATTTCAAGGCTGAACTTTCCAACCAGTCTCCTCCTTCCAGGTCACAGTGATGCCTTGTCAAGCTTGTCCTTGTCAAGTTATGGTGATGGCTTTTCAAGATCCATCCCCTTCCTGATCCCGTCCCTCACCTCAAATGGCAGAACAGTACTGCAGACTCTGCCCAAGGTAAGGCAAAATGTCTCAACCTTATTTTCCTCCAAATCTCGTGTACCAAACCCATCCAACTCTGGTCCCCATCTTATCCTCTCGTTCTCCCCTGAGGAGGAAGAGAAAGTTCTCTCTAGCTCACTCTGCTTTGGTGACAGGCCCAGAAGGCATCATTGCCCATGTTCTCAAATCTTTTTCTGCCATTTTTACTTCCACTTTACCTTTGGCCACCTCCCCTCTTCATGAAAGTCAGGAAACTTCACTCCCGTCCACAAGAAGGGTGCTAAAACATGCTATCAACGACAGTCCAGTGAGCTTGCCTCCAATTACAAGCAAAGTCATGGAATCCAAATTGGTTGGGATGTTGTCTTTCCTGTTTTCAAACAAACCGATATCTGACCATCAGTTTGTATTCCATCCTGCTCACTCAACTCTGGACTTGCTCCTTTCTTAGCAAAAATTAGACGTGTTAAATCTTAATCAAGAGGTCAGGATCTTGGACGTATCTCAGGCATTCTACACAATCTGGCATCCTGCTTTGCCTGCCAATCTATCTATCTGTGGCATTTAACAGCAACTTCATTCAGAGATTTGACTTTCTCCACTTATGCAGTCGTGTTTCTGTCAATGGAGTCCAAGCTCCTCCACTCATCCAGTGAAGGCTGGACTTCTCAAAGACTGTGTATTGGGCCCAGTCTTGTTCCTCATCCTACAAAATAAAATAAGGCAATTCTGTGTGTGTATGTACATCTGATAATTTTCAAATCGTACAGCTGGGCCAATCTCCACCAAATTGTGCATACCTTCTGGTGGGACCCAGGGTTGGGTCATTGGCACAACCACCTCTTTCCCTACCATCCCCTCAGTGTGAGTGGTGAGAATACTTGTGATTTTCACCAATGGCACAGTGCAAGTGGTTTCCTGACACCTGCTGGAGAGAGGGAGGACTACTCACCATGGCACAAAACATATTTTCCCCACCACCCACACTCCAAACCATTAAGCTAACACCTAGGGTCTTGAGTTCAAATCCCGCTCAGCTGTTGAATTAATACCAGGTGGGGTTAACTCGGCCTGTCATCCTTCCGAGGTCAGCAAAATGAGTGCCTGCATGCTGGTACTAATTGGTCCGACTGTGTCGGAGTGGCGACCCATACAGGATTGTACCCAATAGCCAAGGAGACTGCTTAAGCAGCATCAGCACGCTGCACAGAGTATGGTCCCAATCTCCTCCTCCTCCAAACTCCCCCAGGCCACTCCTGGAGGGAATAGGTGTGTCTAGCTATATTGAAATATGGCAATTGTGTGTATGTTTGTACAAGTGATCATTATATCAAGGCAAACCCGATCACTCTGGGAGGATCGTCAAACTAGCCAAGCTATCTATTTTCATGGTCAGTCACTGGTAGAGGTTCAATCTCTTGAAATTCTTGGTCTCACCATCAGCCATGACTCCTGACCAACCACATAACAATTCGCTGTCTCCCAAAGTCAGCTGCAGACTGGGCATCCTTCGTCGATCTTATTTCCTTGTGAAATCAGAGCTACTTCCAGTGTACAAGGCCTTTGTCTGTAGCTTGATGGGGTCACGGCTATGGGCTAGCACCCAAGCATAATATCCGTCTCTCTTGGATTCTGCATAATCTAAATATCTCATCTCAACATTATTGTAATCGCCCATGGCAAGGCCGAAGTAAAATGTCTGTTATTTTCACATCACAAGCAGGTCAGTGGTCTTTCTGTTTTATTTTATGTCTTCTCCAATATTTCTCACTCTGCTCTCTGTTGTCTGACCCTCCCCAGCATCTCCAGGATGCACGCCTTCTTCCAGCAACCCCCTTCCCAAATCCACTGACTGTGCAGATTGCTTTCTTCTTTTTCCAAAATCTTCCAAAATCTAGACTTTGCACATCTTGCTTCTCCCATCTCTGGAAATGCCTTACGGAGAATGTTCTTTCCCACTCTTCCTTCTGGGGCTTCAAGGAAGCAGTGCACCACCACCTCATGTCATCCAGACAAATGATCTTTGTTATCCCCATCAACCCTGTCGAACCCAACCCTTTTCCTTGCTGATTTCAGTGTTTTCTCCCCCTCTCTCTCTTGCTTTGCTGGTTGTTCCCATTTTTTTCCCCACTCCCTACTGAGGAATTTTTATTTATGCCATAACTCTTCGCAACAGTGTGTGTGTGTGTGTGTGTGTGTGTGTGTGTGTGTGTGTGTGTGTGTGTGTGTGTGTGTGTGTGTGTGTGTGTGTGTGTGTGTGTGTGTGTGTGTGTGTGTGTGTGTGTGTGTGTGTGTGTGTGTGTGTGTCAAAAATGTTTGTACCTTACATACGTTTGTCTGTTGGCATAGGTGTAGAGAAATAGAAGAGTATGAGATCGTTTTCTCGTATAGCGGTAAGTGAATGACTTGTGGGATTACTTTCCCATTTTTGTTAATTTGATATTCAAGCCATTTTGTGTCATCCCCAGGAAATGTATAACATTTGTTTTTAATCTTTAAGTATCATGATTTTTCTAATTTAAATATTACAATAATCTTTTTTAGGTGTGGAATGTTATTCTACCTCGAAGATTTAAACTACAAATGTTCTTATATAAGCAAGATGCAAATCTTTTGATGTTAGCATTGGTAATTTTGTTCTCCATGTTTGTGTGTATTGACGGTATGTCACAGTGTAATTATACTCTACTATGATGCAACTCCAAGGGAAGTCCTAGTGGAAGTCAAACATATGATAACAGTTCCGAGTTAATTGAGTATATAGTGTCCCAACTAGTCTCCAATTATTCCACTTCTCCATCAGATGACTTTAATGTGGACAACATATTTCTAGTAACTTTTTGAGTACTAGAACAGACTGATGTTGATAGTGTGTGTGCTTGCAGAACAGGGAAAATGAGTTGTTGGTTTTATCCCGCCAAAATATGAAGGTCACATTTTGTGTCTCTGAGTGTCTAAAATCTTGTATCGTGTATATAATGCTTGAAAATGGCTATACTTTGGAGAATGGATTTCTAAACATTCAGTTGAAACTGGGAATACGAGTAGTACATTCCCTTAGCTTTTTCAAAATGAGTAGCTGTTGATCATATTTTCCTTTAATTTCATATTGATGGCCACCATTTTGTTGCCAACTGTTCTACTAACCCTTCTTTCAGTCTCCATCAAATTTAGGCAAAATTTTCTGTCAAGAATAGTTTTATGAAGAGTTGCATGAAGATTTATTGATGATGGAGTCTACCAGGCCTGGATTGATTCTGATTTTTGTGTAGGTACCCTTCTGTTTTAGAGTATAATTTGGTCAAAGCAGTTTTGTTTGTCCTTCAATGTTTGAGCTCATTTTTTTGAAAATGGCCATCTTTATAGTCTACCATTGTTGCCCGAAGAAGTGCAGCAACCAAAAGGAGTGAAAGCAGATCGGAAAAGACTCCGGAAGAGGGTTGCTGCTGTTTCTGCAAAATGACTCTCAGTCAAATTTGATGCTAGTTGTTCTTGTCCTTAACATGTATGAAGCAGTGTCATATATGCGACAGTGAACAAGAAGTGATAGTTTTGTGCATCGAAAGGAGACGTGTAAAGTTCAGATTGTGCTAAAGACCTGTGTGCATTGGTGTAAAATTCAGGTGTTTGTCAAATTTTCCGTCCTGTCAAGAGCTGCTTCTCATTCGCGGTTTGCGGTGCAAAAAAGGGGGAAGCATCCAGTTGTGCCTACATCTGAAAGAAGATAGATTTGGATCACAGTGCTGCGGCAAAAATTTGAACAAGAACATGGTACAAACAAACCTGTTGACTGCTGTCTGGTTTGGCTGGAACGGCAAAACGCGTTTTGTAGTTGCCAAACTTAACCGGTCCATCCCAACCGAGTTCAGAATCAAAATAGCTTTTTGTGTGCAATCTGAATTTGTGTTGCAGCATTCTCAAAAAGGTTATGGCCGAAGAGTACAAGAATACATAACATAGCGAGCTATACATGGTGGCCCAAGATATGACGTTTCCAACTGCAATTAAAAACAAGACCATCCTTTTCATTGGCCTCCTTGGCCATCAATCAAACATTCATTTCCTTGACCATCAATCGAATTAACACATGTTTAACAGTATTATATTGTTATAACATTGATTCCTAAGACATTTGCCTTTATAAAAGTGCCCATCACTGTCTTCAAGTACAAAGTGAAACATCCACTCATTTTAGGATTTGATTTCATGTATCACGTGAGTATAATCTACCGTTGCTTTAACTGTTTCAAACAATTCCAAAGTAGAGCCCTCCTAATAACAGATAATAACAAACTAATAATAACAATGCTACATTATAGTTTGGTGATACAACCTGATCATCGAAGAGTACGTCTTGCATGTTGCAGTTTGTGTGAAAACTCGATGGATGATAGAAGACAATCATACATGAATAAAAGATGCATAATGTCTTAAATATAGTGTAACTTGAAGTTGAACTGCCCTTGTATCATTGTTTCTTCAGGTATGTTGACATGTTCGTTTCTTGGACATGTGAAATGGAAATGCACACACCTTTTGTTACATTGAAAGAATAGAAATTAAAAAAAATTTTCCCTTTGGCTAATGAAATGCTTTTCTCCTTTTTTTGGAATTGCTTGGGCTGTGCTTGCATTTGGAAAAGTAAAATGTAATCTCATATGTAAAGCTGAATTCATGTTTGTTTGTTACCTCCATCACCGAAGATGGATGGAGATAATGTTTTCACCCCCGTTTGTCTGCGAGCAGGATATCTCAAAAAAATTACGGATCGATTCGGACAAAACTTGGTGGACAGGTATGGTGTGTGATGGAGATAGACAACATATAGAGATTGAAGGGAGACAGGCGTAAATTCAATAACTTTGACATAATCTAGTACTGTGCACTCATCGATCTAGAGAAGGCATATGATAGTATATCAAGTGAAGTGGTGTGTTTATGTTTGAGGAAGAAGGGTGTACCAGAGAGGTTTCCTTAGTACCCTGATGGAAATGTATTGTTACGGCCATGGGTACTGAATGTTTTATGAGGGGGTTAATCCCCGTTTCTCCTCGGAAGAACCGGACCTGGGGCCAACGCTCACAATTAAATTAGTGGTACAGTGGATTGATTTAGAACCACGAACCCCAATCAGTTAACCACGAGTTCCAGTGTCCACCATCTTAGTTTGCCATTAACTTGAGGTCATGTGGCTTCCTGAACGGGGAGCGCACCTTCGGCAAAGCAACAATGTTATATTGATTAGATCATAAGTAGGGTGGCCGAGCGTTTAACCGCTGGTGCGTGCCGACTATGACAGGTTAATTAGTTTGGGAATTACCTCCCAATCTATCTAGGTTCAGACAATGCTGGATCAATGGAAGGAAAGGACAAGCACGGACACGTTGAAGTGTCAACCAATAATTTATTAATAAGAAAAACAAGCTGGTAGGCGACGAGGGATCCGCGAGGATCGAAGCGCTGGATATGATGCTTTTCATTCTGACCGATCCACCGACGAAGATTCATTGCCAAGACGTATTCGTTCACATACAATTGTTCCTCTGCCTGGCAAGATTTTTTCCTATTGCGTATTTTGCCAACTGCCACTCCTCATAAAAATGATGGTAAATAGACACCCGATTTTTGAAGGACTACCATTTGAAAAATAAAAGCTAAATCAAAAATCGGCTTGAGTAAAATTTTCTAAATATCTCAAAGTGTTTAATTCCGAAGTCTGGTTTCTCCACATTCAAAACTGTAGGACAACTATTGAAAATAGTGAACGCGGTTTTTCGGCTGCTGCATAGCAACGGGTGGTTGCTTAGCAACGAAACTCAAATGCGCACACTCCCACCTTGTATGGCACCTGTTCACCAAGTTTCTTTGAAATCGGTTTGCTGGTTTGTGCTGTGGAGCCTCGCGTTGCACACACACACACACACACGGAAAACCTGATAAACTTCTCTCAATGCTCTTGTTTAACCACCTCCTGAGCCACACATTATTTTAATAAGCCATGCCCACTTTTATAAGCCACGCCCACTTTTCATCAACCACGTCCACTTTCCATAAGCTCCGCCCACTTTCCTAAGCTCCTCATAAAAAATGACGGCAAATAGACGCCCTATTTTTGAAGGACTACCATTTGAAAAATAAAACCGAAATCAAAAATCGTCTCGAGTAAAATTTTCTTAATTTATCGAAGTGTTTAATTCCGAAGTCTCGTTTCTCCACATTCAAAACTGAAGGACAAGTATTGGAAATAGTGAACGCGGTTTTTCGGCCGCTGCATAGCAACGGGTGGTTGCTTAGCAACGAAACTCAAACACGCACATTCCCACCGCATATGGCACCTGATCGCCAAGTTTCATCGAAATCGGTTTGCTGGTTTGTGCTGTGGAGCCTCGCGTTCCAGACACACACACACACACACACACACACACACACACACACACACACACACACACACATACACACACACACACACACACACGGAAAACCCGACAATAAGGGATATCTAGCGAATCCAATATATAAACAGAATAATTTTTATTTCCTTGTGGTGGAAATAGTTGAATTCAAATCAATCAAAATCATTTCAAACAAATAAAGAATTAAACAGACATTGATAGAAAAATAGACAAAGAGCAGATGCTTATCACTATGCCTTACTTAACAATTAAACACGAGACAAGGGTACCCAGCAGATCATTCGGGGGGGGGGGGAAGAAATCCGGTCTCGGCATACCAAGGTAGAAGTCGTCATGCATCAAATAAAATGTCCCAAAATGTGTGAGTGTGCCTTGGTCCGCTGCCAGCGCCCTGCCTCGCCATGCACCCACCTGCAAACAGGATCGAATACCAATCAGCGTCATGCCGTCACCTCCAGGAACCAGGGACGTCACCTCCAGGAACCAAGAATCAGGTAAGAGCAGAACCAGCAGGAATGGTCCAACCGTCACCACCGTCAGGAGCCACCAGGAGGTGCAACCAACAGACAGCTGTAAGGAGCTGCAAGGCACGGTGAGGAGCTGTAACCAGCTGTCATCAACTGTCACGAGTGGTCAGAACTGTAAGGCTCTCACCAACTGTCACGAAAACAGTCCTCCTGTCCCTTTTTATAGGCGAACAGTCTGGGCAGAGCCTCAAGCAGACGGCCAAATCCACCTTGCCTATTGGCACATCATTGCATGTGATCAACCTCGCGATCATTCCTTCCACGTTCAGCCTGACACGAACAAGAGCTGTCAAACGTCGATGGATAAAGGTGGACGTCAATGTCGGTGAAAGAGGTGGGTGTCAAACGTCAATGATAGATAGGTGGGTGAGGTAAATTATCCAAAGCCGTATTTGACCGTCAGAATAGCTGCTCAGGAAAAACCCGCAGTGTGCTTAATCAAATGCCCTGTAAGTCCAAAGTGTAAATAAGTGGTCCACCTCCAAGCCAATGTGGCCTGATGGAAAGGGGGTTGACGAGCCTCCTTTGGGCTAACGGCTAACGGCATGAATGTGTCGTAAAGAGAAAAAGACCATCCCATAAGAAAGGGAATCTATTCTAATCCCCTCTCCAATGCATCAAAGTTAGAATCCCACCAGATATGGGAATGGGTCTATCTTGGACATGCATTTCGGGAAATATCTGAGGAGCTAAATGTTTGTATGCATTCGTCGGATCCGATTCTGAAATCGATAACAGTGTATGGAAAATTCATGATGGTAAGGATAGTGAACTGGGACCCTCCATATTTTTGAGTGGAGGTTGGTCTCCCCTATGGCTCTGCACCAAGTCCCTTCCTTTTTGGGACGATGATGGACATGCTGAGTGAAAACATCAGAGATAGAGAACTGCAGGAGGTCCTGTTCATACAACATTGTTGTAATTGTAGAGTCAAAGGAAGAGCTACAGAAAAGAATGTTGGAATGACAAGAGAGCTGAGAGAGACAGGGAGGAACGATTCATAGTGTGCAGTGAGATCGTAAGAATGGAGTAGAGAGGGTCAACATTGTAGATTGAAGAGCTGAACCAACTGGACAAATTCAAATACATTGGCTCAGCACGAAAGGAATATGGAGGTTGTGAAGCAGAAATCCATTACAAAGCGAAGGCATTATGGATGGGGTGGAAGGAGGTTTGTGGTGTTGTCTGTCATCGAAGGATTCCAAGAAAATTGAAGGTTAAAATCCACAAGACAGTGAGTGATTGGACCAGTTATAATGTATGGTGCAGAAACATGGGTTTTGAGAAAAAAGGAAGAGGAGTTGTTGGAGATGACAGCGATGAGAATGCTTGGGTGGATCGTCAGAGTATCACTAAGAGTGCGGTTGAGGATATAGGATATTGTACCCTGGACGAACCAGTGTAGTTTTATAAAACCTCCGACTGATGATTTCGCACCAATTTCCAACGTCTTTGGATTTATTCACACCATGGTTATAATAACCACAAACTACGTGCCATACCGACACACCAATAGTGAGTGAGGAGCGATACCAGATGATTGAAGGAAGAGTATAACAATACCGATTTTCAAACAGAAAGGGGATATCAAGGACTGTGGAAACTACAAAAAGATCAAATTGTTGGAGAATGTAATTTATTTATTTGTTTTTAATCAACCTGTGGCTGCTTGGCTGTGTCATTTTCTGGGGGTGCGGCTGTGCTGCTGATGCAATGCCACTGTTACCAGCAAGCTGGTACTCATTTTGCAAACCTTGGAAGGATGAGAGGCTGAGTCAACTCTCCTGGTGTTAAGAGAGATAAAGTTGCACGTATTGCAAAAAAAGATTAAAGAGGCCAGATTGTGATGGTTTGGACCGATAATGAGAAGAAACGATGAGGAATCAATCAAGAAAGTATGAAATGAGCCAAATGGAGGAAAAAGGATCAAGTGGAAGTCAAATATTACGATGGAGAGATGAAGTGGAAATCGATTTCACAAATATGATATTGAAAGAAGAAGATACAGAAGACAGATGAAAATGGAGAATACGGATCCCAGTGGAGGGGTTTCAGTACCCATGATGGAGTGCTCAGGTGCCATATTAGTTGGCAAGCTAAACAAGCAAGAAAAGGTAAACAAGGCAAAAATACTTGGCATAACCTTCCATTGTAGTAAGTCAGAATAATGAGATAAACATTGTAGTAAGCTAGAGTGCAGAGCTACTGATACTATCGTTGCCAGGGAAGCGAATTCAACCAACATGGTAGTGTGCATGACATTATGGGATAGTTCTGAAAACCATCTATGGATGACTCCGAATTGGTGGGATGAAGGCTGAGGAAATAAAGATCAAGTAAGAATCGTCCATGGTGCATGCTGGCTATTTTGGAAACTTTTAGCACCAGAATAAATTGTGGTGATGCCACCTCAGCAACAAAAGCAACGAGAAAGAGCAATCAATGATTGCAGACCCTCACCAGGACTTTTATGTGGCAAATAAATTGAAGGATGTACTAAATCAAAGGCCAGGCTATTGATTGCAAACGAAAGGTCGAAAGGGCAAAGGTCTGAAAAGTTGAAAAGGTTTGACAGTCTAACTCTAACTAAAGGGTCTTAAAAGGTCAACGGGGTCTAAAGGATGTAATTTAATGTCTGAAGGCGTCTAAAGGCTCTTTAAAACACCTAAAAAAAGGTTTAAAGGTCAAAGAGGTCGAAATTATCTTAATGTACCATTATCATTATTGTCATCATTATGTACCTTTGCCATAATCTTTATGTGTCATTTTCATGAAGTACCATTATCATAATCGTTATTATTTATGTACCATTATTATCATTATGTATCATTATCATGATCATTATGTAAAGCCTGGTGTTGGCGTAGTGGTTAGGGTAGCGCCTTGGGATCCAAAAGGTCCTGAGTTCAAGCCCCCTTGGCTGCTTGAATTAATACACCAGGGGTTGACTCAGCCTGTCATCCTTCTGAGGTCGGCAAAGTGAGTACCAGTATACTGGGCCGGTGTATACCCCGGTTAAAATAGGTGTACCAGATCCCTGTGTCGTAAGAGGCGATCAGAGTTGCGTCAGGAAGGGCATCCGGCATAAAACATGTGCCAAATCATTATGCGGATCATAACGGATGATCCGCTGTGGCGACCCCTAACGGGAGCAGCTGATAAAAGAAGAAGAAAGAAGATCATAATCATTATGTACCATCCATCCATCCATTGGGACCATACTCTGTGCAGAGCGTTGGTGCTGCCTAAGCAGTCTCCTTGGCTATTGAACACAATCCTGGACGGGTCGCCACTCTGACACAGGACACCAGCATGCTGGTACTCATTTTGCCAACATCAGAAGGATGACGGGCCGAGTCAACGCCACCTGGTATTAATTCAACAGCCGAGTGGGATTTGAACTCGGGATCCAAAAATCCCAAGCCCACCACCCTAACCAAAAAGCCAACACCAGGCATATTATATACCATTATTTTGTACCATTGTCATTTTCATCGTTATTATTACCAATGTTATTATAATTACATTCCATTGTCGTTTTAATCATTATTATTATTATTATTGTCATTGTTATCATGATCAATCATATTAGTATTATCATTTTCAATTTTGTCGTAATTGTTATCATTATGTGCCATTATCATAATTATTGCATACCAACAATGAAAATGGGACATATCATGACCATTATCATTTCAATATTATATAATTAATACACATATTCACGTTCTGTGCAGCAAACAAACATACAGACTTGTGGACCCAAATGCAATGCCGTACCCAGTCCTCTAGTGAGGGTAACTACACGTCGTCAAAATATCCAGACATGCTTTGCCAATCCATCTATAAAGGATCCATTACAAACACAAACTCAGGATCTTGACCCCTTAGACCACCAAATAACTATCCGCCAAAATCAGCAAGCCTCCATACCAACACTACGTGAGTGTGACTCTCATTGCATCATCTACAGAAAAGGTATACAAGTCTGTTCACTTGTATTATTATTATTAATATTTGCAAAATAAAAATGCATCATTTTACTGGTCGACCACACCCCTAATATCAACAGTCTCAACATCACACAAATATAGGAAGTCAAGTTACATCTCAAAAAGCTTTCTTTTGGGGTAATTTGGGGTTATTTGAGGGTGTGGGGCTCTTGGCAGTTTCCTTTGGAGATTGCTTCCTAATAGATGCCAATTTCGAGGACATGCTTGACTGGCTGGATCTGCAGTGGAAATCTTTTTCAAGTTTGTACTTTGACCTGTATCTACCGGGCGTAGTGGCGTGCGCCTGTAATCCGGATACTCGGAGGCTTGGGTTGGAGGATCGCTTGAGGACGGGGGCTATGCGCTGGACCATGCTATGAGAGGGTGTAGGGCATCTCGGAATCATGGCGAAACCCAATCCTTATCCCTGTGTCGTAAGAGGCGACCAGGGTTGCGTCATGAAGGGCATCCGGCGTAAAACCTGTGCCAAATGAGTATGCGGATCATAACGGATGATCCGCTGTGGCGACCCCTAACGGGAGCAGCCGAAAGACGAACAACACAACTTTGACCTGTATCTGTGGGCTGCAGCAGGGCGATCTTTAGCTGGGAGACGATTCTTAAACTCACGTTCACTACTGTCGGAAAATATTTCCTTTAATTACACTCCGATGGCACTTGAACACAGCGCAGAGGAATGCACTCATGTGTGGTAGGAGCTCAGAATCCAATGAAAATAATTTAGGGAAAAATCAAGCATCAACAGGTCGTCGTCATCTTGTGCCAAATTGAGTCAAATTCTGAGTTTTCTGGAGCCATAACTATTTCCCTTCATCGTTTGTCCTTTCCTTTCCAGTGTGAGTCTGTGTCACCCTCGGCCTTCTCTCCGAGAGCCTAAAACTTCTGGACAAACAGTATTTCTGAATAAAACTTCTACATAAAAAAAAGAGAAAGGCTGAGAAATCGTTTCTCATTTTAGCATCTTTAACATTTAGCCATTTTGATTTAAATACACCAATTCCTTCAAGCTGAGATGGCAGACCTGTTGGTGTGTAACCTGGCTTTAAATCCCGGTCCAATATAAACTGTCATCCCGGTGTTTCACAGACAGGGTGATTCATGTCTGTGCCGTATCCCGGATGGACGTCAATCCGGGCGTCCCATCTGCCCGAATTAGTTGGTGGACCATAAAGATCCCACAGTGCCATTCACAAAAAGTTGGCGAGCCATCGGCACCGTGGCCAAATTACAAACTCCTACCCTAACCGACAGAGGGCATTGCATCAGCGGCGTACCTGCACTCGCAGCCAATGTTGTGAAACCACAGCCTTGTGCTGCACATCACACCATGGTTTCATTGAGGACATGAAGTTCATGAATGCTAACACTTACTTAAAGATCAGCCTTTGTTCCTGTGAACTACAGAAGATAATAAAATCACTCCAGGGACCTCCATCAATATAATGCCCTCCAATCAATAATAACTAGTAATAGGCATCCACAACCATATCTGAACATGCTGTGGAATGTCTGCTGAGGCCCTCACCTTTTCACCTTTTCACCTTTTCACCTTTTCACCTTTATTATTGTTCTGGAGAGAGCCATTTAGTGTTTAGTCTGGGTGTCCGTAGTGTCCTGATTTTTGAAGAATATATATTTATTTATTTTTGTATACGTAGTTGAGGCCAATTAGTACACTGAATGAATCGGGACACAACAGGACAGCAGGAATGGTTGAGCGAGAGAGGGAGAGGGGGAAAGACCAACAGCAGAGTTGAAGGCCAAGATAGGCAGACTTGGAGAAACAATGGGTTTTGGGATGAATGGGGATCAGGAGAGGATGAATGAGGTGGACAAGATGGATGCAGAAGGAAACGCTCAGGAGGGAAAACTTGAAATTTGGAAGGAGGGATTGGGATGGGGTGGGTTTTGTGGGTTAGCGAGGGTAGAAAATATCATGGTTTTGGATTGGGGACAATCTGAGATGGTGGTGAACAGGTTCCTTGAAGACCTGGAGGGAACAATGAGATTTAAAAGGATGTGCAAGATGGTTCCACAGATGTGGGGAGGGGGGAAGAGGATCAAATGAGTGGAGGTGAGCAGTGATCCTGGATTTAGGTAGTTTCATCACCGTGTGTGCCCTGCAGAAACCTTGCGGGGGGGGGGGGGTGAGGTAAAAAGCATGGAAAGCGCAGAGGCTGAAAGACCAGAAGGGAGGTGGTAGAAGACAAAGAGACCGCCGAGCTGGATGCGATGATGAAGTGATAGACCCAAATAGACTCAACTTCATTGCGGGAGATTCCAATAATATTGAAAGCCTTGGTTTCCACGGCATCAAGCTGAGCAAGATGTGAGGCAGAGGAGCCAGCCCAGAGGGAAGTCGTGTGGAGTTGGCCTTGGATGCCAGAGGCAGAGAGTTTGGAGAGCAAGACGGGATGCCACACTGCGTTGAAAGTACGAGATGTGTCCAGAGAGACATGCTGATCTCATGTCTGATATTGAGGTCCTTCATCCATTGTTGGATCTCCAAGGTGGCATAACATGGTCTGAAACCAAATTGGTGATCTAGGATGAGGTTGTTGGAGAAAAGGAAGGATTTCATATCAATTGTGATGATGGATTTCATGACCTTGCTGATTATTGGAAGTAATCTGATGGGTCTGTCATTGATGGGATCAGTTTTTGCTCCTATTTATGTAGTACTGTGATGTTGGTTGATTTCCAAGCAGATGGAAGATGACCTAGCACAAATGACAGGGTGAAAAGGATAGAGAGAGGATGGGAAAGAGCACCAGATCAGGTTTTTTAGGACACTTGAGCTGATGCTGTCTAGTCCAGGAGCAGAGTCAGATTCGATGATTGAAAGAACCTTGTCCACATTCTCAGGTGCAAAAGACAGAGTCAAGGAGCAGTTGAGTATGACAGTGAAGGATGGGTATAGAGTGAGGAGTTGGAGACAAAAGAGTTGGAAGCAAACAGAATTGAGGCATTTGGTCACCTTATGAGCGGAGTCTGCCGTCATGCCATTAGAAGAGAGGGATGGAAGTGGAGCATACACCAGAAACAGACTTAACTAGAAGGGCACTCGGTAGAGCACATACCAATGCCTCATAATGCTTGATCCATGAGAACATATCGGGCCCAATACATTCTTGAAATATCATGCTATGTATCGATTTGGCCCTCTCTCTCTCAATGGTGAAGAATCACTTAAAAATTCGAGTAGCCACATCAGGATCTTCACCAACATCTAATCATTTCATTCTTGTCACACACCCAACCTGTCCACAAAATATCATCTGGATCCGTCCACAACTTTGTGAGATATCCTGTACACAGACCGACAGACAAATGGACAGAGGGGTGAAAACAAAACCTCCTTCACCTTCGGTGGCGGAGGTTAACAAGGAGCTACCAGGTTTTAGAGGAAGGAGACAAATTTGAAAATTCATTCTTGAGGTTTGACAAATGTTGTTTTCTGGCTCTCCTGAGAGTGGACACACTCTTGTTGCAGATTTTTTGGAATGCACTGAGATTGCCTTCGGTCAGATTAGTCTTCCAGCAAGAGAAGGCAAATTGTTTCAGAGCATCTGCTTCACCACAGGATTCAGTGGAGAAGAAGGGTAGGATAATTGAAGATGGGATGGGATGCATCTGTGTGTGTGAGAGAGAGAGAGAGAGAGAGAGAGAGAGAGAGAGAGAGAGAGAGAGAGAGAGAGAGAGAGAGAGAGAGAGAGAGAGAGAGAGAGAGAGAGAGAGAGAGAGAGAGAGAGAGAGAGAGAGAGAGAGAGAGAGAGAGAGAGATATATATATATATATATATATATATATATATATATATATATATATATATATATATATATATATATATATTTTTTTTTTTTTTTTTCTGTGGAAGAATTCCCAGGTTGAGTTAACATCGGGGGGGGGGCAGTAGATATGGGAGACTAGTCCTGACGAGAGATGGCTGCTTGCAGTCCCTGCCAATTTTCTTTATTTTCGAGTCATTGCTGTTGTACAGGGTGGCCATAAAGTCTGGAAACATAAATAACATTATATCATTCTGTTACAGTTTGAAGATGTCCTTGACAAAAAACGAACGTGTTGAGGTGATAGAGGTTTATTCAGTGAAAATCAGACGCGAATCATCCGAGGCAACGCATCATGGATGCATGTGCAGGGATTGATGGAAATGCTGCATTAATGCACCGAGTTCATTGCAATTTTGCACGGCGCATTGAACCGTACATTTCTCATGAGGGACAACACATTGGACATGTCATTGAACATATCATGTATTGTAATGTGATGTCAATAAAACCATTTATAATGAACATCCGGCTATGTTTCCAGACTTTGTGGCCACGCTGGAGAATAATAAAAATAGGACCACTGGACCTGGAGCTTACCTGGGCCCTGGCCTAATGTTCTAACCGAAATTTGGGAGAATTATGACTGTGGTGGGTCTGCATAAGAATATTTTTGATAGAATTTACGTGATTTTCCCAAAAGTTAACTCGGTCTGCCATTTTGACACTTCCATCACGTGATCGGCATGGCTTCACCAATTTAACATCCTTACCCTGGCCTAATGCTGTAACCCAAATTTGGTAGCATTCTGACTGATGTGTCTGGAGAAGAAGATTTTTGAAGGAATTTACTAAATCCGCCATTTTGACCGACTGTAAGTCACGCGACCGGAACGAGCTTTGCAATCCCCGTTACCAGTCTGGAGCGGAACGTTGAGGCAAATTTCAGCCTGATCGGCCCAGCGGTTTGGCCAGAGAAGTCGAAATGAGATGGATGGACAGACAGACAGACGGTTATCATCTGTTTGGATTTTAAAAAAATTTTTCAGGGTTGTTCTTTCACGACTGTTTGGGATGAGTATGTTGAAGCGTTGGTAGACGTGCCAATGTATGATTCCTCACACACTCTCAGATCTTTATTTGTCTTGTTGTGCTGACTCTGTTTTTGCATCCAGGGAGAAAGTGATTGGTCCTTTCTGTTTTGACTTTGTAGATCCTGCACTGGGGTTTTAGAACTGAACTGTGGGTGGCGGAGTGGATGGAAGCTTTGGCCCTCACACTTGACTGTTTGACTCAGTTCATCGTGCTGTTTGTCTATTGCAAACTGGATCTTGGGCATTTATTATTATCATTATCTTGCCAAAACGAAGTTTTTGCAAGATATGTTAGTCAGCTTGTATGTTTTTTTTTTCTTTTTTCTTTTTTCTTTTTTTTATTTTATTTATTTTTTTTTGTTTGTCTGTAATCACGTATAAAAAATTCTGCAGAGCACAGTTGTCATTGGAAATTTTTGTAACTTCGCACATCAGAGACCTATAGAGGTCCATTTCAGTGCACAAAATTTTGAAGGTCAAGGTCAAACGTCAAGGTCACTTTGTCGCAAATCAGGGGAGTCGACGAAACCCTTATTTTTTGAGTAATTTTGATCGGATAGTCTTCAAGCTTCATGGGAATATAGTTCATGGTCTGGCG